>NC_137455.1:248430638-249129807 GCF_964235325.1 Thermobia domestica | reverse complement strand
CCTCTATAAAGCGGACACCTCCCGTAACGGACATATTTTGTAATCCCCAAACACTGTAATAGGATAAAACATATTGGCAAACCTCTCTAAAACGGACATTCTCTAGTACGGACACGGACAGTCTTTTCTGTCCTTTATATGTATTATTTACCTCCGTATTACGGACACTTTCTCTATAAATAAGTTGAAAAGTATTGTAAAAATACATTTTTAGTAATTCATACATGTGTCATCAAGAAAGCATTGTGACATTTTGTCTCCTCAACTGTCTACTTAGCAATCCAGACGAAGAGTGTTTAACACCACTCTCATGTCCTTTGCTTGCATTCCACTCCCACCCAAGCTGTTTTAGACACAAAAGTGATTGACAGTTGCCCGCCATTTGGAATAACACGTTATTGTACTGTCCTGCTGGAATCTCTAACCAAGCAGAAGACAAGTTCGGTAGTTTTTGCCCGCGGGTATGCGTATTCTCACAAAAAAGACACTACTGGACTGCAATTAACTCACAAATTAAAGCGACATACTGAAAACGTAAGTGTAAAGTGGAGAGAATTTTAACATCTTATTTCCATCTTGTGCCTCGAACACAGAGTATTGAACAGCAGAGGACAACACAGGTACAGTAACATTTTGGTAATATTCGTGAATACATGATTCATTCAAAAATATTGTTAGAGGAAAGTACCTAAATATGGAATACCGATCCATTTTTTGGCAACTGTAGCTCACCTTACACGTTTCTACATATGAAAAAAATTGTGTGCATTCTATACACATATGGTAATAACTTCTGCCATTTCAATTCAATCAATAATAAAAAAGAGACCCCAAAAATAAATGAAAATCAAAATAGTACAAAATTGTTACTCGAAAAAAAGTGCTCTAAATATGGAATACCATAGACAACTCTCATGAAATGTACCAGAGTGTTCTACATGCTTCTAATATAGGTATGCTAAGTAAAACAAAGGAAGTTGACAATAGAAATATTTTAATTACATGATATAAAGATGCAAATAATTCCAAAAATCATTTGAAAAATGCAAAAAATGTAGTAAATGAGCTATAAAGTTACAAAAAGAAGCATAGAAGCAAAATTTGCAAAGAGACATTTATATCTTAGAGGAGTTGTAAAGTTAGGTAAAAGAAAAATTATTAGATACGCTGCCTAGTGTTAGATATGCTGCAAAAAACCTGTGAGAAATATATGTCTATTTGCAGAAGTCACAGATATAAACACCTTCGTCATATCCAGCACATTTATTGTGAACCCAGGATTGGCACATCATCCACATCACCCACTTTTCACCGCCTTTATCTTCAGAAAATTTTGATAAGCAGAAGAGGCACTCAGCATCTTCTCCTGTCTCTGGTTGATCATTATCGGAAATGCTACTAAACGTGATCATCATATGCGCTGATGGACATAGATGTTTCGGAATCTGAAATTTCACTTTGGGGACGACTGTCATCACATTTGTTTCGTAACGTACTTTTCGTGCCTTTCTTAGTTAATTTTACCTTTTCTTCTGTTTCATTCTTCTGTTTCTTACCTTTGTTTTTTGCACTGTTCCTCATTTTTAATTTTTTTCACTATCGACAGCTTTCACAGATTTCTCTAACTGATTTTAGTAATGTGATGAAGTAATTATGACTGCAGAGCCAGCCTTTCTTCCTCGACTGCCTTCCCTCTTCTTCACTGCAGGCACTGGTGATATATGCCATGGAGTTATACTGCTGCCAGATGATCCACTTCCTGAAGCTTGAATTGCGATTGGACAAGCAGAGGTAGTAGAAAGGTTGTCTGAAATACATGAGGGAGAAGTGTTTGGTATGATTGATGTAGAAGGAGGAGGGAGTCCAGATGAAGGTTCAGAGTCTAGTAGTGGTATAGGAGGGAAACAGAGATCTCGTGAAGGTTCAAAGCCAGGTACTGATCCATGTTGTTGTGCGTGCTTTGCTTCAAGAAAGTCACTATCATTGAAAATGTGGGGATTGAGGGGTCAAATTCCCGTCGTTCTAAAACCATTAATGGCGTTTGAAGCAGTTTGTGCTTTCACGTACGCTTTTCCAAAGAGTTCTGCTACCTCAAATGCAGAGAGAGGCCGCACACAACCATCTTTTGTCTTAACAGTTCTCATCCAAACCCTGATCTCTTCACTGTAGTACGTTTTTAAGGGACTCATGAAAGTTCTGTCAAGAGGCTGCAGTTTGTGCGATGAATTTGGAGGAATACAAAGTATGGAAACATTATTGCTTCTCGCCAAATATAAAACTTCTAAATTCCTTGAGCGGGCATAATGGCCATCAAGAATGAGCAACACTGGAGATTTTTCAGATGACCTTGTGTGTTTAATAAAATGTCTGAACCATTCAGTGAAGAGATTACTCTGTACCCACCCAGAAGGTTGACACGCTACAATAGATCCTTCAGGAGCACCGCGCATGAGGTGATTTGACCACTTTTTCCTTGGAAATATTAGCATGGGAGGAACATAAATACTCGTGGCACCCATACACGTTATTACGGTCACTAAAGAGCCTCGTTCTGCAGAGCTAACTGCGCCTATTTGACGTTTTCCTTTGTGTGCAAGAACTTGAGGAATATTTGACGGAACGGCAGTCAGGCCTGTCTCATCAAAGTTAAATATGCGATCAGCAGAAATGTTCTTATCATCAACCTCCGATTGCAAAAAAGTCAAAGTGGATCACTTTATCTTTACAAATGCCAACGGTTCGATTGTATGAGGTTTGTGTCGGTTTTCTGAAAGAAAGTTTTCCCTTGTCTCTCTTCATAAACAATTTCAGCCAAGTCTTTCCTGCAAACTCGTGGCACTTTGAAAATGAGTATGCAAGTTCATTTTGTTTGGCTAATTGATATGCCATAGTTCGCACATCCCTCGGAGTAAGACCAAAAAATCTGTCTTCCATAACTAACAGGTACTGGACCAGTTCCTCCTCCATTTTCGGTGTTAGAATTGGTTTTCTTCCTAGCTTCTTCATAACAGCTTCTTCAGGACTCAATTTAGACGACGCCAAGCGAAAAAGTGTTGTCCGAAGTACATTGTATATTTTGGCCGCCTTCAAAAATCCGATTTTCTTCTTCCTCACATCTGAATTGCACTTCTCATTGCGTTGTGATCCCAAGTCTTCCGCTGTTTATTCATTTGGGAAACGAAACAAAAAGAGTGCATAAGACTCTAAATATGGAATACTATTCCATATTTAAAACCTTAGGGTATTCCATATTGCAAGCCTCGCCATATTTGTTTTCATAACCACAAAAATGGTACTTAGCCTAGGTACAAAATAATCTAACTTGCATAGCCTATAGCTAGAAAACACCAACTTTCCGCGTGATTCATTATCAATAATTTCAAATTATAATGTAACTAAGAAAATTACTTCTGAAACACTCACTTTCGATAATCAACAATTGCGAACATCCACTCCTTGAAGTATTACGTGCAACAAACTGCTTACTTCACCACAAACTGACCAGAATCGCATGACAGGATACATAATCAAGCGTTTCCGGGCACCTTCACGAAAGTGCACTACCTACCAGGGTAGATATGGTGGTATTCCATATTCTCAACCCTATTCCATATTTAGGTACTTTCCTCTACTAATTGCATATTACCTTCTTTACTAATTTACGTAAGAAAATATCAAGACCTCTCTAAGGCGGACACCTCTCTATAGCGGACAATTATTGATTCCCCACGGTTGTCCGCTTTAGAGAGGTTTCACTGTATAAGAAAATTATTTGGAAGAAGGGAAATTTTGGGGATTTTAAAAAGGAAATCCCTCCGTTACTTCCCGCATATGAAGTAAACTGGTAAGTGTAATACGTTATCTCTAAGAATAGTCCTTTGTTATTCGAATGAAGTAAACATAACATCAATAGTGAAACTACAACGTGAGTTATAGCTATTAAAATAAGACGCTGAAAAATCACACTTTATCGGGAATTTTCCAATATGGCGGCCAAATCTGTTACCGGATATTTCAGGACTTTTCGTATGTTGCTATATACACCTTTCCAAAGGTATGTGCAAAATTTGTGCTTGTTATGATTTTTCTCTCGGTTAATATAGAAGAAAACTTACGCCCTATCGGAAGAAAGGAAGTTTTGGGGATTTTAAAAAAGAAATCCCTCCGTTACTTCCCGCATGTGGAGTAAATTGGTAAGTGTAATACGTGGTCTATAAGCCTAGTCCTTTGTTTTTTGAATGAAGTAAAAATAACATAAATAGTGGAAATACAATATGAGTTATAGCTATTAAAGTGAGAATCAGCCATTACGTTCAAAAACCACACTTGGTCGGCCATTTTCTAATATGGCGGCCAAACCCGTCACCGGATATTTCCGGACTTTTAGTATGTTGTTATATATACCTTCCCAAAGGTATGTACAGAATTTCAGCTTGTTGTGATTTTTTTTCGGGTTTAGTCCCCCCTCTTTTTTTTTTTTTTTTTTTTTTGTTTAATTTGACTGGACTAAAATGGAACTTTCTTTTCAGCGATTGTTACAATGGATGAGACATGGATGCGTGCTCAGTGGAAGCATACCGATTCACCGCCAACAAGAAAGATAAAAGTTCAGGTAAGCACCACTGCTGAAAAATTTATGGTGGCCATGTACTGGACAGCTGTGAAATAATCGTTATTCATTGTTCTGCAAAGGACACTACAGTGGCGGGTTCATTCTACGATGTTGTTTCGAAAAAGAAGCTCTTTCCAGCATTACGTGAAAAACGGCCGGAAAATGAAATGAAAATTTTGAGTTTTACGTCCCACGGTTATGTCAGCTAGACTAAAGGAGACTGTGATGATGAGAAATGAATGAAACGATGGAATGAAGAAAGTGGGAGGAAACGGGAGAGCCCCGAGGAACCCCACGCACACGGTTTTGTCCATCACAAAGTTCACTTGGCGCGAGCTGGGATCGAACCAGGGACCCCATGCACCAGAGGTGAACGCTCTACCACTGAACTACCGCAGCTGGAAAAGACTGCGCGTGTGCTTTTCCACCAAGACAACACACGAGTGCATGGGGTGAACGTGACGCAGCAATTTCTTAGTGACATCAACTTTGAAGTGATTTCTCATGCTCCCTACTCACATGATCTAGCTCCTAGTGAGTTTTGGCTGTTTCCGACGATGAAAGACACTCTCTATGGTCGCACATTCACTACCCGTGCCGCGATATTGTGAAAAATGTCTATGACTGTAGGGAGATTACATCGAGAAGTTACTCAAGTTTCATAGTTTTCATGTGATTACTTAGTGAGAAAGGAAAGCAGGTGTTATATCTTGTATGCACCTCATATGAAGTTTGCTCTAGCATACCACCAAAGCCTGGTGCTGTGGTTACCGCCTGATGGTTGCCAATCCAGGCGTCTGACGTGCTTCCAACTCCAGGTATTTCCATTAAATTGAAATCTTATCTTACGTCAAGAACATTAGCAAATGCTTCCACATGTTCCTGTGGTTAATATTTTGCCTTATTTCTTCTGGACTTTGCATGACAAAATTTCAACGTCCTGTATAGGTATCATAGAGAAGCCACCAAACCTGTTGGCCCCCTAGCTCGTCGAATTTGCAAAGGCGTTATTTCAGCCACGTCACGTACGTCATCTACGGTGTCTTACGTCATAACTCCTGTACGTACTGTCAAAGTTTCATGTTTCCAGCTTAAGCGATTTATCCTGGGCGTTGATCAGCCAATCAGTCAGTCAGTCACTCATAGAGGACTCTTTTTACATAACTAGCTGAGAAAAACACTCTTCATATAAGGTTTACATGAAATATTTGGAAGTGAAAAAACGAGTAAAATAAATAAATACGGAAGAACACCGCTTTTGTAATTTCTCTATAAATTCCTGGGCCAGCTGACTTAAACTTGAGCTCAAATATCATTGGGCATGTTATCAATCAGCTTAGCGTTCCTGAAAACTATGGGGTTCGACACAAATATTGATCATTTTGGACATGTTAAATTTCATTCCACTTGCATGACTATGGGAGATAAACTCGGACTTGAACGGCGTCGAGAATGCCACTATTCATCTCAGCGACCTCGAAAACCATGGATTTTACTCTAATGTCCATCGTCCGGGGTACTTATCCTCTCTTTTTATGCATACATTTTGATCTCCGAGTCCAAAAAAGAAATAATAATAATAATAATAATAATAATAATAATAATAATAATAATAATAATAATAATAATAATAATAATAATAATAATAATAATAATAATATTATTATTATTATTATTATTATTATTATTATTATTATTATTAATAACAATAATAATAATAAAGACAAAGAAATGAGTGAAATAAATACATGAAGTAGAGCTACGTCTTGTCAATATTAGTGAAATATACAAATAACGAAGAGCAACGCCTGCTCCTGTTAATTCCCGGACAATTCGACAGGTCTATTTTGGATAAACTAGGCAACTAGGGCTTAACTTAAATGTCATCAGGACTGTCATAATCCGCTTAGCGATGCCGAGAACTATAGATTCGACACTAATATTAATCAATTTGGACATATTTTTCACACAGAAGGCAAAAGAATGTTATTGAGCAAAGAAAATTCAGGAAAAGTGTACATTGTCAGTTCTATTATTCAGGTGAGAAAAGAAAAGAAGGAAAACTTGGCTGACATTCCACACAAGTTCTTTAAAGTAGATGCTCAGGTACGCTCAAGATAAAGTTTTTACAGAGATTAATTATCTGTATGGATATGATAAAATAAATACCTCGAGAGTGTTGGAACGTCGTAGGAAATGTCAACGGAGTACTTGCCAGCAGACACTGCAGCAGACAGAAGAAGACCATGTGCCTGAAGTTTTTCATGGAGTTCTTTCACCAACGAACCAAAAGCCACCTTGAAAAGAAATATAAAATTGATGTAATAAATTAAGAAAAATAATGTAGCCATACGAAATCAAATTTAATATATTTTCGCCTATATGTTTTTCTTGAGCCCTACAAAATCATAATACTTAAGGGTATTTACTAAAAAACCGGAGAAATTTCAACATATGCCAATAGTATGCAAAGTGGCACTGTGACGCAAACTAATAGTATAGTGTTATAGTGTATGCTATCTCCAGGCCCGTATTTAGGTAAGTACTATTCTGAGCTCCAGCACAGGGCGACAGAATTTAGGGGGCGGCAAAATTTTGGATTTTTTAAAATTCACAATAAAGTAATATTTAAAACTACTAACCCGCAGAGTCCCGGCCAAACGCGAGAAAATATGTTTATATGTTTAATTCACTCTAGTGACAGTACTTACTAATTAGCTAGCTTATCTGATTATTTTTAAAAAGTCATCCTCTCCCACCCCTGCTCCAAGGTGTGAGAATGAACTTGAACATCATGAAAACTGATACCGTTAAACTCAGCGACCTCGAAAACTATGAATTCAACACTTAATATCTATCGTTTTTGATTACTTTTAAAATCTCACCCCCTCCCTGGGGAGTGGAGTATGACCTTGAAGTTGAAATGGGTTAAAACTGTCACTATTCATCTCAGCGACCCCCAAAAATAGGAATTCAACTAATATAGGTCGTTTTCGGGGAAAAGGGCAGCAAATTTGGTGCGAGTGGCGGCAAATTATTTAGAGCACAGGGGCGCACAATATATAAATACGGGTCTGGCCAAGACCCTCGAAAGACAAGAAGGCCTTCGTCGTAGCGAGTGACATTACACAAAGTAGGGACACGCAGGCACAGTGTGTTGGATAGAGTTGGGAAGCTCTACATGAGAGCCAAAAGCAAGTTTTTTTTTTTTTTTTTTTTTTTTACAAAAATGATGTTTTTGATATATCTATATCTATCTATCTATCTATCTATCTATCTATCTATCTATCTATATATATATATATATATATATATATATATATATATATATATATAGGGTAATTTAATAAGAACGTACCAGGCCTATATCGCAGCTAATACTGCACGTAGAGCCTTCAAACAAAAAATTGCATTACCAAATCGTATGTGTAGAATGCAATAAAAATAGTAGCGAGACCAGTGGCGTCTCGTGAATACCTCCAACGGGGGCAACTTCAAAATTTGAAATGAAAAGTGGTATAACTGTTGGAATCGTTCGAAAGGACATTAAATGTCATGCAACTTTTAGAGAACGGACTTTGTCATATCCTTTCCCATTTAGCCACTAGAGGCGTTGTTGTAGACTTGTATCTGACTACCCGTAGCAGGCCTTTATCTCAACTAACAATACACATAGAGCCCTCAAACAAACAACCGAACTACCAAATCGTATGTGTAGAATGCAATAAAAATAGTAGCGACACCAGTGGCGTATCGTGAATATCTCCAACGGGGGTCATCTGCAAAATTTGACATAAAAATAGGGGTTGGTTGTGCCTCCATTGAAACAAGCGCACAATGGGAGAAACGTCGAGAGGAAACATGTTGGCATATTTCTTCCTCTGTGGCAGCAACATGATCGCATTACGAGGTCAAAGTCAAATGATGCGAGGGTTTCTGCATGCGGAACCAAAGGGAAGAGTAAATACTGGTCTGAAACGAACGGGACGTACAACTGTACATACGCAGAATCACACCGTGTAAGTGGCGACAACAATGGCGTCAGCAAGAGACCACGACGGGGGGAGGGTACATACTGTAACAGTAAGCAGAGGTATATTTGCTGCTGTTGAATGAAGCTCTAAATAGGGAACCAATGACATACGCAATATTTGAAGAGAGTGGTTTCCGTATGGCTGCGACAGAAGCGCATTGGATGGGGAGAACTATGATTAGGGGCAATGTACGATGCTATAACAAAACAGAAGAAGAAACTATTGGTTGCAACGAAGAAAGACGAACCGAATATGCTGTTGCCAAAGCATGGAACAAAACATGGGGACAGAAAGCTAAGGCGTTGCAATCAAGCCATTGGGGAAAGATGAGTAAAGGGCTAAAGAATCAGCTTCTTCTGCGGAGTGTAGTCGACGCCCCCTGTCTTTCACAAATGTTCAAAGTGATGTCCCCGAACAGCAATACAATGATTTATTCGCTGTACGTAATTGTGAGCAACAGCTTCCAACTCGGCCACGTTGATGGTCTGGAATGTGGTTGTAATGCGGTCTTGCATGTTGTGAATTGTAGTTGGTCGGTTGACATACACAAGATCCATAATTCGACCCCAGAAAAAATATTCCATACAAGTATGGTCGGACGACCGCGGAGGAAACTGTGGATTGGAACCTCTTCCGATCCAGCGTTGCGGAAATAGAACATTTAGCTCTGCTCTACACATGGCAGCATTATGGGCTGGACAGCCATCTAATTGAAACCATAGCGTCTGACGTATATGGAGCTGTACGTTTTCCAATAGCGGCTGTAGATCGTGTCGTGGCAAGAAATCACGAAACATTTTACCTGTTAAATGACCAGCAAAAAACCATGGCCCAATGACCTGAGTTCCTACAGTGCCACCCCACACATTAATGCGCCATCGGTGTTGCCGATTGACTTCTCTCATCCACTGAGGGTTCTTCGCTGCCCAGTAATGTGCATTGTTGAGATTCACGTTGCCATCATTGCAGAATGCCACTTCACCAATCCATAAAATGAAGTGAATGAAATTCGGATGTTCTGTCACGCGATTGACCACCCAGTTGCAGAACAGAAGCCGTAAGTTACAGTCCGCATCATTTAGTTCTTGATGCAGAGAGAGGTGGTACGATTGAAAATGTGATTTCCACAACTACCTTGACTGATACCACGATCTCGTGCGATCTGCCGCGAAGATACATGAGTATTTACTGCAATAGCGGGAAGTACATCAATGGCAACGTCTTCATTTTGTACGACTCTTCTCCGGACACCATAGAGTCCACGCATGTTGCCTGTCTGCCGCAATCGTGCTGCTAATCTCCGCAGCAGATTGTGAGAATGGCTTGTCGCTGCGGATAGCGTTCAGCGTATAATCGAGCTGCAGCCCTATAATTTTCCCGGCATTCCCCTAAAATCATGAGTATTTGGAATGCCTCCAAATTCGTATACTGCATGAATGTTATTTACTACCGACACTTCCTACTACAATCACGCAAACATCAACACAATCAAAGAGGTTTCACTGCTTGTGGAAGTTTCGTATTCGTCCCGTCACGAGCTTGTAATGCACAGGGGTAGTAGAACTCAATGCACGACACCTTGTCCAGTACCCGGACCACTTTAACCAGGCACGTAGCCAGGATTTCGTGAAGGGGGGGGGGCGTGACATGAAGTACTGTGGTCATCACACCAGGGGCTCGATCATTCTAAAATTATTTTACTCGAACATATAACTCGAATAAAATAATAAAAAAAAGTATTGAAAAAGATTTTACAATATTTTCTTCCTTCCTCTATACAATCAAATATAACAATTTTTCTTTCATTATGACCTCAACTATTATAAAAAGTACATACCCAATAATGTCTTGTAAAATACTTTACAATATTTGCGTTTCTTCCTCTGTTGAATCAAATGTTAACAGAACTTTCTTTCTATCTATCTATCTATCTATCTATCTATCTATCTATCTATCTATCTATCTATCTATATATATATATATAATTCTGTCAACTACTCTCTGTTTGAAATGACAGGTTAAAGGAGCAGTAGAAAATTGTTTTTGAAATAACATGTTTGATAGTGCAAGGATACGACCCTCCCGGCATTCGCCTGGTATGACTGGGGACACCCTCGCACCATCTGACTTTCACCTAGTAATGCGACCGTGTTGCTGCCACAGAAGAAAAAATATGCCAACGTGTTTCCTCTCGATGTTTCTCTCATTGTGCGCTTGTTTCAATGGAGACACAACCAACCCCTGTTTCTATGTCAAATTTTGCAGATGACCCCCGTTGGAGATATTCACGATACGCCACTGGTGTCGCTACTATTTTTATTGCATTCTACACATACGATTTGGTAGTTCAATTGTGTGTTTGACGGCTCTATGTGCATTATTAGCTGAGATAAAGGCCTGCTACGGGTAGTCAGATACAAGTCTACAACAACGCCTCTAGCGGCTAAATGGGAAAGGATATGACAAAGTTCGTCCTCTAAAAGTTGCATGACATTTAATGTCCTTTCGAACGATTCCAACAGTTATACCACTTTCCATTTCAAATTTGAAGTTGCCCCCGTTGGAGGTATTCACGAGACGCCACTGGTTTCGCTACTATTTTAATGCATTCTACACATACGATTTGGTAATGCAATTGTTTGTTTGAATGCTCTACGTGCAGTATTAGCTGTGATATAGGCCTGGTACCTTCTTATTGAATCACCCTGTATATATAAAGTAATTTCAAACGATACGCATTGAGTGCTAAGAAATGCTACGAAGGGAGAGAAACGTAGAACTTAGATCATATCAAATTAAGAATGTTATTATGGAAAGGATAATGGTAATAAGAAATGTCTTATCAAGAAAATCATTCTTAAATTGAATCATTCCAGTCTTTCTGAGATGGAAATTTCAACAGAATAATATGTTAGAAACATTTAAAATTACAAGTTCTTCCAAAATCTTTGTATCATGTTAGAGCGCATAGAGGAAATGTTCATGAAAATCTTTCAAAAGGATATTTGGCAATTAGAAATACATTTAAATGTATTACAAGTGTGCACGAATATGTTGCTTTCTTTAACTTTTTAGGTGTTGTATGCGCTTGCTAGCGATTAGTTCCATTTCTTTTAAGTAACAATTATGATCCTAGCCTAATTGAGGCGGTGATGATGATAATGAACGAAATGATGGAGTAAAGAAAATGTGAAAACTCCAAGAAACTCATCCATACAATATTTGTCCACTACAAAGCTAACTTCAGGAGAGCTGGGATCGAACCAGACTTTAGTGCTTTACCACTGAGGCACCATGAACCTGTTGCAAATTAATGTCGTTATACCAAGGAAATAAAAGTCGATTAATAAATAGTTAATCACGAGTACTCCGACTAATTTTTCTTCCTTTATTATTATTATTATTATTATTATTATTATTATTATTATTATTATTATTATTATTATTATTATTATTATTATTATTATTCACCGTTTTCCACGTCACGCAGAAGGTACGGTGATCAAATGCGTTTACCACTTCTGCTTGTTATGATTAGCTATTTGCATTTAAGAAAATGTTTTCGGCATATTACAAGATACAGTTCTCGCGTTTGCGAGACGAATCTTTAAAAAAAATCTGATTAGGAAGAAACTATATTTAAAAGATAAGCTCAATTTAACAAATGACATCAAAGGTGGCTGAGAAACTAAGTACTTGGAGAAGCTGAAAAGTAATGTTATCCAGAATACAGAAGTTTCTGGGAAACGAGACGAAAAGTGTATGTTCAAATTAGAGACGAGTCTACAAAGATGACAATTCTCGTCTCATCTTCGAGACAAGATATTTGTCAAGTCTCGTGGACAACACTGGTTCACCGAAGTATTAGATCTGTGTTTTAGTATTACACTATTCATAGTAAAAATTCATAAATTATTAAAGTGATTGTACGAACACAATGAAGAGCATTCATCAACATTTGAAGATATGCAAGTGATTACATAATATACTTCAATAATCATAATGATTTAAATGTTGTTATATTACAATCTTCGTGGACCACAAGAGAAAACCTTTCTAAATTTTTGTAGGATTCTCGTCTCGTCTCGATTTACGAAGAACTATTTCTCGTCTCGTCTTGATCCTCTAAAATGGATTTTCTCATCTCGTCTCGTAAAGTAATTTGTGGTCTTGTTACAGAAGAAATAATCTTCTAAGTTTTGTTGCTTGACGATAATTGGTGAGAGGACTTCAAATCTGTTTTGAGATAAGCCCTCTGTAATTTGTTATGTAACTGGGAGAGACACGAAATCAAATCAAACAAAATATCAAATCAAATTAAAGTTTTACCGTACTTTTTCAGCACCGACACTATATGAGATGCAGGCAGTATATCTAGAATTGAAAGTGGAATTCGAATCACGAAAGGCTCATGCGCTAGCCACTGAACCAACTAGGAATATAATAACTGAAATCGCAGAAGTTAATAAAATTGCATTGTGTAACCAACACTTAACATAGCACGGACAGTGTCAAATCATCCCAATCGAATTGTGTATAGGGCTTAAAAAAAAAAAAAAAAAAAAACCTTCTTCCCATTGGAATCCTTTGACAAAGGTCTTATACAGAAGGTATATGAACATTCGTGATTATTAAATAGTGTGGAAGTATGTATACAAAGTTGTCAGATCATAATAACTCTAGTTGTTTGTCTTTCCACACTGTTTTATGCAAGGGTTTTTGGGTTTAACTCTTCCCGTAAGTAGGATATTAAGGAAAAATTAAATATTTACTATATTAGAATATATATATACAAAAATCACACTTGTCATGAAAGAATATGAGATTAAATGTTTGAACCCTTTCCTTCTTTAAATTTTGCGTACGCCACAGACTTCCCATATCACTAGTTCACCCGTTAATTGCATATGAATTACTGAGAATTGTGTCATTTTATTTACTCCAATAACTTGTTAATGGGTGTGGAAATTAAACTAAAAAATATTAAGTGGAGGTAAATTTCTTCCATCCTCTCAGGATTTCGCACCCTGAATTCGTTCTACAACTGAAATATCTATCTAAATAATCCCATTTCAACTCACTGACCCTCTTAACCATATAAATTATTGAAGCTTGTTTCGAAGAAAATACTTCTTCTTATTCATATTTGATGCTGTTGCTTCTTTTTATAATTAATGTATGATAAACAAATATAGCTGCTGTGTCAATTGTGAATGCCCAATCATATATATGAAATGAATTGCCATCCTTTTTTAAAATACTGTTTTTTTCACAACCGTAGGCACTGTTGATACATGTGAGCAGGCCCGTAGCTAGCCTCCAAATTTGGGGGGGGGGGCTAAATGTAAATTAGGGTGGACACACACACACACACACACACACACATAGGGAAATTGTGCCTATAATGGCATACTCGGATAAAACGGCATAGCATGGTTTCTTGCCGAGCTGTAGATCTGGCAACGTTGAGAACATTTGTGGTGGAAGCCAGTAAGGCGCCAGTGAAACAGCGTGAATGGTGGCGCGAACGGAGTCCTCATTGAAGAGAGAAAAAATATTTTCAGAAAGGTAGGTAGTTGCAACTTTTTTTTATTGTTGATAAAGTATCTTGTTTATTGAAGAGCTCGTGTTTTAGGAACATGTCAATATTTTTTACGTATAAAGATACATATACAGAAACGATTGGTGAAGGTCAAACTTCCAAAGGATTTTTTGGTAGCTATTGTCAATCAATTGAAAGCAAATATGGCGTCAAGGGTAAAACGGCACATCTTTGCTCCGGGCCGTTGTGCCCTAATATTTGCAAAATTATTAAAATTAGCTTCGAATTTAATATACGAGCCTATAATATTTGTAGGTGAAATTAAACAATGTGATTGCTAAATATATGTTTATTGTTGAGGTAACTTTGATAGGAGTATTTTGTAGTGTATTTTAATTAAATCATGGTATCTTGCTACTTGCGAAGCAGGCCCTGGCCCTTTCGGGCTGTTGCGGCAGAAGGCTTTTTTTAATATCTAATTATGCAATACCTGGACCTAAGTTTTAAAGGTAGCCCACATGAAATGCCCTACTGTATCTAATTTTGTGATTGAATCTTAAATTTGCATTTACTAATCAATATTTATTGTTTTGTATCTTTTCAGATGGTCGGAAAATACGTAAGGTCAACTGATAGACAGAAGTGGGATCCTACAAACATGTCAGAAGCAATTAAAGCTGTCACATCAGGATCAATGGGTTGGTTGAAAGCATCCCAGACTTTTAATGTACCTGCTACAAACTTTAAGACGGAGAGCTCAAGGTAAGAACAAGAATATTTACAGGTATTATGAGAGGACTAGGACATTATCAGACAACTTTCAGTCGGGAAATGGAGCGTGAATTAGTCGCTCATTTGAAGCTCCTTGAGTCAAGGTTATTTGGCATGACAACTACAGAGGTAAGAAAGCTTGCCTTTGAACTAGCTGAAAGGAATGGTATAAGTCATCGATTCAACAGGGAGGACAGAATTGCTGGATGGGATTGGCTGAAAGGTTTTAGGAAGCGAAACCCTGATATAGCGTCGAGGTGTCCAGAACCGACTTCCATCGCACGAGCTGAAGGTTTTAACAAGGAGGCTGTTAAATCAATTTTTGATGTGTACCTGAAAATTGTTGAGGACAATAACATAACTCCAGGGAGATTATGGAGCATTGATGAATCTGGTCTGTCTACAGTATAGAAACCGCCGAAAGTTTTAGCCACCAAGGGAAAAAAGCAAGTGGGATCTATAACAAGTGCAGAGCGTGGAAAAAATGTCACTGTGGTAGCCATCATGAGTCCACATGGTTTTTTTCCTCCAGTCATTATTTTCCCACGAAAGAATTGGAAGAATAAATTGATTGATGGTGCTCCTCCGGGGACTTTAGAACTAGCAGAAGAAAGCGGGTGGATGACAAGTGAGGGATTTCTCAAAGTCCTAAAACATTTTGCTTCGTTCGTGAAACCTAGCGCTGATGAAAATGTGCTTCTAGTTGTTGACGGACATCCTAGTCATAAATCACTGGACGTTCTTACTTTCGCAAAAAGAAAATGGAATTATAATGGTGTGTCTACCTCCTCATTGTACCCATCGTATGCAGCCGCTTGATGTGTGTTTCTTCGGTCCCTTGAAAACTTTCTACCATCAAGAAATCAACTACTGGCTTAAGTCTCATCCTGGAAGGCCTCTAACACACTATCAGTTGGCACCAATATTTTGTTCGGCATATGGAAAATCAGCTACTGCACAAAATGCTCAAAATGGTTTCCGCGACACTGGTTTGTGGCCTATTAATCCTGGAGTATTTCAAGAACATCTATTTATCCCTTCTGAAACTATGGAATCTATTCCCGCTTCAAATGGAGAAGCTGAAATCGCTGTAGAATCTACGTCCAGGAACCACGAGGGAACCTCTTCTCAAGGATTACCTAATGCAGTTCAAGGAAGTGCAGGAAAAACCAACTTTTCTTCTACGGAAACACAAACTTTGCTACCTCCTAAGTGCGTCAGTGTAGAACAAATCTCACCACTTCCAGTCGTTTCTCATGACTCAACCAAAAGGAAGAGAAGAGGAACAGACAAGTGCTCAGTTCTTACCGCAAGCTCATATGTAAATGAAAAAAGAAGAAAGCCGTCCAAAGGAAGTTAAATCTCCGGAAAACGTCTGCCAGGAAAGTGAAAAAGAATATAAATTTTGATACGGTAAATGAATCTGAAGTAATTATACCTAGTGATGATGATGATGATGATGATGATGACTGTTCCTGCCTCTATTGTAATGAACTTTATTCATTGTCTTGTTCAGGAGAAGAGTGGTTGCAGTGTATGACCTGTCGGAGATAGGCTCACGTAGAATGTGCAGGAATATCAAAAAAGACAAAGATTTATGTTTGTGAACTCTGTATGTAATTAGGTTTAGTCCAATGTGTAATTTTTATGTGTCCAATATGTAAAACTCCATTCAAGCAGTTTATTTAATTAGTCAAGGTTCATTGTTATTATGTTTATGATCATAAAATCTTTATCTACGTTAAATACAACATTGTACTTCTTAATATACATTTAGAGCTTATATTGCTCAGGAGTGATGTTCAGTAGAGTATCGTATGTTGCACATATTGTTCACTAAGTTTTGTATTTCACATTAAAGAACATTTTATATCTGTAACCGTAACAATTATGCCATTTTAGCCAAGTACATTCCTAAAATGGCACACTGCGTACAAAATCAGTTATTTGTCCACACCTTTATTTATGTTTACTTTTATGTCTTCAAACGTGGCCTGTAAAAAGTTCAAAGACCAACACATAATTTTGTTTTAAATTCGAGCTCCATTGAATAACGGCCTCTCAGAAATATCAATACCAAAAAGTGGTATGCCATTTTAGGTACAATTCCCCTATATTATATATATATATATATATAGCCAGCCCAAAAATATAAGGGGGGCCCGATCCAACCATATTATAGTTCATTTGCAAGCCTACCATGAAAATTTTAGGAGGGGCCCGCAAAAATTTAGGGGCGCCCGGCCCCCCTATACCCCCCTGGATACGGGCCTGTATATATATATATATATATATATATATATATATATATATATATATATATATATATATAATATCTGTCTCTGTGTGTGATGATTAATGTTTTCTTATGCTCTTAAAACTAAAACTACAGCGTGAAGGAATTATTATTAAAATTTTCCCCTATAGCGTTAGTACAACTGTGCCTGAAAGCTAGAATACTATGTGTTTCCTTTTTATTTATTTGTTATGGCAACAAAATATTTCTTCCATTTTCTCATCTTCAAGGAAATAAAAGAAATATTTTTCAAAAAAATAGTTGGCCGAACGAACCAATCATTAAAATTTCCAAAGAATTAGTACAGGAAATACGTTTTTTAATTTTTGATCGACTGAAAAAATATTTGTGAAACTTGAAAACATCTAGAGAGTAATGAGATTTCATACTACAGTAGAGCGTCGATTATCCGAACGTCGGTCAACCGAACGACCGCTTAACCGAACTGTGTACTCGCTCGCACCTATTACTCTCCCACCCTACCGTCCATCATTCCCCTCACTCCCAAACCAAGTTTCCCACAGTAGTCGCCGCACTGAGCCACCGTTGGCGGAACATTGCTTTTAATGGGACCTTCATAAGGCGCTGCTGACCGGCCAAGCCGCCAGTCGCTGTGTTTCAACAATCAGTACACTTCTGTCGGTTTGGCACTGGCTGTAGAAGTAGCGGCAGTATCAAAGCTGTTCACAGCGACAGCTGCGCCAGCTTAGAGTTGAGGCGTGCCGCTACTCATAGACAACTCTCATGAAATGTACCAGAGTGTTCTACATGCTTCTAATATAGGTATGCTAAGTAAAACAAAGGAAGTTGACAATAGAAATATTTTAATTACATGATATAAAGATGCAAATAATTCCAAAAATCATTTGAAAAATGCAAAAAATGTAGTAAATGAGCTATAAAGTTACAAAAAGAAGCATAGAAGCAAAATTTGCAAAGAGACATTTATATCTTAGAGGAGTTGTAAAGTTAGGTAAAAGAAAAATTATTAGATACGCTGCCTAGTGTTAGATATGCTGCAAAAAACCTGTGAGAAATATATGTCTATTTGCAGAAGTCACAGATATAAACACCTTCGTCATATCCAGCACATTTATTGTGAACCCAGGATTGGCACATCATCCACATCACCCACTTTTCACCGCCTTTATCTTCAGAAAATTTTGATAAGCAGAAGAGGCACTCAGCATCTTCTCCTGTCTCTGGTTGATCATTATCGGAAATGCTACTAAACGTGATCATCATATGCGCTGATGGACATAGATGTTTCGGAATCTGAAATTTCACTTTGGGGACGACTGTCATCACATTTGTTTCGTAACGTACTTTTCGTGCCTTTCTTAGTTAATTTTACCTTTTCTTCTGTTTCATTCTTCTGTTTCTTACCTTTGTTTTTTGCACTGTTCCTCATTTTTAATTTTTTTCACTATCGACAGCTTTCACAGATTTCTCTAACTGATTTTAGTAATGTGATGAAGTAATTATGACTGCAGAGCCAGCCTTTCTTCCTCGACTGCCTTCCCTCTTCTTCACTGCAGGCACTGGTGATATATGCCATGGAGTTATACTGCTGCCAGATGATCCACTTCCTGAAGCTTGAATTGCGATTGGACAAGCAGAGGTAGTAGAAAGGTTGTCTGAAATACATGAGGGAGAAGTGTTTGGTATGATTGATGTAGAAGGAGGAGGGAGTCCAGATGAAGGTTCAGAGTCTAGTAGTGGTATAGGAGGGAAACAGAGATCTCGTGAAGGTTCAAAGCCAGGTACTGATCCATGTTGTTGTGCGTGCTTTGCTTCAAGAAAGTCACTATCATTGAAAATGTGGGGATTGAGGGGTCAAATTCCCGTCGTTCTAAAACCATTAATGGCGTTTGAAGCAGTTTGTGCTTTCACGTACGCTTTTCCAAAGAGTTCTGCTACCTCAAATGCAGAGAGAGGCCGCACACAACCATCTTTTGTCTTAACAGTTCTCATCCAAACCCTGATCTCTTCACTGTAGTACGTTTTTAAGGGACTCATGAAAGTTCTGTCAAGAGGCTGCAGTTTGTGCGATGAATTTGGAGGAATACAAAGTATGGAAACATTATTGCTTCTCGCCAAATATAAAACTTCTAAATTCCTTGAGCGGGCATAATGGCCATCAAGAATGAGCAACACTGGAGATTTTTCAGATGACCTTGTGTGTTTAATAAAATGTCTGAACCATTCAGTGAAGAGATTACTCTGTACCCACCCAGAAGGTTGACACGCTACAATAGATCCTTCAGGAGCACCGCGCATGAGGTGATTTGACCACTTTTTCCTTGGAAATATTAGCATGGGAGGAACATAAATACTCGTGGCACCCATACACGTTATTACGGTCACTAAAGAGCCTCGTTCTGCAGAGCTAACTGCGCCTATTTGACGTTTTCCTTTGTGTGCAAGAACTTGAGGAATATTTGACGGAACGGCAGTCAGGCCTGTCTCATCAAAGTTAAATATGCGATCAGCAGAAATGTTCTTATCATCAACCTCCGATTGCAAAAAAGTCAAAGTGGATCACTTTATCTTTACAAATGCCAACGGTTCGATTGTATGAGGTTTGTGTCGGTTTTCTGAAAGAAAGTTTTCCCTTGTCTCTCTTCATAAACAATTTCAGCCAAGTCTTTCCTGCAAACTCGTGGCACTTTGAAAATGAGTATGCAAGTTCATTTTGTTTGGCTAATTGATATGCCATAGTTCGCACATCCCTCGGAGTAAGACCAAAAAATCTGTCTTCCATAACTAACAGGTACTGGACCAGTTCCTCCTCCATTTTCGGTGTTAGAATTGGTTTTCTTCCTAGCTTCTTCATAACAGCTTCTTCAGGACTCAATTTAGACGACGCCAAGCGAAAAAGTGTTGTCCGAAGTACATTGTATATTTTGGCCGCCTTCAAAAATCCGATTTTCTTCTTCCTCACATCTGAATTGCACTTCTCATTGCGTTGTGATCCCAAGTCTTCCGCTGTTTATTCATTTGGGAAACGAAACAAAAAGAGTGCATAAGACTCTAAATATGGAATACTATTCCATATTTAAAACCTTAGGGTATTCCATATTGCAAGCCTCGCCATATTTGTTTTCATAACCACAAAAATGGTACTTAGCCTAGGTACAAAATAATCTAACTTGCATAGCCTATAGCTAGAAAACACCAACTTTCCGCGTGATTCATTATCAATAATTTCAAATTATAATGTAACTAAGAAAATTACTTCTGAAACACTCACTTTCGATAATCAACAATTGCGAACATCCACTCCTTGAAGTATTACGTGCAACAAACTGCTTACTTCACCACAAACTGACCAGAATCGCATGACAGGATACATAATCAAGCGTTTCCGGGCACCTTCACGAAAGTGCACTACCTACCAGGGTAGATATGGTGGTATTCCATATTCTCAACCCTATTCCATATTTAGGTACTTTCCTCTACTAATTGCATATTACCTTCTTTACTAATTTACGTAAGAAAATATCAAGACCTCTCTAAGGCGGACACCTCTCTATAGCGGACAATTATTGATTCCCCACGGTTGTCCGCTTTAGAGAGGTTTCACTGTATAAGAAAATTATTTGGAAGAAGGGAAATTTTGGGGATTTTAAAAAGGAAATCCCTCCGTTACTTCCCGCATATGAAGTAAACTGGTAAGTGTAATACGTTATCTCTAAGAATAGTCCTTTGTTATTCGAATGAAGTAAACATAACATCAATAGTGAAACTACAACGTGAGTTATAGCTATTAAAATAAGACGCTGAAAAATCACACTTTATCGGGAATTTTCCAATATGGCGGCCAAATCTGTTACCGGATATTTCAGGACTTTTCGTATGTTGCTATATACACCTTTCCAAAGGTATGTGCAAAATTTGTGCTTGTTATGATTTTTCTCTCGGTTAATATAGAAGAAAACTTACGCCCTATCGGAAGAAAGGAAGTTTTGGGGATTTTAAAAAAGAAATCCCTCCGTTACTTCCCGCATGTGGAGTAAATTGGTAAGTGTAATACGTGGTCTATAAGCCTAGTCCTTTGTTTTTTGAATGAAGTAAAAATAACATAAATAGTGGAAATACAATATGAGTTATAGCTATTAAAGTGAGAATCAGCCATTACGTTCAAAAACCACACTTGGTCGGCCATTTTCTAATATGGCGGCCAAACCCGTCACCGGATATTTCCGGACTTTTAGTATGTTGTTATATATACCTTCCCAAAGGTATGTACAGAATTTCAGCTTGTTGTGATTTTTTTTCGGGTTTAGTCCCCCCTCTTTTTTTTTTTTTTTTTTTTTTGTTTAATTTGACTGGACTAAAATGGAACTTTCTTTTCAGCGATTGTTACAATGGATGAGACATGGATGCGTGCTCAGTGGAAGCATACCGATTCACCGCCAACAAGAAAGATAAAAGTTCAGGTAAGCACCACTGCTGAAAAATTTATGGTGGCCATGTACTGGACAGCTGTGAAATAATCGTTATTCATTGTTCTGCAAAGGACACTACAGTGGCGGGTTCATTCTACGATGTTGTTTCGAAAAAGAAGCTCTTTCCAGCATTACGTGAAAAACGGCCGGAAAATGAAATGAAAATTTTGAGTTTTACGTCCCACGGTTATGTCAGCTAGACTAAAGGAGACTGTGATGATGAGAAATGAATGAAACGATGGAATGAAGAAAGTGGGAGGAAACGGGAGAGCCCCGAGGAACCCCACGCACACGGTTTTGTCCATCACAAAGTTCACTTGGCGCGAGCTGGGATCGAACCAGGGACCCCATGCACCAGAGGTGAACGCTCTACCACTGAACTACCGCAGCTGGAAAAGACTGCGCGTGTGCTTTTCCACCAAGACAACACACGAGTGCATGGGGTGAACGTGACGCAGCAATTTCTTAGTGACATCAACTTTGAAGTGATTTCTCATGCTCCCTACTCACATGATCTAGCTCCTAGTGAGTTTTGGCTGTTTCCGACGATGAAAGACACTCTCTATGGTCGCACATTCACTACCCGTGCCGCGATATTGTGAAAAATGTCTATGACTGTAGGGAGATTACATCGAGAAGTTACTCAAGTTTCATAGTTTTCATGTGATTACTTAGTGAGAAAGGAAAGCAGGTGTTATATCTTGTATGCACCTCATATGAAGTTTGCTCTAGCATACCACCAAAGCCTGGTGCTGTGGTTACCGCCTGATGGTTGCCAATCCAGGCGTCTGACGTGCTTCCAACTCCAGGTATTTCCATTAAATTGAAATCTTATCTTACGTCAAGAACATTAGCAAATGCTTCCACATGTTCCTGTGGTTAATATTTTGCCTTATTTCTTCTGGACTTTGCATGACAAAATTTCAACGTCCTGTATAGGTATCATAGAGAAGCCACCAAACCTGTTGGCCCCCTAGCTCGTCGAATTTGCAAAGGCGTTATTTCAGCCACGTCACGTACGTCATCTACGGTGTCTTACGTCATAACTCCTGTACGTACTGTCAAAGTTTCATGTTTCCAGCTTAAGCGATTTATCCTGGGCGTTGATCAGCCAATCAGTCAGTCAGTCACTCATAGAGGACTCTTTTTACATAACTAGCTGAGAAAAACACTCTTCATATAAGGTTTACATGAAATATTTGGAAGTGAAAAAACGAGTAAAATAAATAAATACGGAAGAACACCGCTTTTGTAATTTCTCTATAAATTCCTGGGCCAGCTGACTTAAACTTGAGCTCAAATATCATTGGGCATGTTATCAATCAGCTTAGCGTTCCTGAAAACTATGGGGTTCGACACAAATATTGATCATTTTGGACATGTTAAATTTCATTCCACTTGCATGACTATGGGAGATAAACTCGGACTTGAACGGCGTCGAGAATGCCACTATTCATCTCAGCGACCTCGAAAACCATGGATTTTACTCTAATGTCCATCGTCCGGGGTACTTATCCTCTCTTTTTATGCATACATTTTGATCTCCGAGTCCAAAAAAGAAATAATAATAATAATAATAATAATAATAATAATAATAATAATAATAATAATAATAATAATAATAATAATAATAATAATAATAATAATAATATTATTATTATTATTATTATTATTATTATTATTATTATTATTAATAACAATAATAATAATAAAGACAAAGAAATGAGTGAAATAAATACATGAAGTAGAGCTACGTCTTGTCAATATTAGTGAAATATACAAATAACGAAGAGCAACGCCTGCTCCTGTTAATTCCCGGACAATTCGACAGGTCTATTTTGGATAAACTAGGCAACTAGGGCTTAACTTAAATGTCATCAGGACTGTCATAATCCGCTTAGCGATGCCGAGAACTATAGATTCGACACTAATATTAATCAATTTGGACATATTTTTCACACAGAAGGCAAAAGAATGTTATTGAGCAAAGAAAATTCAGGAAAAGTGTACATTGTCAGTTCTATTATTCAGGTGAGAAAAGAAAAGAAGGAAAACTTGGCTGACATTCCACACAAGTTCTTTAAAGTAGATGCTCAGGTACGCTCAAGATAAAGTTTTTACAGAGATTAATTATCTGTATGGATATGATAAAATAAATACCTCGAGAGTGTTGGAACGTCGTAGGAAATGTCAACGGAGTACTTGCCAGCAGACACTGCAGCAGACAGAAGAAGACCATGTGCCTGAAGTTTTTCATGGAGTTCTTTCACCAACGAACCAAAAGCCACCTTGAAAAGAAATATAAAATTGATGTAATAAATTAAGAAAAATAATGTAGCCATACGAAATCAAATTTAATATATTTTCGCCTATATGTTTTTCTTGAGCCCTACAAAATCATAATACTTAAGGGTATTTACTAAAAAACCGGAGAAATTTCAACATATGCCAATAGTATGCAAAGTGGCACTGTGACGCAAACTAATAGTATAGTGTTATAGTGTATGCTATCTCCAGGCCCGTATTTAGGTAAGTACTATTCTGAGCTCCAGCACAGGGCGACAGAATTTAGGGGGCGGCAAAATTTTGGATTTTTTAAAATTCACAATAAAGTAATATTTAAAACTACTAACCCGCAGAGTCCCGGCCAAACGCGAGAAAATATGTTTATATGTTTAATTCACTCTAGTGACAGTACTTACTAATTAGCTAGCTTATCTGATTATTTTTAAAAAGTCATCCTCTCCCACCCCTGCTCCAAGGTGTGAGAATGAACTTGAACATCATGAAAACTGATACCGTTAAACTCAGCGACCTCGAAAACTATGAATTCAACACTTAATATCTATCGTTTTTGATTACTTTTAAAATCTCACCCCCTCCCTGGGGAGTGGAGTATGACCTTGAAGTTGAAATGGGTTAAAACTGTCACTATTCATCTCAGCGACCCCCAAAAATAGGAATTCAACTAATATAGGTCGTTTTCGGGGAAAAGGGCAGCAAATTTGGTGCGAGTGGCGGCAAATTATTTAGAGCACAGGGGCGCACAATATATAAATACGGGTCTGGCCAAGACCCTCGAAAGACAAGAAGGCCTTCGTCGTAGCGAGTGACATTACACAAAGTAGGGACACGCAGGCACAGTGTGTTGGATAGAGTTGGGAAGCTCTACATGAGAGCCAAAAGCAAGTTTTTTTTTTTTTTTTTTTTTTTTACAAAAATGATGTTTTTGATATATCTATATCTATCTATCTATCTATCTATCTATCTATCTATCTATCTATATATATATATATATATATATATATATATATATATATATATATAGGGTAATTTAATAAGAACGTACCAGGCCTATATCGCAGCTAATACTGCACGTAGAGCCTTCAAACAAAAAATTGCATTACCAAATCGTATGTGTAGAATGCAATAAAAATAGTAGCGAGACCAGTGGCGTCTCGTGAATACCTCCAACGGGGGCAACTTCAAAATTTGAAATGAAAAGTGGTATAACTGTTGGAATCGTTCGAAAGGACATTAAATGTCATGCAACTTTTAGAGAACGGACTTTGTCATATCCTTTCCCATTTAGCCACTAGAGGCGTTGTTGTAGACTTGTATCTGACTACCCGTAGCAGGCCTTTATCTCAACTAACAATACACATAGAGCCCTCAAACAAACAACCGAACTACCAAATCGTATGTGTAGAATGCAATAAAAATAGTAGCGACACCAGTGGCGTATCGTGAATATCTCCAACGGGGGTCATCTGCAAAATTTGACATAAAAATAGGGGTTGGTTGTGCCTCCATTGAAACAAGCGCACAATGGGAGAAACGT
Source organism: Thermobia domestica (assembly GCF_964235325.1). NCBI lineage: Eukaryota > Metazoa > Arthropoda > Insecta > Zygentoma > Lepismatidae > Thermobia > Thermobia domestica. Next base: position 249,104,260 of record NC_137455.1, on the reverse strand, counting down.
CGAGAGGAAACATGTTGGCATATTTCTTCCTCTGTGGCAGCAACATGATCGCATTACGAGGTCAAAGTCAAATGATGCGAGGGTTTCTGCATGCGGAACCAAAGGGAAGAGTAAATACTGGTCTGAAACGAACGGGACGTACAACTGTACATACGCAGAATCACACCGTGTAAGTGGCGACAACAATGGCGTCAGCAAGAGACCACGACGGGGGGAGGGTACATACTGTAACAGTAAGCAGAGGTATATTTGCTGCTGTTGAATGAAGCTCTAAATAGGGAACCAATGACATACGCAATATTTGAAGAGAGTGGTTTCCGTATGGCTGCGACAGAAGCGCATTGGATGGGGAGAACTATGATTAGGGGCAATGTACGATGCTATAACAAAACAGAAGAAGAAACTATTGGTTGCAACGAAGAAAGACGAACCGAATATGCTGTTGCCAAAGCATGGAACAAAACATGGGGACAGAAAGCTAAGGCGTTGCAATCAAGCCATTGGGGAAAGATGAGTAAAGGGCTAAAGAATCAGCTTCTTCTGCGGAGTGTAGTCGACGCCCCCTGTCTTTCACAAATGTTCAAAGTGATGTCCCCGAACAGCAATACAATGATTTATTCGCTGTACGTAATTGTGAGCAACAGCTTCCAACTCGGCCACGTTGATGGTCTGGAATGTGGTTGTAATGCGGTCTTGCATGTTGTGAATTGTAGTTGGTCGGTTGACATACACAAGATCCATAATTCGACCCCAGAAAAAATATTCCATACAAGTATGGTCGGACGACCGCGGAGGAAACTGTGGATTGGAACCTCTTCCGATCCAGCGTTGCGGAAATAGAACATTTAGCTCTGCTCTACACATGGCAGCATTATGGGCTGGACAGCCATCTAATTGAAACCATAGCGTCTGACGTATATGGAGCTGTACGTTTTCCAATAGCGGCTGTAGATCGTGTCGTGGCAAGAAATCACGAAACATTTTACCTGTTAAATGACCAGCAAAAAACCATGGCCCAATGACCTGAGTTCCTACAGTGCCACCCCACACATTAATGCGCCATCGGTGTTGCCGATTGACTTCTCTCATCCACTGAGGGTTCTTCGCTGCCCAGTAATGTGCATTGTTGAGATTCACGTTGCCATCATTGCAGAATGCCACTTCACCAATCCATAAAATGAAGTGAATGAAATTCGGATGTTCTGTCACGCGATTGACCACCCAGTTGCAGAACAGAAGCCGTAAGTTACAGTCCGCATCATTTAGTTCTTGATGCAGAGAGAGGTGGTACGATTGAAAATGTGATTTCCACAACTACCTTGACTGATACCACGATCTCGTGCGATCTGCCGCGAAGATACATGAGTATTTACTGCAATAGCGGGAAGTACATCAATGGCAACGTCTTCATTTTGTACGACTCTTCTCCGGACACCATAGAGTCCACGCATGTTGCCTGTCTGCCGCAATCGTGCTGCTAATCTCCGCAGCAGATTGTGAGAATGGCTTGTCGCTGCGGATAGCGTTCAGCGTATAATCGAGCTGCAGCCCTATAATTTTCCCGGCATTCCCCTAAAATCATGAGTATTTGGAATGCCTCCAAATTCGTATACTGCATGAATGTTATTTACTACCGACACTTCCTACTACAATCACGCAAACATCAACACAATCAAAGAGGTTTCACTGCTTGTGGAAGTTTCGTATTCGTCCCGTCACGAGCTTGTAATGCACAGGGGTAGTAGAACTCAATGCACGACACCTTGTCCAGTACCCGGACCACTTTAACCAGGCACGTAGCCAGGATTTCGTGAAGGGGGGGGGGCGTGACATGAAGTACTGTGGTCATCACACCAGGGGCTCGATCATTCTAAAATTATTTTACTCGAACATATAACTCGAATAAAATAATAAAAAAAAGTATTGAAAAAGATTTTACAATATTTTCTTCCTTCCTCTATACAATCAAATATAACAATTTTTCTTTCATTATGACCTCAACTATTATAAAAAGTACATACCCAATAATGTCTTGTAAAATACTTTACAATATTTGCGTTTCTTCCTCTGTTGAATCAAATGTTAACAGAACTTTCTTTCTATCTATCTATCTATCTATCTATCTATCTATCTATCTATCTATCTATCTATCTATATATATATATATAATTCTGTCAACTACTCTCTGTTTGAAATGACAGGTTAAAGGAGCAGTAGAAAATTGTTTTTGAAATAACATGTTTGATAGTGCAAGGATACGACCCTCCCGGCATTCGCCTGGTATGACTGGGGACACCCTCGCACCATCTGACTTTCACCTAGTAATGCGACCGTGTTGCTGCCACAGAAGAAAAAATATGCCAACGTGTTTCCTCTCGATGTTTCTCTCATTGTGCGCTTGTTTCAATGGAGACACAACCAACCCCTGTTTCTATGTCAAATTTTGCAGATGACCCCCGTTGGAGATATTCACGATACGCCACTGGTGTCGCTACTATTTTTATTGCATTCTACACATACGATTTGGTAGTTCAATTGTGTGTTTGACGGCTCTATGTGCATTATTAGCTGAGATAAAGGCCTGCTACGGGTAGTCAGATACAAGTCTACAACAACGCCTCTAGCGGCTAAATGGGAAAGGATATGACAAAGTTCGTCCTCTAAAAGTTGCATGACATTTAATGTCCTTTCGAACGATTCCAACAGTTATACCACTTTCCATTTCAAATTTGAAGTTGCCCCCGTTGGAGGTATTCACGAGACGCCACTGGTTTCGCTACTATTTTAATGCATTCTACACATACGATTTGGTAATGCAATTGTTTGTTTGAATGCTCTACGTGCAGTATTAGCTGTGATATAGGCCTGGTACCTTCTTATTGAATCACCCTGTATATATAAAGTAATTTCAAACGATACGCATTGAGTGCTAAGAAATGCTACGAAGGGAGAGAAACGTAGAACTTAGATCATATCAAATTAAGAATGTTATTATGGAAAGGATAATGGTAATAAGAAATGTCTTATCAAGAAAATCATTCTTAAATTGAATCATTCCAGTCTTTCTGAGATGGAAATTTCAACAGAATAATATGTTAGAAACATTTAAAATTACAAGTTCTTCCAAAATCTTTGTATCATGTTAGAGCGCATAGAGGAAATGTTCATGAAAATCTTTCAAAAGGATATTTGGCAATTAGAAATACATTTAAATGTATTACAAGTGTGCACGAATATGTTGCTTTCTTTAACTTTTTAGGTGTTGTATGCGCTTGCTAGCGATTAGTTCCATTTCTTTTAAGTAACAATTATGATCCTAGCCTAATTGAGGCGGTGATGATGATAATGAACGAAATGATGGAGTAAAGAAAATGTGAAAACTCCAAGAAACTCATCCATACAATATTTGTCCACTACAAAGCTAACTTCAGGAGAGCTGGGATCGAACCAGACTTTAGTGCTTTACCACTGAGGCACCATGAACCTGTTGCAAATTAATGTCGTTATACCAAGGAAATAAAAGTCGATTAATAAATAGTTAATCACGAGTACTCCGACTAATTTTTCTTCCTTTATTATTATTATTATTATTATTATTATTATTATTATTATTATTATTATTATTATTATTATTATTATTATTATTATTATTCACCGTTTTCCACGTCACGCAGAAGGTACGGTGATCAAATGCGTTTACCACTTCTGCTTGTTATGATTAGCTATTTGCATTTAAGAAAATGTTTTCGGCATATTACAAGATACAGTTCTCGCGTTTGCGAGACGAATCTTTAAAAAAAATCTGATTAGGAAGAAACTATATTTAAAAGATAAGCTCAATTTAACAAATGACATCAAAGGTGGCTGAGAAACTAAGTACTTGGAGAAGCTGAAAAGTAATGTTATCCAGAATACAGAAGTTTCTGGGAAACGAGACGAAAAGTGTATGTTCAAATTAGAGACGAGTCTACAAAGATGACAATTCTCGTCTCATCTTCGAGACAAGATATTTGTCAAGTCTCGTGGACAACACTGGTTCACCGAAGTATTAGATCTGTGTTTTAGTATTACACTATTCATAGTAAAAATTCATAAATTATTAAAGTGATTGTACGAACACAATGAAGAGCATTCATCAACATTTGAAGATATGCAAGTGATTACATAATATACTTCAATAATCATAATGATTTAAATGTTGTTATATTACAATCTTCGTGGACCACAAGAGAAAACCTTTCTAAATTTTTGTAGGATTCTCGTCTCGTCTCGATTTACGAAGAACTATTTCTCGTCTCGTCTTGATCCTCTAAAATGGATTTTCTCATCTCGTCTCGTAAAGTAATTTGTGGTCTTGTTACAGAAGAAATAATCTTCTAAGTTTTGTTGCTTGACGATAATTGGTGAGAGGACTTCAAATCTGTTTTGAGATAAGCCCTCTGTAATTTGTTATGTAACTGGGAGAGACACGAAATCAAATCAAACAAAATATCAAATCAAATTAAAGTTTTACCGTACTTTTTCAGCACCGACACTATATGAGATGCAGGCAGTATATCTAGAATTGAAAGTGGAATTCGAATCACGAAAGGCTCATGCGCTAGCCACTGAACCAACTAGGAATATAATAACTGAAATCGCAGAAGTTAATAAAATTGCATTGTGTAACCAACACTTAACATAGCACGGACAGTGTCAAATCATCCCAATCGAATTGTGTATAGGGCTTAAAAAAAAAAAAAAAAAAAAACCTTCTTCCCATTGGAATCCTTTGACAAAGGTCTTATACAGAAGGTATATGAACATTCGTGATTATTAAATAGTGTGGAAGTATGTATACAAAGTTGTCAGATCATAATAACTCTAGTTGTTTGTCTTTCCACACTGTTTTATGCAAGGGTTTTTGGGTTTAACTCTTCCCGTAAGTAGGATATTAAGGAAAAATTAAATATTTACTATATTAGAATATATATATACAAAAATCACACTTGTCATGAAAGAATATGAGATTAAATGTTTGAACCCTTTCCTTCTTTAAATTTTGCGTACGCCACAGACTTCCCATATCACTAGTTCACCCGTTAATTGCATATGAATTACTGAGAATTGTGTCATTTTATTTACTCCAATAACTTGTTAATGGGTGTGGAAATTAAACTAAAAAATATTAAGTGGAGGTAAATTTCTTCCATCCTCTCAGGATTTCGCACCCTGAATTCGTTCTACAACTGAAATATCTATCTAAATAATCCCATTTCAACTCACTGACCCTCTTAACCATATAAATTATTGAAGCTTGTTTCGAAGAAAATACTTCTTCTTATTCATATTTGATGCTGTTGCTTCTTTTTATAATTAATGTATGATAAACAAATATAGCTGCTGTGTCAATTGTGAATGCCCAATCATATATATGAAATGAATTGCCATCCTTTTTTAAAATACTGTTTTTTTCACAACCGTAGGCACTGTTGATACATGTGAGCAGGCCCGTAGCTAGCCTCCAAATTTGGGGGGGGGGGCTAAATGTAAATTAGGGTGGACACACACACACACACACACACACACATAGGGAAATTGTGCCTATAATGGCATACTCGGATAAAACGGCATAGCATGGTTTCTTGCCGAGCTGTAGATCTGGCAACGTTGAGAACATTTGTGGTGGAAGCCAGTAAGGCGCCAGTGAAACAGCGTGAATGGTGGCGCGAACGGAGTCCTCATTGAAGAGAGAAAAAATATTTTCAGAAAGGTAGGTAGTTGCAACTTTTTTTTATTGTTGATAAAGTATCTTGTTTATTGAAGAGCTCGTGTTTTAGGAACATGTCAATATTTTTTACGTATAAAGATACATATACAGAAACGATTGGTGAAGGTCAAACTTCCAAAGGATTTTTTGGTAGCTATTGTCAATCAATTGAAAGCAAATATGGCGTCAAGGGTAAAACGGCACATCTTTGCTCCGGGCCGTTGTGCCCTAATATTTGCAAAATTATTAAAATTAGCTTCGAATTTAATATACGAGCCTATAATATTTGTAGGTGAAATTAAACAATGTGATTGCTAAATATATGTTTATTGTTGAGGTAACTTTGATAGGAGTATTTTGTAGTGTATTTTAATTAAATCATGGTATCTTGCTACTTGCGAAGCAGGCCCTGGCCCTTTCGGGCTGTTGCGGCAGAAGGCTTTTTTTAATATCTAATTATGCAATACCTGGACCTAAGTTTTAAAGGTAGCCCACATGAAATGCCCTACTGTATCTAATTTTGTGATTGAATCTTAAATTTGCATTTACTAATCAATATTTATTGTTTTGTATCTTTTCAGATGGTCGGAAAATACGTAAGGTCAACTGATAGACAGAAGTGGGATCCTACAAACATGTCAGAAGCAATTAAAGCTGTCACATCAGGATCAATGGGTTGGTTGAAAGCATCCCAGACTTTTAATGTACCTGCTACAAACTTTAAGACGGAGAGCTCAAGGTAAGAACAAGAATATTTACAGGTATTATGAGAGGACTAGGACATTATCAGACAACTTTCAGTCGGGAAATGGAGCGTGAATTAGTCGCTCATTTGAAGCTCCTTGAGTCAAGGTTATTTGGCATGACAACTACAGAGGTAAGAAAGCTTGCCTTTGAACTAGCTGAAAGGAATGGTATAAGTCATCGATTCAACAGGGAGGACAGAATTGCTGGATGGGATTGGCTGAAAGGTTTTAGGAAGCGAAACCCTGATATAGCGTCGAGGTGTCCAGAACCGACTTCCATCGCACGAGCTGAAGGTTTTAACAAGGAGGCTGTTAAATCAATTTTTGATGTGTACCTGAAAATTGTTGAGGACAATAACATAACTCCAGGGAGATTATGGAGCATTGATGAATCTGGTCTGTCTACAGTATAGAAACCGCCGAAAGTTTTAGCCACCAAGGGAAAAAAGCAAGTGGGATCTATAACAAGTGCAGAGCGTGGAAAAAATGTCACTGTGGTAGCCATCATGAGTCCACATGGTTTTTTTCCTCCAGTCATTATTTTCCCACGAAAGAATTGGAAGAATAAATTGATTGATGGTGCTCCTCCGGGGACTTTAGAACTAGCAGAAGAAAGCGGGTGGATGACAAGTGAGGGATTTCTCAAAGTCCTAAAACATTTTGCTTCGTTCGTGAAACCTAGCGCTGATGAAAATGTGCTTCTAGTTGTTGACGGACATCCTAGTCATAAATCACTGGACGTTCTTACTTTCGCAAAAAGAAAATGGAATTATAATGGTGTGTCTACCTCCTCATTGTACCCATCGTATGCAGCCGCTTGATGTGTGTTTCTTCGGTCCCTTGAAAACTTTCTACCATCAAGAAATCAACTACTGGCTTAAGTCTCATCCTGGAAGGCCTCTAACACACTATCAGTTGGCACCAATATTTTGTTCGGCATATGGAAAATCAGCTACTGCACAAAATGCTCAAAATGGTTTCCGCGACACTGGTTTGTGGCCTATTAATCCTGGAGTATTTCAAGAACATCTATTTATCCCTTCTGAAACTATGGAATCTATTCCCGCTTCAAATGGAGAAGCTGAAATCGCTGTAGAATCTACGTCCAGGAACCACGAGGGAACCTCTTCTCAAGGATTACCTAATGCAGTTCAAGGAAGTGCAGGAAAAACCAACTTTTCTTCTACGGAAACACAAACTTTGCTACCTCCTAAGTGCGTCAGTGTAGAACAAATCTCACCACTTCCAGTCGTTTCTCATGACTCAACCAAAAGGAAGAGAAGAGGAACAGACAAGTGCTCAGTTCTTACCGCAAGCTCATATGTAAATGAAAAAAGAAGAAAGCCGTCCAAAGGAAGTTAAATCTCCGGAAAACGTCTGCCAGGAAAGTGAAAAAGAATATAAATTTTGATACGGTAAATGAATCTGAAGTAATTATACCTAGTGATGATGATGATGATGATGATGATGACTGTTCCTGCCTCTATTGTAATGAACTTTATTCATTGTCTTGTTCAGGAGAAGAGTGGTTGCAGTGTATGACCTGTCGGAGATAGGCTCACGTAGAATGTGCAGGAATATCAAAAAAGACAAAGATTTATGTTTGTGAACTCTGTATGTAATTAGGTTTAGTCCAATGTGTAATTTTTATGTGTCCAATATGTAAAACTCCATTCAAGCAGTTTATTTAATTAGTCAAGGTTCATTGTTATTATGTTTATGATCATAAAATCTTTATCTACGTTAAATACAACATTGTACTTCTTAATATACATTTAGAGCTTATATTGCTCAGGAGTGATGTTCAGTAGAGTATCGTATGTTGCACATATTGTTCACTAAGTTTTGTATTTCACATTAAAGAACATTTTATATCTGTAACCGTAACAATTATGCCATTTTAGCCAAGTACATTCCTAAAATGGCACACTGCGTACAAAATCAGTTATTTGTCCACACCTTTATTTATGTTTACTTTTATGTCTTCAAACGTGGCCTGTAAAAAGTTCAAAGACCAACACATAATTTTGTTTTAAATTCGAGCTCCATTGAATAACGGCCTCTCAGAAATATCAATACCAAAAAGTGGTATGCCATTTTAGGTACAATTCCCCTATATTATATATATATATATATATAGCCAGCCCAAAAATATAAGGGGGGCCCGATCCAACCATATTATAGTTCATTTGCAAGCCTACCATGAAAATTTTAGGAGGGGCCCGCAAAAATTTAGGGGCGCCCGGCCCCCCTATACCCCCCTGGATACGGGCCTGTATATATATATATATATATATATATATATATATATATATATATATATATATATATATAATATCTGTCTCTGTGTGTGATGATTAATGTTTTCTTATGCTCTTAAAACTAAAACTACAGCGTGAAGGAATTATTATTAAAATTTTCCCCTATAGCGTTAGTACAACTGTGCCTGAAAGCTAGAATACTATGTGTTTCCTTTTTATTTATTTGTTATGGCAACAAAATATTTCTTCCATTTTCTCATCTTCAAGGAAATAAAAGAAATATTTTTCAAAAAAATAGTTGGCCGAACGAACCAATCATTAAAATTTCCAAAGAATTAGTACAGGAAATACGTTTTTTAATTTTTGATCGACTGAAAAAATATTTGTGAAACTTGAAAACATCTAGAGAGTAATGAGATTTCATACTACAGTAGAGCGTCGATTATCCGAACGTCGGTCAACCGAACGACCGCTTAACCGAACTGTGTACTCGCTCGCACCTATTACTCTCCCACCCTACCGTCCATCATTCCCCTCACTCCCAAACCAAGTTTCCCACAGTAGTCGCCGCACTGAGCCACCGTTGGCGGAACATTGCTTTTAATGGGACCTTCATAAGGCGCTGCTGACCGGCCAAGCCGCCAGTCGCTGTGTTTCAACAATCAGTACACTTCTGTCGGTTTGGCACTGGCTGTAGAAGTAGCGGCAGTATCAAAGCTGTTCACAGCGACAGCTGCGCCAGCTTAGAGTTGAGGCGTGCCGCTTCGCGCATGGCAAATAAACATGTACAGTTCGATTATCCGAACAAACCAGTTTTCCGAACACCCATGTCCCCCAATTACTTCGGATAATCGACGCTCTACTGTATCTTCAAAGAGATTCTACAGAGAAGGGTCTCCAAATCTTATATCAATATTTTGAAATACATGTGGCCTAAACAAATATATGCATATTGGAAAAATGAAATTAACATCTTACCTGTATTATTATTTACATCTCCTTAGATATGAAACTTTATATTTCTTCAAATATCACATGCTTTATTTTACACTTGTACCTCTAAACATTTTTGATCAGTTTTTTATGGTGATGTTCGAAAGAAATAATGATGGATTTTTGCTATCTACAAATTTATAAATTTCATAAGATTAAGAAACACAAACACAACACGCATATATACACTCCTCATATTGGTACACTATAGTAGAACCAAGTTGAACATTTGAACAATCACTAACAACACAATCACAGTATAAATCTCCTTGTTTTGGATGCTGCCAATCTTAGAACAATTGTGTCCAGAGAGGTTTCTGGTGATGTCCTTGTTGTAACTCAACAAAACAAGATCGGCTTTGCGGTCGTGAGACATCGATAACCTTTGAGGTCGTAAAACTGATGTCAAGCGGGAGAAGCAGTTTTCTACGGTAGCAGTACTACTTGGTATGGCTAGAGCTGCTTCTACCAAAAGATTAATTCGGGGAAAGGCTGCCCCATATGTTTGCAATTTATTACCCAATTCTGCAAGAGAAGTTACATTCTGAATAAGTGTTTTAGCTAATTCAAGTTCAGCAGTTAAATTTTTCAATGCTTCTCGGTATTGTGGGTTGTGAATCAACAGTCCCTTTCACGGATTCAATTTTTCCACTGGTCCTAACTGAAGCAAGCACTTGCAAACAACTGTTATAACTTCATTGTTCTTTTCTTGAAACCGATTTGCAATTTCACTGCAACAATGATCAATTATTTCGTAATATATTCGCAAATATTCTGCTTCATCACTTTTACCTTCAAAGTTAACACCACTAGCATCAACAATACTGTCAGAAAACACACTTGAAAGCTAACGTTTTCGTTTCAATAGAGGGTCACATCCGAAAGCATCACATTCTTCTTTTACTGTATCTAAAATATTTTTGAATACAGTAGGTTTTCTAGTTTCTTGCAGTTGACTGTATGTACACTTTCGATTAATTTCAGTGCTGCCTCAATATCTAACTTCTTCTGTTGTAGTAGTACAGTAGCTGGTTTCAGATATCCCAATACTTTAACCATAACTTTTGTGAGGAAATGAAACATTGTCTGTTTCATTTGCCACAACAACCCAATAGCTTCCGTCTTAAGTTGCCCAACTTTACTTCCAGATGAGGAATCCGCGATTGAACCAAGTGTTTCTAGAATTAACTCCTTTTGTGAATGAACAACGCTAACTGATTCCAAATGTCCTGTCCATCTTTGGCTTAGCAATCGTTTTAGAGCATTTCCCTCATAAATCTGTGGAACACGTCCTTTTCTGAAAAACACATACAATTGTTCACACAAATCAAAATAGTCCTTAACTTCCGGTATATTTTCAATAGAACGCATTACAACCAAGTGCAGTTGGTGGTTAAAACAATGGACAAACAATGTTTCTCTGTTCAGTTCTTTTAATATCAAACTTTGAACACCACCAATTGCACCTTTCATGACAGAAGCACCATTGTGATTGGGCAATGAGTTTACTAGAATTAAGCGTAAGCTCACTTAACACGGACATAATTTCGGACGTAATATTTTTAGCATCTTGGGAACGAAGATTCAAGATAGAAACACATCTTTCTGTTGGTTTCATATTAACGGTATATCGAAAGGCGATTGCTAAATCTTCAATGCCTTGCTTATCTCGGGTTTCATCTGCCAACAGAAAAATGCATTTACTTTCTTCAATTTGATTCATAATGTTTTCTATGACGGTATTAGCCATAACATGTATATATCATTTTGAATTTCGGGGCTAGTAGACCTATATTTTGCGTTCACTGGAATGGTCTTACATATTTCCGCAAGCTTTTTATCCTTCCTCATGGAAAAGTCAAACAATTGCAGAAAAAGTACACTGGGATCTACATCTTTACATCCAGAGTTCCCTCTTAAAAGTAGTTCATTAATAACCAAAAACTGAATCACTTCAGCTATCGATTTTACGTAATACCTATTTTTTTTCTACTAAGTCACTGCCCATAATTTTCGCAATAGTTTCTCCCGTTTCTTCTCTTTGTTTCTGTTCTAAATATATACTCATTGCAAGCTTGTGCGACTGGGAGCTGCAATGTTTTTGAAAGCTTTTGCCTTTTTCTGTTGCGTGCTTCCAATCACTGTATCCAGAAGTTACAAATGCTGGATCCGAATTACTTGTTGGAAATTTCCTACACGGGAAACAAAAGGCTGAATTCTCAATAACGGAGTATTCTAACCATTCCCTTGATTTGAACCAGGAATATTGAAATCTTCGCTTCTGCCCTCCTGTTCTAGTTTCTGGATATCAAGTAAGTCTATGCAGCTTTGTCGATACCGAGGTCTGAAGGTACAGAGGATGCTTTTGAGGTATAATCTAATTTTTCGCTGCTATTTGTTACTATAGATAAGGTGTCTTTCTCATTGCTAGATGCGCCACTCGCAGAAGAGTTGTTTGGAACAGATTTTTCATTTAAAGAACTTGCTGAAATTACACCATGCTTACTACCGGTTGCAGAAAAGATTTATTTTTTTTAAATCGAAGCTTGCTTAGAAGTCATAGTCACCAGCTCCTTGGAATGAATCTGAAAGAAATAAAACAAAACATTACTAAGCATAGTTTTAAAATACACCGTGTATTTTCGGCACTAGGCCTAAAGAGACAGGTAGATTACTTTAATTCTTAGGAATTTTCGGTCACATTCTACTATCAGACCAATTTTAAAGTTAGTTCCTTTCTTTTTCTTTTTTTCTTTTTCTTTTTTCTTTTTCTTTTTTTCTTTTTCTTTTTTCTGTTTTCTTTTTTCTTTTCTTTTCTTTTTTTTTGCATGCTGAGAAAGTTCGATATATTTATGCATGAGAATATGATTTTTAAACATTTATTCAAAGAGCCGTCATTTTAAAACCAAATTTAGATGTAAACCTTTAATAATTACTGAGTTATCGTATTCACAAAAGACGTTGTGGAACCTACGAAATACACGTATTGTTGAAATTTTTAATCAAATCATGTTAGGTGAAACATGTTATCTAAGGCAACAAAAATATCATTTTTTATTTGTCAAATTTGGTTCCATCTGTTAGTATCACGCCAAACAACAACCAGCTTAGTCTACTAGACCAGTGGTTCTCAAACTTTCCGATAACGCGGACCCTCTGTTCATTCGGAAAGTGATCTGCGGACCACCTGGCAATGTTATCTGAAATTTCACATGGTATTAAAAATATATACTGATTAGAATTACCTCTGACAAGAAAAGGATCAAGAAAAAGATCAAGAAAATAATGCAAGAAGATTTTATTATAGGTGGAAGTGTGTGTGGTGACGTACTTAAATCCTTGAAAATAAAAACTTGAAAATGTTAGGGATAGTTAAACCGTGCTTTTATGATCTAATCACATGATCTTGCTATTGAAGAAAAAGAACAACATCGAGTGTAGTTTCTCTTTGTTGCTTAACAATACAGCAAGTCCCAAGTTTAATTGTTTTTTTTTTTTTAATTGATCACTCATGGAAAATTAAAGGAGGAAAAAACTTGCTTCAACAATAAAACCACAGTTCTATATTATTGTTTCAGAGTTGTTCTTATCTTTGCTGGAAAGGAAGCGGTTATAAACCAATGTTGTGTGTATATGTCATTTTGATACTTTATTTCCCTATTTTTTCACAAATTGATTGAATCAAAGCAACGTTCTTGTTTCTCTGTTGCGATCGATCTTCCAAGATAATTTAAAAGAAATCTGAAATTGGTGGTAGTGGTGGGAGCTTTCCGCCACTGGAAGATGAAATCCAGGAAATTTCGTGGCGTCGTGCAGTTAATGTACAACTCCTTTTGAAAAAATGCCCTAACAAAGAAGGAATTCCTCTCACCTGAAGTAGTCCTATATAACGGTTGATCGGCTTCAGGGCAGAAATTTAGTAAAGAAAATATTCAAATTTACAAACGTAGGTATAATTTCTAATTGCTTTCTTCTTTTCAGTAACAGAAAAAAATACTTTTTGCATAACAGCTGTGAGTTCCATTTTATCACAACACATTTCAATTTTTAGACGTCGCGGACCCCCGGGGTCCGCGGACTCCAGTTTGAGAGACACTGCTGAAGTCTCTTTGGAACATACTACCAACAATCATTTAGGACGATTGCTATTAAAGTCATGTTTAAGTAAAAATAATTTATGTTTTGGTACTCGAGCATTCAAATAAGAAATAACTCCAAAAAGTTCCCTGTTCTAGCACAGTTACCTTCTTCCTCGAAATGAAATTGATAAGAGAAGTAACAGTTCAATAAATTTTCTTTGTATAGCACAATTCATATCAAAGTATACATTAAATTCTTCTTTACATTGTACAAATAAGAATTCGAGATCAGTTGCTTTCGTAGGTACTAAAAAAGTTTGAGTTAAGAACTAATGATTTAAACAGCTATTTACTTATTTCTATTGAAGATGTCTCTTCTTCAAAATGAAACTACATTAACAAATTGTTACTTTTGTGGGCTACCCCGTATCCTCATGGGTACAGCGCTCGCCTTCGGCGTGTCTGGTTTCGGGTTCAAACCGATAGTGATTTGGATATTACTTTAAGCTATAGGTCCTGTGTCTATATAGCCTCCCTCCTGAAAAGGGACGCTAAACTCCCCAACGCACCTTGTTTTAAGTCGAAGGTCAAATTTCAAATTTATAAAGCATTATACGTATTATCATCCAATAAGGTTCAATTTTTAATTGAAAATTCTGTTCTTCCTACAAGTGCAACTACTACCTCCGTTTAGTCCGCTGCATTTTTTGTTTACATACCAGAAGATTGCAAGGTATTCTTTTACAAAATAGTAACTTTGGATGATTAGGCTTACGTCTTATGATCTGCATGAACATTTGATTCTGACACCAAAGATTGGCAACAATTATTAAATTATTTTAATATAAGTATCTAATAATTCATCCCCGATAAAGATTAAGTGAATCGAACTTATCTTTAGTTTAAAGATATATTAAAAATATTACTTACCTATTCCAAGTTATTTAACAAATAGTCAAGTTGCTGCTACACTACAATTGAATCACTGATTGGAAAAAGGGAATAAGTGCATCAGACCTAAGTTTTCAATAACGCTAAAAAACCTTCTAGAGGCGTTGTTTGTATTTGTTGCAAAAAGTGTATAATTGATTACTTGTAGCAAAACAACTAACAAACACTAAGACAACAAGAAGAATCTTGTATTGCAGCCCTGGAATTGGTTAGAAAAGCTTAAAAATGGAAAAAATATTCCCTTTTTCCAATCAATTAAAGTTGGGTGCAATTGTAATTGTGTGTAGGGTATGTAATGTGAAGTTTGATAGAAAGCTATGAAAATGTACATATTGAATGCAATGTTGTATGTTAATCTTGGATATATGTATTCGAACTATCACGCATATTAGGCTTCTAACACTTTTATTGTCACCGTTCGTTTTTCTGTACAGCACATGTTATTCGTACAGCAAGAAAAGTAATACAATAGACAACTGAACAAAATACGTAGCAAAATACCTTGTCACAGTAGAATGGGTTTACATAGGGTCCTATCCGTCTGCATCTTCTTCTTCTACAGTTTCTTGGTCAGTGGTTTTCCATGAACAAATCATCCTATAAAACTGTTTGTATTGGTCAGTAGTGATGAGCAAATGCAAGACCAAGACCAAGACCGGGGTGGTCTTGGTCTTGGTCTTGGTCTTGCACATCCAGTCTTGGTCTTGGTCTTGCACTGGAATCCTCGGTCTTGGTCTTGGTCTTGGTCTTGCACACCCAGTCTTGGTCTTGGTCTTGGTCTTGCATGCAAGAGTCTTGCAAGTCTTGCATTTAAGAAATCTCAAGCTTTTCATAGGTAAACTTTACTATGGATATAAGGGATAATAAACTCTACAATGCGCCAATAGCAACGGAAATACAATGCATGTTTCTAAATGTAATATAGTTTAACTTCGTGTAGGTATGATGGTTGGTGTAAGTATGATGATAGTGTACAACATAGGTGATGTCCTTTTATTTTTAATGGGTGCCCACGATTCACTACTTATAAGATATGCCTAAATCACAACGTTTCGTAATCTGTTTATATTTTTTAACAGATCCAACACTCCACTGGTTCCCAAACTGAGGAGGCTACCCCTGAAACGCATGAAAGAAAATCAAGACGGCACATATTATTGAAATACCATGAATTGCGAAATTATTTTTACACTCTAAAGCAGCGTTTCCCAACCTTTTTCAACTTGCGGCACACTACAGGTGTAACTTGAATTCTCGCGGCACACCCATATATATATATATATATATATATATATATATATATATATATATATATATATATATATATATATATATATATATATATATATATAATTACCGTGGTATTTAAATGTGATTACTAATTTCCTTCTTACAGGGAAGAAAGCTCGATCACTGATTTTCCCCCGTGCTAAATCATTATACTTATTTTTCATTCTAATTTTAAAATAGAAAACAATAGCAATGAAATATAGGACTCGGGTTTTTAAAAATCCACTTTCTCTTTCGAAAACTGTATCTAACCTCTAACTAAAAGGGAAGATCACTAAATAACGAACAAATAAACAAATCTCCTACACTTTTAAAACACAAATGCAGGTAATTTGTACACTGAGAAAAATCCATTATCCGGACAGCGGTATATTGTACAAATACAAGGATTCGTTATGTTTACTAAGGAAATCTGTACGGAGCGTACTTTATCCATATGCTACACAGCTACTGCCTTTAACGCGCTTGGATGTTATATCATGTCGCTGCAGGATGTCTGATATCTAACAATCTTCCGTATTTTATATACGTATACGTATGTTAAATACTTCAGCTATATGTTATATACGTCCATCTGTGTGTGAGGTCCTGACCGCCTATAGACACCTCTTTCTTGCACCATAGATGACGTCATGAAACAACTGTCGTATGCTTGCGAGCTGGTTTATAAACGAGGTTGTTTACAAACGGAAAAGAATAGCGGAAGGAAAGAAAAGCCTGGGTAAGTGCAATAGTAAATTATCACTTTAGTTAAATATTCCATTAATTATATATTCCTTTAGTATAACTTGCTTTAATATAGTACTAAACAAGTAATGTGATTTATGACCACAATTCTTACTATTGTAACTCGTTAATGGTTGAGGAGAAAGAAATAGGTTAATCTGAATTTTGAGAAATCTTTGAATATTAATGTTCTGTAACTTTTTACATTTCAAGGTACGCAAAATGAATGTTATGTGTTTATTCTTTCCTTTTTATATGTGACGGTTTATTACTTGATGGAGATTTACTACAGGACTGCTTAACATAATTGCTAAGAAACCGTTTTCAGCGCGAACATTTTCTTGTGTAGTGAAGATTTAGGATTTAGATTTCTGGGCTTTCGGCATCAATGACCTTGTTAGCCCGTCACATGTGAGTTATGACGTCCCTCGGTGAGCACACTATCCGGGGAAAGGGAAGGAAGCAAACGGCCTGGGACCTATATGTTGGGTACTACCCGGCATTTGCCTGGTATGAAATGAGGAAAACCCAAGAAAGCCTCATTCAGGATGTCTGGACTTAAAAGCTTTTGATACTTTTTCGACCGAGTGCCCCTACCGGAATCGAACCTGGGTCCGCTCGTACCGAAGGCGAGAGCGTTAGCAACTACGCTACGCGGAGCCACTTGTGTCTAGGAAACCTATTTTTACTAGGATATTTGCAACAAAATTTATTTCCTTTCTTTCTTTATTTTTCTTTTTCTTTTTGTTTTTTAACAATAAAACAAAACATATTTTACAGCCTCACTGAAATTTAAAAACAGCAGTCAGGGAGAGCTCACGTTTAAGATTCTTTTTGTTTTGTTTTGTTTTGTTTTGTTTTGCTTGTTATGTTCTCTAGTTAACTAATGTTTGAGTTCCTGAGAATTACATTATTATTATTATTGTTTCATAATTTTCGAACCAAAAATTAGATGTTTTTCTTTTTTTCCTTGTGTTGACGTCATTGTGGCAAGTTGGGGTGTTTGTATCGTACCTTGGCATTAATTTGGTTACTAGCACATAGTTTCAAGGTCATAAGTTGTAGGCCGCTTGAAACAGCTATTACACAGTTGAGTGTCAGGCGTTTGACTTGCAGGTTTCGTTACAGCGTCTAAATTGCAGTATTGGATTGCGTCCAGCTTCTATGGCTGGTAAAAAAGTTATATCGCTTTCGTAATATGGTAAGAAATACAATGTAACAGTTAGGTATAGTATATATGACTAGTTTAATTAGTCGGAAATTACTCTGTTTCCTTGTCTTATTCTTTCGATTATGTTTAAGTACTGTGTCTTCATAGTATTGTTTCACTATTTCTAGAAGGAATTAAGTATTAACGAAGTAAAGAATAAGCAGAAGCCCACTTTGACGTTTACTATTTCTCATACTTCATTGAGAATGTTTTGATCCCCAATTGCGCAAACTTCTAATATGTATGTGTGTTTCTTTTTGTTGTTGTTGTTGTTGTTGTTCTAGTATGTATGTGTGTTTCTTTTTGTTGTTGTTGTTGTTGCTTACACTGCTATAGATATGAGCTCCTTCATGGCTAAGCGGTTAGCGTACGCGCCTTTGGTGTGGGAAACCCGCGTTCGATTCCCGGCGGGAGTGGTTCGGAGTCCATGTTAATCAGTAAGTCCACGTCTCATACAGCCTCGTTGCAGAAAAGGATATTAAAATCAACTCAGCACTGCTTTACAGATGGAGTTGTTTGATTCAGGGTTCGAATGAAGCTTTTTACGGAAAGCAGGCACGTAGCCAAGGGGTGGGTCCAGACCCCCCCCCCCTTCGGATCCAGAAATGAAAAATATTAAGGAAAGATGAAACAGAAAGAAACAGATGAATCAGCCTCAAAAATATAAAGCTACAATAAGCGTTTTGGTTACTCTTTCTTACGAGGAGCTTTGTGTGGAGGAAACGGGAGGGGGGGGGGCGGATCAAGTTGAAATTGGATATTATTATAACGGAACATTCCGAATTCCATCTAGCTCCATGTTAACCGTATGCAGCGGCGCAAATCTGTCTTCAACATTGGGAGGGACGGGTAAGACAGTTCTCATAATTTTTTTTAAGGATGTTCAAATTATGAAGTTGAAAAACAATGCTGCGGAGGATCAGGGGAGCAGAGTTGCCTTCAAAATTGTGAGGTGGGCAGATTTAAGGCTTATTCTGGGGTGGGGACATCAATTTCATCTTACTTTCCTTTGTGGCAATCGGACACAAATCATCACATTTCTCTCCAAAAAACGCATTTCAAATCGGATTATTGAGGGGAAAGTCCCCCCCCAGTTCTAAGATTGGAGGGGACATGTCCTCATCCCCCCGGGACTTGCGCCAGTAACCCTATGGACTACAAATGACGATCGATAAACCGGTTCTTTCAGATAGCCTGTCAGAACTTAAGCAATGCCCAGAATTACCAATAATATGAACCATTTTGAATTTCGCGGCAACACTAATCCATTTTATAGGATGTCTTTACTCCAGAAAGAGATCTCGTTGCTATCCTTGACGGCATTGAACTAAGATAAGAGAAATAGAAAGAAGACGAGAAGAACCGAGTTCGAATGACCTTGGAAGACTATGTCTTTGTCAATACTTTTTTCTATTCTTTTACGCAAGATTTCTTCATAATTCTTTAATTAAAATACTTACTAACATATCCTCATTTTATTGTCCTAACAAATCAATATGGATATGTTGTCAGTAAAATAGTTTAGATTGATCGAACCCCTGGTGTGATAACCACAGTATTTCGTCACAGACCTCCCGTATTGCGAAATCGTGGCTACGTGCCTGCGGGGAGGGGGCGACTTTTCAGATATACAATCCAAGCCTTTTATTTCTCAGTGATGCAAGATATAATATATAGTATATAATATGTAAAATATGAAATGAGGGAACATATTTTCCCGGCAAGGGAGAAATTCTTTGGCGAGTTGGGGAAATTACTTGACGAGAGGGAAAATCTTCATCCTCTCGTTGATTCAAATCTTGATCGAAGATCATGCGAGTAGGATTCCATATTATGCTGTAGGTGTAGGTAGTACACAGTCTTGGCGCTGAATAGGACGCTAAGCTTCAAGCCAACCACATGTCTGTAATAACCTATTGCGATTGAATGGTAATGTAACGTAATGTACGATATGTGCATTTTCTAGATGCCATAAATTTATAATTTTAATTGAACATTCCACGATTATATACTTCAGGTTAAAGGAGTTTGATGATTAATTGAAGTGAATAATCGAGGCAGTGATTCTCAATCTTCTTGACTTACGACACACTTTAGTAAACCCCAATGACATCGATATATTTGTTTAGATTTTGGATTGCTTTCCAACAAGTCGAGCCGCGCCAAAGCTGTAGGCTTACTAAGTTAAGTGAACTGATCCTAATCTAAATCCATTGTTTTCGGGGGCGCAGAAATGGACAGTGACACTTCCGATACTATTTAAATCAAAATTCAGCCAAGCAACTTGGGGAGGGAAAGAGGGGAGACGGATCTTACAAATGATCGAAAATAACCGATATGAGAGAGCGTTTCGTAATAGTAAAAAAAGTGACTGACTAACGTAACATACATGTATTACTGGTTTTCTTATTTTCACCCAACGAAGCAGGTAATTAACGCTAGTACTAGGTATGTGTAGACTAAATGAGGTGATTTGCTTCGTGACCCTTCGAACAATGTACGAAGCGGATGCAAGCAGTTAGTACATGGAGTTAGCTTACCTAAATTTAGATTTCGCTTTCCGAAATCTTAATGGATGTATTAAGTGATTTCGTTACTTACACTCTTAATCTCTAAATACAAGGATTCAAAACACATTTTCGATTCCAAACTATGACTCTGCTAGACAAAGAAAGCATAGTCCAGTGTATGTTTTACTTCATTTTCATATACGTGCTCGTAGGTTTTCTCGGGGACTTGGTTTCCTCCCACTTTCTCATTTCACCAAATATTCCATAATCATTAACTTGCTTTAATCACCGACTCCCTTAGCCTAACAGCATAATAGTGGGACATTAAACTCAAAGACTTTATTTTTATTTTCAAGTAATTACTTTTCTCTCCCTTATTTATTTTTAATTTAATTTCTCTTTCAATTTCCCTCTTTTAGGAACATCAACATAATTTACAATTCTGTCTCATTATAATAACACTATTAAAAGTCCCATATGCAGCTCACCACGTTGGAACCCAGCGGAAACAGATGAACAACGAATATTGTCGAAAATATGCATTGCTTACAGCGGCGTAGCGAGCATTAGAAGATTGGGAGGGGGATGAAACTTGAAATTGCCAAGTCTTGATTTTTATCTTAAAAAAATGTCAAGTCTTGATAAAAAAAAAAAATGCCAAGTGTTTCGAAAATCTTACAAACCCTATGAAAAACTATTACAGCAACCTTATTTTCATATTCGTTCCATTCCATGCCCCCCGTCTGAGACACGAATAAGATCAGCCCTTGTTCCGCTCTCGAGTCCAATTTAACATCTAACCTCAGGATCATTATCATCACCCACGAAGCACAACTGTTAATTTGATAACTCATGGCTATGTTAGGTAACCTCCGCCAGCTAATCTTCACGAGAACCTTTAAAGTTACAATCAGTTGTAGAAATGCATTTAAAAACGTAGAATAAGGTAGGTTATATTTACTGTTTGTGATGTAGAAGTGCCTAATTTACATATTAAACATTCAATTGAGGGGTTCAGTGAGAGACCAGGCTAACTTACATCCAGGTCAAGATTGAGATTTTGACGGAACAGCATACTAATGTCATTAATTGACCTTTGCCTCAACCACTTGTCTGTGTGGCTTGTCCTGAGACAGGGGCGGATCCAGGGAGGGTCTATCTCCCCCAAGAAGAGGAAACTTTGTGTATTTTAATATAAAATAAAACCCACCCAGAGTTGAATCTCTTAAAAGTAGCTCTATCTTGTAAGTAGTGGCATTACAACCCACCGCCCCCCAGTAGTCCATCCTGGATCCACCCCTGTTGTATACTAAACCAAACTATGAATATCAGTCGTATCCTTTGAAACGTGCTGTTTTCATTTGTTTCCTTTTCTTTCAGAAAGTTAAAATTGTCAGTTAGCCTAGTCTCTCGCTAAACTGTCAATTGTGACAAAACACACCAATAATTGTTGATGCCAACTAAAACATACATATCCAAAGCCTACAAAATATATCACATTATTTAAGTTTTTTTCTTTCTTTTTTTTTTTTCAAAATTGCTTGCAATGTTTTTCTTCGTGCCAAGCATCCGAATGTCATCTTGAATTCTGACCTCATTTCACTACAATTCTTTGAAGTGTAAGACTGCGCAGCTTTTTTTCCCCCTCTCTCTCGCTCTCTTCAGTCCTTCAGTCTCCCCCACTTTGATTTCATGATTTCGCACTCTGATGAAAAGTATTAAACACCAAAATGGAAAAGTACTAATATATAACCTCTCTTTTAGTAGCCCCTCCAACCACACGCCCGGGGCACGTGCCTTGCTTGCTCGCCCATAGCTCTGTGAGCTATATAAGTAAAATACAATGCGCGCGCATATGTAAACTTGGTGCCAGCTTTGATTCTCGCTGAGAGAGTATACATATAATGTTGGTTCGAATTCCATCAAAACCATAGGCTCATTTTTGTGTAACCTTGGTACTGAAGAAGACAGTAGACTTCAACAAATATTCCTGTCGGGCCTCGATGGCTCAGTGGTAGAGCGTTCACCTCTGGTGTTTGGGGTCTTTGGTTTGATCCCAGCTCGCGCCAAGTAAACTTTGTGGTGGACAAACACCGTGTGAGTGGGTTTTCTCGGGGTTCTCCCGTTTCCTCCCACTTTCTTCATTCCACCATTTCATTCATTATATCATCATCAGCGTCTCCTTTAGCCTAGCCGGTATACCCGTCATTATTGATACAACTATTATATACAGGATGCATCAGAAGTCCCTTGTCATCCTTTCTGAAAACTACAGGGATGTAGTTACATTGATTGCGAGATAAGAGATACACATTAGGCCCAGAGGGATACTTTCGGATTACATCACGCGGACGGTCGCCATCTTAGATTCGAAATTGTAATACGGACGATAAGTGGGTAGTGTGATACATGGCCATGCACTAAAATGTTCTGAGGATGTCAAATATGCAATCAGATATCATGTAACTTATTCTGGTGAAATGTTATTGGCAGTGAACCAAGTGAGACTATATGTAGTGGTATGTCATACCCTTCTTTTTTTTTTCCAGTGATAGAGACATACCGTTTCTGTTTTTTTAGTGATCAAGATAAACCTTCACGGAAGAATAAATGCTAAATACCATTAATAAATCCCTTTTTTATACGTATTGACGAATAGCTTTGCACATAAAAAGATTTTATTTCTTATGTAGATTCTAAGTTGACAATACTGACATTTTTACCTTTTTCTACCTTTTGTTTGTAAAATGAGGTGTTTTCAAAGAAGTTCATCTAGTTTATATTTTGATGTGCCGTATTGAATTGTTTCTTTCGTATGTATGTATGTGTCGTCTTGTCTGAATTCTTATAAGCGTCGTATTTTGAGCATGGGCGGATTTAGGGGATTGCTGTGGGGGCAGATCTTACGGGAGTTTGAAATACCCCTCATTCGAGTGTGTGGTCCAGGAGTTTTCCAGCTGGAAATTGTTAATATTGAAAGTCGGTTTTTGAGCACTTTCGTGTATAATTCTCTGATACAAGGTAAGGGCTATTTTTATTTATTTTTTTCCAGAAAGTTGTTCACGATGGATGGATCAGTCTCTCCGTTTTTTCTCCGTAACTAAAAGAAGCTTTCCAGTGGTTTTCAGACATTATGTAAATAGAAATGCAATCTTGTAGGCTTCACACCTCACTGCATTTGAACATTTAGATAGCCGATATGTCGAGTCAAAATCGTAATAAAACACACCGCCTCTGATTTTTCCCACTTCGAACACATTTCCCTGTTATAGTCAGGGGTAAAAGCGAGGGGGAACGCGGGGGACGCAGTTCCCCACCTCGAAAAATATGTAGGACGTCCCCCAGATCCTAAAATGGTACAATGGGCAGAGATAGGCAGGAGGAACGGCGTGGAGTGATGCCGCTACCTACCGTCCCCCCACCTTTTCAGGTCCACTTTTACCCCTGGTTATAGTATATGTTCTACATGTTCCTACTGAGCAATAAACATTTGCAGAAGCTTCTTCCAATTGCTGTGGACACAAAGTAGGATATAGGGTCAAATTTGTGCACAGACGATGGCGATACTTTGTTCTAGATGATAAAAATTATGAATATTTACTGCACAAACCATAGCCTTAACTTTTCCACTTAGCTAGAAATTGAACAGCGTTAGGTCCGGTGATCGAGCAGCCATTCAACTGCCTCTCGTCGATCAACCCATGTTCTAGAAAATTGTTCAAGTAGTGACGCAATACGAATCCATAATGAAGAAAGCGCCATGGTGTTGAAAAAACTGCGAGAATGTACCATCCTCGGGCATCGCAGCTCGCAATATCTATCCCTGTACGAGCGTGAGGTATTATTCCGCAGTTAATTTTATGGAATGAAAAAGTGACTGATTAGACGTATTCCTCATTTGTCTGCCAACAACATAATTAATTTTCTTTGCGCTGGTCATGTTGGAGGGGTCTTGCACACGGGGTTGTCAGGTGACCAATTGTGCATGTTCTGCCTATTAACCTTCCCATTTACGTAGAGGTCAGCTTCATCTGAAAAGAGTATTTGCATAAAAATGTTAACCATAATTACTCACTGCACTTGGCGATCAACATCGTTCTCGTGGAGATGTTGCTTCATTTGCACCTTGTACGGATACACTTATACACGCGCAGACCCTATGACTCAACCCACATTGCATTAATAAATGACGTGTGCTCCTCTGGGGCCACATCCAGAAAGAAGTCAGCACTGCCGTAGGCGTTGCTTCATCTGTAGCTCTCTACGATCGTCCGCTACGACGTATGTTCACGAATGTGCCCGTCTCCTCAAATTTAGTTAATTACTGTGACACTGCAATATGTAACACAGTCACATTGTGGATGATTCTGTTTGCAATCGGTAACCACTGTACAGGCACTCCTCCCGCTCCACAGTTTGAATATTTCGATGCATTCCTCACGTGCTAACGGTATGGTTCTACATCTAGAAGAAAGAGGTAAATACAACGTTCAATTGGCAATAACTTTTCACCAAATTAAGCTCCATGGAATCTGATTGCATATTTGACATACTGAGAAAATTCTAGCCTGTGGCCATATATATATCACATTACCCACCAGTTTATAACAAACAAATTTAATCCAAAATGGCGGCCGTCTGTGAGAGTATTTCCAAACGGCCTAATGTATATCACCCATCTCACATTCAATTAAACTACACCCGTGTAGAATTTAGAAAGGAACTTCGTATGATGTATACAGGGTGTTTCGAAAGTCCTCTGACGTTACAACAAAACGTAAGAGGAAAAACCATTTCTAAATATGTTGTTTTCATTCTAAAGTGAACACTTTTTAAATCGGAGGAGCCGTTTGGGCTGTACTCTTTATGCGCCCAATGTGGAATGAAAATGCAATGTTACCATTTACCTGGACCCACAACATATGTGAATGAAGTTACTGTTTGAAATGGGGGCTAGCCATCGACATGTTAGCGTAAAAATCAGTAACTTCATTCACTTATGTTGTGGGTCCAGGTAAATGGCAACGTTGCATTTTCATTTAACATTGGACGCATAAAGAGTGTACAGCCAAACGGCTCATCCGATTTTGAAAATTCCTTCAACTTACATTGGAAACATCATATTTGGAGACGGTTTCCCAATTACATTTTGTTGTAACTCTGATAATAATCGAGTTACTTAATGTCAGGGGACTTTTGAGACACCCTATATATCTTATGGAATATATGTTTGATGTCCCTATAACTGTAGTATAATTTAGTTTGTTTAAATTTACAAGTTATTACAAGTAGATTCTGACTTACATGCGTAAGAGTTTGTATGTAACTAACTAATGAATTCTATTTCATGAAATTTACATTGAAATATTTAACACAAAATCTTTTATATTCATGCTTAACTTAGTGACTTGGCTTTGGACTGCAACTGATTATTGTACCCCATTATTGCTTGAGAAGAAAACCGATGTCCGAATCTTCATTTGGAGAAACCAAAGAACTATTGGAATTCTGAGGATTGCAATCATTAATTTCTACACTTCAAGGTGCGTAAATTATATCTAGGTATATTCTGTGTTTATTGTTATAATTACTATTACTAATATTGGGTTTAGAATCAATCAAGTACTTCATGATATTTTAGAGGGATCAAGATGGCTGCCAGATAGATAAATATTTGAGCGTCAGGCCCTTATTTCTTTTCAATTTTATATTTAATCAATGTCTATTTCCCCCCCCCCCTCATTATTCCACCAAATCGTATTCCAAGATCATCAATTTTCAATACTCATTTGTGACTGTCAGCATACATAGCATAACCGTAGGAAGTAAAACAAAGATTTATTTTTATTTTTCGTTTTCATGTCTTTTCTCCATAGCTGTGAAAAATAACGACTTCAACATCATAAATTTGTATGCTACTTGCCTGCTTTCGAGCACAGTAATCAACTATTTGGACATTACGAAGCAAAGCAGGTCTACGTTGCAGTTAGCATACTTTTGAAAGGATGTGACATAATGATATTGGTGTTGCGATGTTCAGCCTAAACAGTGCAAGTAAATAAATCTGTAACAATTGTATTGGTGTTTAGCTTACATGTCCTCCAGACGGGCCATTTTTTTTTTTTTTTTTTTTTTTACATCTTGTTACTTCTACTCTATATGAGGGGTCGCGGTAGCTCAGTGGTGGAGCGTTCACCTCTGGTGCTTGGGGTCCTGAGTTCGATCCCAATCCCCGCCAAGTGAACTTTGTGGTGGACAAACACCGTGTGCGTGGGTTTTCTCGAGGTTGTCCCGTTTCCTCCCACTTTCTTCATTCCACCATTTCATTCATTACTCATCATCACCGTCTCCTTTAGCCTAACCGGCATAATCGTGGGACGTAAAACTCAAAGATTTCATTTCATTTCTACTCTATATGAAGTATATTCTGAAGTTGTGTTTTTGGGGACGTGGTAGCTCAGTGATGGAGCGTTCACCTCTCCTGCGTGGAGTTCCTGGATCGATCCCAGCACGTGCCAAATGGGCTTTGTGTTGGACAAACACTGTGTGTGGTTTTCTCGGGGTTTTCCCGTTTTCTCTCACAGTTTTCCTTCTACTATTTCATTCATTCTCATGATTATAGTCTCCTTTAGCATACCCGGCAAAATCGTGGAACGTAAAACTCAAAGATTTCATTTCATATAAACTTTGGTGCAAAGTAACCCCATAGATGAAGATATTTTGCACCACATACAAAAAAGTATGTTCAATATACTAACATAATGTTTGTCTGCAATGTTTTCTCTCCTGTATTTATACATTTCACTTTTTACACAAAACTGCATGTGTAACGAATTTTTGTTACGAAATTCGAGACGAGACATAGCTCTTCCAATAGAAACAGATACAGTTTTCGAGACGAGACAACTTTCGCGACACCTTTGCGAGAGGTGACAGTCTCAAATCATTTCTCGTGCGTACCCCTAGCCCATATCGTGCGTTATCAAAAAGCATGTTAATGAGAAATAACAACATGTAAATACAATATAGGTAGTTAAAAACATTTTTGTTTTCATTCTTCACTAATGCATTATTATTAACCTCAGTATTTTATTGTCCATTCTTAATCTTAAGGTGATATATAATTAAGTTTTGAATTCGGTTAACTTATTTTGTTTCTCAAATTGTATTAAAAATGTATGTACAAACATGTTTATTTTCATTCTTGAGTGCTTAAAGTCACTATAGTTATTAAACATAGTAATTAATATTGTACTCTTAACGTTAAAATAATATACAGTTAACTTTTGAATTCAGTTAACATTTTTCTTACTGAAATTGCTTTAAAAAGTATGTAAAAACTTTTTTATTTTCTTTCTTGAGTGCCAAAAGTGATGCACAGTTATTAAGATTAGTACTTTATACTCTATTCTTAATTTTAAACTGATAAACAGTGCGTTTCTGAATAAATTATGTCAAGTTATTTGAGTGACGAACACTGGTATAAAACCCTAACTACCACTGGAACATTTCGATTTTGAGATGACTACTACCGGTGCAATACAAGGGATTTTAAAATATTGTTTTTCCTTCAACGGCTATTCGATTTTGAATTCTGACTACATGGTCATATATAGGAAGGATCAGTGTCTCTTTCCAACTATGGTACAGCTCCGACCGATTCACGGTGCTCACAGAAGAGACAAAAGAGTATGTTTTCAACCTTAAAGTAACGACCACTGGTGTTTTTACCCTGGTATGCAAAAGTAAGTGGGTACCCCAATGGGGTAGAGGGGTACTATGCGGTACCTAATTTCTGCATTTTAGATATATGGAAATACATGTGTCTAAAATGTAAAGAACTGATATTTGTTTACCGAAAACTGCAACTCGGTAAGCCTTACGGATACCGAGACATGGGAAAATAAAGAGCGACACGATATGTATGTGGGGCTTGCATACTTGAAGGTACAATTTGGAAAATGAATTCAAATATGACTAACGGCTATCAAGATATTGTCAAATAAAGAGAGGACCAATACAGGTATGGGATTTTCGTATTAGATGATAAAATTTCCGAAACCGGTCATGGAAAGTTAATAAACACCAGTAGCAATTCCATCTTCAAGTAATTAGATATTTCCATGGGGTGTTAGAACATCTTACAGTCTACCAAGATTAAATTTTAAAAGCTTTTGAAAATATAACTTGACATTTGTAAAGAGTATTAGAAATATGTATTTACCTAAAACTTGCAGCTAGTACATCTAACATATAGAGAAACACCGTGAAATAAAAGAGTATGAGATGTTGAAACTTCGGAAAAATTATTGGTCCCAACAAAATTAAAATAAGATGGTATTTCTATGGGTTAAGTAAGTACCTCAGTACAATTTCGATGGAAAGATTAGTTCTAGGTTTTCTTCAGGCAGTTCCAAAGGTTCATCGAGCTGTGTAAAAGAGTGAAAATTCCCTGTGAATATCTAATATAGTAACCAAAATATAACGAGTCATTTATTTTATGACGTAAAAATAGAGATCTTTAAGGATTTGTACTTCTGGGTCTTTGCTATAAGAAAGAAATTCAAAAACCTACTGTATATACCTTAATATGCAATTAAATCAGTGAGGACACAGTAACTTAGTGGTGGGGTGTGTACCTAGTATGTTTTGCAGAAACTACACTGGAGTATTCTCTTAATCCACAGAGATACGATCACACTTAACTGCCCATTTAATTTTAAAATGAAATTAAGGCAAGTGAATGTTGATGATAGAATTGATGGAGTGTAAAGGTGGGAGGAAAGGAGTACACCGAGAATACCCACGAATACAATGTCGACTACCAACTGACTTGGACACGGATCAAACCAGGGACCCAATACACCAAAGGTACGCACTCTACCACTAAGCCACCGTGCCTCCACCCATTTAATTGTCTATTAAGGTGTATACGGTAGTTTTCTGAAATTTCTTCTTCTTACAGCAAAGACTCAACAGTACAAATCCATGTGGGTCTCCATTTTTACGACCTCGTAAAATACATAATTACTTATATCTCGGTTGCTATATTAGATATTGACAAAGAATTTTCATTCTTTTTGTACGCTAGGAATTATCACGCTTGGATTTACCCGAAGAAAACTTCGAGCTGAATTAATCTTTCGATCGGAATTGCCCTGACGAGTGTGAGGTACTCACTTAACCCATATAAGTACCATCTTATTTAACTTTTATTAAGATCAAAAGTTGTTTTATGAAATTTCAAGATCTAATACTCTTTTATTTCACGGTGTCTCTCTAGCTGTAAGATGTACTGGCTGGAAGTTTTGGGTAACTCTATTCTCTTTTCTAATACTCTTTACAAATGTCAAATTATATTTTCCAAAGCTTTTAAAACTTAATCTTTTTAGACCCATGATGTTCTAAAACCCCATGGAAATACCCAGTTACTTTAGGATGAAATTGCTACTGGTGCTTATTCAGATTTCATGATCGATTTCGGAAATTTCACCACCTAACACGAAAACCCCATAACTGTGTGGGTCCTCCCTTTATTTGACAATATCTTGATAGCCATTAGTCATATTTTCATTAATTTTCTAAACTACTGTCAAGTATGGAAGCCCCACATACCTATGGTGTTCCTATTTATTTCACCATATTTCGGTAACTGTTAAACATACCGACTTGCGGTTTCGGTAAACCTCTCACTCACACACCTGTAACGTTCTTTATAAGTTTATTAAGATATATTTTAGAATGTTTAGAAATGGGAGGTCTGCGAATGCCATAGTACCCGAAAACCCCCATAAGGACGTGTGTGTAGTGTATTGAATTGAAACTACTTTTGAGGTTGTTGATAGCCCTCAGTAATTACGTTTTCGAAACTGCACAATCTAGTACGCAAAACTCACACTTCTATGGTGTTGTCCTTTATTTTCCCATACCTCGGTATCCATAAGGCTTACCGAGTTGCGGTTTTCTGTACTAAACAGATATCAGTTCTTTACATTTTAGAGACATATATTTCCACATATCTAAAAATGCAGACATATTAGGTACCCCATGGTACCTCGAACGCCAGTGGGTACCCACTTACTTTTGCATAGTAATACATTTCGAGTTGTTCAGCATCAACAAACACTTTTTTTTTTAATTCATCATTTTTCTACCAGAAACCCAAAAGTCCATACCTGACCGAACAGATTTTGTCCATTTAATCTAAAAAATGTTAAATATTTTAAAATGTAACATTTTAAATATTTTTGGATTTTTTTTCAGGTATTTCATGTATCAAAACAAAACCAGGATTCTGCATGAAAGACAGCGAAAAGAAGCAGTGTAATTTGTGGCTAAAAGCACGTCCTTTCTGAAGACAGACCCGATTGTATTTACATTCTTTTGTACAAATATGTAACCTTAATAAATATACTGCTCCGCAAATTATTTCTTTCTTCCATAAATTAGAATAAATGTATGTCTGTTTAAAGAAAATGTTTGTTAGTTAAAGGTCTTTTCAACTCTTTTTCTCTGTAAATAAGAACATTATACCTTGCAACATTTTTTTTTATCATTGTGCAATTCCGATTGGATAAAGTAAATCTGCACGAAGCACTATTATTTCAGTCATACATTAATAACTAATGTATTGTTCTGTGAATAAGGCAATGGTATAGTGAATATGTTTTAACATAAAATCTGTAACTCAGCTTTTCAGTAGTCAACTTTATTGAGAATCCGAAGAAAGAAAGAAAAAATGTTGGACTTAACGAATTTCAAAATTATTTTTGTTCGAATTCTGGACTAATCCAAATTATCCAGAGAAATCATTTATGTTGCTCTCTACAGATGTATCCTTTCTCCAAATCGTATGAAAAGGAGACTTCATACATCGCTATATTTTGTATGTACTATGTTTCGTATTTATTTAATCACTTTGTACCTTTCTCTAGTGTTGACAAGGCCGCAAGTGTCAATCGAATAATTTAGTGTTTCACTCATGTAACCTTGTGACTAACGTACGTCCTGTCGGTATATATATGTTACTGGGTTCGGTTAGCGACAAACAATTTTTAGTGTTAAACAAATACAAAAATCTACACGCAATGAGATACGATGATCTCTGCCTCATAGACAATACCAAGCAACTAACGGTACTGAGTGTGGTTGAGTTTACTAGTGGTATTATCTGGCTAAAATCAATGTTCCGAGAGCTATACTTCTTTTTGTGCTCTGAATGCAAACTTTGATATAACCGTTTTAAATTATTGTACATCTATCTATCTATATAGCTATATCTATATCTATCTATCTATCTATATATATATATATATATATATATATATATATATATATATATATATATATATATATATATATATATATATATATATATATGTATATAATTGTAAACTAGAAACTTCCGAGTAATTCTGAGAATCATCGCTCTTTCTTTAAATAATGTATGAGACTATTACACTGCTCGTTACTTAAAATGTTGAACTAAGAAGGATACATCCAGGAAAGTCCAAATTTGCAGAATGTGTAGAGCAGGGAAGGATAAATATGTTTGGTCGATGGCTGCACAGCTTCTCATACCTGTGAACTCCGCCAGCTACAGTTGATGAGCTGTGGCATTGGATCGTAAGACGCATGGCTTACCATACCAGAAGAGAACATCCTCTCGATGTCTCGCTGTGTTACAGTCGTTCTGGTTGTCAATGTTGGGTCAGTTCTGCTCTGCTATCACCACGTTGTCACACAGCGAATACAGCGGTAAGTTTAACCCTTAACGTAGCAAGCCTAAGTCGTCAAAGTTGTTTACCAAGCTGGAGTCTTCTGGGGACCCCAAGTATTATTTTAATTTCTCAACATAGTATTGCAGAGGGTTACTCCAACTATTATTTTTTGGATGTCTAGAAGCATACTTAAGTTAAATGAACATTGTTGACGTCAAATATTATGTATATTTGAACACTATTCAGTTCTTCATACAATTTCATACTTGTGTGTTCGTAAATCTGAAACACAGGTTTAACAATGAAGTTTTTACATTTTGAAGTGTGTTTTTATTTTTTGTATTTTTTAAAGAAACGCATCGTTGATCTAATCATGTAATTGATATCTCAAAGGGTTGCAGGATACATATAAAAATCGAGAATAAATTGATTCTTATAATTGCGGCAGTATCACCAAATATCACTCTCTGGGGTCCCTAGAGTACCCCGCTTGGTATGTTAAGGGTTAAACATATTCGACACTTACTATTAGATATCGGCTTGGGAACTTTGGCGTAGCTACCCTGTCTCCTTGAAGTTGCATTTTTAATGGGGAGTACTGTTTAGGAATCATCTTGTGAGGGAAAACGTTTTCAGCTGACACCATGTTTTTAATTATAGCTTCATTTAAAAAATAACTTATCTGTTAATTAAAATGTTCATAGAAGTTATTTCTGGAAAATCCTATTCACGCCTCTTGTGGTAACAACTGCATTTTGGAAGAGGATATTATTAAGGAAAAGAATGAGGTAAAGTCGTCTGTATATAGTACACACGGAAAAGAAAGTATTTGACAGTTGACAAATTTTCTTTTGCCAATAGGTCGGCAACAAATTAATTAATTTGGATCTTTTTGTTGTTATTCTTCGAATAGTTATAACTTGACAACCTGCCAAAGTCGGTACTCTGATAGGTTAATTTATTGTTGAGTTTTTAGGAAAACAAATTTTGTCAACTGAAGAATATTTTCTTTCGTGACTGTACAAGCAATGGATGATAACGGCTTAATAAATGACTGTACGTAAGTCTTTTTTTGAGTTTGAACATAGGATTGTACATGGCTGTGAATTTTGCATTATTATTGAAGTGCTGCAACTAAGTTATTGCAAAAGGTATGATAAATTCTTACAGTAATATTGTCACATATTGATTTACTCTGTATGAAAACTAAAATAGTTTAACATATGGTTACCCTCCTTTGTGCCAATAATTTTAAAATTAACTCTTGTGCCACTTTTCAACACTTGGCTTTGCAGTAGCTTTCCAAAGAATTAGCAGGAAGTCCAAACTTACACCCTGCAGATAAATACATTTCTCTGGACAGTTTCACTGCTCCAAACTAAAATTTGAAAAGTGTAGTATTTTTAATTTTATTATTATTGGCACAAAGGAGACATATTTTAAGCTATTTTTGTTTCCATACAGAGAAAAACAATATGTGGCAACATTACAGTAAGAATGTATCATGCATTTCTCAGTATGTTGCAGCACTTCAATAATGGTGCACTATACGTACAATCTAGATCCTGAATATGTCCAATTCATATATTACAACAAGGCAATACGTATGCGATACAGGTAAAATCCGTATATTTCATATGGACAATCTACAAGCTACATACATCCAGTCCATACATTACATATGGCCAGCCTGTACGCGACATACGTGTAATCTATATGCCGCATGCAGACAGTCTGTAAGCTGCATATGTGCACTCTGTATGGTGCATACGGATATTCTGTATGCTGTATCGGGACAAGCTGTGTGCGACATAAGGAAAATCTGTATAATACATAGGTACAATACGTACACTGTATCTAGTCGTACGTACGGGGCACAAGTACAATATAGATGCTGTCTCGGGATTGAACGCAAGAAACACACGTACAGAACGTATATTGCATACTTCTTGAAATTACGCTCCGTCCTGATAGTCAGTGAGTGTCGTCATTATTAACCCACATGCTACATACGATCCTGACGTCACAAAGCTAGATATTACCTCCGTATATACTTGTTACTGTAGATGACGTCACATGAATGACGTCATTGCACTTATGTAGACAGTACGTATAATACATACTTTTTCAGCTATACGTTTGCTGCAGGATGCTATATACGGTTGTACGTTAAGTCTAGAAACTACAGGAATTACGAATGTAACCTACGTTTTTAAGTATGCCACCTACATTTTTTTTTCTCAGTGTATGCATGCTTGCTTTGTTGAATTTATTGAATGATATGTTAAAATTTCAAGTTACGAAATAGTCTGCAACAATAAAGAAGTAATAATGGTCATGACAATGATAAATACGTTTTTCAACATTAAAAATGTACAGAAAAGTAACACAGTATGAAATTTAAAATTGTAGATTTATAGTAGAGGTTCATAGTAATGTGAAATATAAATATAAATTTTCCCCTGTCTTGCAATTTGGTTCGTATAGAATTAATAATTTGTTTCGATTTTTTCGCGGCACACCAGCGGCCCATTCGCGGCACACCAGTGTGCCGCGGCACACCGGTTGGGAAACGCTGCTCTAAAGGCATCAGATTTTTCTTTTTAACCACGATTAGCTAATCCTTGTATTAAACAAACTTGCAATTAAATATTGAGATTTTGTTTTACTGATTCCAATATGTACTC
Organism: Thermobia domestica; assembly: GCF_964235325.1. NCBI lineage: Eukaryota > Metazoa > Arthropoda > Insecta > Zygentoma > Lepismatidae > Thermobia > Thermobia domestica. Next base: position 249,069,338 of record NC_137455.1, on the reverse strand, counting down.
TATGGAGCATAAACATTGACATTACGCAAAATCGATTTAAAAAATTGCAGGCATTCGAAATTTGGGCATGGAGAAAAAAAAGAGAGAATTAGCTGTGTTGAACGTAAAACGAATGAGAAGGTTTTAGAAATACGTATTAGCAGTAGGGGATAAAAAGAAGAATTTTAGATATTGTTAAGAGGAGAAAGAGGAACTGTATTATGAGGGACGTGCTAAAGGGTATTGCGGAAGGAAAGAGAGGGAGGGAGCGAAGGAAACTGTAGTTGAAGGAAGGTATTAAAATAGAAAATTGCTACGGCAAGACGAAGAGACTAGGTGAGGAGCACCGAACATCCAACCTTCTCAGTTGCAGCAAGTAACCTGCCAATAATGGCAGAATAGCTATGATGATGATGATGACATGTTTAGCAACACTGACCAAAGCAAAGAGAGAAAATTAGAATAATAATTATTATAATCAAACCTAATATTTTAGAATAATTTGAGTGAAAACTGAAAATGACTCCACTGTCTATCAGACACGTAGCCAGGATTTCGTAATAGGGGGGGTCCGAGACATGAAGTACTGTGGTTATCACACCAGAGTTCGATTATTCTAAACTATTTTACTGGTAACATATATTGGTTCGTTTAATCAGGATTTCGTGTTGGGTGGGGAGGGGGAGTTTGATATGGAATATTGTGGTTATCATACCAGGGGCTTGATCAATTTAAACTATTTTACTAGCAACATATATTGGTTTGTTAAGAATTTAAAATTAGGACATTTTTGCAAGGGCGCCGATTTCCTGTAAATTTGGTGGGGGGGTCCATTCAGATGCAGAAGGCATATATGAGGATTTTAAGACAAATTGCATTCAAATTATGTCAATATATTGTATATTCATAAATACAACAAGGGGGCCTACATGACCTTTGGGGGGTCGGGCCCCCTTGGCCCCCCAGGATCGGTGCCCATGCATGTTAGTAAGTATTTTAGTAACAAACTATGAAGAAATCTCGAATAAAAGAATATTTATTTAAAAAAATTTAAAAAATTACAGTATATACGTTCCTTCTTCTGTTTATCCAAATATAAAGTTTCCTTTCATTATGACAACTATTTAAGAAAAAAAAGTACGTATCCAATAATGTCTTGTAAAATATTTTATATCTGCGTTCCTTTCTCTGCTGAATCAGGAGTTGCTTTCCACATAACTTTTTGTTTTTGTTATTCCGTCAATTACTGTCTGTTTTAAATGACAAGTTAAAGGAGCAATAGAAAACAGTTTCTGAAATAACATGTTAGATACTACAGGGAAGCGATGATAAAAAAGTATTTTTATTTTTAGCTTTATTTTTATCTTTATCTTTATTTTTATCTTTATATTTTATCTTTATTTTTAACGCTGATTCTTCCTACTTCTTGTCTCTTTTTGTTTCGTCCTTCCTTAATTTTTTTTAATTTCTTGTCTCGAAGAGGGGATCCGGACCCCCCGGACCCACCCCTTGGCTACGTGCCTGTGTCTATGTCTTGTATAAACTCAATTTATGTGAATACTTTCAACCTGTATTAGAAATACGAAATAACAGCATCAAACTCGAAGTTATTTGAAGTCTCACTGGTGAATATGAATTACTAGCATCAATTATCCACTTCGTGGGTTAAACTAAAAAAAAAAAGTAATATATTTCGTTAGTTTACTATTAGTAAAGCGCTCTCTTATATCGATCATTTTCGATTTTTATATTTCTCTCCCCTCCTTCTCCCCAAGTTGCGGGGCTGAATTTGGATTTAAACGGCATCAGAAGTGTCACTGTTCGTCTCAGACACGCCGAAAACTGTGGATTCGGCACTAATATCGGTCATTTTCAATAAACTTATATATCTCCTCCTCCCCCATGTTGCGAGGCACGGCATCGGAAGTGTCATTGTTCATCCCAATGACCTCGATAACCATCGGTTTGACATTGATAATGGTCATTTTCGATAATATTTATATATCTCCTTCTTTCCCCAAGTTGCGGTGCTGAATTGGCATTTAAACGGGATAGGAAGTATCACTGTTCACCTTAGCGACGCCAAAAACTATGTATTCGACAATAATATTTGATCATTTTTTATCATTATTATGTATCTCCCTCTCCCCCAAGTTACAAGGCTGAATTTGGTCGTAAACGGTATCGGAAGGTCAGTATTCAATTCAGCGACCTCGAAAACTATGGATTCGACACTAATATTAGTGATTTTCGATCATTTTATATCTCTTCCCTTCCCCCCGCTAAGCTACGGGGCTCAATTTGAATTTAAACAGCATCGGAATTGTCACTGTTTAGCTCAGCGACCCCCAAAACTATAAACTCCACTCTAATATCGGTCATTTTCGATCATTTTTAAATATCTCTCTTCTCCCCGACCCTAAGCTGCATTGTCAAAGTGATTTGATAAAAACCACAACCTCATCTATGTTGAAAATTTTATTGAGATCGATCGGCTGGTCCAAGAGTGATGAAGTCACAATGACAGTCACTTATATTTTTAGTTTTTTACATATATCTCCCTCCTTCCCTTCCCCTACGTTGCACCATCAAAGTAAAATTATAAAAATCGCTCCAGGCTTCAACTTCATCTATATTAAACATTTGATCAAGATCGATCGGGCCTTTCATATATATCCCCCTCACATCCTCCTCCCCTACATTCTACAATCAAAATGAAACAAACTGTAAAAAACTTTCCAGGACCGAACCTCATGCATGTTAAAAATTTGATTGAGATCAGTTCAAGAGTTATTAAGTCACAAACTTAGTCACGTTTATTTTTGTTCATATTGATTTTTATACATCTCCCCCGCCTCCCCTTCGTTGCTCCGTCAAAGTGACCTGACGGATAACATTCCAGGCTTGAACCTCACCTATGTTAAAAAAAATGATCGAGATAGGTCGTTTGGTTCAAAGGTTGTTAAGTTTTATTTATTATTTTATAACTCCCCCTTCTCCCGGTCCCTAAGTTTTACCGTGAAAGTGAAATGATGAAAACACTCCCAGGCCCAAACCTTATCTATGTTGAAAATTTGATCGAGATTGGTCGGGTGGTTCAAGAGATTAGTAGTCACAAAAATAGTCACTTTCAATTTTATAATATAGATTTATTGTAGTATAATATTATATCACTCAATCCTCGATGGGCCGTATACCTGAGGAGGCTAAAAGTTATATTAATAAACAATTATTCAACGTACAAGCATCCGTCCATGAAATCAAAGTTGCGATCACATGTACTAAGTTTTCGTCAATTTCATGAAAATGTTTTTTCGATATTAATTTTATGAGGACACGTTAAAAATTTCCAACGAATGCTTGAGTCTCGGAGCCAGATATGTAGTCGACCCTATGGTGTACGGTATTACCGATGTTCAATACTCATTTGTTTTTAGCTTTGGAAGAAGAACACCACTAATATACTTTGAAATGAAATGAAGTATCTAGTTTAACATCCCACGATTATGCACCAAGGCTAAGGGAGACGGTGCTGATGAGAAATGACTGAAACGGTGAAATGAAGAAAGTAGGAGGAAACGGGAAAAGGCCGAGAAAATCCAAGCACACAGTGTTTGTCTACCAAGAAAGCTTACATGGCGCAAGATGAGACCTGTGTAGTTTGAATAAGAGCAATATCTACAGAAAATGCGAACAACCAATTTAGAAAACGACATACTGTAGCTATATGCTACAGGGGCAGATCGACTCACACGGATTGCATAAACTACTGGGAACACATTCACTCCAGCGGTATTTTTACTGAAGCCGAGAACTTCAAGTGAAAAGATGACTTCAAATGACTTCTCCCCTTTTTTACATTCTATAAAATAATTCAAGTAGAACCGGTACTTGTGCAAGACTCTTGCGCAAGAGTCTTGGTCTTGGTCTTGGTCTTGCAGGTATGGTCTTGGTCTTGGTCTTGTTCTTGCACCCCTTGGTCTTGGTCTTGGTCTTGCATCAAGATTCCTGGTCTTGGTCTTGGTCTTGGTCTTGGTCTTGCATGCAAGACTCTTGCAAAAACTGCAAGACCAAGACTCTTGCGCTCATCACTATTGGTCAGGTATGTATTTGATGATTTATGAAGAATCGTTGATCTTTTTCTGATTGATCGAGACTTGCCAATCGTATGCCTTTGACGTTGGCAGTGCAACGTTTGTGACATTACTTTTGAATAATCAAAAAATATCAGTTCTTAGTCCATTGATAAACTTATGAGCTTGGACATAACCTGGAGATTCTGCTTTGTAAACAGTGTCTCTATTTACTTACTTGGAATTTTTCTGTTTTGTCCACAATGGTACCTGAAGATTTCTAAAGCGGTTACCACCAATGTTTAAAATCTAAGATTTCTTCATTGACAACTTTGTAAACCTGAAATGGAGGATCAGTATTTGTTGCATTCGTAATCATGTGGTTATACTGTGCTGGTAAATAAATGCGATTGTGTCGTTTGAGTTCTGGTTTGATTACAGCAAAATTTCGGTCACATGGTAAAAACTGTGACCTCTGACAGGCAAATATTGGTGTATAGTGGGAACCGTTATGATACGGTCAAGCTGAAAAGCATTCATGTCATTGAATGATTGCAGTTTTGACCACCACTTGTATCACTGAAAACATGTAAATCTGTAACTGATTGGGGCAGAAAGTTCTCCATAGATTGTGCAATGCAAAAAGAAGGCAAAGTATCGTAACGAAAGCAGAGGGCTCTGGTGGTTGTCTACTTACACACAGTCTCACAGTTGTGGTCGTGTCCTGTAGTGACTGTAAGAAGGAAATAAGAAACGTAGTTATTCCCTTTTTCTAATCAGCAAGAGATTTTGCCTTCTACATTGGTCACATAGAGTTGCCCAAACATTCCAATTTTCTACTCAACGATGCAACTATCTTAAAGGAACACATCTGCTATCTCAGGTTAAAATCGCAAACAATTGTACTTATTCCCTTTTTCCAATCAGTGGTTCAATTGTTATTCTTCAAGTCAACTTCGGTGCATCTTGAGAAACCAGCATCGATCAACTTTCAATTACAACCATGTTCAACTCACAACACAACAAGAGTAAATACAATTCAGAAAAGGAAACTTACTTCGTTATCACGTGACATAAAATTTAGTCAAAATTTCCCACCCTCTCTCTCCATGTCCAATATACGCAAAACAAACCCATACACCTGTGTGATTATTAGAGCGAAGCAGTTGCGATCCCCTGTTGTGGGATGCTGTCTTTTCAATCTCTCGCATATTAACCGAAAGCCAATGACTCACAGCAAAAGGATGTTTTCAGTTGCAAATTCCAAAAAGGACAGGAAGAAGTAAACTCTTCGTCCGCAGATTAAGGTAAAAGTATGTCGTTTCTGAACACAAATGCATGTTTGCCGATAGAATACCATAAATTATTTTTCTCCTGCAGCGAGGGTCGTTTGAACATAAAGCATTAAAAAAAAAAAAACGCTCAAAGAAATATTAGCGATTCAAAGAAGCGCAGCACATAAATAGGCCAATACTTTAAATGATGATAATAAAAGTAAATTTTAATTTAGCACTCTAAAGTACATTTGGAAATACAATTTCCTCCAACATTTCAGTCAGTGCTCGAATTAAACTTTCGAACGAGAGGGGGATGCTTATGTATTGTTGCTGTAAATGTAGAAGGCGAAAATTTATCCCAGACAGGGATGTTATGTTACTTCTGTGATACAAGCCGAACATAAATTTTTACCGAAGGGGAATTTCATCGGCCATCCCCCGTTAATTCGAACTATGATTTTAGTTAGGGGACTACAAAAAATTGGGGGGGGGGCTAAGCCCGCCCTATCCCCCCCTGACTACGGGCCTGCATGTGAGCACCTCACAGCTGCATGGTTGGCGTTTTTGCTACTGATGCAATAGACAAATTCGTAAATTAAACTTTAAATACATATGGCATAGGACCTCTATGGTGAAACTGGAATATATCAATCTATTTTTAAAAAAGTACTGATTTATAGATCTGGTTCTTAAATATTATAATTATTGTGATCATTGAATCTGAGGAATATGAAATACATCATACTGTTGCCTACTTCCAGAGAAAACTATATGATATTACTATATATAGGCTAGTTCCTGAATTATTGAATTTGAACCGACAATTTGTTCAAATCCTATCTATTTTAAACATACAAAGAATCTGAAAGTTCTGTATTTGTATGTGAATACTGCTGCAAAGAAGTAATTCAATATCACTTAAAAATTAAGTAAATAAGTAAATAAATATCTTGAAAAAATACAACCTTATCCTACTGGATTGGGTGACTATGAAGTTTTCTTTTTCTTGTACATTTTACGGAGTCATTTTTGTCGTATATTGTTTTCGACTGGAAACTCATAGAAACTTTTAGAGCGTTTTCATAATTATATTTACAATTCGGACATGACACATAAAAGGCACTATTGCTTCCGAATTCTAAACACTTAAAACACTTAGAATAAATACAAATAAACACTTAAAATAAGAATTCACTTAACACCATCACATACACTTTTAAAAGACGCGCTTACGCTTACTGTTTAACTAACCAGACACGTGTCTTTCACCCATGCGCAGGAATATGTCGTCTTTGTTTGTATTAATACCTACTTGTTGTGACGTCACGGCTGAACCTAAATGTAGGCCCATGGCCTTGTGATTGATAAGGCCGTGGTCTGGGTATCTAGTTTCTGCTATTAATTTTAGTCTTTTCTTCTTATTGCTAACAAGGGTGAAAAATGATGTCAAAAGAATATATTCGAGAAAGGGTGAACACGTTCTATTTAGAGAACAAAGAAGCTGGCAAAAGTCATTCAGTAAAACATTTTCGCAAAGGAGTATCTAAGAGTACTGTTTATCATATTTTCAGGTATTTTGAAAAAGATTTGCCCACTTCACCAGAGCCGTAGCTAGAGATTTCAGCGCCCGGGGCGAAGTAGAATTCGGCGCCCCTACACTCATCTTACTAATCTTACCAATCATTATATATATATATGAAAAGCAGCTTTTTTGTTATGCTACGCTGAATTTTTATAAATCTTCTTGGAAAGACCATTGCAACAACTAAAAACGATCATTATGTATTCTTTTTCAAATAAGAGCTGTTTTCAAGAGCCTTATTTTGGACTTTTTGTTAAGATTGACAAAACTACGTTTGGTTGTATACAAATTCACTAGGAGAACAGTTCAGGAAAATTACTACTATTTACAACGTTTAATACTATCGATAAGAAATTAAATTTCAATACATTAAAAACTATGTGCTTCTGAAGTGTTCGAAATGGGTGACAGTATTAATTTCCAATAATAATTGTAAACATTTTAATTTTATTCTGTATGTGACCACATCAATAGCATTTTAATTTCGATCTTTTTACGGTAAAAAATATTTTGTGAAATGTAATGGAAATTCAGAAGGAGCCTTCTTTCTGAATTTCTAAATATTGATCGATGGAGGTGAAGAATATGTTCAATGTTTGTACTTAAAATCCAAAATAAACTTTTGCTACTACATATGTCTGAAATTATAGTAATTACTTAATTTCTTAATGAATGAAAGTTTCGAATTTAAGCTACTTATTATTAATTAACATATTAAAATACACTAACACGTACTTATATTAAGAGTGTGCCTACTTATGTTTTGTATGTATGTAGATAGATAAAAACATCACACAACTAGACACGTATGCACAAAATAATATGCTGACAATACAAAAAGTTGATGAAAAAATGACCCCAATAAATTCCTTCAAACTGGAAGAATTTCATATGTTAATGGAATTTAAAAATAAATCATTGGTAGTGATTAGTATCTAAAAAAGTTGAACTTCTTTGGGCAAAGTTCTGATCCCTCAAGTCCCTATTCTACAACTGCTTGAAGTTCGAAAATGTTATTGTTCCCCTCGTTTACCTTTATTTTTAATATTATCGCACAAACAGCAGCTTGAATGTGTCTCTTCACTCTTCCCACTTTCATACCTTCATTCTCACCGTCGCACAGTGGGGCCGAACCAGGCAATTCTTAGCAAAAACTCGAAGAATGAAGTAAAAGATTGACTTGAATAATTTGTTATAATGAAGCCTTAATAGTGTACACGTAAGATAGTGTGCAGGAAAATAAGTGATAGCAACTTACAATGAACTCATGGGACGTGTAAATTTGGTTATCCGCTGAAGCCGGAGAGAAGATAGGAAATTGATTTTGAATGCGACTATTTCTACATTGCGTGTAGATATTCAGTGACTGGTAAACATGGTGACACGACCGACATGTATGTATCGTTTTGTATATTTAGAATATTGATGTGATATTTAGTCAATAATCATATTAGCAATGATGCTAATATCATTATCATATCCTTATGATAATCCCCTACTTAATCTCATATTTAGAAAATGCTGTGGTACTGAAAGCATATAAAGTATGGTCAAACGATAGAATGGCATTTTACTAGAAAATATGGCATAATATGTCTGTGATTTTTTAATATGTCGTAACAGAAACATTGTTCTTACTGTATGCAAAGAGAAAACCTGCACATATTTGCACGTTTGGAAAATATAGCACATGAAAATGTTTGAGGAAAACCGCATTCTGGATGCAATGCTGCTTTTGAATTGAGCTGGGATGAATGTGAGAACAAGTGTTAGGTTATTAGACATGCACGCAGTGACAAAGTTGAATAAAGGTCGATTCTGGGAATTTTGCCCCCAGACCCATCTTGTTTCCAACATCTAGTCATACTTCTCTGTCATTCACCAACAGAACTAAACTCTAGTCAAACATATTTGATTAATGGTGGCGACATTTTGAAACGCCAATGCTAAACAATCTATGAACCATATTAAAATGGTGTTGATCAATTCAGTACTGTGTTTTTGTGATGCATGCACAGAAGTGACATTGGAATCAACTGTAATGAGCCTCCGCTCGCTCCAGCTCAGAGTGTTCCAATCAAGCTATGAAATGAGCTCACGTAATGCACGATGCAATATATGAAACAACCTGAACAGGTTACTGATGCTTGTAAATCATAATATGTTTAATGTATCTGATAATATATTCATATAGAGAACTTGTGATGACATAATTTTTATATATTGAAGGTCCTTGCATCTTCATTGTCATAACGAATCCTCCACAACTTTGAAATAATTTTGAGAAGGAAGAACTTTTCTGCAATTTTATTACTCTTCAGTTGTAAAATAAATAAGTACACCTTTTCCTTTCATACATAAGAATATAAGCCAATCGTAAATTGCCAAATCAAAGCATATTGCCCACGCGTTTCTTTATGCCAATCATATAATCTGTTATATAATTTAGGCGCGAATATAAGGAATATTTCCTTTTATGATGCAAAACTCTATGTTTTTGATTAAATAATGTCGAAATAACATTATTATAGCCACTGCATACGCCGAACTAATTGATTTCAACTTTCCGCTTCATATTGCGAATTCTTATTTTTGCCAAGAATTCAGTGCTTTGGCCCCACTGTGCGTCGTGATTAATCCGATTGGGTAGAAAAACGTTTTGAAGTCAGCAAATTCATCACTGTCAAAACGCCGAACACGACTTTGCTCGTTTTTGATTTTGAAAATGCTCATGCGTACACTATAAGTCATTACTCGGCACCTTGTATACCACATGTCATTAATAAATCATGTATGATAAATCTTCAAGTAATAAGTAAAAACTTGTTGTGACTTATTTAAACTCTTGCATTGCGAGCGAAGCGAGCAAGAAAATTTTTAAGAAATCTATGTATTTCATTGATAACCTACAGCAATACTTATCTAATAGGGCGCCAATACTTTCTGGGGGCGACTCGTCTTTTACTCATGTTCAACACCACTTTTTCTTTTTCCTTGCTCGTGCGGCGCCCCCTTGCTGTCAGCGCCCGGGGCGGGCGCCCCGCTGGCCCCCCCTTAGCTACGGCTCTGCACTTCACGCAAGTCTGGATCTGGCAGAACCTCAAAACTAATGACTCCAAGAAAGGTCGAGGATTTACGACGAAAATTTGACCATAAGGACGGAATTTCGCAACGTCAAGCTGCAAAATTGTTCCACTGTTCTCCTGCGACAATTAATATGACATTAAACAAACTGAACGTTGTAATGTCGCAAAAAGGACTATTCCTGGCCGCAATGAAAGACAAAAAGTGCAGCGGAAAAGTTGTGCGATAGACTTTACCGAAAATGTTCCAAACTTCGTGGATCTTAGATGACGAATCATATATTACCCTATCTAACTCCTCTATCCACAGCAATAGAAATGTTTATGCATCCAATGTGTCCTCTACGCCGCCTACAGTTAAATTTTCAATCGAACAGAAGCTTGAAAAGAAAATTGAACCACTGATTGGAAAAAGGGAATAAGTACAATTTTTTGCGATTTTAACCTGAGATAGCAGATGTGTTCCTTTAAGATAGTTGCATCGTTGAGTAGAAAATTGGAATGTTTGGGCAACTCTATGTGACCAATGTAGAAGGCAAAATCTCTTGCTGATTAGAAAAAGGGAATAACTACGTTTCTTATTTCCTTCTTACAGTCACTACAGGACACGACCACAACTGTGAGACTGTGTGTAAGTAGACAACCACCAGAGCCCTCTGCTTTCGTTACGATACTTTGCCTTCTTTTTGCATTGCACAATCTATGGAGAACTTTCTGCCCCAATCAGTTACAGATTTACATGTTTTCAGTGATACAAGTGGTGGTCAAAACTGCAATCATTCAATGACATGAATGCTTTTCAGCTTGACCGTATCATAACGGTTCCCACTATACACCAATATTTGCCTGTCAGAGGTCACAGTTTTTACCATGTGACCGAAATTTTGCTGTAATCAAACCAGAACTCAAACGACACAATCGCATTTATTTACCAGCACAGTATAACCACATGATTACGAATGCAACAAATACTGATCCTCCATTTCAGGTTTACAAAGTTGTCAATGAAGAAATCTTAGATTTTAAACATTGGTGGTAACCGCTTTAGAAATCTTCAGGTACCATTGTGGACAAAACAGAAAAATTCCAAGTAAGTAAATAGAGACACTGTTTACAAAGCAGAATCTCCAGGTTATGTCCAAGCTCATAAGTTTATCAATGGACTAAGAACTGATATTTTTTGATTATTCAAAAGTAATGTCACAAACGTTGCACTGCCAACGTCAAAGGCATACGATTGGCAAGTCTCGATCAATCAGAAAAAGATCAACGATTCTTCATAAATCATCAAATACATACCTGACCAATACAAACAGTTTTATAGGATGATTTGTTCATGGAAAACCACTGACCAAGAAACTGTAGAAGAAGAAGATGCAGACGGATAGGACCCTATGTAAACCCATTCTACTGTGACAAGGTATTTTGCTACGTATTTTGTTCAGTTGTCTATTGTATTACTTTTCTTGCTGTACGAATAACATGTGCTGTACAGAAAAACGAACGGTGACAATAAAAGTGTTAGAAGCCTAATATGCGTGATAGTTCGAATACATATATCCAAGATTAACATACAACATTGCATTCAATATGTACATTTTCATAGCTTTCTATCAAACTTCACATTACATACCCTACACACAATTACAATTGCACCCAACTTTAATTGATTGGAAAAAGGGAATATTTTTTCCATTTTTAAGCTTTTCTAACCAATTCCAGGGCTGCAATACAAGATTCTTCTTGTTGTCTTAGTGTTTGTTAGTTGTTTTGCTACAAGTAATCAATTATACACTTTTTGCAACAAATACAAACAACGCCTCTAGAAGGTTTTTTAGCGTTATTGAAAACTTAGGTCTGATGCACTTATTCCCTTTTTCCAATCAGTGATTCAATTCTGGTGTAGATTGCATTTGGTCCAAACGGAATGAGTGCGACCTTCATCAAAGACTCATGGTGCCATTAATGCCGATATTTATCTGAAAGAATGTATTCAAAAACGACTTCTTCCGTGCATTCGACGGAACTATAACGATAATCAGGGCCGTCGCGTGGGCGGGGCGACCGGGGCGATTGCCCCGAGCGCCGCGAGCAGGGGGGCGCTGGGACGACAAATCAACAAAATTCAAAGAATTCAGATTATGTTGGTAAATGATTTTTTAAATTTAATGTTAATTCAGATATTTTAATAATGATCAGGCCACGGCTAAGTAAAATTGTCGGTAATGTAAAACATCGTCTAGGATTATTGAACGGGAACTCTCTTCAGCCCTCAGTGAGAACAGATTTTATCGTGGAAAACTGACCGAGATCTGCTACTTACCCGTATGACAGTTTGGTGCAAACTGAAGAAACTTCAGTATGTAGAATTCAATAACATTTCTTTATTCCTATTCTGTCCAAGAAATGCTCAATTAATACCAGAATAACTGCAATACTACAATTATCTGCTTATATTTATACCACTTGATAATAACCGGTTAGCATCACAAATACAACTTTGTATGTACTTTCCAATCAATAACAAAATAAATATATTTTCATTCCTTCAATTTTGTACTAACCTCATACAGCAACTGTGTTTATTAACTATCAGCAGTGGCATCTAATGTTAGTGTTGCAGCGTTGCGCAACGACCAAAGTATTTCAAGAAAAAAATATTATTATCAATAGTAGTGAAGAACAAAAAATATACTTTTTAATACTTGCATATATACACTTTAGATAACATATTTTTTTACTTCTGTAACTGTTCGTTCCCTTAATCCGTTTCAAAAAGCGAAAAATAATCCGTCACAGAATCTCTAATTTATATTGTGTTGCAGCGAGCATACAACAACCAGATTTCTTCAGCGCGGCAATTGGAGCAAATGTTAAATCTCCTTTCCCCTATCTCAGAAGTTAAAGGGACTGGTCGTTGCAGTGCTTCTGCAGCACAGCACGGTTTCCAGTGAACGAGGTTTTTCATGCTAAATAAGATTTCTGAATTTTTTTTCACTATCAATTAACAAATGGAATTTGTTTTTATGCATTCATATTTTTAAATTACGGGACCATACTGAAGCAAATCAATATAATGACAATTAAAAAAGTGATTGCAGAATTACAAAATAAGAAAGAAAATATCTAGTAGAGGAGAAAACAAATGAAAGTAGACCCGCATTTAAAAGTTAATTCTTAGCTTATATTGATAATGAAGGCTTCTTCTACAGTAATTTGTGAATCAAATATTAATAAGTCAGTATGTAGAATCGCTCCCTCCCCCTCTGTGGGTAGTATTTTAGTATAAACATATTTCTTTTGTAAAATAAGTATATTATATACTCTTGATAATTTCCATATAAAACTGTATGATGGGGGAACACCACATTGAATTTGGAACTAGGGTCCACCGGGTTCGGACCTCCCAAAAATTTCGAAACTTGACTAACATTTGTAGACTTTCTTAACGAACTATACTTGTTTATCATAGAAACGATTGATGAAGGCTAAATATTTTATTTTACGCCTCATCATGTAGATGACAGTAAGTAAGAATTACTTATCGTCTTTTCGGGTGCAGTATAAGACAGGTTCCATATTATGTAGACGTATTGGACCTCCCTCAAATACTTTCGACCCCTCCCAGTTAACATTTCTGGGTGTAGAACTGACAGTGCTGTTTGTTTTGATGTTCTTTGATTTTTGGCTTCTGTTACATGCTGATCCTTCATCTGGCGGGTTTCGAGGTTTCCTTTCCAGAACATATCACATTGGTAAGCATTGTTTCGCCTCATGAGGAAGTATATTGTGTTTCAGCATTGCGTAACAACTATTTCGCCTCATGTGGAAGTATATTGTGTTCCAGCATTGCGCAACAACCAAGACGGATGATTTGGAATGTAGTTTTTTCTTTTATGCACATGTGTGTGTGTTGATGTATGAATTCACTTTACTGCGAACACACATTACATCACATGCGCTGTGCTGTCACAGACTATATCGTAATGCACACTGTCAATGTGGCCAGAACCACTTGACAACTATTGCATCCATTACACCTCCCCCATTTACACATAATCTTTGAACCAGTAAGACTTCTTTACTTTTCTTTCGAACCTACGTGGCTTATCACCAACTACACCCTTAGATTGACATCACAACTAGTTTCTGTCACATTTTGATTTCTCGTTACATTGTCTTGTACTATGGGTTCTTGATTTTCTTGCACACCCTGTACATTATTGTTAGTTACATCATCATACTCACACAAGTTTTGAAATTCAAATTTGTTTAGAGACTTTCTTAAATGTATTTTATTCCTGCGATACACCTGATTGTTTGTATCTTTTACTAAATATGATCTCGGAGTGTTTTCAACATTAATTACTTGACCTGGTACCCATATCTTATCCTTTTGCAAAAAACAATTTTCCCCTGGTTTAAATTCAGGCCTTATTTTAGCTATTTTGTCATAAAGCATTTCATTTTATTACGTGAAGTTGGCACCGCCCATTTTGTTTTTCGTATAAATTGTTTATAAATCCTGAACAAACGAAAATTTTATGTGAACAATCGTGAACACACGATGAACAAACGATCTGCATGGTTGATTTTCGATTTCCAATAATTTTCAGGTACGTGAAGTTGGCACCGCCCATTTTGTTTTTCGTATAAATTGTTTATAAATCGTGAACAAACGGAAACTTTATGTGAACAATCGTGAACAAACGATGAACAAACGATCTGCATGGTTTATTTTCGATTTCTGAAAATGGGTCCCGCTGTGTGAAGTTGGCACCGCCCATTTTGTTTTTCGTATAAATTGTTTATAAATCGTGAACAAACAGAAACTTTATGTGAACAATCATGAACAAACGATGAACAAACGATCTGCATGCTTGATTTTCCATTTCCAATAATTTTTTAGGTAGGTGAAGTTCGCACCGCCCATTTTGTTTTCCGTATAAATTGTTTATAAATCGTGAAGAAACGAAAATTTTAAGTGAACAATCGTGAACAAACGATGATCAAACGATCTGAATGCTTTATTTTCGATTTCTGAAAATGGGTTCTGCTACGTGAAGTTGGCACCGCCCATTTTGTTTTTCATATAAATTGTTTATAAATCGTGAACAAACGAAAATTTTATGTGAACAATCGTGAACAAACGATGAACAAACGATCTACATGGTTTATTTTCCATTTCTGAAAATGGGTTCTGCTGCGTGAAGTTGGCACCGCCCATTTTGTTTTTCGTATAAATTGTTTATAAATCGTGAACAAACGGAAACTTTATGTGAACAATCGTGAACAAACGATGAACAAACGATCTGCAAGGTTGATTTTCCATTTCCAATAATTTTTAGGTACGTGAAATTGGCACCGCCCATTTCGTTTTTCGTATAAATTTTTTATAAATCGTGAACAAACGAAAATTTTATTTGAACAACCGTGAACAAACGATGAGCAAACGATCTGCATGATTGATTTTCGACATCGAATAATTTTCAGGTACGTCAAGTTTTCACCGCCCATTTTGTTTTTTCGTATAAATTGTTTATAAGTCGTGAACAAACGAAAATTTTATGTGAACAATCGTGAACAAACGATGAACAAACGATCTCCATGATTGATTTTCGATTTCCAGTAATTTTCAGGTACGTGAAGTTGGCACCGCCCATTTTGTTTTTCGTATAAATTGTTTATAAATCGTGAACAAGCGAAAATTTTATGTGAACAATCGTGAACAAACGACGAACAAACGATCTGCATGGTTTATTTTCCATTTCTGAAAATCGGTTCTGCTGCGTGAAGTTGGCACCGCCCATTTTGTTTTTCGTATAAATTGTTTATAAATCGTGAACAAACGGAAACTTTCTGTGAACAATCGTGAACAAACGATGAACAAACGATCTGCAGGGTTGATTTTCCATTTTCAATAATTTTTAGTTACGTGAAGCTGGCACTGCCAATTTCGTTTTTCGTATAAATTGTTTATAAATCGTGAACAAACGAAAATTTTAAGTGAACAATCGTGAACAAACGATGAGCAAACGATCTGCATGATTGATTTTCGATTTCGAAAAATTTTCAGGTACGTCAGGTTGGCACCGCCCATTTTGTTTTTCGTATAAATTGTTTATAAATCGTGAACAAACGGAAACTTTATGTGAACAATCGTGAACAAACGATGAACAAACGATCTGCATGGTTTATTTTCGATTTCTGAAAATGGGTCCCGCTGTGTGAAGTTGGCACCGCCCATTTTGTTTTTCGTATAAATTGTTTATAAATCGTGAACAAACAGAAACTTTATGTGAACAATCATGAACAAACGATGAACAAACGATCTGCATGCTTGATTTTCCATTTCCAATAATTTTTTAGGTAGGTGAAGTTCGCACCGCCCATTTTGTTTTCCGTATAAATTGTTTATAAATCGTGAAGAAACGAAAATTTTAAGTGAACAATCGTGAACAAACGATGATCAAACGATCTGAATGCTTTATTTTCGATTTCTGAAAATGGGTTCTGCTACGTGAAGTTGGCACCGCCCATTTTGTTTTTCATATAAATTGTTTATAAATCGTGAACAAACGAAAATTTTATGTGAACAATCGTGAACAAACGATGAACAAACGATCTACATGGTTTATTTTCCATTTCTGAAAATGGGTTCTGCTGCGTGAAGTTGGCACCGCCCATTTTGTTTTTCGTATAAATTGTTTATAAATCGTGAACAAACGGAAACTTTATGTGAACAATCGTGAACACACGATGAACAAACGATCTGCAAGGTTGATTTTCCATTTCCAATAATTTTTAGGTACGTGAAATTGGCACCGCCCATTTCGTTTTTCGTATAAATTTTTTATAAATCGTGAACAAACGAAAATTTTATTTGAACAATCGTGAACAAACGATGAGCAAACGATCTGCATGATTGATTTTCGACATCGAATAATTTTCAGGTACGTCAAGTTTTCACCGCCCATTTTGTTTTTTCGTATAAATTGTTTATAAGTCGTGAACAAACGAAAATTTTATGTGAACAATCGTGAACAAACGATGAACAAACGATCTCCATGATTGATTTTCGATTTCCAGTAATTTTCAGGTACGTGAAGTTGGCACCGCCCATTTTGTTTTTCGTATAAATTGTTTATAAATCGTGAACAAGCGAAAATTTTATGTGAACAATCGTGAACAAACGACGAACAAACGATCTGCATGGTTTATTTTCCATTTCTGAAAATCGGTTCTGCTGCGTGAAGTTGGCACCGCCCATTTTGTTTTTCGTATAAATTGTTTATAAATCGTGAACAAACGGAAACTTTCTGTGAACAATCGTGAACAAACGATGAACAAACGATCTGCAGGGTTGATTTTCCATTTTCAATAATTTTTAGTTACGTGAAGCTGGCACTGCCAATTTCGTTTTTCGTATAAATTGTTTATAAATCGTGAACAAACGAAAATTTTAAGTGAACAATCGTGAACAAACGATGAGCAAACGATCTGCATGATTGATTTTCGATTTCGAAAAATTTTCAGGTACGTCAGGTTGGCACCGCCCATTTTGTTGTTCGTATAAATTGTTTATAAATCGTGAACAAACGAAAATTTTATGTGAACAATCGTGAACAAACGATGAACAAACGATCTGCATGGTTGATTTTTGATTTCCAATAATTTTTAGGTACGTGAAGTTAGCACTGCCCACTTTCTTTTTCGTATAAATTGTTTATATATCGTGAACAAACGAAAATTTTATGTGAACAATCGTAAACAAACGATGAACAAACGATCTGCATGGTTGATTTTCCATTTTCAATAATTTTTAGATACATGAAGCTGGCACTGCCAATTTCGTTTTTCGTATAAATTGTTTATATATCGTGAACAAACGAAAATTTTATGTGAACAATCGTGAACAAACGATCTGAATGGTTTATTTTCGATTTCTGAAAATGGGTTCTGCTACGTGAAGTTGGCACCGCCCATTTTGTTTTTCGTATAAATTGTTTATAAATCCTGAACAAACGAAAATTTTATGTGAACAATGGTGAACAAACAATGAACAAACGATCTGCATGGTTTAGTTTCGATTTCTGAAAATGGGTTCTGCTGCGTGGAGTTGGCATCGCCCATTTTGTTTTTCGTATAAATTGTTTATAAATCGTGAACATACGAAAATTTTATGTGAACAATCGTGAACAAACGATGAACAAACGATCTACATGGTTTATTTTCCATTTCTGAAAATGGGTTCTGCTGCGTGAAGTTGGCACCGCCCATTTTGTTTTTCGTATAAATTGTTTATAAATCGTGAACAAACGGAAACTTTATGTGAACAATCGTGAACAAACGATGAACAAACGATCTGCAAGGTTGATTTTCCATTTCCAATAATTTTTAGGTACGTGAAGTTGGCACCGCCAATTTCGTTTTTCGTATAAATTGTTTATAAATCGTGAACAAACGAAAATTTTTTTGAACAATCGTGAACAAACGATGAGCAAACGATCTGCATGATTGATTTTCGACTTCGAATAATTTTCAGGTACGTCAAGTTGGCACCGCCCATTTTGTTTTTTCGTATAAATTGTTTATAAGTCGTGAACAAACGAAAATTTTATGTGAATAATCGTGAACACACGATGAACAAACGATCTCCATGATTGATTTTCGATTTCCAGGAATTTTCAGGTACGTGAAGTTTGCACCGCCCATTGTGTTTTTCGTATAAATTGTTTATAAATCGTGAACAAGCGAAAATTTTATGTTAACAATCGTGAACAAACGACGAACAAACGATCTGCATGGTTTATTTTCCATTTCTGAAAATGGGTTTTGCTGCGTGAAGTTGGCACCGCCCATTTTGTTTTTCGTATAAATTGTTTATAAATCGTGAACAAACGGAAACTTTCTGTGAACAATCGTGAACAAACGATGAACAAACGATCTGCATGGTTGATTTTCCATTTCCAATAATTTTTAGTTGCGTGAAGCTGGCACTGCCAATTTCGTTTTTCGTATAAATTGTTTATAAATCGTGAACAAACGAAAATTTTAAGTGAACAATCGTGAACAAACGATGAGCAAACGATCTGCATGATTGATTTTCGATTTCGAAAAATTTTCAGGTACGTCAGGTTGGCACCGCCCATTTTGTTGTTCGTATAAATTGTTTATAAATCGTGAACAAACGAAAATTTTGTGAACAGTCGTGAACAAACAATGAACAAACGATCTGCATAGTTGATTTTCGATTTCTGAAAATGGGTTCTGTTGCGTGAAATTGGCACCGCCCATTTTGTTTTTCGTATAAATTGTTTATAAATCGTGAACAAACGAAAATTTTATGTGAATAATCGTGAACAAACGATGAACAAACGATCTGCATGGTTTATTTTCGATTTCTGAAAATGGGTTCTGTTGTGTGAAGTTGGCACCGCCCATTTTGTTTTTCGTATAAATTGTTTATAAATCGTGATCAAACGAAAATTTTATGTGAACAATCGTGAACAAACGACGAACAAACGATCTGCATGGTTTATTTTCCATTTCTGAAAATGGGTTCTGCTGCGTGAAGTTGGCACCGCCCATTTTGTTTTTCGTATAAATTGTTTATAAATCGTGAACAAACGGAATCTTTCTGTGAACAATCGTGAACAAACGATGAACAAACGATCTGCATGGTTGATTTTCCATTTCCAATAATTTTTAGTTGCGTGAAGCTGGCACTGCCAATTTCGTTTTTCGTATAAATTGTTTATAAATCGTGAACAAACGAAAATTTTAAGTGAACAATCGTGAACAAACGATGAGCAAACGATCTGCATGATTGATTTTCGATTTCGAAAAATTTTCAGGTACGTCAGGTTGGCACCGCCCATTTTGTTGTTCGTATAAATTGTTTATAAATCGTGAACAAACGAAAATTTTATGTGAACAGTCGTGAACAAACAATGAACAAACGATCTGCATAGTTGTTTTTCGATTTCTGAAAATGGGTTCTGCTACGTGAAGTTGGCACCGCCGATTTTGTTTTTCGTATAAATTGTTTATAAATCGTGAACAAACGAAAATTTTATGTGAACAATGGTGAACAAACGATGAACAAACGATCTGCATGGTTTAGTTTCGATATCTGAAAATGGGTTCTGCTGCGTGAAGTTGGCATCGCCCATTTTGTTTTTCGTATAAATTTTTTATACATCGTGAACATACGAAAATTTTATGTGAACAATCGTGAACAAACGATGAACAAACGATCTGAATGGTTTATTTTTGATTTTTGAAAATGGGTTCTGCTGCGTGAAGTTGGCACCGCCCATTTTGTTTTTTGTATAAATTGTTTATAAATCGTGAACAAACGAAAATTTTACATGAACAATCGTGAACAAACAATGAACAAACGATCTGCATGATTGATTTTCGATTTCGAATAATTTTCAGGTACGTGAAGTTGGCACCGCTCATTTTGTTTTTCGTATAAATTGTTTATAAATCGTGAACAAACGAAAATTTTATGTGAACAATCGTGAACAAACGTTGAACAAGCAATCTGCATGATTGATTTTCGATTTCCAGTAAGTTTCAGGTACGTGAAGTTGGCACCGCCCATTTTGTTTTTCGTAGGTATAAATTGTTTATAAATCGTGAACAAACGAAAATTTTATGTGAACAATCGTGAACAAACGATGAACAAACGATCTGCATGGTTTATTTTCAATATCCGAAAATGGGTTCTGCCAGGTTCACGCACATCAAATTGTCCCTTTTAATTTCCCGCATCATATATATATGTACGTAGGGTGAACTATACCGAGAAATTTTAAGAGCTGATTCCTCATGATTCCTCACATCAAAATAAGAGAAACAGTTCACATGGACCTATGACGAAGAGCGCATAGTTTCAGAGCTAGGGCTGTCGAAAATGGCGAAAAAACAAAATTTCAATAGGCCCTATTTCGAATTCCAAAAACTATGGATGGTGATTCTTATCAGCGTAATGGAAGCCACGCATACACAATCTAAATGTGCATATTTCATTAATTGTCAATAGGTGTAGAGCATATTCCCTACAGGGTGTAATTCTTAGATACGCTCTCAATACAGTTTACAGATATACCCTGATTTCAAGAAGGGTTCAAAGTAGGCAGGAGGTAAGCGTTGACAACAATGAGCATCCAATGCTTAGGAGGGAAATTGGAAGTATTAGGAACCGCCAGCTCCATGTTCTTTCGTGTTCGGAATAACGTATGCCCTATTATGCGATGTATCTCGAAAAGGTATATTTCACGTTTTCTTCACTTGTAAGCGTGAAAGAAAACATCGCAGCATGCGTTTTCCCGAGTATGAGATACCGTGCTGCTGACGATCATTAACACTTCCGACATCGCGCCAAAGGATTATGTGTTCACTGCTGTCAAGGCTTATCGTTTGCCTACTTTGGACCAATCATAAAGTCAGAACATATCTCAAAACTCGGTTGATGGCATGTCTGAGAATATCACCCTCCAAGAAATACTCTGTACACACATTGAACATTAATGAAATATGCATTTTTGGATTGCGTATGTCTCTGAAATTCGAATTAGGGCCTCTTGAAATTTGGCTTTTTCGCAATTTTGAACATTCCTAGTTCTGAAACTATGCACTTTTCGCCATAGGTCCATATAATTTTTTTCTTTTGTTTTGATGTAAGGAATCACCTTTTACAGTTTGTAGGTATAGTTCATTATCACCCTCTACACACACACACACACACACACACACACATATATATATATATATATATATATATACAGTGAGCAAAATAAGTATTCGTCCGGCCTGAACTGAAATGTTTGTACGCATATAATTTGCATTCAACTCAATAGTAAAAGGAAAAAAATGAAATGAAATCTTTAAGTTTTACGTCCCACGGTTATGCCGGTTAGGCTAAAGGAGACGGTGAGGATGAGAGATGAGTGAAATGGTGGAATGAAGAAAGTGGGAGGAAACGGGAGAACCCCGAGAAAACCCACGAGCACGGTGTTTGTCCACCACAAAGTTCACTTGGCGGGGGCTGGGATCGAACCCGGGACCCCAAGCACCAGAGGTGAACGCTCTACCACTGAGCCACCGCGCCCCCCAATAGTAAAAGGAAGAACGAAACACAGATATTTCATTACACTACATTTATATATACCAAACATAGAAATGAAGTTATTTCATATTCAAAGCATACGAAAACGTACAAATAAAATGAACTAAACATATTTCACGCCAAAAAAAGTATTCGTCTACTAAGAAATACTATTCATCTGCAATAGCTTGGGTCGTTGTGCCCCAACTTTTAATACTTTGTGGGTTTTCCTCCATTTTGTCAACACTGTGTTTTAAAGATCAGTCTTATTTGAAATATTGTGTTTTCGTATGTTTGTTTCCAGAGAGTGCCATAGATGCTCAATTAGATTTATGTCCGGTGATTGTGGAAGGGTTTCCATCCACTTCGGAGTATTGTATAAGAGCCACAGCTTCGTATTCAGCGCAGTGTGTTTCGGATAGTTATCTTGGATGAATATGTAATCACCTGCTAGGCCCATTTGCTCAACGCTCGTGAGAAGATGTGTTTTCAGGATGTTGATATATGCTGTGTGATCCATTATTCTTGCAATGAAACAATTTTCCAACCCCGTACGCACTCATGCACCCCACACAAGTACTGAGCCGCCCCTCTCGTACTTCACTGTAGCTGTAAGATTATTTTCCTTAAGTTCACAATTCTTCTTTATACCAGAACTCGTCCATCTGATTGAAACAAATGAAATGTGCCTTCATCAGTGAAAAAAAATCTAGAAGTCGAATATCTCGTTCCTGTGTGACATTGTATACTCCTGGCCCTTCTTTCTGTTACTTTTTCTGATATATGGATTTCTGTGGCCTGTTTGGGCTCCATATCCAGCTTAATGGAGGACGTTTCTCACGGTTTGGACTAACACTTTCTTTGGAGACTCCTGTTCGAGCTCCGCAGCTATGAGTGGTGCACTCACTTCGAATTCTCCTTAACTTTGCGTGCGATGAGACGTCTATTTAGCTGCGTTAGTTGTGATGGACGCCCAGATCTCGACAGATCCTTATAAGTTTTTGTCTTTTTAAACTTATATATGAGGCCTTCAATGCTGGTAATAGGTCGACCAATCATAGGGGTCTAACACTGGTCTCACTAAACGATTTACTCTTACCAAACAATCGTATCATCATTCGTCTTTCCTCTTCACTTGTTTCTTTTGATTTCCGGCCCATTTCGTCTTCACCTGGTTGCTTTCTGTTTGTTGTTGACTCCAGTAGCAGCACATACACACTCTTTGACTACAGTTCACCAATTAACAAAACGTTTGCAGCTATGACACCCAAAGACACGCGTTACGAAGAGTGTGTTTTTTCTGGTATTGATACAAGACGAATACTTTTTTGGCAATAAATGTGACGTCTCTCTTCTTTATTGTAACCTGTAGAAAACGAAAGACAAAGTTTCACTTGTTTCTTCCTTTATTTTATGCTGGGAAATATAGACAAACCTATGAGCATATTATTGTGCGATAGAGTTTTCTTTCTTTTAATATATGAGACGATTTATATTGTGTGCGCTTTGAGACGAATACTTTTTTTGCTCACTGTATACAGTGGTGCATCCAGGATAGGATCAAGGAAGGGGCTAGACTATAGTTTCACGCTTTATCCACTGTAAAACAGGATTGAAACAAATTTTATCTAGTGTATACCTGAGCGTCAAGGGGCGAGCTATGGCCCCTATCACCATCCAAAAATTTTTCGGAAAAATGCGAAAACAGTAATCCTCGAGAAGAAATGTTCGGATCGAAATTCGGTTAAATGGAATATCGATTATTTTTAGTAGTAGATTGCATTAGTGTACAATCGCATGTAGTGCAGTGGCGGTGTAAGGGTGACTCTCAGAAAAAAGTGATTTCTTCGAGTATTTTATCAAACGTTGAATGAGGGAAATGAACAACAATGAAGTACACGATTTCAATCAAAAGTAATAGTACATCGTTCGAATTAGAACACTAAGAATTCGAAAGAAAGAGAGACACCCAACATTTGTATGATGGATCTATTTTGTCTCAGCACAGAATAAAGTCTCGAAAGAAGAATTTAAGTGAAAAGAAGTCTTTTACATATCACAGTTATATCTTCTAGGCTAATGGTAACGGATGATAAATGAACGGATAGGAGTGCGTGAAAATGAAAAAATAACTTGGATCCAGATACAGTTTGTATAATGACTATGCATAAGGCAGTCAACAGACAAAAATCATGTATAAAGAATAAGAGAACAAGAAATTCTTTACATGACAACAGTGATTCCCACAAATTGTGTGAATACAATGTGGGTGAAAGTAAGCTGCATTAAAAGGATTTCCTCCTTGTAATACGTAATTCCGTGGAAAATAATTCTGAGCACAGAAATAATGAAACTCGATAAAACGCAAGTTTTTGTGCGTGTTAACAATGATACCCAGTACAAAGAAATTTCAAATTACCGATTAATTCTGTTTCGTGCA
Organism: Thermobia domestica; assembly: GCF_964235325.1. Classification (NCBI taxonomy): domain Eukaryota; kingdom Metazoa; phylum Arthropoda; class Insecta; order Zygentoma; family Lepismatidae; genus Thermobia; species Thermobia domestica. The sequence continues at coordinate 249,044,786 of NC_137455.1, read as the reverse complement.
AAGTAGGATAACTGTGAAATACTCAGGGGTACCTTGTACAGTATTTGTGCAATGCAATATGTGTACACGAGACAACTATGAAGAATAACAGTTCACAGTCGTATATTGTCGACCGTTGACCGAGTTGCAAAGATGACATCGGGGAATCAAATTTTTCCGCTTGAGGTAAACGCAAATGAAATTTCGGAGTTGACTGTTGCAGCTTTATTAACTCGAGCAACAAGTTCCTCAGCTGCCGTGGCTGGTGTTGCATATAAAAGGCGTTTCATACCTTCCCCCTCCCCCCCAAAAGAAAATAAATCAAGGAACGTGAGGTAGGGTGAAAGAGGTGATCATAACACAGGTCTCTCTCTCCCAATTCAACGATCTGGGAGTGTTTCATTTAGTAGGTCTGCATATTCCTGTCAAAATGTGCAGACACTGTCATATTGGTATTAATCTGCTGTGTTATATTCAAGGGAACATGTTCTAACAATTTTGGGAGAACATTACATAAAAGTAAAAGATATGTACTTCCATACGTAATTCACCATACCGCACCGCACGCTCACTCTAAATCTCTACTGCTGGTCGTTCACTAGAGTTGTATGTGGATTTTTACGCCCTACATATGGCTACTGCTAGCTTCAGGACGGTCTCTGATCATTCACAGTACACTATCTTCAATTTCAACTATTCACGTGGTGAGACTTTCACCTATTTCACGTAGGGAAAATTGAAGAGATCGTATCTCTTAAGGCGAATATGGAGGCGTGGAAAAAATACACAGAAAGTTACTCTCTTTCGAGGGCGACTGTCACGATATAAAAGCCTTTTCAGTGAGCTATTTCCCCTTGCCTCTCCATAAATGAGGTACGTATTTGCCAGCTCGTGGACAGGGTAATCTACCATTGCCCAGGCACGTGTAGATTTTAAAACAATCAAATTTACTTAAACACCAACGTCTACACTTTTACTACGACCTTGAATACTTGAACATAATCCTCTATCGTTGAACGCAACACTTCCTGTCCTGTTATACAGCAATACCACACGTAACACCAGAGTATAGAACTATGTAGAAAGGTATATATCACTCACAAGATGCGTAGATGCTACTACAATACTGCCACACTAATTGGCGCCAATCAACAACAAAAGTGCAAGACAGCCTTCTGCGAGCCACTCGCAATTGACACACAACGGACGATAGTTCCGTAGTGTGCGACCAGTTTCATGCCCTTAGTGAAAGCACTATGGGCTACGTATGTGCTGCTAAGTGTACGCAAACGTTTCACATTCTCTTTCCTCCGTATAGATATTCCATCCATCTCCAACGTACATTAGAACGCCGAAAAACGATTTTCTCCTTTTTTGGATGTAATTCCAACGAGCTTTCTTCTAGAACATTTCTCCAGTAGTGACAAAATAAAAATGTAAGTGTGCCACACGAATACGCTATTTTGGTATATTTAGGATAGCAATGTAGTTTTTCATAGCTCAGAGGGAAGGGACGGTTTGCCAACTCCAAGGAAGGAGAAAGGCCTCTCAAAAGAATCCCTGGAAGAAGGTTCACCTAACGGATAAATCAAGTACGCTGCAATGGTTACATCTCCTGTTTCGTCTATTCTTGTTGCTTCTGCCCACGGAAATATATTGCACGGAATTACATATTATGAGGATGAAACCTTTTAATGCAGTTTACTTTTGCCCAATATGTATTCAAACAATATTTGCAAATCAATATTATGTGGAGATTTCCTTATACACTCGTTCATCACATATGATCTTTGCATTTTTAGATACTACATGTTATATTTCTTTATATGCCGCCTGACTGTCCTATGCACAGTCGTTTTAAACCTAATCTGATCAAAGTTTTTTTCTTCATTTTCACACACTCTTAACTTGGACACGAAGCCATTTATTTACCATCCATCACCATTAACCTATAAAGATATAACTGTGATACGTCAAAGACTTATTTTCATTTAAGTTCTTCCGAGAGTTTATCTGTACTGAGAGAAAATAGATCAATCACACATGTGTATCTCTCTTTCTTACGAACTCGAAGTGTTCTTCGATTGTATACTAATGAAATCTAAAGGTAATGGACGTTCTCCTTTACCCGACTTCGGTCCGACGTTTTGTTCTTGAGTTATGGCTGTTTTCACATTTATCTGACAAATTTTTGGGTGATCAAGGCGCCGAAAGGAGGCGTTTTTATACCCAGGTTGGTGCATACTTTTCGTTTTATCTCCGTGTTAGGAATCACCATCCGACATTCGTTATATTAATTAAGTTATTCCCTGTATATATACGGACGCCATTTTATGTATTAAAAGCAACAAATTTGTTTAGTGATGTAAATAGCTAAACTGTGAAAAGGTCTTTACTGTACAAACGCTTTTTAGTTCTTGTAATATTTTTTTTGCCAAACAAAATGGAGCTAAATATATACCATCAATATAGCTATATTTTAGAAATATAATAGACACTGATTAAAACACAGGAACAATATAATTTTTAAATAAAGAGCCTACAGAACTTGAGTTGTTTAAACTGTGATATATCGATTGAACTTATTTTCTGAAAGTTTTTTTTTTTTTTGGTGTGTGTGTGTGTGTGTGTGTGTGTGTGTGTGTGTGTGTGTGTGTGTGTGTGTGTGTGTGTGTGTGTGCAATAAATGAGTAGCAGCACGAAAAACTTCTATATTATCTTTCCAAATAGATCTGCATGTTAATTGCTTTCTGGTTTTATACATATTTTTTGAAAAGTGATTCTACTCTTTACCTGTTCTGTTTCCATAGCAACTGTATGAATGTATAATACAAAATTGGTATACAGAAGAATTTTTAAAAACTATTTATAATATGATATTTCGCAGGCCGCCTTTTATAAGGGCGCATTGTACCCTTTGCAGGTTCTTTACCAACAGCAATTACGTAATTATATGAATTTACTATACAGAACTGGAATACAAAAGAACAGCTAAAACCTGTTATCAATAATGTAGTGTTTCGCAGGGCACAACTGTACCATTCACGGATTCTTTATCAACAGTAACAGTACGTATTTATAGTACAGAACTGTGCTATACGGAACAATAAATAAAACCGATTATCTTTGTGTGATTACTAGGGCGCCTTACGTAAAGGGCGCACTGTACCCTTCACGTATTCTTTACCAACATAACGGTATGTATTCATTGTACAGAACTGTGCTATACAGAAAAACAAATAAAAGTGTTTATATTTGATGTGGTTTCACAAGGGCGCCTTATGTAAATAGCACACTGTACTTATCATTTTTTAATACCAATAACAACTATAAGAATTTTTTATTAAAAACATTTGTACCTTTACTTATATGATGTTTCGGAGGGCGCACCGGGACATGTTCCGGTATCCTGGTGGGCCAGCACGGGCCTGGCGTGTACCCGTATCCGTAAATAAAGAGTAGCTTAGTTTGGAAGTAGTTATTTTTAATAGTAAAAGTTATATTTGTGTAGCACACCTAAACAATTTTTCCTGACAACTACACATTACTAAATATCACTTCAGGTATACCACACGATTTCAAGACGTGTTACCCAAATTGTTCTCCATAAATCTTGCATTTCGGGCAGCGTTATTCTCTAGAACTAGTACGTGCCAATAGCAATCTTTTTGAATTCAATTACTTCAATTTACGATAAAACTGAATGATTAAATAAGCAGAAAAATTTGGTAGCCTAATTGTATTATCAGTAAGGAAAAAGGAATTCCGAAAGAGCGCAGCTCACAAGAGTTCACGATCATTATAACTTGCATCAACGTTTATTTGCTTTCTTTCCTCTATGTTGTTCTACATAGACCAATTTGTATATTTCAGTTTCATCAGTCCATTAATTATCAAAAATAAATATAGTCGAGACGTTCTATTGGTCCCCAACCGGCTTCCTTTGTACTCAAGCAGAAAATTACCCTAACCGCCCTCATAATTAACATTCCAAATAAGCCATAAACGGCACGTGTTTGGTGTCGAAGTGATACGTTGTTGCGGTCGCTAAACTTATATTATCGATGGATACATTATGTAATAATAATAATAATAATAATAATAATAATAATAATAATAATAATAATAATAATAATAATAATAATAATAATAATAATAATAATAATAATAATAATAAATCACAACAATCATTAAAGGATTTCAATATAATAGTATGGACAGGGGCGGTCAAGGACGGATTTCTGGGGATGACAAAGAAAGATTGTATTTTTTCTTATAGGGCTTTTGCAGCACTGATGCCTTACGTGGGGGGAGGAAGGAAAGGGGCGAACTACTTAACATGTTTGGTTTGTACAGCGGGGGACACTTCTAAATGGTACAGCCATATGGAGATTTACGGCTAAGGTGTACCATTTAGAAGTGCCCCCCGCTGTACAAGCGTTATCGTTATGGAAGTTACACAGTATTAACAACATGCTACATTTAAGAATAGAATAAGCACATATCACGAAACTAATAATTGATTTCTTTTTTCTCTACATTACAACTTATCCAAATTGAATTCAAATTAAATGAAATATTTCAGTTTAACGTCCCATACCTATGCCCTTCAAGCTAAGGGAGACGGAAGGAGGAGGATGCAACGAAAACAAAAGTAACGAAAAAACTAGATATTAATAGAACTTGGAAAGCAAAAAGGACACACGCACTGTCTTTCTGCGAAAATTACTGATGAATCAGTAAGCAAGAGGGTGAAAATTGCAACATCGCTTTCCTTTTCGGCAAGTCAACTGGAAGGACTTTGTTGAATTATCCCTACCATGTAACAAAGAAGCATGTGGTTTTCTTCAATGGCGTTCCGCTTCCTTTGAAGAAGCCTGGGGACGGTTTGAGCGATTTTACTTTAAATAAATAAATAAACTCCGTTGTCATAAATGGCTATAATAAGACAATCTACATTAGGCAAACAAAATCTAATTTGAAAAATATAAACAAAGCAAATTATCATATCTGGTTGCTTAGAAATATTAGAAATAATCTAGCATTACAGTGACGAAAATACACTACCCACACAGCACAAGGACGTCCTGGTTTGAAATGTTACTTACCACGAAGTTTTTAATTTTTTATTAGGTTTATTGATTTGCGAAGCACACAACAGTAGATGTTCTGAAAGAGTTTCTGTCAAATAAAGATCATGTTTGTGTGCAACATAGAGGCGAGTTCAACTTTAAGGGTACCGATATACAAGTAACGTTACTTCAATGAAATTAAGTTCGAAGAAAGATGGCCAACTTAAAAAGTATTAAATAATGCATGCGCTCTGAGAAAAATGCAGGAAAATGGAAAAAATTTGGGAAGGAGCCAATTTAATACAGTTTATAACATTCTTATTCGTACACATTTTTTTACATACAAAATATTTAATTTCTGCATTAAACTACAATATTGTGCTAGCTAATTGTCACATTTGGAAACATTAGGGAAACTGAAAAACAGGAAAATTAAATATTAATTAAGAAAACAAACAATGCAAGAACCCTTTTTTTGTGCAACTTTTCTATTCGTACAGGGGCTACTTTCTTAAATGTAGTTTTAATAGGCTATAAGTGCTAAGTCTGTTAGTTTCTACTTAGGATTCAGTTTTCTTCAGTTGAAAGAATACTTCGGGTAACACATTTAGTCATCTTCTTCAGAGTTTCTTGCTCAATACCAGGTTGTTAGTCATTATTAAATATAACAAGATTTTTTTTAAAAATATTCCTTCTTAAATTTCAACTAGATGAATTGTTTTTTTTTTTTTTTTATAAGTTTATATCATTAACAAGAATGGCGTTATAATGAAGTAGTACGACTACATCTTGATATAATGAATCTTTCTGCCGATCGTTGTAATAAGATACTTACTGGTGGTGAATTGTTTTATTCTAAAAGTGTTGTTTTGGACAAAATCTTGGTTGTGAGAAAATTATTTTAAGTAAATTATAAATGATGTTTTCTAATTGTTTGTAAAATTGTTTGGTATTGTTAGAATAAAACACTCCTCCATACATAAACTTAGCCACTACTGTTTGTTTTAGGATAGTTAATAAACTGAAAGGATTAACCCTTTGGGGATCTTATGGTACATTTTGTACCATACGCGTTTTTCATGGTACATTGCGTTATTTCTCTTCTATTTGATCTTTTTCGTCCGGCTTTTTTTCTTTTTCAAGTCCAGAGACATTGTAGAAGACATTACGTATGGTTTCAGACCGTCCTGCGTCCAGACATGGGAGGTGATGACGTCATAAGTCAAAAATTTATTTTCTCATTTTCTAAGCCTATGTTCAATATTTTTTGGCGGGCTTATTTTTCTACGTAGAAGATTGGCATTTTGCACAAACATTCAGTCCACCGAGTAATATTTACCATATTTTTTGTTCCGATGTCAGTGCTAAAACAGGGGGGGAACCAGAGGGGAAAAGGGGTAACAAAAGGGATTTTTGAACCCCCAAAATCCCGTATTTCGTCATTTTCCCGCCTGACATACATGATAGGACCACGTGAGTCATACCGTCTGAAAGGCCGTTCCATTCTGAAAAGAACGACGGTCGAATTATTATTCTAGGGTAACTAGGGCCGTCTCAGTGAATTTTTATCCAAATATACTTCTGTATAGGGTAAAAATGGGGCATGGTAGGGAAATTTTTTCTGGCGGGCCTATTTTTTCACGTAGAAGATTGAAATTTTGCACAAACATTCAGTCCACCGAGTACTATTTACCAGATTTTTTGTTCCGATGTCAGTGCTAAAACCGGGGGGAACCAGAGGGGCAAAGGGGTAAAAATAGGGATTTTTTACCCCAAAAATCCCGCATTTCGTCATTTTCCCACCAAAAAACATGATAGGACCACGTGAGTCATACCGTCTGAAAGGCCGTTCCATTCTGAAAAGAACGACGGTCGAATTATTATTCTAGGGTAACTAGGGCCGTCTCAGTGAATTTTTATCCAAATATACTTCTGTATAGGGTAAAAGTGGGGCATGGTAGGGAAATTTTTTCTGGCGGGCCTATTTTTTCACTTAGAAGATTGAAATTTTGCACAAACATTCAGTCCACCGAGTAGTATTTACCAGAATTTTTTTTCCGATTTCTGCGTAAAAACAGGGGGGTCCAGAGGGGCAAAAGTTGAAAAAGGGAAATTTTGCCTCAAAAACTCCCTTTTTTCAGGAATTTCCCGCCTTAGATACATGATGGAGACATGTGAATGATACCGCCTGAAAGGCAGTTCTATTCAGAAGATAATATGGGCGACACATGATCCTAGGGTAATTAGGGATGTCTCCCCCTGAGATCATAGTGTTTTATGGTGATTTGGGGCATTGTGGGAATTTTTGATAAAAATTCTCCCGCCCTTACTATTCAAGATAGAATCTTGAAATTTGGCACATTCAGTATACCAAGTACAATTTATCATATTTTTTTTAGATGGCTACGATCACACAGGGGGTCCAGGGGGGGTCAAAGTTCGAGAAAAAAAATTTCCCTCCGAAATTTTCACTTTGACATTTTTTCCCGCTTCTGGTATATGGTATGAGCATGCAAGTGGTACCATTTGAAAGCCAGCTCTATTCTGAAGAGAATGAGGTATGAACCATAATCCTAGGATAAATAGTGACGATGCAGTAGCTGCTTGACTGAAAGTCTCAAAAATAGCCCAAAAACACAAGATCTCCAAAGGGTTAATACCACATTTCTTTTATGCTATGCACTGAGAAAGTCTTGAAAATTTAATCACTTCCTGTGAAAGATAACGTGAATGTTGATTCCAGTTTAATTTTTTTATCTAATAATTATCTAAATATTTGATATGAGGTTCGTTCGATAATTGATTATTTTGTATATTAATCGTGGTTATAGGTTTAGATTTCCGTCGTGAAAAAATTATAAACTTTGTTCTCTTCCAATTTATTTGTAATCCATTTTGCTTTGTCCAATAAGTTAGTGACTGAAAGAAGCTTTCTATCTTATTTCTCCCAATCTCCAAGTTTGTTGCCAGCGTATTAATTAATATATCATCTGCAAACAAAACTAATTGAATTGATTCAGTATTAACTTAAATAAATCTTTGACTTAAGGGGATGTTATACCTTTTGCCACTGGTTTCTGAGTCCCCATAAGATAACTTGTAAATTTTACTTCGTGAATATCTAACGAAATATGGTACGTAACAACTTAAAATTTTTCATATGTATAGAGAAAAGCAATAGAAATGAAATGGTTGTTTCAATTTCACGCTTAATGATGTAGATCAAGAGTAATGAACTTTTTAAAATAACATTGTAATGGACAGTGGCGGCGGTTGGACGTTAAAAGTGAGGGGACAAGACATGATCTGAATATTTGTATATAAATGTTAGTTTTCTGGTTGTTTCTAACACTTTGTTTGACGAAAGGTTGTATAACTAATAGGATACTATCTTTTTCAGTTAAAATACCGTATATTGTATTTTATATTTTATTAAGTAAAATTGACAAGAGCAACGCAGTTGGCACTTGCCCTTTTTATTCTTAAACAACGAAAGTGTAACTTGCTCATGAATATCTTAAAATTCTGTCTGGAAAATTGTGTGATCAGATTATTTAATAATGAATTTGCAAAACAAATAAATAGGAAGGATAATATTAATCATAGTCATGAATAATGATGCTTGTTTTGCAAAAGTTATTTTGAAACTGAGAATTAATGAAAAACTTAATATTTAATTCCACACATGCTATTAAGTATATGTTATTACTATTAGAAAATGAAAGGCAGTAAATACTACAAGCATATGCTACGACATTTAAAGAAATATTTGCTTTTGCAACTTCTCGAAACATGTTCGTTGCCATTAGGTGCAGTTTTCACTTGCTTGGAACACATCAAAACACAAAAATACTTAGAATCAATCCACACTTCAGTTATACAAAATAACCTTAAAACCTAGAATTATGTTCAATATACTAAATTTAATTGTATATACACTCGTACACCCTTAAACACAACATTTCGCTCGTATATTACACTACAAAACAATGGAAAAGGTAGTTGTTTCTTATCAAGCTCTTTTTAATCAATATTCCTTACTTTAGAAAGAGGAAAAGACATTTTAGGAACTGTCAATTTTTGTGCAATTAAAGAATAACTTGTGAAATATTTTTATTTTTTTACATAATGTTCTCTCAATTAGTTTCAAAGCGGCTCACTAACATATCGAGCCCTTGTAAGAAGAAATTAAAGTATGCTGGAATTGTGCTCCAATAGGTTATTTGGGGGGGGTATTTTCTGTGGCAATTAAAACGCAATTTCTGTAGCTTTCTTTACTCCACGGGAAGACAACCAATACGTATTCACGCAACGGCAAATATTATATTGCACCATTTTTTCTACCAACCAGTAACACTTACAAAATTTTTACATTTCCAAATGAAACTATATACATTAATGGGTTACTTCAAAAAAGTGCGGGGGCAACTGCCCCCTTTTCCCCCCCTAATCGCCGCCCATGGTAATGGACTATATATTGAAGGTTGTGGGTTCCAATGTGATCTTCGCGAACAGATGTCCTGCTGACAGGCAGGTATTTCCCTCCCCCTCTTAAGTTCTTTTCCAATGGGTGTGGTAGAACGCCGCGGGGTGCCACCCTCATCCCATTTCTTTCCTCCGTTTCTGCAGAGCGGATAGATTTTCTGTAAATGTTACAAAGAAAGAATATTTGCTTCCAAGACAATTTGAAATATTTGCTTCTTGCGATTTCATGCTGTATGATGTATACTGAGAAAGCAAACATGAGGTAGAGAACGCCAATTTCTTCATTACTAGTAACTCTAGTTAGATAATTATTGCTAATTACTAATTTCATATTAGTACGTTCCAACTCTTTGTAATAACACTGCCTCAACAGTAGAAAATAGGGGAGAGTATATACTTTGAAGAGGAGGATCAACAATTTGATACAGATCATGGTTGAAATTTAGCTTTCCTTTGCAGCACTAAGTTTGTATGAGACGTTTGCATGGATACAAACTACAGAATTGCCTCTAGTAACTGGGATTTGAAATTCGTGACAGGTAGTTACTTCTACTTTCTGGCAACATTAGCTATTCAACATATTTTTCTGGATGTAATAAAAAAAATCAACTTTACTTCAAGCTAAATTCAACAGATTGAAACGATGGATTGAACCCGATGAACCAACTTTCCCGTGAATAAACATACATATGTAACATTCTAAAAAAAAAAAAATAGCCCTTCCCGTTCGTCTGTCTAGTGGCTAGCTCGCGCACCTTTGGATCACAGATCTCGGGTTCGATATCCGGCGGAAGAGCCTTGAAATATCAACAGATCACTAAGGACTCGGATTCCACTGAAGGCTCACGTCTCTTATAACATCGGTACAGAAAGGGACACTAAACTCTAAACCCACCAAACTAACCAAGCTAATGAAAAACGGACATAGTAATGTCACTATAATTTAAACTACGTGAACGATTTTTTAAAGTTTTCATTATGGTAATAAATATAAGTGGAACTAGGGCCTCGAACATTTCTAGATCTTGTTACTCGAAAATAAGCAAATATAATATATACACATGTTGTCAGGAAATAACTTCGGGATGTGAATCCTCGGACGAAAACATGAAACAGCTCGAGTTGTTCGCTCAGTTGAACCAAGTGCCGAGCCGATTGACATCACCACTCGGGTTGGGCTTCTGCTTGAGCTCAAAAATTCGACCGTGCAGATCTCAGCTTTGATAGTAAGAGCTACAGTATATACTTATATTGATGCTCATGACACTTGAGGCTGTCTCGTTATAAAAAATTATTGTCGTCTCGGTATCGAGAGGAGACGAGATGCGACTAGTGTTCCTTGTCGTGAGCAACACTAAAAGTATTCCACACTACTACTTACATTTCTCATGGTTTTCGCTTTCCAGTCTAATCAGACCATTATTTCAAAACGAGTTAAAACGAGCTGAACGAGCGAGCCATTTATCAAACTCGACTCACTCGAAACTCGACGTCAAAAACTGTGACTCGGCTCGGAACTCCACTCGAGAAAATTACCTTTCACTCGACTCTAAACTTGACTCGAGTTTTGAGTCGAGTCGAGTTTTAGCTCGACTGGTGCCCATCCCTGTTCCGCTGTGTGTGGTCCAAAATTATTTTCCTATTGAAGTTCATAGAATTTGTATGTGTATGTTAAACAAACAATTGATTTAAACCAATAAAATAATATAAATGGTTCAGAACCAGAGTGAACTAAATTGATTCATATCTTTATTCACTTCTTAGATTTAGATGCAAATTAAATTAGGTCGCTAATTTTTTGACTCTGTGAATTAAACTTTGAGGAATAAAGTATATCTTCTGTACTTTGTACTGATTTCACTTGTGCAGTTTTTTTTTCTCATCTCTTCTCTTTTTTTTTTCTATTCTTAAAATATTCACAAGTACAGTACATGCAAGATCAGTACAATATATCTTTATGAGGTGTTCTCCGTGGATGAGTCTGTAGAATTGTCACTTTTGTAATCAGGCAAGGGTCCCAGGTTTGAGCCCAGCCAGAGGACAATTTCTCTCCGATTCAAACCGAGTAATGGTTGTAACCCACTTTAAACTGTAGGCCCCGTTCTTCATAACCCCCCTGTTACATAAGAACGGGCTAGAAAAAACTTATTTTTATCCATATGTAATCTAAATAAATTAAACGTTTTGTAGCCATGGCTCCTTCTTTAAAAAAAAATGAATAACTGCAACTTTAGGGTGCTAATTCGACTGATCTCGATCTCAATCTTAAGAAGTGACCGCAAACCGGTCTAACTCGAGGTCAAAGGTCAACTAGCTGTTTTCGCTCAGAATCAAGACTTTCATTACAAAAATGTGTTTTATACTTCCCGTTTTATCCTAACTTAGGCTCTAGCCCAATCTATCTTATTCTCTTATCAATTTCTTAACTGTAACTGTGTGAACCAAATAACCTCTCAGATGTTTAAGATTTCTTATCCCTTATTACAAATCTAAAGTAGGTTTTATTCATGCAAATAATCTTATGTATTAGCTTCCCTAACTCACTCCTTTGTTCAGACACGCTACTCGGTTTGGCTTATTCAATCTTGAACATAATGAATGGGCAGACTAGTAAATAATTTGTACTCTACTGGTAAATCATTTGTAAAACTAATTTACGTATGACCTCGAGTTTGACTTATTTTATCATTTAAAAAATAGAGGCCACGATTATCCACAAGATAAAGAAAATGGTTCAAAAACAAGTAGCAGTGCCACGTGTACATCACGCAAAAGAGTTTGGTATCTGTGGTACGATATTTTCACAATTAATGTTGAAACTTGAAATTGTAGTAGATTTCTACCACTTCCGGTTTTAGTAGAGAGATTAGACTAGAGACGAAATATATTCTTGGAACGTCTAATTAATTGCAGAAAACTGCTTCTTATCTATTACAGTTTTTATTCTATAGCTATCAAAGTTAAAATCGGAAGTAGTTGATTTCCACATCTTTTGGAAGACAGAATATAGTAGTTACTTTTAGAAAGCTGAATAGAAAGCAAAAACCCGCTTCATTCCTGTTCTATGGAGATCACTATTGAAACGGAGCTTTCAATTGAAAATCACAAGAGGAGATGAAAGGTACACCTGAGACGCTTGAGAGCTGCTCGATTGGAAGAAACCGTTTTCATCTATTTTTTTTTTTTTTACCGTTTTTGCTATATATAGATCAATATTTATTGAAAGCAGAAATTATAGTTGATTTGAACCATTGTAGGTTTTAGTAGAGTTAATAATAGAGATTAAATATATTCTTACGAAGCAGAAAACCGGATCTCACTACATATTACCGTTTTCGATCTATGGTGATCAAAGGTCAAACCAGAAATGGTTTATTTAAATCACTTCCGGTTTGGGTAGGTGGTTTTAATGACAAATAAAATTCCTTACTCTTGACTATATTTTGACCAAATTTGGTAATGATCCATCAAGCAGTTCTTTAGTTTTTTCTTTTACTTTTTCTTTCTTTTTTTCACACACGTGCACACTCAGAGTTGGCGTGGGTCAATGAAAACTTGACCCACGACCCACTGACCCACCACCCACCTTGACCCACCACCCACCATGACCCACTCTGACCCACGACCCACCATGACCCACCACCCACCGTGACCCACTTTGACCCACCACCCATGGAGATCCACTATGACCCACCACCCACGGTGACCCACTCTGACCCACCACCCACGGTGACCCACTCTGACCCACCACCCACCGTGACCTACTCTGAACACGATCCACGGCCTCTTCTGAACTGACTAAAGAGTTTACACTTGTAATAAAACAAGACTGTGAAATTGTCACTAATCGGAGTTTGAATTTCTAGTCAATCGCACAAGCACCACTCTGTTACAATAGCGGTGGATCTGACCTTTACGATATAAAATGGTAAAGTGTTTGTTAGTGAGGAAATTGAAACAGTTCGACGTGGGGGAAATTAGTGTGTGTCTAAAATATACTTGTACTAAGAGAGTATTCTTGCAAGTGTTAATTTCTGAACGCATTCCACAAGAAACTTCTATTCGCAGGAAAATACCCCTGTACAATATGGAAAAGGTTATGGTTTCTCAGTTCACAGTATTTTTCTCACAAAAGACTTGAAAAATCAGTTGTTCATAGGGTATAAAGATGCTCGGGTACCCTATGTGAGAGCATCTCCATAAAGCATGCTCATAATTGTAATTTATGTAATTACTAAAACACCACGTTAAATTTAAGTTACAAATATGCATAATTGCAATTATTATGAATATTTATTCAAAGTAGTTTAACTAAAGCAAAGAAGAGACTTACTAAAAATTAGGTACAAAGTTGAATAACACAAATAAGCCATTAGTAATACAAGTATACATTTTCCGTAACTCGTAATTTTCCGCCTTAAAACAAATCTGAAATCAGATTTATTTCCTGTTGGTAACTTTTTGGCGGTAAATCATCCGCAGTGAAATGATGTCCATCCTTTAGCCAAGAAATAACTAGCTCGTCTACTTTGAGCTTGTCTAGCGATGGGTAATTAACATTGATGAGCAACAAGTTAGACAATGTTTGAGCACTTAGTCTATTTCTAATATCAGTCATCTGTAAATTCATAAGGGGAAATCCCCGTTCGCATTCTGTCGTGGAAATTGATAATACTTCTACCCGATTTCTGCAACTTCTCATCGACAATCTACTTGTTAGACTTAAGTCTGATAACGATTTTTCTTGGTCAGGTTTGAAATACTCAGCAAGTAGTATCATCTCTCTATCACCATACAACATCTTTCCCATATCGACCATGTCAGTTGACAATGTCGACCCATGTAGAACAGAAACTTCATCTACCACGCTTTTGATAGGGAATCTTGTGAATAAATTATCAATTAAAGCCTGATAAACTGATGCTTTCTTATTTGTTTATAAATTTAATTTTTGCAATTACACATGAAGGTTTGATACCATTACCAAGTTCCCTCCCCGTCTAGAAAGCGAAAGGGATCGAGGTTCTTGGAAAGTGTTCAGAGATGAATTGGAATTTCCCTCCTTCTTCAACTTCAATTACCACACTGCTGTTTACCATGTGCCAAATTACGATGAATTTCAATTAAATTATCATAGTATAATTATTTCCTTGTTGAATTATCAATACTTTTCAGTGGAAAAAAGTATGAAATTTCAAAGTTCCAAATCAAAGGAAGTAGACCAACGTAAAGGGAAAAAAAGTGTAAAATTTTTCATACAATTATGCGTACAATCCAAACTTCAAATTTCCGTGTAATTAAGCTTACAGTACAAATTTTATGCCTATTTTTCTCACAACTTTATGGGTTGATTGCCCTGTGCTGTAAGCGCTCCATATAATAAACATAAGCTTCAGCAATTATTATAGCAGAAAGCAATGGATATATGAAGCCAAGCACTATATTTTTTGTTTCTGATTTTTTTTCTTAAATAACATCGATCGTTTTCGATCATTTTTACAAACCAACTCACTACCAATTTTCCATATATAGAAAGTGCCCCCCCCCCACACACACACACACATAAAGGAGCATTTTAAAAAATGCTAGGACACATTCTGTTTATTTTCAATAAAGAGTTAATACACTGAATTTCAGCTCCGTAAGTTTAACGGCTTGCGAGATACTCTTTTTTTTTTTTCAAAAATTCGGATCCTCACTATCCCCTTAGGATATTATACATTATAATAAAAGCAATATAACATCCCAGTTTGGATTAAGGTCTAACTATATACTAAAAGTAACTTCATTTGACTTTGGAATTTAACCGTGATGATCAGGTACACATAGTTACATTCAATTTTTTATATAACAATTTATATATTACAGTGATTCAAAAATGTATTTTTTCCAGTAGTTAGCTCTAAAAATTCACAGGTCTCGAAAGCCAAGTTGTAGTGTAAGTCGTATTGCTAGTATTACTATTAAAAATATCAATATCCAAAAGTGCCTGAAGTTCTTTTTTCACTTGGTTAGATATACTCACCTCAAGTAAGTAGACAGAAACAAGTGGAAAAGGAAGGGAAATTAAGGTCTTGAAAGTAAAACGGAGACAAATTTACCAGTATTCAGAAGATACTGTCTACAATGCAGTGAGCATTGAGGGTCGGTAGATCATACTGAGTCGGTGAGTCGCAGTGGGTCACGGTGGGTGGTGGGTCGCAGTGGGTCATGGTGGGTGGTGGGTCGCAGTGGGTGACGGTGGGTGGTGGGTCACAGTGGGTCATGGTGGGTGGTGGGTCGCAGTGGGTGACGGTGGGTGGTGGGTCACAGTGGGTCATGGTGGGTGGTGGGTCACAGTGGGTCATGGTGGGTGGTGGGTCGCAGTGGGTCACGGTGGGTGGTGGGTCACAGTGGGTCACATGCTGTTGACCCACGACCCACTGACCCACTCAGAAAACTTGACCCACTTGACCCACTGACCCACCGACCCACTCCAACTCTGGTGCACACACGGGTATGGTAAATATATAAAGGAGTAGGTAAACCAAATTCTAGTTATTCAAAAACCAAACAAGGAAAATTTGGTTTTTGCCACCCCTGCATACAATCAGTGGCGTAGCAGCTGCCCCCGCAACCCCCGCAGTGCGGGGGGGCCCCGATGTATAGGGGCCCCGAAGTCTTGCGATGAATAAAGTTTTAAAGAAGTAGAACTTCCACCTTACTTGTGTCGGCTTTACAAGTGGGGCCCCTTCTCTATACTTTGCGGGGGGGCCCGCAAAAGTGTGCTACGCCACTGCATACAATTAATCCATTCTAACCACAGAAATGTCGCACTGTCTGTTTTCTATGATAAACAATATATAATGAGATGAAACCTATCCTTCCAGAAAACAAAAGATAGGTAAATAAGAAACATTTAGACTTTTCTTCGTTGTATAGTTTTGAGTGAAAGCTACTGCTTGGAAGAAGAATCCATCCGTTTCAAGAAAGAAAGAAAAAAAAGATGTAGAAAAGCAATCGGAAACATATGTTCGATACTGAGGTTTCAAAGATCATTATCTTTGTTCTACCAAGTATTTTGTTGACACTTGAGTCACTCCTGTTTCCATCGAAAAGGCAAATTCAGGTAGTTGCCATCTGGGGCGGGGAGTGGTAAGGGAAACTGCTCAAGGCGTAAATGATTATGAAAATGGAGGGATAGACATGAGTTTCGCTGTTCAAATTGCCACAATGCATCCTTTCCCAGCATGTGTTCTTCAAAGAATTTCACCTGTAGTAATTTGTGAAGTATGAAAGTGGTCTTTTGATCCTTTACCTGCAATAGTGATTAACTAATTACGGAAGTAATTATTACAATTAATCTAAGTCATTAAGTTTAAAATTGAGTTAACCACCTCCTTTGTATTGTTCTTTGGTGTCCGTATTGAAAACTACAAGTTTCTAAGTGCAGTATTTTGTAAGATATTTACGAATTAAATTTTACATGTTACCTTATGGAGATTCTGAAGCCTCTGATGATGGGTAGACACCCCCTTAATTTGCTACCTTGAAGTAGCCCTAATGATGTAGTACGAGACATATTATAAGTATTGCCAACTTTTGTATAGATTTTTCTATTAACTAATGTATTATGTATTATTCGAATAATTTTACTCGGTATATTAAACTTATATAATTTATTTATAAGTATATCCAAAATTACAGAATCATATGCTTGTTTAGGTCAATGCTAATTGCTAAAAGATATTGTCTTGTGTAGAATGCATAATTAATATCCAATATTACTGGAGCTAAAGCATCATAATTGGAAGTGTGTTTTCGGAACCCAGTGATATTGTTATGTAGAATTTGATTCTATTATAAAAACTATTGAGTATGAGATTTTCAGATTTCAAACGCACAGAGGAGTGACAAAATCGTACGGTAATTCTCTGCTGTGCAAATTGTCTGTTTTGCTTTCGGAATTGGGATAATCAGTACCTTTTTCCATTCCAATGGTATACCGCTGGTATTCCATATGTTATTAAAGTATTTTAGGAGTATTTTAAGACCTGTTATTGATAAATTTTTTAAGTGGGAATATGTTAGACCATCTATCCCAGGAGAAGTTATTTTTTTTATATTTTTAAGTACTATCTCTAATTCTCCTATCGTAACGTCTTTATCTAAAATAGGGTTTTGAATATGGAAACTTGTCTCTGTAATAGAAGACGTTAATTATTAACAAAAAGTGGTGATAAGTTTTGATGAAATTAGTCTACCCAATTTAATTTGCGAGATATAAGGGTGTATCCGTATTAGACATATTCTTTGTGTACTTTCTCCAAAAACTCCAAAGTTGTTGAAGTGAAGTCCTATTAGAAAGTTTGTTTCAAAATTCCTGCCAACTCTGTCGTCTAATGCTTTGTATTACTTTTTTGATTTAACTTTTTTCTGAACAATAATAGAGGAAGTTGGCCCTGGTTGGATTATTAATGAAAGTGCGACAAGCTCTTTATTAATATTATACCACAAAGAACTCATCAGAAAAACACTCACTTGGTAAGTCTAATATCTTGTGACATATCCCTTGCCTCAATTACTGCTAGACACCGTCTCTTCGTGGAGCTTACAAGATCTTTGCACTTTTCGGGTCTTATTTTATTCCATTCTGTTTACGAACGTGCCGTTTCAAATCTTCAATAGGGTTTTAATTTAGGCTTTGAAGTGGAGTTTGCAGGAATTTCGGCACGTTCCAAATCAACCAAGACATACTGGGTCTTATGCAGAGTCGTTATGACGCGTGATTAGTGCCATACTAAAGAGTTTGACTAACATATGTTTCCTGCAGTAATCAGGCCTTTAGTATGACGTTAATCATACGTCAAAACGACTCTGCATAAGGTGACTAAGTCGAGCCTTGTGTTTATAGTCCTGTTGAAATCTGTAGGCAGGGACATACCCATTTTTGCGCACACTGCTTGACATTGTTCTTTAATGTTTCACAATGTGCATTAGCACCCATAATGCCATCAACAAACTGGATGGTGCCAACTCCCTTCGATGATATACAGGCCCAAACCATTAGTGACTCACCACCATGTTTAACTGGGGAGTGTGTTCATACTATTATTCTTTGTATTTCATTTTCTCCATACCCTTCGTACCCCATCTGACCCAAAAAGACTTATTTTCGTCTCATCGGACCATACACTATCCAAAAATTCCTGATCCTAATCACGGTGTTGTTTTGCAAATGCAAAGCGCTTATTGCGATTCTTCTTACTTACATACGGCCTTTTTCGCGTTATTTGAACATGATACCCATATTTCTACAAAACACGCCGGACGGTTTGGTCACACATCTGCTTCCCGGACACATTGTTCACTAATGGGCGTAGTTTGGGGACTTAATTTGGGATTTTCTCGAATTCTTTGAAGAATGAAACTTTCTTCGCGTGCTTTTAATTGAGGTTCCTTTGGTTTCCTCGGTCAATTCCTCGTTGAATTTTGCTCTCTGAATTTTTGTAATATGTAATGCACAGTGGAGTGCAAACCATTAATGGGACTTGCTATTTGTCGTAAAAAATTTCCTCAGAGTGCTAAGTTCATAATTACCTCTTTTAGGTTGGAACTCAGCACCTTCTGCTTGACCATTTTGATTTCTGGTATTCGAAGGAAAGCATACGCTGCACCTGCCACTAATAAGAGTCGCCTACACCATCCACACTGCTTCAATACTATAGAATCAAGAACAGTCGTGAATGATAATATTACTTACGATTAACACGACACGTCATACTACTGTACGAATAGAAATGTTGCATAAAAACGTGCTGTTTTTCTTCAATTATTACTATTGGATAGTTTCTAAAACTACTTTGGATTGGTTTTTAAATTGAAATGTGTGAGCAAAACCTCCTTTACTCATATGTACATAGAAGATATAAAAAATAATAAACGTAAAGTACACATGTGTTATATTTTTTCTCGAAAATTCAGGTGTTCTAAGAAGAATGTTGTAAACTGTAGCATTTACTGTATAAAGATAATAGAAAATGATGCGTCGAACCTTGTCTGAACTTGCACCTCCTCGCTGAGCTGGATATTCCCAATCAAGATCAAATCCATCAAATCCATGTTGCATTACAAAATTCACTGCGTTGTTAACGAACTTCTGCCGTAGTTCAGCGTTATTTGCAACCTGTGAAAGAATCAATACTTTTATTTAATTATTTTTCTTATGTGTTGTGAAATAGATTATTGACAAACATCAACTTACAATTTGTAGATACAAAACTCAAGTAAGTTAAATGTTACTATCAGGAAATTAACAAGGAATTTATTTATTTCATTATTTCTAGTGATGAGCGCAAGAGTCTTGGTCTTGCAGTTTTTGTTAGAGTCTTGCATGCATAGCATACACGCAGACCATACATGCAAGCAGACATACATGCAAGAACAAGACCAAAATCAAGACTCTTGCGGAAGAGTCTTGCACAAGTACTGATACTACTTGAATTTTTTATAGAATGTAAAAGGGAAGGGGAAAAATCATTATATCTTTCACTTGAACTTCTTGGCTTCATTAAAAATACCGCTGGAGTAAATGTGTTCCCAGTAGTTTATGCAATCCGTGTGAGTTGATCTGCACTTATGGCATATAACTACAGTGTAGTGTTACCTTCCAACCTTTAAATTTTAACTTCTATCGCTGGTCTCTTGCAAACGTCTCTTCAGGCTCCTTTAGGAGAAATTAACAATTAGGAACACTAACATAAATAATAATTTTATAAAAATTCCAACCCACTCAGGTGAATATCTCTCAATAAAACTTGTAACAAGATTCAGGGTAAAGAACAATCTTTATTCAGTAATTAAATAAAAAAATTAATTAAATGAATTCTCCAAATAGCGAAAAAAAACTTTCAGGGCTTTTTAGCATTGAAGCCTTGTCTCTTAAATTTGAAGCTCAAGCAAATCAAAATCCTATCAGTCTCTATTCAGACTTCACTGATCAGTCATCTCCTCACAGCTCAGTCCTGCCCTAATTCTATCAGGAAGGCCTGACTCCAACCTTCCGTCAATAAAAGAAATATCAAGAATAACCAGAAGTGTCAAAGGACATCACTCAGTCCAAAGACGGTTATTCGTATCAAAGAGAAAAACCATCATTTAGGTTTCTCTGGCCTAGCAAAAAAAAAAAATCTAAAAAGTACCTTAATGAAGCTTGCCTCAGAGGTTTTTTTTTTAATTTCCCAAAATCCTACTTTCTCCTAGCTAGAAGATTACGGGAATCATTCATCCCGATAAGCTATCACTCAAGCTTATTTCTATCTGAACTAAATTTTCATACTAGCTACGGTCATTACTCTGACCCAAGGAATTTCTTCCTTGCTCTAACCATCATTCAGGTTAGTCCCTCTAGAAAGCCTATTTTAAAAAAAATCAAGAAAAATCTATAGCCATCACTCTGGCCACAGAGAACTTAATTCTCCGTCATTCGGTTATCACTCAAACCGATCCCTAACAGATAGGAAAGTTTAAAAAAAAATTCCAGGCGAGGCAATATCCAAGACAACGACGGGAGGCTTCTAACAGCCAAGTCTCATTCCCAACTCCCGCACAATGCAATGGCTCCCTTCGCTTATATATCCTCAAGCGAACATGTCCTTTTTTTATGTTGTTTCTTATTTTCGCTAAAAAGAATCCGCAAAAAATCGTTTGAAAATCTTGTCCAACCGTCTTTACCCTCTGGAATTTACGAATAACTTTAAGAAACTAGAAAAAACAAGAAGAAAACACAACTCAGCATATATACAATTTACAAGAATAAGCATTTAAATAATATTTTACCCTATCAACATGTGTATATATATGTGAATATAATTATTAATTATACTATAGAATATATACGTCTGGCCAGACTTACCTTTATAAACATTTAAACAGCATAATTATACTTCACTATTAATTTAATATTAATATATACAGTAAGGGCGAAGACTCGTCCTTACATAGCACTCAACAAAATCTAAAAAGAAAAAGAAAAGAAAAAAATTGATTCCCCATACAGTACTTTTGTCTCTCACTGTCTTTTCACTGGGAATCTTCAAAAATATTTTCTTTCTCTTAATACACTATAAAAATAACCACAGATTTCACAACACACAAAAAAACTAAGAATGGCTTCTATGAGCCTAGTTCACTGTCTCTAACAGTTTTTTTTAACCACTCCACTTGATCACTGTTTCACTAAATTGTACTGCCTGCTCTTTGAAGAAGTTATTGTCCTGTCACAACTGCACCATGAGTCTTTTTTAATAGAAGGATAATTTCCGGGTCACTGAATCCTTCGTTATATTCTTTTCCATCACCTCCAGAAATTTACCGGGCGTTGGAGGAATATCTGGAAATTCTATGTCCTCAGCACAAAGAGTGAGTACATCTTCGTCACTGTCACCGTCAAGATGCATATGACCTGTGGAAGTAGATGGTCCTGGGTTGGATTCGTCCACCTCGTTGTCCAATCTCGCCTTTTTAAGAGCTCTTAGTTCTGCTAACGTACAGAACCTCGGATCTTTATTAACTTGGTTTATCCCAAGTTCCTCTTTAGGATGGTATCTTTCTGTCTTACTTTCGTCGAGACGAAAAAGTAATTCTAGTTCAAAAGGGTCTTTTGAACTCGGTCTGCAAGAAGTGAATACATTTCTCTTCTTGGGAATCGACTTCTTTGGGAATGGCTTCTTAAACTTACTAGCCATGTCTCTGGAAAATTATTAAACCTCTGTTCGCAGTGGTGTCTAATTTTAAACTAAATTCTCTAAGTGTTCTAAAGGAAATATAAACAAGAGTATCCCACAAAAAAAATTTTAGCCCTCATCTTTTTTTTCTTTCTTTCAAGCTACTTTTTCTTCTCACTAAACGGTAGCTTAATTTTGGGGCCATGTTTCCCCCTCCCCACCATTTCAGGAGTTTTCAGAACAAAGTCTTCTTTCTGCTCTAAAAGATGTTTACTAAACTCCGGGGGCTTCCTATATACTTTCATTTGATATGCGTTTACTTTTATTGTCTTGTTTGTAAAGATGTTCCTAGCTAGGAATGTATTTTCCGCCAGTTTCTTAAACAACAAAAATGGTCCGAGGTATTTTGGCAATAAGCTACCAGATATATTCTTGGGAGCACAAGACAATCTCACTGCCTTCACCCACGTTTTTTGTCCTACCATAAAATTATGCCCTTTCCTACTCCGGTCATAAAACTTTTTAGACTCGTCGTGTCTCTTCCTTTGCGTCAATTTAGCGCATTCGTAGGCGGATTTCATCTTCATCTTTAGATCCGTGACGAATCTTGTGAAATTGTGTTCGGTCACCGCATGGGACCCTTCAGCTGTTTCCGTCGGGTGGTACGGAAATTGTATCTCCCTTGCATAGGTCAATTCTATAGGCGTGTAGCCCGTGGAAGAACAAGTTCTCGAATTTACTGCGAATTCTAACAACTTAATATCCTTCGACCAATCACTATGCTTTTCACTATAGATTGAAATACTGGTCTTGCACTGTTTTACCCAAACTTCGCTCTTGTTGGCACATGCTCTATATGCAGATATATAAATTGCCTTGGAGTTTAAAATTTCAAGCGTTTCACTCCATAGTTTACTGTGGAATACTGCGTGATTATCTGATATAATGCGTGGAAAACTCCCTTGGTCACAGAAAAAATTAATAAGACAATTCGCTACTGTCTTAGATGTGACCTTTCGAAGTGGAAAAAATCTTATTAGTCTTGTGAATGCATCCACTATAATTATACAGTACATATGTCCACCGGTACTTGATCTGCTGAGGGGGCCCAGGGAATCGATGTAAGCACATTGACCTGGGGCCTCCACTAAGGAACTCGACATAAAGCCATATTTCACTTTCCCAGAGTCCTTAAAAATAGCACAAGCTACACATGCTTGCGAAAATTGTTTTACATCCTTGTACATCGTAGACCAAAAGTACTTTTTCCTTATCCTCATTAAAGTTTCCTTAAAGCTAGGGTGACCCGAATACTTCTTATTATGTGTTACATCACACGCAGCTGCCCTTAAGGAATTCGGTAGCCAAATCACATCTTGCTCTGATCTCCCTAATTTTCACAGTTTTCAGTAGTACTCCATTTCTCGCAATCGAGGCCCTTTTCGTACTCAGTTTCAGCTTTTTGATCTTACTTTTACTAAACCCAGTTATATCGCTTTTTAAGTATCGGATTATTGGAGATAAAAAAGTATCTTCCTCTTGTAATCTCTGTACCTCCTTCATATCCACCAGGGTCTTGTCTGTAAAAATCTCGTTTTTCCCTTCTTCCTTTCCCTCTTCTTCCTTCCTATTATCTTCTACGACTAAGCAGAAAGGTAACTCACGCAGCATCTCAGCTTTCTCTTTATCTCTAATTACATTTTTCCCACTATAGGTTTCTTCTTTCTTCCTTTTCTTGCTTTTAAGCTCCTTCTTGAACTCTTTCATTCCTTTACTAAATTCGATATCTATCAATAAATTTTCTTCACCTCGAAAATCGTCACAGTTTACCAGAGTTCCATTCTTTTCTTCTAGTTTAAAATATCCTGAATCATTTTCCGATTCCAAGGGAAAATGTTCATTAGCTAATTCAGAGCCTTCAAAATCTATTGGCTCTGTATAACCACTCTCTATTCTCGATAGATAATCTACGTAATGCTTAGTTCCCTTCCTATACTTAAGCACTATTGGAAATCTAGCCAGTCTAGCCGTCCATCTAGTTAGCATTGCCGAAAGCTTATGGGACTTCAACATGGTAAGAAGAGCTTCATGGTCTGTGTATACATACACAACCGGGGCATGTATTAAATAGACTTCGAATCTTTCTACCGCTAATAAGATTCCTAGTAATTCTTTCATTGTCGTGCTATACTGTCTTTGTCCATCCGTCAGTTTTTTCGAACCATATGCTACGACACACATCTTATCTTGTTCATTCTTCTGCGATAAGACGTAGCCCGTGCTTATATTTGAAGAATCTACGAACAAGAAAAAAATCTTTCCCCTGCCTTGGCAGTAAGAGCTTTTTGTCTGCAATTAAAGCTTCCTTTAATTTCTGCAGAGAATTTTCATGAATCTCCTCCCACTTAAATTTCACCGTCTTCTTGAGGAGATCTGTCAAACAAGCAGTTATCTTAGCCATATTTGGTATATTCTGCCTAAAATATGAAAAATAACCGAGTAACGACTGCAATTGCTTTCTCGTCCTTGGTCTCCGAATCTGCTGTGCCATCCGCTTTTTTTCCTCTGTGCAGGACACCATTCCTTGCTTTATTTGGAATCCCAAAAATTTCATTTCTTCTGCGAAGAATAATGCCTTCGAAGGACTGACTGTCAAATTGGCCTTTTTAAATCTTTTTAAGACCTCTCTCAAAAGTTCGAGCATTTCTTCTCTCGTTTCAGTGGATATCACTAAATCATCATAATAAACGATTACTTTAGTGTAATATAACTCCCCTAAAACCAACTGCATTAGTCTATTTAGAGTGTTTGGAAGACCACAGAGGCCGTATGCCCCTCTTCTGTACATACACACTCCTTTATGTGTAATAAAAGCAGTGTATTTTTGACACTCCTTCGCAATTCTCAAGTTTGCGTATGCATAAGCGAGATCTAATTTGAGGTAATATTTCTTGTTCCCCAGATAACTCAGAGCTTCAAAAATTCCCGGTATACTCGTTTGTTCTTTCTCTGTAGCTAAATTTAACTTTCTGCTGTCGAGCACGAGTTTGAACGAACCGTTGCGTTTTTTATGCAAAATAGAGCAACTTATATAATCAGATGTAGTTTTTTCTATAATCCCTTGTGCCTCCATATCATCGAGAAGTTCAGACATAATTTTTCTTTTTTCTTCTGACAAAGGCCTCAAACGCGAAGTGAAAGGGGTTTTATCCTTCAATTTTATCGTGTGCTCTGTGACGTCAGTCAAACCTGGCTTTTCCGAGAAAACTCCTCTGTATTCATTTATTATTTCTAAAAACTGATCCATGGGCGGGGGGTCTAATTTCACATTACTAATCATGCGGTCAATCTCATTGGTTTCCTCCTCATTCACGAGATTCAATTCATTATCATTCCTCTCAGGACTTGCTTCTCTCCTATCAAATAAGCAAACTAGGGTTTCATTATCATCTATAGACCATCCACCCGATTTTAAATGAATCGATATTCCGGCTTTCTTAATAAAATCTCGTCCAACCAAAACTGACTTAATCAAGCCGGAGATTACGTGGAAGGTTTGACGAACGGTATGACCACAAAATTTAACATTAACAGTTATAGAGCCATTTGTTCTGGCCGTTCCTGACGCTAAAAGAATTTCTATGGAACCCTTTTTTAATTTTCCTCCCGCTTCTACCCATTTTTCTGCAGTTTCCTGGCTTATGCAAGATATAGAGCTACCAATGTCTAGGTACATTACGTCATTTATTGATAAAACCGTACATTTAACTAAAGGTTCCCTTACAAACGTTTTTCTTGCTTTTTTCGTCTTCCCTGCTGAAGACGAGAAATATTCAAGTTTTTTGCAACGGTATTTCCATTGTGAATTTTCTCCTGTGTACCTCGTTTTACTACTCTAGGGCTGTTGTCCGCCGAACTCACCCCTCCTTCTTCAGGGTTACTGACCTGAGTACCAACCACCGTTCTATGGTCGTTTTCTTTTCTCCCTCTTGTAGTAGAACCATATGTGTTTTTGTTTTTTTTCTTTCCGCCAGCCTGACCTAGTGAAGTGACAATTTTCGCTTCGGAATTTTTCTCCCACTTTCTTTTCTTTTCTTTTCTTGAAAATTCTCTCTCCCCTCCTGACGTTCCTTTATTTGTAAACACGCCCGTGAAGTGTTTTTACGGCTTCTAAATCGCTTACGTTGGTAACTGTATGTTGACCTGTTTTCATCCTCTGTCCTGTCTGGTCTGGCAAAAGAAGTTATGTAATTCTCATTGGAGAATTTCCACCCACCATCTTTCAAGTGTAAAGATATGCCAATCTTTTGCATCAGATCTGCTCCACAGATGAGAGGAATATTTAAATCTCCCAAAACGTAAAATTTATGCTTAATCTTTCTAGACTTTATACAAAAAACTGGAGTTATAACGGCAACGCTTTTTGTATGGCCACTAGCCAGCGAAATTTCAAATTCCTTCTCTTCGTACTGAGCACCGCTTTCTTTCCATTGGTTTGCTATCTTAGTATTACATAAACTAATGCAAGAACCGCTGTCTAAATACATATAATGTTTTCTCCTGTAGAAAAATCCAAATAAATAGGGCTCAACTCTTTCCCTATTCATTCTATTTTTGTCTAAAACTGAGGCTGATACGTTTTCGTTTTTTCCTGTCTTTCTTTTCCTATCCGGACATTCATAGCTTTTGTGATCGTATTTCTTGCAAGCGAAGCATTGAATTCTCTTTTTTTCCTCTTTTTGACTAACATGGCGTCTCTCATTACCCGACCTATTTACTTTAGCCGGGTCTAAGGCAGAAATTGCTATCTGGGCCGCGTCTGACTTTTCTATTCTTTCCCTAGTATTGATGGCTGCAATAGTATGACCATAATCTGAGTTTTTAAAACTCGCCTGTTGCATATAGTTATACTGTCCTAGAAGATAGGACTGGATCCTTAATGATTCCTGTTCAAATTCTTTCAACGATTCAAAATTCTTCCCATGTAAAAATTGCCTAAATTTTGGATGGGACTTTGCTATTATTTTTGAGATCTGTTCCTTTTCCGTCGGTGGGTCTTTTAATCTCAAAAACAGGGTTGCCATACTTCTAATGAACCTTGCTAACGATTCATCCGGGTTTTGAAGCTTATTTGATATCATACTTTCAATCTCCGAATTATAATCGAAACTGAAGTGTTCCTGTAGAAAACTATGTTTAAATTCGGCATAGTTTTCAAATGGCCTTCTGAACTTAAACCAGCGCCCTGGTTCTTCCAGTAATACTTTAGGAAGTACAAAGTTCAAAATATCTTTCTCCGGCATGTTCTTCTGTTTCGCCCATTCTTCGAGAAGATCGAGAAATTCAAAGGGACATTGATTTCTCTCACCGGAAAAGGTTGGTGTTGAAAGTTTAATATCTATCACTTCCTCTGGCTTTCTACAATTACAAATTGTTTCATTTGTTCCCTCGCCACTTCTAGAACTTCGTAATTTCCTAATCTCTTCTAGTATATTAACCACATTAGCCTCCTCACTTTCTTCTAACCCCAAAGCGCTCTTAAGCTCTTCTAAGCTTATTGTACTTGACATGGTTACTTTCTTTACTCTGCCTGATCTTAATAACATAAAATTCTGCTATTATGAGGTGGGTCGATCTCTTTCGTCAAATGTCTAAAAATTACGCCACGAGCCCCCAATTTATGTAGTGTTACCTTCCAACCTTTAAATTTTAACTTCTATCGCTGGTCTCTTGCAAACGTCTCTTCAGGCTCCTCTAGGAGAAATTAACAATTAGGAACACTAACATAAATAATAATTTTATAAAAATTCCAACCCACTCAGGTGAATATCTCTCAATAAAACTTGTAACAAGATTCAGGGTAAAGAACAATCTTTATTCAGTAATTAAATAAAAAAAAATAATTAAATGAATTCTCCAAATAGCGAAAAAAAACTTTCAGAGCTTTTTAGCATTGAAGCCCTGTCTCTTAAATTTGAAGCTCAAGCAAATCAAAATCCTATCAGTCTCTATTCAGACTTCACTGATCAGTCATCTCCTCACAGCTCAGTCCTACCCTAATTCTATCAGGAAGGCCTGACTCCAACCTTCCGTCAATAAAAGAAATATCAAGAATAACCAGAAGTGTCAAAGGACATCACTCAGTCCAAAGACGGTTATTCGTATCAAAGAGAAAACCATCATTTAGGTTTCTCTGGCCTAGCAAAAAAAAAAAAAAAATCTAAAAAGTACCTTAATGAAGCTTGCCTCAGAGGTTTTTTTTTAATTTCCCAAAATCCTACTTTCTCCTAGCTAGAAGATTACGGGAATCATTCATCCCGATAAGCTATCACTCAAGCTTATTTCTATCTGAACTAAATTTTCATACTAGCTACGGTCATCACTCTGACCCAAGGAATTTCTTCCTTGCTCTAACCATCATTCAGGTTAGTCCCTCTAGAAAGCCTATTTAAAAAAAAAATCAAGAAAAATCTACAGCCATCACTCTGGCCACAGAGAACTTAATTCTCCGTCATTCGGTTATCACTCAAACCGATCCCTAACAGATAGGAAAGTTTTAAAAAAATTCCAGGCGAGGCAATATCCAAGACAACGACGGGAGGCTTCTAACAGCCAAGTCTCATTCCCAACTCCCGCACAATGCAATGGCTCCCTTCGCTTATATATCCTCAAGCGAACATGTCCTTTTTTTATGTTGTTTCTTATTTTCGCTAAAAAGAATCCGCAAAAAATCGTTTGAAAATCTTGTCCAACCGTCTTTACCCTCTGGAATTTTCCATTGCATGCTAGAAAAACTATATAAAAAAAACTTGAACGAATAACTTTAAGAAACTAGAAAAAACAAGAAGAAAACACAACTCAGCATATATACAATTTACAAGAATAAGCATTTAAATAATATTTTACCCTATCAACATGTGTATATATATGTGAATATAATTATTAATTTTACTATAGAATATATACGTCTGGCCAGACTTACCTTTATAAACATTTAAACAGCATAATTATACCGTACTTCACTATTAATTTAATATTAATATATACAGTAAGGGCGAAGACTCGTCCTTACAACAGTATGTCGTTTCCTGAATCGGTTCACGTTTTCTGTAGTTATTACTCGTTTTCAAACAACACACAAATGCAATCTTACTCCATGTGAGGTATTTTGTTAGACAAACACCGTGTGCGTGGGGGTATTCTCGGGTTTTCCAATTTTTCTCCTGCGTTCTTCATTCCATATTTTATTCATTTCTCACCATCACCGTCTCCCTTAGCTTCGGTGCATATCATGGGACGTTAAACTAGATATTTAATTTCATTTCAAAACATAATAGTGGTGTCAGGGCTGTCTCGCGTGGGCGGGGCGACCGGGGCGATTGCCCCGTTCGCCGCGACCAAGGGGGCGCCGGGATGACAAGTCAACAAAATTCAAGAAATTCATATTATATTGGAAAATATTTTTTTTTTTAATTTAATGTTAATTCAGATAGTTTAACAATGATCAGGCCACGGCTAAGTAAAATTACCGGTAATGTAAAACATCGTCTAGGATTATTCAACGGGAACTCTCTCCAGCCCTCTATGGGAAGATATTTTATTTTGGAAAACTGACCAAGATCTGCTATTACTTACTTCTTATCCGTATGACAGTTTGGTACAAACTGAAGAAACTTCAGTAGAATTCAATAACATTTCTTTATTCCTATTTAGTCCAAGAAATGTTCCAATAACACAATAAATATCTTTTCAGTCCTTTAATTCTGTACTAACCTCATACAACAACTGTGTTTATTAACTATCAGGGACGTAGCCATGGAGGGGGCTCAAGGGTACTCCCACAAAAATGGAAAAAGAAATCTTAATGAAATTCAAATTTAAGCTATTCTACATTCTTTAAACTGAAAATAGTTTTTAAAAAGGCATTAGACCCCTACAATGCAATTTTAAAGCTTAAGTTTTACAAAGTTTCGAAGGGTACTGCCGGACCTCGTGTACTCAGCAGGGTATGATATTCCTAGACACCCTTTTCCGGTACCCCCGAATCGAAATCCTGGGAGGGTCCCTGTCAGCTATTACAATGTCAACAACACAAATCGTTGTCGTGTCCAGCAAACTTCTACTTTTTAAAATAATTTTCTATTTTTTATACTTATGTAAGAATGCCTGTCCCATTGACATTTTAGTAATTTAAAGCTGATAAAGACGTATTTACTATTTACGCTCAATAATGACTCAGGAAAGACTTAATTCACTGGCCATAGTAGCTACTGAAAATGATGAAGCCAGAAAGTTAGATTTCAAAGAGATATTGTCCATATTTGCTCACAGAAAAGTCAGGAGAATGCCATTTAGTGTTTGAATAAAGTATGTATATGTTATTATGCAGTTAACTTCGCTCACTTCTATTTTATTAGCATTTTTATGTTATCATTATACGATCTTTACACTGCATGTTTTGGAACAACGTTTCGATAGCATTATCTTTCAGAATGCACATTAACAAATCGTACATTTTGATTTTGAACATAAATTGTAATTGTACTATTGAATTGAAGCAAATGAAAATAATTACAAAAGTCACCTGAAAAAGTTACTTTTGTATTCCAACGCTATGATAAATTTACTGAAAAAAAAAAAATGTATTAATCGCAAGGAAAGAAAAGTTCATTTTGGTGGCTTTTTAGCGAAAGTAAAAAAAATACAGTTTTCGTTATAACTTACCCATTGAGCTTTAATATGTATTTGTATCGTTATTTGTATATTCTATATTATTACTATGTTGATGTGTATCAAGTTCAAAATAAACAAGAACAGCACTCGATTTCAACAATTCAAAAAGCATGTTTTCATTAACTTTTATGTTTTAACTACAAAAGCCATTCACTTTTAAAAATTGTATAATACCAACTTAGTTTATCTTACATTCCATTATTAAATCTAGGAGTACAGAATAAATTCTGATTGTTTTCTTAAGGGGGGGGCGCCTGGGAATTTTTCGCCCTGGGCACTTACAACCCACGCGACGGCCCTGAGTGGTGTTCTTCAAAAACTGAAGAGAGATATAGTATTGAACATCGGTAATTCAGTACACCATAGGTTCCGACTACATGGCTCCGAGGCTCAAGCATCCGTTGTACTCTTAAAATTAATATCGAAATAACATTTTCATGACATTAACAAAAACTTAGTGCATGTGACCGCAAGACACAAAAGACATAGACCGTTGAGTCGTTTTCAATTTTCACTGAAACTTTTCTTAAATGTCAAGATGTTTGATTATAATCATTATTATTTTAATTTTTCGGTGGCTCAGTGGTAGAGCATGCACATCCGGTGCCTGGGGTCCCTGGTTCGATCCCAGCTCGCGCCGTGTGGACTTTGTGGTGGAGAAACACCGTGCTCGTGGGTTTTCTCGGGGTTCTCCCGTTTCCTCCCACTTTCTTCATTCCACCATTTCACTCATCTCTCATCATCACCGTCTTCCTTAGCCTAACTGGTATAACCGTGATACGTAAAACTTAAAGATTTCATTTCATTTTTTTTCATCGACACCGCAAAATTTGCGCTTTAGTTCACGGTAATCGCATAGAAATTATAACGGCTTTTTGAATTTTTTGTGTTGCTTTGTCGTACGCAAAGTTTGTGGAGATATGGGTCGAAATGTCCCTCTAGAAATAAATATTCACTGGATTCTTTAAACAAATAAAAAAAAATTGACACAGACATATCACTCCGAATTTCCTAAACAAGATGATTGTGATATACAGGTACATTTCATGTAGTAAAATTAGTGTATCGCTACGCAATGCACCTTGCGGATAGTCATGATAATCACTATGCAAATTACCACAAATTAAATGCAACTTTTCAGTTGCGTACACGCAAACCACTAGGGAATGAGGAAAATGTGCCAACAAGGAATATACTAAAAATGAAACATAACAAAAATTAAAACAAGATGACGTTACAAAGGTAGAGGATGAATATGACGGGAGTTCTTAAGTTGACATAACCAGAGCAACAGGACATGACGTCACTTAATGTCGTCACTACCCTGGAGCACTTCATGCGCAGTGTATCCATAAACAAGACAGCTCTGTTGACAGAATTACGGCTGAGATAATATGCCAAGGTGGATTATAATTTAAGACATACCTGGAATTTGTTCGTGTACTGGTGGACAATAAAAACACATTATGTTGTTACAGCGGTTGTGTGAGTTGCGTTTTACATTCAACAAACGAACAAGATTATACACAAACAATGCACTGAATAATGCGTAAATAATTGCGGCTTGTCCCATCAAAGGCGGGAAGAACGCCGGATTTTTTTTTTTTTAAATCTCATTTCGTACTGCGCACTGATACGTATATCAAGATTAAAATTTCAGGTTTCCTCAGTTATGTTCTATTTCATGTGTACTGACATTCATGATATATCAATTTCTTTTAGCACCAAATGAACTCTTGTAGGTTTAGTAAGTGTTTTGGAGTGGCAGAAACGGGATTAAGAACACGTGGACATTTTTAAAATTACAATTTACAGATAAAAGGTGTTAATTCAGAACAAAAGACAAATGTTTAGGGAATTTATTTATGAAGGCGCAGAATACGTAAGTCATCTGTGAACATAGATACAGCAATAAGATGTTGCTTTCATTTCTATGAAACTCTCCATAAGGGCGTTATTCCAGGGCTGCAAACTAATGTACAAGGGACTTGAAATATGACTATTTCGCTGCCTGAACCTACCCTAACCTAACCCGAACTACTGCTACTCTACTATTACTAGTATACTATTATTACTACTACTACTCAACTACTACCATTACTTCCTTACTATACTACTACTACTACTCCTGCTACTAGTCTATTATTATACCGGTACTATCATTGCTACTAGCAGGGCCGAAACCAGCTACAAAGGTTTGGGAGGGCTGTGAATATGTTACGGGGGGCCAAGTCAATCAAATTATCTTATAAATATCTAAATTGTGTTTTTGCATTAATAATAAAATTTTGTATTGAAGTCTGGAGGGGCCACAAAAAGTTTAGGGGGACCTGGCCCCCTAGCCCCCCTCTGGTTGCGGGCCTGGCTACTACTAAACTACTACCATACTACTACTGCCTTACTACTACTATACTAGCATTACTACTATCACTACTACTAAGTGTGCACCCATAAATTTAAAAAAAATGTAATTTTTGAACAATTATCTCTCGTAGCGCCCCTGAATTTTACCTGTTCCTGGTTGATCACTGGCATGCGCCAACACATGTACAGTCTAGAAGGCATGATGACACTATTTTCATCAAGAAATGTGAGTTTCAAAGTAATATGAATTTGTCCACGTATTGTTGATTTGAACTGCGGAAACTGCTCTATCCCAATTTAAGGATGCACATTAACACTGATGTAATAAAGTAATTATGCAGCCTATACCTAAGCTACACGAGGTTTACGTTTACGCACCCACTGGCTCAACTTTTGAAGTATTTCGTTTTATTAGCTTATCGACGTCGACCATACCCTAGACGCCGCATGGACAAAGTCGCACATAGTATGAACTATTCGCAAAATCAAAGTAGGCGAATCACTTATCGACAATTTTCGCATTTATTACTGCCTTAAAATGGGAAGGTTATTAAGTGACATGAATTCCCGCCTATATCTGTGAGCGTTGTTGATTACACGCACAACATTTAATGGATTTATCAAGAAATATTGAACCCACAGGTTCAGCACTTACATAAATGCATTACTTATGAACGAGGGCGCCCATCAGGGGGCGCAAGGTGGGGCGCTCGCCCCCTAAGAGGAAATTGTACTTGGGATTATTGAAAACCCAATAGGATTTTTACATTACTTACAGCAAAATTTGAAACTATATTTGAAACGTCGCTTATACTTGCCCCCCCTTGAAAACCACAACATGGGCGCCCTTGCTTATGAACTGCACACTAAGAAAAATCCGTTCTCCGGACAGCGGTATATTGTACAAATATACGAAATCCTCTTGCTTACTACAAAAATCAGTATGGAGCATATGCTACATACGCACTGCCCTTAGATGTTACATCATGCCATTGCAAGATGTCTGACATCTAACAGTTTTCCATATATCACCTATGTTACATTCTGTAGCTATATTCTATTCTCCTATGGACATTCTGCGTCGATTTGTATGTGAGATCCTGACCGCCTATATTGTTTCATACGGAAAGTACGTATAGATGGAACAGTTATACGGAAAGTATTATAAAACATGCGTTTTCAATTATACGTTTGCTGTATGTTAAGTCCAAAAACTACAGGAATTACTCATGTAACCTACCGTTTTAAGTACGCTACCTACAATTTTTTTCCTCAGTATGTGCTTTGAAAACTAGCCATATGTCGGATTACGGGGAGAAAGCATTTTTTGTTGAAAATCATTGCTGTTTTCTTAAATGTTTTTGAGGTTAATCTACCTAAAGCCAAACATACAGCTAACTAAAGAGTTTCAGACAGTATTGCTGAGCATGAGTAGTCGCTAATGCTCTCGCCTTTGGTCCTGGGCTCGATTTCCGGCAGGGTCAGTCGGTCGAAAAGGTGTAACAGCTTTTTCAGGCTAGCTATCCTAAATGAGGTTTTTCCTGTGATTTCCTCGTTCACACCAAGTAAATGCCGGAATAGTATCTAATTTACAGGCCTCAGGCCGCTTCTTTCTTTATCCGTTCCTTATATCCCTCCCCCGTACCGTGATTGTGTGCTCGCCGAGGATGTCATCCCTCCAACGTGACGTGCTTAAGGCCATAGACGCCGGTAATGGCCAAGACTTGTATCAATAAATAAATAAATAAATAAATATTGACGAGAGCGAGCGCTAGCAAGCGAAGTCGGGTTAGAACGCCGCAATGCACGTTGTATTCGTCCAGTCTAATTAATAGCAAATAGTAATTGCAAAATTTTCCATTCCGCACACGGCATTTCCAGTCTACTCAGCTCACAAATTACTCACATATCAATATCAGTTATCTTTCCGCAACATGAACTCATTCCACCTATAAACATTGTGTTTTTACGTAGTTTTGGTCCCCCGTAATCCTACAGAACCCGAGAAATATATTACATACTTCTTTCGTAAATTTTGCAAATTCAAACTCATAAAATAGGACAGCATCATCGTTTTCTACATACAGTAAACGTTATACAATTTTTAAAAATTAGTAGTACAGTCCTCTTTCAGACGCAGTCATTCATTTTAATCATGAATTAGTTTTTATGTTTATGTATTCTACACCTGCATCCATTTATCCAGCGCCGTAACTTAGATTTTTTTCTTGGGAGGGGGGTAAGCATTAATACGCGTATTTGGTGCTCCTAGAAAAAAGTTGTTTCTCTAATTCTTGGGCTCCCTCTTTCCGTCTTTCTCTTACTCTTTATGGGTCCGGGTCGTTAGTTAAACCTTTGGGCCCGTTCCATACATGACAAATGAATTAAGAAGACAATATTGACAAATATCAAAGCCATACGAATAAGCATTATTTCTAGGGCCCCTAATAGTAAACTTTTTTTATTGAAATAGGCCCACGACTCATTTTTGTTTTATTTACCTTTTATGTGTTGTTTTGTTTATGTAATATAGTGGACATATTCGATGCTTCATTTATAATTTCATGTTCGTATCGTATACGGAGTAAGAAAATTTTCTCTTAAAATGGGTCCCCTCGAACGGCGGGGAGCTTCCTTGGGGAAGCATTTCCCCCCTCCCTCCTCAAGTTACGGCCCTGTCACTTATCACATACTAGGCTGGTAGCCAGCACATAAATCTAGGGGAAGCCCGGTAGAAGTTTGGAAGGGGGTCCCGATCCAAACATATTATAGTTAATAATCGTATTATAGCTCAGCGCACAAATTTTCGGGTCGCCAAGTCGCCATTGGCGACTAGAAATTTAGAGCTGGCGACCAGTGTTCAGTAAGAATGGTTTCTGCCTGAACTCACAGGGCAGCGCATTTTCTGTTTCCTAAGAAAATAATTGTCACTGAGTGAGAGGAAACACGGAATGTGAAGTCTTTCTTTGTCAAACCAAAGGCCGTTTGGGGGGTGGACATCTCAATTTGTACGTGAGAGACACTGGTGACCATTATTTTTGGATTGGCGAGTGCGTCTGACTTTGAAATTTTTCACCCTGTTATAGTTCATTTGCAAGCGTACTGTGAAAATTTTAGGGGACCAGTAAAAATTTAGAAGGGGCCCGCACCCCTAGACCCCATGGATACGGGCCTGTCACATACTAACATGATGTAAACCTATCATTAATTTTTATGTCAATTATATATTGTGGATCTCCAAATTTTTTCTGGCAACAAATCTTTCGCGGAGCACATCATCAAATTTCACGTGTGGAGATGCTATGTTTTCATACAAATATACAAATATCTCTTTAAGTATATTACTTCATTAACAGATAATCATTTTTAAAAATAGTTTCTTTACCGGTCTGTTACTCTAGTATAAAATTAATAAGTTGACACCAAATCAGTTGCAAACACTGCTCAACTTACTATCACATTTAGTGACGACATATTGTGTGGTGCTCTGGTTTTGTCAACCTAAGATCTCCCTGAATATGACATGTGCGACCTTAGCCAAGTACGGCGGAAGAAGCTATTTGTTTACTTCTTCTTGGCCAATCGCTAAGAGCATTTCTAAATCCACATGTGACTTTGTTATGCACAATTAATACATTCATATGCACGAATGACGACATACTGAAGGGTTCGAGGATACAACTGTAGTCATAATAATGTAATTCGACTAAACTGAACGGTGAAAATTGTGAGGAAATTAGAAATTAGCAAAACTGAATAGTTTACATCGCTCATTTCCAAGATTAAACTTAAAAGAATGACAAAAATCAGTGAAATTTGACACTATACTAAGAACAGCTTGGGGGTGAAAGTGAGCGTCCCCGGTGGAGATATTTCAATTGAGTTCTTTCGAGGGAACAAAATGTGATTGAGGGGGGAAATCCCCCTCATCTCCCCGGTAATTCGCACCCTAGCAAATTGTACACTTTTGCAAATTTATTCTGTACATGACCATATTTTAATTTCGATTCGTTTAATACCAGTACTTAAATGGGTTGAATTTGCTAATGGTAGACTTTCTTTTATTACTCTTAAGGGTCGGTGATGTGTATAACGAAAGCCGCCCCTGAATAGCTGAAGAACGTCAGGTCGTTTTTCTTTACAAAAAGGAAGAAACATAACAATATAGAAATAATAAAGTATTTTAAATGTAAAGAATACGAGGGTCACTACGAAAGTTTTGAGATGTGAAATAACTTACATACTTAAAATCAATTTAACACTTACATTTTCTCAAAGTATTCACCATTACACTGTACACACTTTTGCATCCTCGAAAACCACTTTTGGAAGCAATATTGCCGATCTTTTTCTTCAAGTGTTGAAAGTTCATTCTTGTAAGCCACTACAGCTTCTTCAGGGCTGCAAAATCTCTTCCCACGCATGCGATCTTTGATCCTGGGGAACAGAAAAAATCACACGGGGCCAGGTCAGGGTGATACGGAGATGAGTCATAAGTTTGACCTCCGTAGATTCTAAAAACTGAATTGTGATGTTGGCCGTGTGTGCGGACGAGTTGTCATGATGAAGCAGGATCCCACGGCATCCAGTTCTTGGACGCCGTTCCCAAAGCTTCTGGAACACTTGTTAGGCACAGTGGTGTACCACTGAGCAGTAACAGTCCTTTGTTCTTCAAGTGGAACAGTTGCAACATGGCCAGATTTGGAGAAGAAAGTTACGACCATCTTTTTCCCCACACTTCGTGGTCGCTTCACTTTCGTGGGTGGATTGTCGTCTGGAAATATCCAAACTGTAGACTGGTGTTTATTTTCAGGGTCAAATTGATAGATCCAAGTCTCATCACCAGTAACAATGTCAGAGACGCGTCGAGAATTGCCTCCATCAAATCTTACAAGCATTTCTTTACACCATTCCACACGCATGCACTTCCGCTGTTCAGTCAAAGTGTGAGGCACCCAACGAGATGAAATCTTCTTGAGCCGAAGATGATCATGAAGAATTTTTGTTACTGCTGGCGATCCAATGTCCTTGAAAGTTGTTCGAGGATTTTCTCGAATCATTTGTTCCACAGCGGCAATGTTTTCATCTGACACAGCTGTTGCCGGACGTCCAGCTCTCTCTTTATCTTCAAGCGATGTCCGGCCTCTTCTGAATTCACCAAACCACCGAAAAATTGTAGCACGGGAAGGAGCAAGGTCCCCAAATGCCCCCTGCAAACGGTCAAGGCTTTGTGTCTCGTTCAAACCACTTTTGAAATCGTAAAGAATCATTGCCTGAAAATGTTCCCTTTCGAGCTCCATTCTAGAAAGCCGAATATTGCTCACATCAACAAACAAGTGAAGGCGATACGGCCACGCCGATAAGCGAGGCGAGTTGAAACTTGCTTCGCTTCTTCGCTCTAAATACCACTACCGAACGCAATTGTTGGAATTCAAATACTGTGCCACAACAATGCGTATCTCAAAACTTTCGTAGTGACCCTCGTATATTGAATTCCGTATTATTTTGTAAAAATATGTATGGATTAAAAAAAATGGTTGACAGGTAGGAAAAGGATTGAGGCTGTGTTTTTAATATTTTCAACAGGCAACACTGTTTTGCTCTATTCCAGCTCGCGTATTCCCCGAAGCTTATTGACTGTGAAGGCCAAAGGTTGCTCCTCGAGTACTGACTGTAACGTAACCGTGTCTTCTCTCTTCATGGATCAAGGTGGTCGGTTATACGTGTCAGTGGCGGATCCAGGGGGGCGATCGGGGTGATCGCCCCCAGAAGAGAAAACTTTCTTATTTTATATATATAAATAAAACCCATCTCAGATTTTGTAACTCTTAAATGTAGCTCTAAGTAGCAGTATGACAACCCACCGGCCCCAAGAAGTCGGTCCTGGATTCGCCCCTGATACGTGTTCGAATGCCTCGCTTTAAATTCTGGTTTGTGTACTTAAAGCAGACAACAAAAGGTTATAGTTTAACAGAAAAGTGCATACGAAAAGTGAATGCGATATTTTTGTTCTTTTCTTTTAAAAAGGAAAAAGAGAAGAAAAGTGGAGTGAAAAGTGACAAATTTGTGCAGTCGAATGGTAGTTCAATTAGCCGGTCTGGTTAAAGAAATGTTGTCGGCAAATGAATGATATTATTAGTAATTTAATGAACTGATCGGTTATTTGCCAATTAATCGAAGTAAATTCGATTACTCTACTTCGCATTTCTGTGTTATGCGCAATTTATCACTCGTAAAAAAGCGTGATTGTTCTTAGGGAACGTGTGAGCAGTGATGCCAATTGAAGGGAAATTTCCCTTGGCGCAGGGAAATTTTGAGTAAATTTTGGAGAAAAGGGAATAAGGGAAATTGCTTGTAATCTCTCAATATTGCAGGGAAATTTGAACCTCTCTTCAATCATTTATAGATTGAATGTATTTACGTATCTGATTAATCTCATTAAAATTCAGTATAAATTCAAACTCCTATTTGTTTCAAACATAATCCGTTGCACATATTTCACATAAATTCTCACAAGTTATCTTGCTTTGCGTTCGTTAATGTTTATCAACACTACACATCGATCAACATATTCAGTTAAATTCGAAGCATTACAACAATGCTTATTTAAAATCTTTTATTAAAATTAATCTTCCCATTGTTGAATTAAATGCAATGCAATAAGATGAAATATTTCTTAATTAAATTATCATTCCAAACTATTATAACAGTTTGGTTTGGATTCGTGTTCGGGACGTGTTGTGTTGGTGCGTTTGCAGTTTAGTCCGTAGCTCTGGCTTATGTTTCTTGCAACTTTTAAAACGATCTGAAGTGTTATATCTCCAGCATACCATACTGTTAAGTGGTAACAGAATGGAAGACGGCAGTCGTTCGCGTGAATCTGCAGGAACTCCAGTGAAAAAACGGGCAAAAAGAAATGAACTCTCCGTGGAGGGGAAATTTCCTCGTAAGCAGTTTTAAAAATTTAGTCCTGAATGGTTGCAAGACCCGCAATTTCAAAATTGGCTGCAGCCAGTGAGGGATTGTGATCCAAAGTGCCGATGTGTTGCTTGCAATGTTGTGCTAAATTGTGGGGAAAGTGATCTTGAAAAACATTCTCGGGGACAAAAACATGCACCTAATATTAAAAATTTTGCGCTCCGTGTAATTGTTGAAAGATTTTGTGCGAACATCAAAGCCAAACGATACATCTGAAGCCGTAAAAACTGCGGAAATTAAAATTGCAGCACTCTTCGCTGAGCACAACGTTGCTTCCAGGTGTTGACCATCTTGTACCACTTCTGAAGGATGTGTTTCATGACTCCATAATGGTCAAAATGTATTGCGATAGAAAAAAATGTATTGGCCCGGGCCGAAACAGAATGGATTGCTGAAAACTTAAAGCAAGTCCCCTTTTCTATTCTTGTGGATGAAAGCACTGATATTTCGTGCCAAAAAACGTTGTTTGTTATGGCCCAATACGTTTCACCATTTAATGGTCGGGTCCAAACCCAGTTACTGGAGTTAGTGAAGTTGGACGCTTAAGATTGTTCAGCAAATGCCATTTATTCCGCTTTCTGTAAATGTTTGCGGGAGAAAGACATTCCACTAAAGAACATTATCGGCTTAGCGTGCGATGGTGCAAACTTGGTGGGTACGAACAATTCGTTTTCCTCATTGTTAAAGAATGGCTGCCCGAAGTTAATAATGATGAAGTGCATTTGTCATTCTGCTGCGCTAGTTGCTAGCAAGGCAAGAAAAATTACCGCGAGCTCCGGAGGAATTGCTTCGCGCTATTTCTACATATATCAGGAAGTTCGAAGCGATGCGCAGTGTTGGCTGAGTTTCAGGAGCATGTGAATGTTAAGATAAAAAGTATTTTGAAAGTGTCTGGAACCAGGTGGTTATCCCTTCATCAGTGCGTTGTAAGGCTACTGGAAAATTGGTCAGTGCTTCAAAATTACTTCCAACTAGATGTATTTAAGGACAAACTAAAGAGTTCCGACTTTATTTTAAATAAACTGAACAATTTTTATACGAAAGCATACTTCTTTTTTCTAAAATATGCTCTAAATTTTTTCAACTCCCTCAATGCACTTTTTCAATCCTGGAAGGTTTTGTTTCCATTTCTTGCAGAAAACTCAAGGAAATTATTTCAAACACTAGTCCAAAATGTTTTGCAAGCTGAATTAGTACACCAATATAACATAAATCCAAGAAATCTTCTGCCGTTAGATGGAGTATTTCTTGGGCAAGAATGCGAAGAGTTTTTGCTTGAATTACCTAAAGAAGGTGTGAAAGCTATTAGGCTTTGCTGTCTTGATTTTTATATTGAGGCTGCAACACAGATACAAGCAGGCTTCCATTTGACTCGCCACTGTTTAATGAAACGGAATTTTTGAGCGAGGATGTAGCTCTCGATTAAAAAAAATAGATATCGGGCATCTTGTAAGTCATTTTTCTGAATACCTTGATGTCAACGATTTGATTGCAGAATGGAGGCATCTCCGGCATGAATTAAACGATGAAGAAAACAGCGCTCTAAAGGATAAACCAACAGACGAAATGTGGTTTCATGTTTCCCAAATCAAAAATTTTGAAGGCAATCTACAATTTGCAAACCTCGCAAAATTGGCATCATTAGTACTAACATTGTCTCACTCAAATACGGAAGCTGAGCGTGTGTTCACCATTGTAACAGACGTAAAATGTAGAAAAGGAACGAGCTAAGCTCTGAAGTCATGAACGCAGTAGCCGTAGTACATTCTTCTTTCGAAGCTAATGGTATTGATTGTTCCTCTTTCAAAGTTACAGCAGAGCATAGAAGAATGGATGTTTTTCCCAACCAGAAAATTCATTGTGAAGAGGATTAATTGATATAAGAGAAGAAAATCTGCGTGTCGATAAAATTCTTCGTGTACAGCTAAAGACAGTAGCAGCTAGATTTTTCTTTGTAACTGTTTGTATTCGTTTCAGTAAATATGGGAGTTCTTAAGTAAGTACATACCAAATATATACTTAATATTTTCTTTGTATCTTAGGATATATTAATATTAAAATCTATCATGATATCTGGGATAAAAGTTAAGTTTATATAATATTTATTTTATATTTTTTATGATTTATTTAGGTTGTCCGTCCTGACCGAGGTATTTATAGGGTTTTTCCTCAGTCACACCAGGCAAATGCAGAGATTGCACCTTTAACATAGGTCCTGATCTACACCTTTCTATATCCTTTCCCCTCCTCTATCGCGATGCCTTAGATACCTAAACAACAAATCAAGTTCAAATTC
Organism: Thermobia domestica; assembly: GCF_964235325.1. Lineage (NCBI taxonomy): Eukaryota > Metazoa > Arthropoda > Insecta > Zygentoma > Lepismatidae > Thermobia > Thermobia domestica. Next base: position 249,002,175 of record NC_137455.1, on the reverse strand, counting down.
TGCGTAAGCTCAAAGGAAGGCTTTTGTTCAAAACTAATGAAAAAGGCAGTAATTCAATTTTGTTGTCGAAAAAGGTCACCCCCAAACCAAAAACACGATTTCACAATATACGCATACATTGTGATGATGGTGATTTGGTGTTCCGCTCTAAGGCAGTTCCTTGACCTGAAGGTCCCTGGGCAAGATGAACCGATGATGGTTTCCCATTGCCTTCCATGGGATGATGACGTCCTAAGGACTGGACCTACAGTTTAGCGTGGGGTAAGAACCACTGTGCTCCCACCGGGAATCAAACCCAGAAGCGGGCGTGTTAACCATTCCGCCACGAGGGAGCATTTTGTATATGTAGTTTAGAGTAATTTTTATTTGTATTGTATTGTTTATTCTGTATATTATTCATTCTAAATTATTTATTGTATTGTATATGGATTGTTTATTGCATATGTATTATTTATTGTTATGGCATAACATAAAACATTTAAATAATTGAAAATTACAACCTTACATATCAATTCTACAAGTACGAATAGCATAATTATAGCATAATGAACAATTATGTTTTGTTAGACAAAACAAATCTAAGCTTAAGTTTATCTTTCATTTTACAGACGTCATTAAGATCTTAGAGACGATAACTCGTTCTGCACATTGATTTGTTCTGGGAATTCTTAGTCTCGATGGCTCTTGATTCCGAAACATTTTCACACAGTTTAATGCTTTTTCATGAACCCGCAAGCTGCTACATAACTTCTGATAATCACCCACACAGTAGATTTGGTCAGTAAACCAATGGTCTGCCCATTTGTAAGAGATGAATCTCTAAATTTCAAGTAGAGAGTCTCTTTTCTCTGGTAGAATAATAAATACCAGAAGAGCTAGTATTGCTTGAAAATTCCATTTTGCATTACTCAATTTCGGTATTTTCTGAAACTTCACTTTAGGAAATCTTCAGGTTGCTTAAAAAAAAGACCGGATAACTCTAGTTAAATGAAATAGAAATTTCATATCATCACGCCATCCAGCTGTTTCTGTTATTCCTTCTTCACTACTCTCCAAAATTAATCTTAACCTGTTCGTAGTTCTTTACAAGCTCCAGAATAAATGCATATTGCGCTATGTGTTGCTTCCTACAAATTCATCATCCATCACAACGCGAAGCACTCGGTCTAGGACATGGTGTTGGCAACCAATGAATTCTGGAACTTCCAGTTTCTTTTGAGCAAACAGCTTTTGTAATTGAATTACAATCCCATTCCTACTTCCAGTATCCACATTAGTAGTGTCCGCAATAATCATCTTTATACTATTCCATAAATTGTATTCATCGAGAACATCTGATATTCCTTTAATCACAGCATTTGATTTTCCGTTTGGTAGACCTAGCGCTACTAACTTAACTTCTGTTCGTTCATTCTTCAACACTAGCACTGTATTCTTGGCCATCAATACGTTTACCATCAAAATGCAACGCCCAGTTTTCTAAATGTAGGGTTTTCTTAATTTCTTCTTTAACAGTTTTCTTGATAGTAGACTTATAAATACCAGATTGTGAAAGCGTCTCAATTTCCATTCCATCTTGAGATAACTGCCGGCAAATAGTTGCTACTTTGCTGGTTGATAACTTGGAAAATGTTACTAATTTTATTGCAGTTTTGGTTTTGTTATACTTCTTCCTTGTCTTTAATGGAGGTTTCATCTGAAATTTGGATCTTCATAATCACTCTCAGTATCTGATATTTCGGAAGTTGACGTACTTGTTGTTGCTGCTGCTGCTGTTGAAGTAGACTGCAATGGTATTTTCTTTCGTTTGAATGAATGGATAGTTTTGGAACTCGCAATCTTCCCAGTTGTATAACCAACATGTCCTTTGCTTTCGAACTGAATACATAATCTGCTATCCTCACTACACATCCATACACCATTTTCTTTTGTGATGTCAAAAATTTCATCCATTTGATCGTATTTTCCTCCTTTTACACATTCGGCGTAGGTGTGCAGTACCTTATTCAGTTTTGCTTCTACGACCTTGTATAGATATACTGGGTAAATTTAACTTATTTTGACATAAACTTGTTAATTCTTTTGCGATTACATTTACACGTTCTTTCCTTGCCTTGATGGATGCTCCAAGGAACAAATAGTGACCAACAATTTGGATTTTGAGTGGTATCCTGTTCTTGTTTTCCAGTGGAACATATCTTTTTTTCTTCTAGTGGAACATATCTTTTTTTCCTATGCGATTCTTGAAATTGCACTAGATTCTGCGTCAAGATTTTATTGTTTCTTTCGGTGGTAGAAACACTCTTCTTATGAGACATTTTGATTACAAATGGTACTAGGAGGTTGTAATTATTGCAGAATAGTTTGCATGGTTTTGCTATATAAAACACAACACATCACAATACGACTCAGAAAATTACAGTCAATCGCACACACTCCTTCAGTTGTATATATTCTTTTGTTCCTGAACACGGCACACAAACAATGTTTCACAATAACTGTTTGGATGGTTATTGGATGGCGCGCTCCAAAGTAGAAGACAGCGTTGTCTACCGGAATCTTCTAACACTATTTTCACAGGTCTCTAGCTTGTCTGCCAGCAAGTGCCAAAAGCAGAAGAGACCTTTAGAGGACTTCTGCTTTTGGCACTTGTTTTAGAAATTTTCTTTTGGGGGAGACCTTTTTTTAAAAAAAACTAAACAGAATTAAACCCCTTTTATTAGTATCTCACAAAAGCTCACCGATTCATGATACAGGAAATCAATTATTTTACAAGAAGTCATAACCATAATATATATATATATATATATATATATATATATATATATATATATATATATATATATATATATATATATACTCCTATCGACTAGACTGGATGATAATTTACTTAAGCCATAGGTAAACAGGTACAGTCAATAGCAAAAGTAATTCCTTCTCGCTGCTGTAACTCCATTAGGTACAGCCGAGTACTTTTACTGATATCATGAGCACCTGGACAGAAGCAACTCACATTATAACAATTTTAACAGCCGAAGAAGTGAAACCTAGGAGCAGTGAAACAAACTTTTACTAGAGAAATGATGCACGAAGAAATTTTTCCATTCTGAGACTAATCTCTATTGTTTGGGGTGTCTTTTACAATATATATATATGTGTGTGTGTGTTTTCTCCTATCGACTAAACTAGATGATAATTTACTTAAGCCATTGAGAGTGTGAGAGTCCCGCTGAATTACTATTGATAAGGTAAGAGATTAACAAGTTTGAGCTGAGCTGATCGCGAACCAAGTACTTGGAATGACCTCTGCCCAAAGCGCCCTATTGAAGAAGGTTAAGTAAGTTTCTTTATATTTTTTCTTTCTCTCCGGAGTCTTTATGGTCACGTTACAAATATGATCAACCTGTAAATCCCCAGTCTCGCGTTTTGCTTATTATTTTTGGCATGTTTGGAAAGAAAAAATTCTAAAATTACTTTTTCTAATTAAATATTATTTTATTTTCATTGATTAATAAGACAGTAGAGTTACAATCCCGGTTAAGACGTGTAATAATAAAATTGATAGAAATTTGGTGTGTGAATTCGGAATTCGTTCTACAGGATGTTTGAAAAATACATTGAATATTTTAGGATGATAGTATTGGAGGATTGGATGGTATCCTATGAATTGTAGTGTAGTTAATAATAGGCATATTGGCTCTGTAGTGGATCTATTTCTATATTATTGCATTATAATCGGTTTTTGTAGTTATTTCAGTGTATTTAATTTTTGGCTTTATATGTATAAGTTTATACCTATTGTGTTAATCATGTGTTCTTCGCAGGATAATGATGTAATTGATATTTCGGAAGATTTTTCCGAATATTTAACGGTAGATCGTACAGGGTTTCCTGACAATAGCACCTTTGGTGAAGCGTCTATGAGTTTGACCCCTGCTTCTAGTGTCAGATATTTTGAAAATTTTTCGAGATTGGAGATCTTGCCGCAAAATTCTGTGAATAATACGGGATATTCTAATTTATCGAGAGTGAGTAGAGAGGTAAATGCCCCTAGTATAAATAATGTTAATCCTTTTTCTAGGCGAGTAGTGTTTGAGTAAACTGGTCGGTATGTGAGTAGTACTATGAGTCAAACTCAAGAACATGTATTTAGGAATGCGCAACTATTATCAACGGGTTGCTAATATTAGGAATTCAACACCCAAAGGTCTTCGTTATTGTACAGGGATGATTAACCCTTTGAATCTCAGGTTTTCTGAGTATAATGAGTTTTCAGCTGAACAAGCGAATAATTTGAAAAGTGATAGAGCTGTTACTCCTAGAAGTGATATAGCAACGTGAGTTGAAGACAATTTAATGCAAAAGTATACATTTAATAAATCTAGTGAATTTTTGGAGGAAAGATTTAGGGATATCAAGAATTTCTCTGGAGAGGATAGTCATCAAACCTTTGGGATTCTATATAGGGTTGAAGAACTGTTGAATATGACTAGCTATTCGGTACAGATGATCCTTACGGTTCCGATTTGAAAATGTGGAGGTATTTGAGAGCACTTCAAAGCGCACTACAAAGTCGTATGGATTGCGACCAGATTTGTAATAGATTTGTATCATAATTTATTACTCCAGTTAGTAAACATTCATTAATATCAAATAAAATTTATCGTAGACAGGGCCTTACTGAGTTAGTTGATCACTACGTAAAATCAATAATATATTCGATTAAGGTTTTGGGATTTAGTGGATCTGAATCTGAGTTGTTAGACCTTATCTTTAGTGGCATGAATCCTGCAATATGATATAGAATGCTTGAAAATTATGTTCCTAGAACTAGAACTGAATTGTTAGACATTTCAGAAAGATTTGTTTTAAGACAACGTAGCCAATTGGAATTTAATAGGCGAATTTCAGATAATAAAAGTCAAAATTATAAAATTGTTAAATCACCTAGGGATATAAATGTTAGAAAGTTTTCGGGACATAGTATGTTATATGTGAATAATGTATCGGAGTTTGATAAAAATAATGTAAAACCTCAGAAACAAAAATTCGCTTCTGGTCTATCGGATTTTCCAGTACGTGAGGTTATCCCTTCAGAAATGAACGATATTGTAGCATCTTTTGTGATAGGATTTTAAATGGTCAGAGAGTTAACTGTAGTTTGGACAATGGATCCCCGTTCAACCTGACAACATACATTCTGGTCAAAGAGTGTGGTGCACAATCATATGTGAGAAAGATTCAAGAAAGATCTGTGGATTCAACTTCGGGTTTACGATTTTCTAACGATGCTGAAATTATGTTGATAGTAAATTTTGCCGGACTTTGGAAAGGTGAAATTTAAGATCGTAGACTCTTTACCATGTGAGTGTATTCTGTGTACTCCGTTTCTGCGAATGACTCATTCAACAATAGATTATATGGCTAATTGCTTATTACTTAGCGGAGGAGTTAAACGTGTTCACTTAAATTTTACGAGATTTGAACAGCTTCATGGAAATAATATGGGGTTATATCAGGAGGTTGTGCTGACAAGTCTAACCATACGTCTTCTGGATTTAAATCAAGTAATCGAGGTGACCAAACAAAGACTTCTTCAGGAATTAGATCTGTTGTTCGAGATGACCATTTAATCATCCTTCAAGATTTAAGTCTGCAGATTCCGTTGCCATTTTTCTCAGAATTATTCAGAAGCACAAATTGAAGGACGTGCTGTTAAACCTAAACAATTAAAAGGCAATTTATCCAGAATGACATCTGGTGGTCATGCAGGCAAGTTTTATGAACATTTTCAGAAGAATACTTTCAAAACGGCCAACAGTTAGGTGAACCTGTTTCATTATCAATGGAATATGGTGATAAAGTGAAATTGAATAGATGACTTTAGACGTTAACAATGATCTCTTCTCCATTCATCCGAGTAGCTTTGATGGCTTCGAAGATCAAATGGTTTCTTTGTATCTTCGTTCAAAGAAGAAATTTAATTGTTTCAATAGTGTCGGTGTTCAATGTGAGATAAGTTGAGATGTTGAGAGGAAGCTATTACAAATTAGTGCTCCTCGTGATGATAATTTGAGACAGTTGTGAGATCTTGTGAGAGAAATGGACAGTGATATTGAAACGGAAAGAAGAGTACCTTATTCTGGAATTGAAGCTAATATTCAAAATTCTTCACCTGGTTTCTTCGATCGTGAGTTTGCTTCAGTAGTTCGAGAGAAGACAGAAGAGGTTGAATTCAGAGGTGTTAAAGATAATAGTATAAGGATATAGATACTCAGAGAAATTATCTTGAATGGTCAATTCAAATGATCAAGAAAATATTATTGAAAATCATCATGTGATTCAGGAGAATAAGTCAAGGAAGAAAACGAAGAAATCAAAGAAGAAAATTGAAAAATTTGCCTGCAATTAACTAGTTTCTCAAGAGAAAACTTCAACTGCGGAAGAATTGAAAAAAGATTATTTACCATCATCAAATAAGAAGGTGAATAGTGACTGAAGCATCCGACATTGACCTTCAGCAGACTGATAATTTTTATAAATTACTACATCAAAATAAAAAGTATAGAAATCCTGAATTAACTCACAACGAGAGTAACCAACCTGATTCAGTCGTACAGGTGAATAAAACTTCTAATGTCAAGGAAGATAACCACATGGCTTAGCGTTATTCGGGATCGGAGGTAGATAATTTTGTCTGAGGTTACATCAACCTATAGTGATGTCATAAATAAGAGTCGGTTGTATAAAGTATTTTGTAGGGCGTTAATACTTACAAGAGCATAAACCATTTAAGGAAACTCATTTCCCATTTCGAGCTAAAAGGAAAAGATATTTGAATCCCAAATTAAAGAATTGATAGGAAATACTAGTCGATGTAGATCATTCGAATTATGCTAGTGCATGATTTTTGGTTAAAAATAAGGATGGTACACATCGGTTAGTTGGTAACTTCTGTAAAGTCAAAAGGTTAATTGTTAATGATGCTTATTCATCACCTAATCTCGAAGAGTGTTTAACGGCTCTGGCGGGTAAGACTGTGTGCTCAAGGCTAGATCTCAAGAAAGCCTACTTACAAACCTACCTCCATGAGGAGTCAAGAGATATCACTACCATCGTAACTTCGAAAGGTAGTTATCAATTTACGCGTGTACCTGTTGGTACAGAGACTGGAGGTAATATACTCGCAAGAGCGATGGAAAAATTCTTGGAGATTTGGTGGATGAAGATGTACGTATTTATTTTGACGATGTGCTCCTCGCAACCGAAACAATTGAAGAACATAAGAAATTAATGATTAAGGTGTTAGAACGATTTTGTAAATATAATACAACAATTTCTCCTGAAAGAATTTATTCTTATATAAGATAATTAAGTATCTTGGGTACATTATTGATGGTAATACGATGGAAACAGACCCATCCAGAATTTCAGCTATAAAAATATACATCCTCCAAGAAATAGGATGTTATTATTCGAAATTTTTCTCAGTATAAGAAATTATGGCTCCACTGACTGAACTCAAGTCTGAACATAGAAAATTTGTCTGGACAAACAACAAAATATTTTAGATAGATTAAAGGAACTATTAATAGAAAATGGAGTTCCTAAAACTCGAGATTTAAGTAAAACGTTCATAATTCACGTCGATGGCGGAGGAAGAGCAATTGGAGGGCTGGTTTCACAAAAGAATAAAGAAGGTGCCATCTTTCCGGTTGCGTTCTATAGTAAAAGGCTCTCAGAAGCTGATAAGCATAGAAGTATCTACGAGAAGAGTTTATCAGCGTAGTTTATCAGCGTAGCAAAGACTATCTCGAAATATAAATATTATCTGTTCTCTGAATTCGATGTATAGACTGATAACAAGGCTTTGAGTTGAATTTTAAATAAATCAAAAGGCTTCTGAAATATGGTCCATTTGTGGAAACGTTATGACAATTCAATTTTGTAGTCCATCATATTAGATTGGGAAAAAACTTGTTTGTTGATTTTTTGACACGTATGAATGATGCCTTTGAGTTTAATCTCTGTGATAGCCCTATTGGTTTATCCTTATTTAAAAATAATATGAGATTAGTTAATATTTGACGATTATCACTGGTTAGAGAACCAATAGATGTACTTCAAAGAGAAGACCCTACTTTATTAGAAATCATTCAGAAATTGGAATCAGTACATCATGTAGTAGGGTATTCATTGAGTAATGAAATATTGTTGAAGAAAACGAACTCGATAGTAAACCCATAAAAAATTGTTATTCCGAAGGGACTTCAACATTTAATTATAGAATATTTTCATGACGATCGTTTGGCAGGATATGATTCCGGATCATTTCGGACTTTAAGGAAAATAATGAAACGCTACACGTGTAATAACATCGTAAATGATGTCAAAGAGTATGTGAGATAATGCGATATATGTCAGACAGTAAAAGAGTCCAACGAAAGGAAGACGGGACCGTTAGCATCAAAAATAGTTAACAGAATAAATTCCAGTTGGGTTTATGATGTCGTGGCTCCTCTTCCATCATCACAAGAGCATAAATTTATCTTAATAGGAGTGGATTACTCTCGTAGATTCATGGTCCTTGAAAAGATGAAGAAGATAACTTCTACCTTACTAGATAATGTTTTTTTGAACATTTTCAGTCGCCTTGGTTATCCGGAGACCTTGGCTACTGATAACGCATTCGTTTTTGTTTCAGAATATTTTTCAAAATTTCTCTGTGGACTAGGTTTTAAGCACACAAAGATAAGCCCTTACCATCCCGAGGCGAATCCAGCAGAGATTTATCAAGACGTTGAAATCGGCGATGAGAGCATGTTCTAATTAAAAGGTCAGTGGTCGATGCTTCTTCCCGAAATTAAGTATTCCATGAATATTTGTGAACATTCAGAACTGAAAGGTGTCCCAATGGAATTATTTTATGGACGTCAAAATTACACCTCCTTGGAGAATTGTTGTCACGTTTCAGATCTTGATTTAGATGTAAAATCAATTAAAGAGATATGGCAGACTGCCTTGTCTAACATGGAGAAAGCGTGGAACAAAAGGAAGAAGCTTATGCTTAAGAGAAGGCGACCAGTTGTGGTACAAGTTAATGATAAGGTCTTAGTGAAGAGTCGCGCTCAATCGTCGTTTGAAGAAATGGTAGCGAAATCAGTTAGAGAAGAAAATAAATTAATTTTAAACACCAACAAAAGTCATACTTTCCCTCGAGAAAGTAAAGACAGACGGAATATTGCTTAACTACGACCGGTTAATTGTGTTACACTCTGAAGTGACCACTTTGACCTAACCTCACGCTTACACTAATTTCGACCTCACGCTCACATCACCAGTCTGATCTCACACTCACTCAACCTCACGCTCACATCACCAGCCTGACCTCACGCTTAATTAACCTCATGCTCACATCACCAGTCTGACCTCACGCTCACTCAACCTCAAGCTCATATCATTCTAACCTCACGTTCACTCAACCTGACGTTCACCTCACTAGTCTGACTTCACACTCACTCAATCTCACGCTCATTCGTGAGGTTGAGGTCGATTGAGTGTGAGCTCCGAACTCGTGAGCGTCGAGTTCGTGAGTTTGGGCACAGCTCTTCCCGCTAGCCTATCGGCTAGCACGCGCACATTTGGAGCACAGGGTTATCGTAGGACTTGCGATATTTCGATATATCGATCGATAGTTTGAAATGTCGGGATTTTTCGATCTCGAGTTTTCGATAGTTTTCAGCATTTGGATAGCTTTCGAGGTTTTCTTGTTTTCAATATCAAGGTATAACGATACCACTTCTCAACATAACGAAAACTATTCATATAACACGACCTAGACTTTCAATACTTCAACGTTGTCTGTTCCACAGGATCACTACGTAATACAACAAAACAACAAACACACGTTAATTTATCAGGATCACCCAAGTGTAATTTACAATATTTAATATTAGTTCGTACGCCTGTACGACTTTTGCTTCACATGCGAACTACTAAATGCAAGTGAATTATTGAATTCCGTCTCCTGGGGTCGATAGCTAAAATATTTTTTTTCGTAAAGTTCGTTAATGAAGATTTACCCATGGGTAGAGGTAGAAATTAGCCATTTTCGGTTTAACATTGATTACTATAGAGCAAACATAGTAACATATAGCGAGACATGGTTTCTTGCAATTGATCCAGCGTCCCAAGAAGACCATCTTTAACATTGTACTAAAATCTAAAGTGATATAAATTTACTACAACTTCCAGTCTCAGTATTGATCTACATAGATAAAGAACTATAAAAAAAAGATAGTGAGTTATTTTTTAAGAATCGATTTAGTTTTCTAAGAAAAGTTCTCACATTCACTCTTAATCTTCTATTCAAATAGAAATGACAGAAATCAACCACGTCCGGTTCTAACGTTGATCACTATAAAGTAAAAACTAATAGAGATAAGCGTTTTTTTGCAATTAATTAAACATGCCAAGAATACCTTTAGTTACCTTCCTTATCTTTCTACCGAAATCGGAAATGATAGAAGTACATTACAATTTGCGGATTGAATACTTATTGAGAAAAGGTAAGAACTAGCGAGAAGTAGGTTTTGGAATCTGGTTATGCATCTAAGAATAGTAGTTATCCCTAGTAACCCTTCATTCTAAATGAAATCTTTGCGTTTAACGTCCTACGGTTACGCCGGTTAGGCCGAAGGATACGGTAATGATTAGGGATGCGCACGAGTCGAGACATGTCTCGAATCTCGACTCGACTCGACTCGAATTCGAGTCGACACACACTTAGTAAAATTCGAGACAAACGTATTTCTCGACTCGAATTTTCGAGTCGAGACAGCTCCTAAAAATCTCGATTCGACTCGAATGTCTCGAAAATCTTTCTATAATTTTTAATATTATTTTGAAGAAAGTACTCATTCAGAAACACTCGGCACGAGAATTTCGGAAACTGCAGGACTTGTCAGATGTTCGAGGAGTGTTGTGGTGAGTGTCTTCAACAAGTGGGGAAACTAAGGGGAAACGACGTCCAAACGTCGAGGGGTTGGGCGCCTCCACCTCCTTACATTTGTCCGACGTCGTAGGCTGTGCAGACTGGTAAAACAGAACAGGCAGCGAACTGCGTAGGAACCAACATCAGAGTTTAATGCTGGGCAAAGTACAAGTATGTCTGAACTAGTGTTGTAAAATTTCCGAAAATTTTGAACATGGTAAAAAACCGTCTTTTTTATTTCTTGCTTGAAAAATTGGAAAAATTGAAAAAATAAAAATATTTGTATTAGGTTAATTTTACTAGTAATCATATCTTTTTTTTCAAACGCGTAATTTCAAAAATTTCAATATTTGCCAATATTAAAAAATAGCACTCGAAAATAAAACTATTACAATCATTATCTATATATTAAAATACTAGATTTAGCGTATATGTTTGTCTCCAGTCCTTTCGACAATGAGATCTTGAACCCACAAGTGCTAGAAACGTGAAATTTTCATTGGTCGATTCCAAATTTTGTGTAAATTGTCCAGTTCTAATTGAATATTTTAAAAAAAAACATGGCCATTAGTTGTTTATTACATTTTTAGGAGTACGGTGGAAGTACTGAAATTTTTGAAAAAGTAAAGCATCATACCCTATGAGTTATATATTCCAACATCGCATAGTTGTATATAGGAGCTGTATATCTCTCAGGCGTTTGTTTCATGGCCAAATTATAAGAAAACGAAGGACAACCATTTCTCCAGTCTAAGATGAATCTTCATTGTTTGGGAAGTTTTTTCACAATGAACTCCGTATATCTCTGACATAATTAATTGTGTGTGCAATTTATTTACTTATTACATAATGCATGCAAAAAGAAAGGAAACATTGGTCATATTTGAATTAGAAATTCCAAGTACAAATGGGCTCAAATCTTGCAAACGGTGCGAAATATTGAAAAAAAGTAATCGAAAAAATTTCCCGTTTATGAAACCCCTTGCCGATTTTTATGAAGGCGTCCTTCACTTGTATGAGGAATGACAAGGAGATTCATGCTTATATGTGAATGATGCGCTGTGTAGAGAGCGCAGGTTCAGCTAGCTGAAAATTAATAGTCTGCACTTATTTCTATTCTGCACTTATTCGTGAATGTGCATTAATTGCAGAACTTTTAGTTACATACAAGCCTACCAACATGAAGTGTTTCTGTTGCAACAGCGAAGTTTTACTTTAACCAAATCACTTCTTAAGAGAAAGAGCAGTAGGTAAATTTAACTAGTACGCATGCACTAAAACATATAATTACTATTATTTAATATTTTAATATAGACACTTATATAAACTTCATGTACAAAATCCTGTATGTAAACAAACACATGTTTTCTAGTGCGACAGATTATCTATTACAATCAAAATGAAAGTGACTATGTTTCTAACTTAATAACTCCTGAATCATCAGACCGACCTCCATAAAATTTTCAACATAGATGAGGATCGGGATGATTTTTATCATTTCACTTTGAAGATGCACCTTTAGGGAAGGGGAGAGGGGAAAATGACAGATATTAGTGTCGAATCCATAATTTTCGGGGTCGCTGAAATGAACAATGACACTTCCGATGCCCTTAAAATCAAAATTCGGACCAACAACTTGGAGGAGGGAGAAGATATATAAAAATTATTGAAAATGAACGATATTAGTGTCGAATCCATAATTTTCGGGGTCGCTGAGATGAACAGTGACACTTCCGGCCGTTTAAACAATAATTCAGTCCCATTAGTATTCTAAGGGGGGATGGTGACATGTAAAGGTAATTGAAAATTACCGGCATTAATGTCGAATTCATAGTTTTGGGGCTCCATAAGTTCATTGGTGACAGTTTTGTGCTCTTTGTGTCCAAAATGAAACGTATTCTCCCCGTGCGAAGAACGGGTATTCTGCCAGTCTGTAATAATAACCAACGGAAGTTTTACATACTCAACCCTTTAATATTTTCTCGCCGCTCAAATTCACTCACTTGTGCGGTATACGTGTGTATGTGTAAATAAGATCATCTCTCTTTTTGAGTTTTTTGAAAAATATACAAAGAATAAAGAGGGATTTTACCAGAAATCAGAGAACTAAAAAGTAGAATTAAAACCTGTTGCTTTAAGTATTTTTCCGTTAGCGAAATACATTGTATATACAGTATGACGTCGATAATCCGAACGTCAAAAATCCGAACCCGGTCCCTAGAAGCTTTTTACATTTTGTCTTAACGCTAGCGATAAACAAACAATAGTGTGTCCATCGACGTTGAGTGAAGTCAGTGTTTTTACAAAAGTTCATTCATACGTAATTGTTTGTCATACATATTTTTATTTTTATTTTCTCTTAGGCCTATAAATTTTAAATGAGACTTACAAGATCAGTGTAATTTAGTGTACGAGCAGTTGCTTCAGAAACATTAAATGTAAGTAGCCTTACGTTCGGTATTGTAATTACTGTATGTACTGAATAACCACTGTATCGATTGAAGAACATACCATACAGTATATGTAAGCCTACACTGTTAAAAATACTTACTTAAAAATGAGTAAAATTGACTCAAATTTGAGAACATTGTGTTCTCAGAATAGCTCCGAATACATTGTTCTCAAAAGTGAGAAAGTGTGGGTGTTCAAAACATAAGAACAATATGTACTCAAATTTGAGTAAATTTTACTCACTTGTGAATAAAAATTCTCTTAAAAGCGAGATAAAATATTCTTAAATAAAATGAGAAACTGCTATTTCTCAAAAATAACGAGAACATATTTTCTCAAAAAATGAGAAAGTTAACCGTAAAATGAGATGAATGTAATCAACATTGAAAAACTCTTTGTTCAAAAACTAGTAATGCTCTCCTCACAATTGAGAACATGGATACTCAAAAGTGAGTAGAAAAGTATTCGAAATGCTCAGATAGTCGCAAAATTGAGAAACACACGTTCTCAAAAATTGAGAATATTTCCTCTCAAATTTAAGAAAAACTCTTCTCAAAAATGAGAAGGGTTTTTTTAAAAAAAATGAGTAAAAAAGTACTCAAAAATGAGATTTTTTTAGTATTCAAAAATGAGAAAAAAGTACTTATTCTGCTGCCTTGCTGGCACAGGGAAGGTTTCCTGGGACTAGAAAGGTAGATTACTCTCACACTGCACTGGATAATTTATAGTAAGTACGCCTTCTACACATTAATATTGAAGTTAAAACATTTTCCTCTTAAAAGTTGGAAAATAGAAATCAGTTTTTGAAAAAATACGAGTACTTCAAAAATTACTTCTATTTCCCAGCTTTGAAGATGAAAATGTCTAACATCAATATTAATGTGTAGAAGGCGTACTTACTATAAATTGTTTAGTGCAGTGTGAAATTCATCTACCTTTGTAATTTTGGGGAAGTTTCCCTGTGCCAACAAGGCAGCAGAATAAATACTCCCCTTCCTATTTTTGAATACTAATATAATGTAATTGTTAAAGTACTTTTTTACTCAATTTTGAATCTGCAAGGTTACATTTTTATGCTGATACCTGTTGTTTCCATAAATAGCATAGATGAGAATTTTAATTTAATCAACACACAAGCTGCTTGTAACTTAAACTTTTCGTGATGTTGGTTTGCGTAGTTTTAAACAAGTAAGCCTGATATGGTGGACAAATTTTATGTGCACTGGTTTTCTCGATGTATTCTCGTTTCCTCCTACTTTCTTCATTGCATCACTTCATTATCATTGCCTTCTCCTTTAGCCTTGAAACATAATCATGCGACGTTACACACACACACACACACACACACACACATTCACACACACAAACTTAAATGTATATATATTAGTTTCATTTTGATTAAAGGAAAATATGTTTGTACATTCTATTTTTTATTTGTCAAATAATAAACTAAGTCTATACATGAGCACAATTTTTATAACAACTTAGATAAGACAATGAGGATACATGAACCCTCTGAATATGCCTACAAAGTACTATGACAGATGTATGCATTCGTTGGCTGTGTCGACTGTCTGTGTCGACTGCCAATGGACACGAGATCCTCCCAGAAGTTTTTCATTTGCTATAAATGTGTCTATGCCTTCATCTCCCTGGAAACAAAGAGATTGTGTAATTAGTGACAATAGAAATAAAAATAAAATGAAATACTTATAAATCTTATTCGTGTATGGCGATATCTCAAATAATATTAGTGTTGCTACGTTCTAATTTGAATTAGTATCAATTGAAATACGATAATATAGACTCTGGTAAAGACAGTAAAGAGAATTACGCAATATTTCTTCAATTAATATTGAAACCAGAAGTTGTAGTAGATCTACCATTTAGTGTTTTAGCAGAGTGATTAGAGTGGAAATGGAATATATACTAGGGACGCTTAATCGATTAAAAAATATACAATGTGAGATTACTGTCTATGCTCTATAGTGATCAACGTTAACCGGAAATGGTTTATTTCTATCACTACAAGTAGGTGGATCACATCCATTAACGAACTCCTCCGAGATAATTATCTAGCTGTTGATTGCAGAAAACAATTTTAAAATTATCTTTTGTTGAAGAGTTATTGAGCGGTGTAACGGACGTACTAAGCCAGAGGTGTTTACCCTTGCGAGGATGGCCCTCTCGAGGGCATCCTCACCCTCAAATTCTCTCTCAACCATAATGACGCGAGGGCGATGACAAGCTTGGACAGCGAGGGCGAGGGCCAACTGTCACTGTCAGGGCTAGAGCGAGGACAAATTCCCAACACGAAGGCGAGAGCGATGGTCAACTCTCTTCGAAGGTGAGGGCGAGGGCCATTTCACTGTGAGAATGAAGGTGAGTGAGGTCGGAGTAAAATGAACACCTATGGTACTAACATTACAATATTATATATATCCCACTTGCGTGATCCTAATAAACATCAAATGAAAGACTTAA
Organism: Thermobia domestica; assembly: GCF_964235325.1. NCBI lineage: Eukaryota > Metazoa > Arthropoda > Insecta > Zygentoma > Lepismatidae > Thermobia > Thermobia domestica. The sequence goes on along the minus strand of NC_137455.1, from coordinate 248,986,247 downwards.
GACCTGACTCGTCTATGGCGATCTTTATAATAATAGTAGGGTTGTCACGTTCTGGAAGGATTAATATCAATTGAAATAAGATTATAAAAATAAGGAAATTGAAAGGTAACCAAAAACATTTCGATCTGTTTCATCTATGCAAGACAAGGAAACAATAAACCTGAAAATTAGTCATTTCTGCTTATGTGTGACGAAAGAAAAAAAAACATAAGTGGCGTCTTTTAGCGGAGCTTCCTGAATCAATGCTTGTTCTGCCACACTTAATACATCGAACAGTTTTAAGAAAGGCTATGAGTCACCAACATAAGTAAAATCCTCTGATCAGGAAAAAAAAAGGAAAGAAAGAAACAATGAATCACACCACAAATTCTAAGTTATATAAAATTTCACCGTTATTCGATTTCTACTTTTTTAGCAATTGTTAAACAAATTACTAGAATGCTTTGAGAACAGTAGCGTAACTAAGAATGCATGCCCCCCTCCATCCGCGAAAATGTCAAAAGGGCTCTTCCTGTTTCTACGTTCATGGCACACGTACAATTTATACAGTAGTAGAGTTATTTTTCCATCTAGTCAGACACTACTTGCTAATATACAAAAATTGCACATTATTATTATTATTAAGCAATTACATGGGACTAAAAAGTTTCTTAAAAGAAATAATTTCTAGGAATTAGGAATTAGATTTCTGGGCTGTCGGCATCTAAGGCCACGTTAGCCCATCCCGTATGAAGGATGACGTCCCTCAGCGAGCCCACTGTACGATGAAAGGGAAGGAAGAAAGGATTGGGAAAGGAAGGAAGCAGCCTGGGACCATTATATTAGGTACCTCCATCCCGGCATTTGAATGGTATGAATGAACGAAACCCAAGAAAGACTTCACTCAAGATGGCAGGTCTGAAAAAGCTACACTCTTTCGGCCGAGTGTCCCCACCAGGAGTCGAACCTGGGACCGCTCACCTCAAAGGCAAGAGCAGAAATAATTTCTTCCTAACGTTCACATTACAACTAACATATGAAAACTCGTCAAAACTTGTGGAACTTGCTCACATATTTCTAAACCGGCGTATTTATTTTTTTTTTCCGGAGAGTAATTCGCTGACTACTTTCTCAATATCAACGTGGTGCCATTCTTCGCTTTCAGTGCTCAGGATTGGCAAAGGGCTCAACCAATGCCGTAACTTTTGCGGGGAATGGGGAAACTGCCCTCCCAATTAAGCCCCCATTGTTTGATAGGATTCATTTGATTAAAACTTTGTTGCTTTGTATGATGTGATATGAACAGGAACTTATAAATAAAGCTTGGAATAGGTTTACCACATAACAGGAAAAAAAAATAACGAAAATGTGTTCCGAGCCTCATTCAGTAAAATGTGTCCTATTAGAGCCCCAGACAAAATATATATTTAGTAAGGCTTTCAACATATTGTCTCATTTAGTTAACTTGTGAAGCACCGTACTATTTTCAAAAGCATTGCAAATAATTTAAGATGTTTCTGCTGCCCCACTATCTGAACGAAATACATTCCTTTAAGATGTAGCATATATGTAATCTGGATCTTAGTTTAGTAAACCATCAACTGGCGCCCCAAGAAGTATCAAACACGTTTAGTAAGGATTTCACTTCAAATGCCATCATTATTCTAGGGGGCCTCAACTTGACATATTTTAGGAGGTCTAATTAATGTTTGGTCTTCCAAGAAAAAGCCCAAGTTACGGGGCTGAGCTCAATTTCATCTTCGACCTTGTTCTACGAATATAAAGTTTGATGGCTTTTAGTGTACTGAATGATCGCTCAGGATTGGCTTCGTCAGAGGCACAGTGAGATACAGTTGCAAAGAAGTACACAAATCCAGAACACTACTAACATAGGAAGTTATCTACGACTAAATAATTGGCTAATTAATTCCAAGTTAAAATTTCACTAAATTGTTTCTTCACTACTCATCGGAAACTTGTTAGTTGTTGCAACAAAAGGCGATACATTTTCCGAGTAGAATTCACTAAATCTATTATAGCTGGTTCCGTGATTTCTTTTTCCTCTAAGTAGAGTACTCTTGCAGTAATATGAAACCTGCAAAGTGCTTTTAAATGGAGTTGAATTTCAGTTTAGCGTCCCTTTCAGCAGCGAGGCTATGTGAGACGTGGACCTACTGATTAACGTGGAATCCGAACGACATTAGCTCCCGCCGGGAATCGAACCCGGGTCTCCCGCGCCAGGAGCGCGTACGCTAACCGCTTAGCCACGGAGGAACTCTGCAAAGTGCTTTTAACATCCAAACATTATAAAGTTATACTCCGAAACTTAAGTACCGTGAGCCTGTTAGTTACGCCACTGCTTGAGAATACAGATTCTTTATTCATAGAAAGGAAACTTAATGACTACAAATCAGGGTTGGCTGGTTTAAACCATGGTTTAAACCAATGTTTAAAGCAGCTGTTTTTTTTTTCAAAAAAACCAACTGGTTTAAACCAAATAACGAAAATGTTCGTAAAAGTGTAAGTGTTTGTAAAATCTTGATGAACACACATTTGTGGGTTATCACGTTTCACTCCCGTATATTATTCGTATTATATTCAGACCTAAATTCCCCATTCATTACTCAAAAAGATTATACTACAAAAGCAACTTTTTTTTTATGTAAGTTTATAAATGTTTGTTTTGTGATTTTTTTTTTGTAGTTATTATTGTTATGTAATTGCAATCAAAGAAACATTCTAAATATTGTTTTGTTTACTATTGATAAAATACATCGAAATGCCGTACTTTGTGTGTGTGTGGGGAGAAGGAGGGTCATACAGACCCCACGAGAGGCATTTAGTGATATGAGAAGTATCTTCGATATCTATTTATGTATAAATGAGTCTGAGCCAAAGTGGACTCAAATAATTCGTATCTTTGTGATATGCAAATTAAGTCGTTGTATTTCTTTAATTTGGACCGATAAAAGTCGTTGTTAACTAACTTGAATTAAATTAGTTCGTCTGTACTCCGTAGTATTTTGAAATTGTCCATATGTAATTCAGTATAATGGTTTCACTTGTGCACTGTTTATCTTTTTGTCCTTCTGAAATGACTCTTGAGAGCTATATTAAGAAGCATGTAAAGATCAGTACAACGTATTTTTATCAGGATTCCTTCGTGAGTGAGTCGGCAGACGTATCGCATTTGTGGCCAATTAGTCCTGGTTCCGAATTCAAATGGAGGACAATTTTTCTCGGATGTAACTCGAGAAGCAGTTTTTATTCCGCTTTAAGCTTATGTGACCCCTTCCAGCATAACCCGGCTGTTGCATAATAACATCAAGGCGAAACAAACTTATTTCTGTCCATATATGATATGAATATATAGAGCAAATTATTTAAACCAAATAAACCTGGTTTAAAACAAAAAAAAAACCTGGTTTAAACCAAAAAACCCGTTTTTTTTCAATAAAAGCCATGGTTTTTGCCAACCCTGCTACATATACAGATGACGTTAGAACCATCCATTAGTATGCAAATCAAATTATTTATAAAACCATCCTTCTATTAAGATATTTCCAAAACGTATAACCTGGAAAGTAAATGTATTAACTCTGTAATTATGAAACTATGACTACAATTGAACGATAATGGACATATTCCTAATCAGGAAGGTATACAAAAATTATGTGTCCAACGAAACGCCTGACACGACTTACCTGTAGCTCTGCAATGACATATTCGTGGCTCCTGTAAGGTGCCGGCCTTCTCCTTACTATTTTAGCTCCTTTCTTACGTATGATTACACCTTGTGGTAGTAGAAATGGAAGCAAATGTAGTGCGCAATTGATTGCTATAGAGAGAAAATATGACTAAGTCAGTATATAATAATGTTTGGAATTAGTAGATATTGCTATTGTCTGCCAAAATATTTTTTGAAGTACAATGTAAATCACACTAAATTATTCAAAAACTACTTCCATGAGTTGAAATAAGGTTTTACTTAAAGTGTACTGCTTTCTAAAGCCCTAGACAATTGTTATATTCCTTAGCACAATGATGGGGAAACATTTTGGGCCGCAGGCTAAAGAAAAACGAAAAAATATAGGTGGGCCAATATAATTAAAAAAAACAGTGATTGTATCACTTGTAAAACCAAGCTCTATTAATACTCGAAAGATCATGAAGGGGAATGTGATAAATGGTATTGTGAATGCATTTTTAAACATTTCTCATAATTTGGCTGGAAGTATAATCCACTGATTCTCAGAAGTGAAGTTATATTCGTCAGGTAATGAATCACGTCGTGGGCTGGGTGGAAACGTTTAAGGAGCTACATCTAATCCACGGGTCATGCTTTGCCCATCACTGTCTTAAGACGTGAAGATAATAAGCCAAAGATGTGCAATTTTGAGTTCATGTACGTTTATTTAAAAGGTATTACGTGTTTCAAAATACTGACTTATTTTTACTTTTCAAAGTAAAGCATATAAAAGCTACTATTTGCTGCGATTGAATTATAACAATAAAACAATGTTTGTGAATAGACACTATAAAAAGATAATGTAAAGAAAGAAAAAAAAAACAAATGGGTGCTTTGCCAGAAGTAGGGTTGTGTTGATGACAAATAGACTCTTGTGTACATATTTATACATGCAACCTGAAATATGAAATAGGAGTAGGATAGTACATAGTAGTCATAAGTATTGAATCTTGTCAAGGCAGATTTTTAATTGTAGATTCCATTACAGGGAAAACGAAGGTAGTAGTTGAATATAAAAAAAAAGCTTGAAAAAAGCTGTATCCCTTAAACAACGTGCTTTTCTTTCATGTGTACGCAGGGGGAATGAGAGATGAATTTGTCACTTGAGAAATAAAGGAAATGGGGGAATGAAGAAGTGGGAGGAAACGGGAGAACTCCGAGAAAACCCACGCACACGGTGTTTGTCTACTACAAAGTTCATTTGGCGGAAGTTGGGATCGAACGAAGAACACTATGCACCACCTCGGCGCTTGGTAAGACGGATTCAAAAGCACTGTACTGTCAGATTCATATCCTGACTGAAATGTACCAGTATAAAGTCCCAGCATTGTACGGACAAGACATTAACCAGGTTGAACTGCACCAAGCCAAAGAATCTAACCAGACGGTAAAGGGAGACAGTGATGGATGAGACGTATGAATAATAATACAAAAATAGGTACAATGAAGGAATTGACATGAAACTCGAAAAAACTAACCTTCTGTGCAACTCGCATACCTTCATTTCCCAGGCTCCCACACTTCCCAATGAGTAACGAAACCAACACCCGTGTTAAACAATAAGTAATTCAGTTGAAACAGCCACCGTAGTGTTCGTAGTTTGAGGGAAAGTTCCCTAGTCTAGGGAAATTTCATAGGTAAATTTAGCAAAAAGGAAAAAAGGGAATTTTTCGATAAAACGTGAAAAATTCAGGGGAATTCTCTAGTTGACTGATTAACGAACATCACTACTTAAATTGTTCTTTGTTATTCAGAAATAAACCAATACAATTGCAATAGTTTGTGTGTGCTGCAAGTAGCATAATTTGCACCCATTGTTAGCTAGTGGGGTGCACGGTGGCTCAGTGGGGAGCGCTTACCTCAGGTGCATGGTTTCCTTGGTACGATTTTCACCCAAGCAAGCTTGTGATAAACAACATTGTGTTCGTGGATTTTGTCGAGGTACTCCCGTTTCCTCCCAATTTCTCATTCTTCCATCATCATTCACTTGCTTTAATCATCGTCTCCCTTAACCAAAAGGCATAATCATGGCATGTTAAACTGAAAGATTTCACTATATTTCATTTTGTTGGCTGTGTGTATACTTTTGCAAAAAAAAAAAAAAAAAAAAAAGTAAACGTAAAAATAGAAGGAAAAAGTAAATGAATAAAACAAATGTGGTTGGTAGCAGAAGCGTCATTTCAGATTTTGCTTGTGGGAGGGCAAGACCCCTTGATATAAGAAAATTTTGCGTTTTTCACTGACTACTATTCTACTCAAAAAATCTATATAAATCTCAATCTCAGGGGGTGCAATTACCCCTCCCTGCCCCCTAAATGACGCCACTGGTGGTAGTTCCCTTAATAAATTAAAATAGCTAAATTAAAATTATTACATAACTTCTGTCATAAGTATTGGACACTCAACAAACAACGGAAAATTTGATAAAGTGAAAAGTTTGTGTCAGTCGAGGGAAATTTTCTTAAAGAAACCTACGAACAGTGCCACCAGGTTCGTCCTGCACTGACTCGGTTAGATAGCATTCATGCTTTTATTGCCACCTAGCACAAGTTTGTTCGTGTTTATGCCATACGTCCACACTGTATTTACATCTGAAGTTAATCTGTATGTAGTACTGAAGCTTGTTATTTAGTGCTGCTAAAAAAAAAAAAAAAAAAAAAAAACTTTAACCCAACCTGAGAATGTAAGAAATGTGTCAAAACTTGATAGAACAGTCTGCTCGAGTAATGCCTGTGGTTTGTTTTTACATTGTAGCTTTTATGCAACAGATACGGAATCCGTATTTATATGGCAATCGTAAAGGAATTGCAATTTTTCAACTAATACTTCTGGTGGTCCCTTGAAATTTTATCTGTGCAAGTGAGCAGGCAGGTAGCCAGCCCAAAAATGTAGGGGGGGGGGAATCCAACCATATTATAGTTCATTTGCAAACCTACCATGAACATTTTAGGCAGGCAGTAAAAATTTAGGAGCCCGACCCCCTAGACCCCCGCGTGGATACGGGCCTGCAAGTGAGGGCAAGGTTCTAGATTACTGGTCCCCCTTCCCATTGAGCAATAATAAAGACAGAAAACAACGTGCCGTGCGGGGCTCTAAACCGCCTTCACTAGCTAACGCTCGCTCGGCAATACTGTGTAGATTAAATGTATAAACTTTAGTAGAGAAAGAAACCAACCCAGCTACTAACCTACATGGGGGACCAGTAATCTAGAACCTTTCCGCAAGGGAGTTTTTTCATGTCACCCGCCACAAATCTTTTAGGGGACAATAAGAAGGAAATTATTAAAAGAATTGTATTTTAACAACAGTTATTTAGAGTGCAGCGCCAAAAGTAAACCTGCACGCCCCAATTCAACAAAAAAAAAAAAAAAAAAAAAAGGAAACCATTTACTGAATATATTGGAAAGTCGCATATCATTAACACAACAACTTTGTCTAAGATATATTAAATAGAATGCCCAGAAGCATAGAGTGAGGCTTCCGGGCATTCTATCTGGGAACCAGTACCTAGAAGCATTACTCATGATTTTCGAAGGAAAATAATGGATTGTCGTGATTAACCGTCAATCGATTATCGCACACAAGCAATGTTGCATTCACACTTAAAACTAAATTCATGTTGCTAGCGGTACTTACCTGCGAAATCCTCTATCTTCTTGTCTTATAACATATTGTTAATAAATAAACAACACTGTTTTGAATGATCTCCATGTTGGCTTCTAACTTTCTCTTTATCCATCCGCTAAGTAGTTCCTCCATCAGCCAGAATGAGAACATATAGTTCAGGATTATAAAGGACTTTTGTGCTCTTATGTTAGCTTGTTCGTACTTGTTTTCCATAGTCTTGCATTTGCAAACTGTCTTTTATATCTCACGATATTCAATAATATATTTATATCATAAAACAATATTTTTTAAGACTACATTATTACTCGTTTTTGAGAACCAGTCTCTGACTCAAATATGCAACTAAATTTCCTCATTCTCATTTTTTGAGTTATTTTCTCCTCAAAATTGAGACTAATTTACTCAATTTTTTTTGAGTAGTAAAATGTATTCATTTTTGAATAAATCATTTTTAACAGTGTAAATGGGATTTTTTGTCAGTTTAGAAAATCCGAACTACCTGTAGTCCTAATTAGTTCGGATTTTCGACTTCCTACTGTATATGCTGCAGACATGTTATAGCAAGTAAGATTACTAGCATCAGGCGAAAAAATAGTTTAAACTATATTTTCCTGTTTTTGCAAATATTTCCGAACATTTTTTTTTTCTAATGGATTCAAAATTTCCGAAAATTTTACTTAAAACTAGGAAGATATCTCTATAAAATATATGTTTGATTTATATTAACTAAAATGATTCTGGCCCCGTTATTTTAACACTTCCCTGCCATCAAGGGGGAACTTCATAAGATTGCTCAAGATAATTTTAATGCGTCTATACTAATTAAGCTAAATAGGATTATATTTTAGTTCCTTTTGTAGCCATAACTCCATTCTATCACGGTGCTAACTTTGAAGTGTTTGGATGAGTTGTGCACAAAATTTCCCTATTCTAATACAAGAAACATAAGTACTCTATTATCTTAACTCTAAACTAGTAAATACAAAACACTTTTAATTTTGAAAGCATAATATAATAAAATATTCGAAAATTTCAATTTTACCCAAATTTTCCGTTTTTTTCCAAGCTCGGGAGAACCGTAAAAAAATGTTCTTTTAAACCCAAAATTTCCGGTTTTTTCCCCAGGCCTTCAAAACACTAGTCTGAACACACATTGCACCGATGGACCTCCGCAGTCGATGACCCAATATGCGTTCAGTTGTGCGACTAAACCTTGGCACAGTGGGAGAGTGTTGCAATTTCTGATGAATCCCGATACCTTCTTCTCATAAGGATGGGAGTGTGCGTATCCGTCGTGTTCCAAGGGAACAACTCCTTGACACCTGTACTGCGGGACGGAGACAAGCTGGCGGCGGCTTAATTATGCTACGGTTAACATTCACATGAGCATCCATGTGTGTAGTGGAGCTCGAGCAAGGCACCATGACGGCCGAGGCGTATCGCACACTGTTTGCAGACTACGCACACACCCTCATGACGATCATGTTTCCCAACGGTAGTAGTATTTTTCGACAAGTTAATGCACCATGTCACAAGGCCAGGAATATGATGGAGTGGTTCTAGGAACACAGGAGCGAGTTCCTAGTGATGTGCTGGCCCCTCGACTCGCAGGATCTGCACCCAATCGAACACATCTGGAATGTGATTGAACGTGACGTCACGACGCATCGCCCCCTCCCCGGAATTTACGGGAATTTGGTGACCTGTGTGTGCATATGTGGTGTCAACTCTCTCCGGCGACCTACCAAGGATCATTGCGTCCATGCCAAGACACGTCGCCGTTGTTATCAGTTCCAAAGGTCGACATACTGATAATTAGGTAGGTAGTCATAATGGTCTGGCTGATGTGTGCGTATATTTTAACTCGTACATTTTGTCTCGACTCGAATTCGAGTCGAGTCGAGACAGAGACTGTCGAGTCGAGACTCGAGTCGAGACAGAAACATATTTTCGAATCGAGACAACATTTTCTCGAGTCGAGTCGAGACAGGCTTAAATCTCGACTCGACTCGACTCGTGCGCATCCCTAGTAATTATGAAATAATGAATGAAATAGTGGGAGGAAATGGGAAAACCCCGAGTAAACTCACGCACACGATGTTTGTCCACCACAAAGTCCACTTGGCGGGGGCTGGGATTGAACCCGGGACCCCAAACACCAGAGGTGAACGCTCTATCACTGAGCCACCGCGGCCCCTAACCCTCCAATCTAAACTAGTGTAGCAGAAATCAATTGTTTCCGGTTTTAACGTTGATCGTTGTGGTGTTCAAATGATAATAGATAGCGAGAAGCGGTATCTATAATTGAGTTTCAAGCATTGTTTCATTTTCACTCTGATCTCCTTACTGAAACAAGAAGTAGTGGAAATCTTAATATCATTTCCGGTTTCAATATTGCTTGAGAAAATATTGATTGCTTTTCTTTATTGTCCTTACCAGAGGTTTCTTAACAGAATATGCATATAAATTCACTACGACGTCATTTTAATGGATAAACCGCAGTCCCTTTAACCTTTCTTGTTACAGGCCAACCTCGGCAATCCGAACGCCGCGCTACTCCGAACGGCCTTTAGTCGTCATCTCTACATACATACTTTATTTTTAGGTTGTCATGTCAGAACAATACAACCTAAACTAATTAAAAAATGGGATTAATCAGTTCAAGATTCCACGTAAAGAGAAAAAAATTATACAGATGGTTGACGGGATAAAGAGTGAAGGGAAGGTGAAGTCTATTTGAAAAATTTGGGGATGGAAAGTGGTTTATGCTTGACCTTTCCGCCTTGGTAGGAAGAGATGAGAGTCCAGCAAAAAAGCAGGTCAGAAAACGATTAAAAACTTTTTCAAAGTACTTTTTTTTTTTAACGTAAAGACTGTACTGCTGGCTTTACGTTAGAAAGAAACGTACAAAGAACTTTAAAGAAAGTAACGTACAAATTTTCATTCTGTAGTAGGTCTTTATCGTGTACATTTTCAATTTATTGTACGTACGTACATACTGTAAATAAATTTATGTACGCGTGTATGCTTTTCCTTAGCATTCCTTGGTAATCCGAATTGCTCGAGCAAACAGATATATTCGAATTAATGAGGTCGGACTGTATTAAAATAAAGCAGGTAAAAGGTAATGTTAGTACGTTCGTTACTCCGTACAACTCATGAGCAAGGGCCTTTTTTCGCAATCGATAACTAGCGTAATTATCTCGGACGAGTTCGTTAATAGAGCTATTCCATCCATCAGAAGGGATAGATATCAACCTTTTTCCTGTTTAAGATTTATCACTATAGAACTGAAACGGTAATAGGTACAGAGAATTGATTTTCTGTAATTGATTACCCACCTTAACAACATATTTCATATCCATCCTTAATATTCTACTAAAACCGGAAATGCTAGAAATTCACAACAACTTAATGTTCCAATATTGATCTACATTAAGAAAAAATATGAAATAACGAGAGACTGTTCTCCCGCAATCGATTCAGCTTTTTAAGAATAGCCACTATCTTTACTTTTAGCCATATATTCAAACTGGAGGTAGTAGAAATCAGCAACTTATGGTTTTAACGTTAATCCCTCTAGATTAAAAACGGAAATAGATAGTGAGAAGAGATTTTCTGCAATCAATTAAGCGTCCCAAGAATATATCCTGTCTCCATCGTTAGCTCTCTACCAAAATCGAAAATGGAAGGAATACTACAACTTCCGATTTCAATTCTGATCTACCTAGGGCCAAAATGTTAAGAGATAGCGTAAAGCTATTTTGGAATCTAGTTAGCGTTCTAAGAATATAGAGAATACTGTTGTCTTTACTGATAAGCAAATTCAAGATCAAGAACAGGGTGTTTTTAAAAGAGAGAACTCGTATAGACTTAGGATTTCTACCTACCCCAAAAGTATAGATAAAACAAAAAGACTCATTTATAACTCATTTGATATGAAGAAATCTACGACTGATATAGTTCATTCCTAGGGTAAGTTTATTTTTATTTTCTTTCCTTTTTTTTTTTTTTTTTTTTTGCGTGTCTCTTTCCCCAAAATGACTGAGATAATTTTGCTTATATTGAGTACTAGCTGTCGGTTAGCTAGGGGCTTCGCCCCCATCTCCACGAGACTGCACGGCGTACGACCTTACAGCTCATGACTCTGCAAGCATACTGAATTTTAGTTGAAATATCCGGGGCCTTTGTCCCCAGTCCCCACACACACATCCCAGTTGCTCGGTCTACGGCCTCGTACCTCCTAAAATTCCAACCGTACCGAGTTTTAGTTCAAATACCAAGTTTCATTTCCATAACATTTTTGGATTCCAGGAATGTTATTTTCATCTTATTTTCATTTTTCTCTTCCCGCTCTTTTTCTTCCCTTCTATTACATATATAAAAGAGCTGAAATACGTATCTAATTATTTTAAATGAAAGGTCCAACTACCACATTCCATGTCCTAACCTTCAGAGATTCCTACATATCGACATTTTATTTTAATAATTGGAGACCTCATTCTTTTTTTCTCTTTCCACCTCTTTTCTTCTTCTTTTTACTAAAATATCAAAAAAACCGCTTGATAGCTTACATATCTACTTTTTAATAATAAATAATTCAAATACTAAATTTCAAGTCTATAACCTTAAGGTTGAACATCTTCTATAATAATTGTGATCTTCAATTCTTTTTCTTCTCGTTCTTTTTCTTTCCTTCTTACAAGCAACGTACAGAACAAGGCAGGATCAGATCCGAATCAAACTTCGCCCAGAGGACACAATAGAAAAGAAGAAAAAATGCCAAATTTTAGCTGCCCCCATCCAGAAACACCGGAGATATTCTCCGCAACATAACACACCACGCGACAATATAAGGTAAACGTCGCAAGATACCCATTTATGTCGAAAACGGAAAGGATGGGCAGCACCAAAATGATATCAAGATATTTGATATGCTATAACACTGACTTGGCAGCCATCTTGAAAACCGCGATCTTGGATATAGCGTAAGGTATTGAAATGAGAAGCGGAGTGTGTGATATAACAACATAAGGTAAAATGCAAAAGGAAAACCAATGATGTAACCGCGAAAAACATATGTGTAATGGTGTGGACGGGACGAAGTGTGGAAGCCTCGGGCAAAACAAACGTGTATTCGAAGGACAGAATAATAGGTCAAGACCCCCACGACAATGATACGCGACAAGTAACTGCAACAGTGTCTGTGCATGGAAGTGCATCCGCCTTGACAGATTATGGCTTTCGAGGATATTGGGATTCCGTTTGGGACAGTGAAAACCACAGTTACAACCCCCGATACAAGCGCTCGTTTGGAGACAACATAAACTACAAAGAACTATCTCTTATGGAACAGTAATTCGGCAGCTCTCTCCAGAGTGTAGAAGATATCATCTTGGATTGGTGATCAAAAGCACGACCTACCTGTGATTGAAGCCCACTCCTGGACAACATTTTGTACGTTTCGTGTTCAATTTTCTTGCTGTTTCGTGTAAACAAAAGACATTTCGGCCCACATATGTTTAAATAACATTATCTGAAGCAAAGTGTGTACGAATGAGAAAGCCCAGCCATGTTCTAGCTTACATTTCTTTACGAATATTTCTTTTCCTTTCCGCGGTTTGCTACACTGTTTTGCGATGGTTCCAAACATACACAATATCAGGGAAAGTCAGCGTTCTTTCGACTCGTTTCATTTTGTGGTAAACTAGCCTTCTAGTGGGAGACTGCAACAACTCATGGAACTCATCGAGTCAAAGCAGAACGCTGACTTTCCCTGATATTGTGACTGTTTGGGATCGTCGCGAAATAGCGTAGCAAACCGCGCAAAAGAAAAGAAACATTCGTAAAGAAATGTAAGCTAGAACATGGCTGGGCTTTCTCATCCGTACACATTTTGCTTCAGATAGTGTTGTTTAAACAAACGTGGGCCGAAATGTCCTTTGTTTACACGAAACAGCAAGAAAATTGAACAAGAAACATACAAAACTTGTTCAGGAGTGAGCTTCAATCCCAGGTAGGTCGTGCTTTTGATCACCAATCCAAGATGTATGTCCTACACTCCGGAGCGAGCTGCCGAATTGCTGTTCCATAAGAGACAATCCTTTGTAGTTTATGTAGTCTCCAAACGAGCGCTCGTATCGCGGGTTGCAACTGTGGTTTCCACTGTTCCAAACCGAATCCCAATATCCTCGAAAGGCATAATCTGTCAAGACGGATGCACTTTCATGCACAGACACTTTCATGCACTTTCATGTTGCAGTTACTTGTCGCGTATCATTGTCGTGGGGGTCTTTCCCTATTATACTGTCCTTCGAATACGTTTGTTTTGCCCTAGTCTTCCACACTTTGTCCCGTCCACACCATTACACATATGTTTTTCGCGGTTACATCATTGGTTTTCCTTTTGCATTTTACCTTATATTGATATATCACACATCCCGCTTCTCAATACCTTACGCTATATCCAAGATCGCGGTTTTCAAGATGGCTGCCAAGTCAGTGTTATAGCATATCAAATATCTTGATATCATTTTGGTGCTGCTCATCCTTTCCGTTTTCGACATAAATGGGTATCTTGCAACGTTTACCTTATATCATATTGTCGCGTGGTGCGTTATGTTGCGGAGCATATCTCCGGTGTTTCTGGATGGGGGCAGCTAAAATTTAACATTTTCCCTCTTTTCTATTATGTGTCCTCTGGGCGAAGTTTGAGTCGGATCTGGTCCTGCCTTGTTCTGTACGTTGCTTGTAAGTCATATATAAAAAAACGCTGAAACGCGTTCTAAGTATTTGAAATTAAAAGTCTAAATACCAAATTCCATGTTTCTAACTCTTATAGTTTCCGAGAGATCGGGATAGTATTATACTAATTGCAATTTCCACCCCTTTTTTCCCTTTCTACCTCTTTCCCACGCCTTCTAATTAAAGTTTCGAAAAACGCTGAAACGCATGTCAAATAATTTTGGATAAGAAACTTAAATTCCAAATTTGAAGTATCTAACTTCAAGGTATTCGAAAGTATGCCAAATTTGTAAAAATACTCCCCATCCCCTTTCTCCGTCGAATTTCCAAAAATTCTTCCTTAGTGGAACCCTACGTCACATACGTAAGAATTGTCCAAATTACAAATTTCTAGCTTAAGGGGTTTGGCCTGTAAGCTGATCAGTCACTCACTCACTAACTCAGTCACTCAGAACTTTGGTTTTTATATAGAGAGGTATCAATACTTCATTAACAACCTTATTCTGTTACATAAGTCATTTAGCTGATAAAAATCTACGATGAGTGCTTAATTTTTGAGGGCAAGATCTTCTCGGACGAATCAGCTCTGAGGACTGCTTAGAAAGAAGTTTAAAAAGAAAGACGAACGATATGCTAAAAAATGATATTACTTATACATTTTTAATTTTACACAATTAATTTCAAGACTATGAAGACGAGATCGAAACTTGGCGCTTGAAACAGAGATCGATATGATAGGAGACTCAGACACGGGTTTTGATTTGATACGAGACCAAGACTAAGACTGTTATTTGTCGACCAAGACGAAACTGACAAGGGAAGAGTCACCCAGATCATCCCGAAACCCTACTTCAAATTTTGTATTTGCATCTCACCCTTATTACTATTTATCTCACGATTTACTCAGTCCTTACTGCACAAAAGCAAATAGAGACCGTAACTATTGAGTAATTAGGGGGTACACACAAAATTCCAATTTAGGTTCCAAACCTTGATTTTTTCAGTTTTCTGTTTACCATACTAATTTCTTTTTCTTTTCCTTTTCTTTTTTTAAAGGTTCGTTTCTTAGATATTGACATGATACTTGCAGGATATATTAGTGGTAGACCAAATTTTAAGATTATTTGCAAGTATCTGGTAGCAATGTTTCCAGCAGTAATTTCCGATTTATCTTAGAAATTCGGAAAATTTCCCTTTTTTTTCCCTCCTAAGTTCCTACCTCTATAACTGACTCCCTCTTATAGTTTACATTGGAACAAATGCACTGCTCTCTGAAAGCCTCGTCTTTGGCCTACACAACACATCATAGAAAGTTTCACTTGGATAATTTGGGGAAGTACAGTTGAGATTTACAGTAGACCTTGTCTCTCTAAGTGGAACGATAATAGGACTTTTATAAACGTTGAATCAGATATTTTTGGTAATGACATCCTTAGTTTATTAGATATCATCATGATACTTGTAGGATATATTATTGGCATACCAAAGTTTATTTTAAAATAGTTTGTGTCTGTCTTCTAGCAGTGATGCCAGCCACAGAAAATTAAAATTCCCGATTTTAGGTATAAAAGTCGGAAAATATCCCATTTTGCCTCTATAACTTCCCTCTTATAGAGTACATTGGAACACACGTACCAGGGTCTAAAAGCCTTGTACTTAGCCATCACAGCGCACCATAGATAGTGTTGATTGCGTAATAAGGGACCCTGCAGCTCTTGCATAAGTATTTATTTTAGCTTCTGAGATCAAAAAAGTGTCAAAATTTCGCGTATATGATGAGAAAGACTTTATTCTTTCTGTCTTTGTATGACAGACAGCGACTTTACGTTTCCACTGTATGTTGTGAATACACAAAAGTATTATTTGAAGTGACTTGAACCCATGTGGCAACAGTGTTGTCAGCTACGAAAAATCTTAAAATTCGATAAGGATTTTTCTTTGTTAATTTTCACTCCTACATTTCTCACCATAATTTCCCTCCCGTTGGCAACACTAAAATCAAACTTACGCCAAAAAATGCCACATGTTTGCTCTAAAAATCAAGGTCCTAACCATATCAATCATATTAATAGTCTTTGAGTTACCGTATATTGCATTAACTGAAAGTCGACGAAAACGCCGAAAATCAGGTGGTCTCGAAAGGGCTGTAGTGAAAAATGGTAATAGCCATCAAGAAAGGGGTTTCATGCAATCAATTAGGCATCTCAAGTATATACGATAGATTTTCACTCTTATATATCTACTAAAGCGTGAAGTGATAATAACTTAGACCCTCATTTGGCCTAGTGGGTAGCACGATGTCCTTTAGTGCGTGTGGTCCTGGGTGCGATTCCCAGTGAAGATACACTTGAACGAAGAAAGTGTTTCAGATTCCACTACAATTAATAGGTGCACGTTTCTATTAGCCGCTTGGCATAACCATGAAACGTTAAACTGAAAAAGAAGAAAGAGAGAAATATCAACTAGTAGTTTCAGTTTAAATATTAATTGTGAAATCTACCAAGCGATGAATACCATACTCCTCCACAGGCTGTACACGTGACTCTGCTAGATCTTGTTTAAATCGAGTAGTAGACTTACTCCTATACAATTGGCCAGTGTGAAGTCCAAGTAGTGAGGATTGTTGGAAATACTCAACGAGCATAAAGTATGTACCATATTATATGAATTGTGTTAATTTTTAGGAGTTATCGTGGAATGTTTTTCTAAACTGGGAGTTTAAAGTTGGAGCTACAGTGATTCTCTCATTCTTTGGTGCTTTTAAACCTAGGAGTTGAAATAATTGGCAAAACATAATATAATGTAAAATAAAATAAATAAATAAATAAAATTTTAAAATAGATGAAAATCAAATATAATTTTACATTGAAGTATTGCCTCACATTTTCCACGTCGTAGATGTAGGTTATACTCCATTCTTAATGGACTTTTATTCTTAAATGATTTAAACGACGTGAGGTAAGGATTATGTGAAAGACGCAATAAGCATATGCACCATAGGTCTTAAAATTGAGAAATTCGAACACCTAGTGGATTGCGCCTCAGTAGCCTCATGATCAGTAGCCTCATGATCATGTGGCCTCAATTTACTACAAATTCCTCATATGAACATAAGAAAATAAACTAGTAGTTATGGAACATAAACATAGAACTGTTTATTTCTACAGGTGTTGATGCAATTTAAGGAATGTGAAAATAATTTCCGTCCTCTTTTCTTCTTTGGAAATTTTGTCTCAAAATGCTCCCCCTCGAACGGTGGGGCGCTTCTTTGGGGGGCAGTTGCCCCTGCCCCCACAAGTTAGGGCTCTGCAATGACGTAGCCTCAACTTGAAGAACATTTCGTGATATTTTCCTCATTGAGGAACGTCTATATAACTTGTTTTTGAGTTAAACAAGGAAATCTCGAATAAGTCATTAAGACACTTACACAAGTTGCTTATATTTTCTTATTTATATTTTTATTTATATTTTGTTCATATTTGTTTGTTTTTGTTATATTTGAGTATCTTGTTTATATTTTTCCATGAAACGACTTTAACTAGGTATTGGTTTGGGTGGAAGTTTAAATGGCGCGGTGGGTGAGTGGTTAGCGCATTGAATTTCTATTTGGGGGACCCGGGTTCGAGTTGCTGCCCGGCAGAAGCTTTTTCAAGTTTTATTGTTTCAGTTTCAATTTTAATGCATATTCAGTGTGATAAGCAAGATCTTCTCTCCTCCAGAAAGAAGATATTGGAATGACGAAAATTGGAGAAGGTCTCTTAATGGAGGCAATCATTTAAAAAGTGAATTCCAGCAGTTGTTCTAGATTTTATATTTTCAGCTACTTTCAAGCATTTTCTGATTCATGTGTGATCAGTGTTTTTATTTCCTTGATTATAAGTATATAATGAAAAATATACATTACATACACAGCAACAGTGAGATTAACTTATGATATTCATTGGACAACACGCTCTAAACCAGAGAGATTGATCTCAGAATGGAGAAATGTTTCGTGCGTCATCTACTCACAATTTTACTTCCATACAGACTTGACTCAGTGCTACCAACTGCTGTCATTGACGAGAAAAGTTACGTGTAAGTTGGGCTGCATCTGTCTAGGCGTTCTCACAACCGCAAATGACCTGGACCCCAAGTAATGGAATTAGAGCGCTTAGGGGGGAAATGGGGGAAATTACTTTTGTGACTGGCTGTGCATTGTTATTTCATAGCATTGTTACAGAAATAATAGTTTTGGGACTTCCTATACTTCTTCATTCTAGTGGTAAAAGAAAAGTAATGTTGGGTTTACAAATTCTAAAAATTAATAAATAAATAAATAGAAACGAATCGGAGGATTGTGTCAGCATTTAGCTAGGCTACAATATGTGACTAGGAAATGAACATACTGTATGTGTGAAAATAAGCTCTTTTTGTCATAGAAATAAAGGCTTTCTTCGAGCTTGTTTCCTGATTTTGATGGCACTACGGATATTACACCTAATGGAAAGCACTATGTGGATATATTCAAAATCAACTACTATCTTAGGCAGTCAGTAAATAAAAGTCAGTACTTAAATTGTAACTTGCACTGAAAGTTTAAACGTATTTCGGAAATTGCTAGGCAATACCTTTATTTTTAAATAAATACACACACACACACACACACACACACACACACACATATATATATATATATATATATATATATATATATATATATATATATATATATATATATATATATGCTTCTATGACATAGTAATCATTAGCCACGCCATGATGTTTCTCTGGATACACCACTATTTATTCTAAGAACATTCAAAGATTTAGTATGTATAACATGCCACACCAATCTCAAACGTGTATTAATTTGTATATTGTTTGTTTTAAAACAATTAATTGTTTTGGAATCGCATCCTAATATGCTTAATATAATTTGTTCCTACCAACATAGGTGTGTTTTAAAAAAAGAAGAAGAAGTAGCGAAAGCTGTTCCAATCGAAAATCCAGATTTCCTCCGAAATCCGGAAAGTAAAAAATCCGGTTTCGGAAAATAAATTCTCGGATTCCGGATTTTTGTCTGTTCCTAATGTGGAGTTACTGTTTTCGTTTTATTCCGATAGAGGCGCTATTGAAATACACTCATGTCCAAAATAATTGTCGCATATCTATAAAGTTGTATTTTTGTTTTATTGTTCTTATTTACTGCTCTTTTGACATGAAATTTTCCACATACATGTCTTTGCCGATTATACACATACTAACATTATAACAAATACCCGGCGAATTCGTTATCAAATTATATTCTTACACCACCATATTTATAGATATCCGACAATAATTTTGGATATGAGTGTATATAGTAGGTGCATGAATTTAAATCCACTTCCTTCAGAAGTTTCGTAGAATTGATTGCATATTTGAAATGTGAAATTTTAACTTTGCGTTTATTGAAAAATTCAATCCTCAGAAGAACCGGGTCCTTTATTCGTTGCTCTATGATTGATTGCCGCAAGTGATTTTGTGCAGACTGATTTTCAGCATTCAACAGCATCTTTAAATATTTGAAAAAGTACTTATTTTACTTCTTTTATATCAAAAAGTACAATGAAACCTGTATTAATTAAGTTTAAATGCAAATTATAGGAAATATTCAAAACAAATGTTATAAAAACGTTTAAAGATAGATGAAGATAACTGACCAAGGAAAAATGCATCAATACCATTCTGCTTCTTAGCGGCTACAGTTGGAGAATTGACTAAGGAATTTAACAGTTTATAACCTAACAGACAACTAATTACTCCGTAATCAAACCAGTGATTTTTTTTCGAGCTTACTAGTAGCTATATGGTAGCGTATGCACCTTCAGGGCGGGAAACGCAGATTCGATTCCCCGCTGGAGCTAATGTAGCTTATATCCCACGTTAAAGCTGTAGGTCGAGGTCTTATATAGCCTTAGCGCTGAAACGGACGCTAAACTTCGATCCACCCAGTTAACTAATTAAGATGGCGATGAACTTTTGTTTTTGGAAGCGCTTAAAAGCTTTGATTTTTATCTAAAGTTTTGGTCTGCAGCATGTGACGTACATAATCTGGAACGACTGCAAACAATTTTAACTTACCATAGTATAGTGTTAGTGATGGTTTCAGGGAAGGCCCGAATAAGAGAGACATCTCTTTGATCGTGGTCAATCTGGGTTATCACTATCTTGACCCAGATTTACTCGAAATCTCTCTGAAGACAATCTTTTAAAATAATTCATATGTGTTACTGGAACCGTAATACTGTATCAACTTAGTGTGTATACGAATAACAAGGGTTACTTCGAGCATCATTTTTAAATCCAGATCTTGATACATCCTGTAGGTATTCAAGTATTTTTTTTATATAATTATCTTGTACTTCATCTTCCTCTTCTTCTATTAGAATCCCGCAGTGAGATTCATAAGATTGTTTTTAGTACGTCCGCCCGTTACTCGGCACGGTAACTCCTTGAATGGATGCGAATTCTTGAAATCTTTTTTTTTTTTTTTTTTTTTTTTCAGTAGATAGCTAGAGCGATCAACTCGGCTGACCGGTAATGGAGTCAATTTGCTAACGTATTAACGCATAATGGCGACACTAACAGTGGTAATTTAAAGACAACAACCCCTGCATGTAAGAGAATATTTGAATTTTTGAACTGTGGCTATCTGTAGCTCATATTCCATTCATGTGTGCGAACTTTTGAATTCCATTTTCTACAACGGACAGTTAGAGTAATTCCTTCTACCAAGTTTGTTAATGAAATCAGTCCGTCTGCATCGTAACTGATGACTGTCTTTAACGATGGCTACTCTACAATTCATAACCCTTACATATGAGCAATTTTTTAAGTTCTGTATTTTGCAATAGCTAGATAGAGAATTACTCTTTCAGAATTTGATACTAGAGTCAATCTGTTAATATTGTAACTGGTAGCGGTGGCTTTAACGATGGTTATCCACATCCCATACATGGAAATATTTCGCGTATGGGAAATATTATGTTTACCAGAGTCCATGTTTACCAGAGTTCAGCACTAAAATAAACCGAGAAAAAGAGGGTGTTTAGTGGCAGACCGGGATATAAGTGAGGGTAGGATATAAGTGAGGGATAAGTGCGAAAATAGAACATAGAAAATGTCTAGAAATGCCATGTTAATTTTGAAACGAGTAGAGGGATTGAGGTCACATGTTTGATAGGAGGAATGCATGTAGAGCTCCACTGAATAGGCGTAATGTGAATCATGGGGAACATCTGAAAAGCCGCCATATTGAAATTACCGCAAGAAGAATATACGGGAAAGGGGTCATGTGACATATGGCTCTTGACGCACACCGTCTATTGAAATCAATAGTGGCCAGTACGATTTGACACCTCTGTTTACTTGCAACTGTTATGGACCTTAAAAATGATTATGTGGTTGATACAAAAATGGAGACAACAGTGGGCAACATTTGAAAAACGATAAAGATGGACAAAGATGGACAATCGGGCTCGTCACAGCTGTCGCCGGTATTGAAATTGAAGCAGTAATCGACAAGTGTCATGAATGAGCCAGGTGCTGTTTGAAATATCCAGCTTTGTAGAAAGCATAATAGCTTGGAACCTTGCTGTTGTAAACTGGAAGTTGGTGAGTGATTGCAAGTTAATGAAGTCCCGTTCTCATATTTTAAAGTCGAATGACTGGAAAACGGTGTCTGTTATATATTTTACGAAATTGTTATACGGACGGAAAAAGAACATATCCAACGGTTTGTATGAGTGACGTGCAACCATCAGGGATAAGGAATCTGTAAGTTCAACATTGTCCAGTTGCTGCACCAACTCTTCATCTTCATTGGCTCTCCATGAATCAAAGAGGAGCAGCAATTTTATTTGCTCCATAGAAGACCAGAAAACGTCAGTCATGAATTCTTTCAAGTTGTCTTTTGTCGTATTTGCATTTTTACCAGCATATGAACCAATATTGGTGGGATCGGGATGTTTGTTGCCTGGAAAGTGGCCTCATTCACGTCATCTTTGCGACAGTATTGCTACATTGCCATAGCGTGGAACGCTTTCTGTTGCAGAGGTCTCAATACAGGGTTTGTCCGGGAAGTAATATGACTGATTTTATTCCGCCATGACTGTACTTCGGAGCGTGCGCGCACCGACTGGATCCGGTAGAGGGCGTTCCTAGCTAACGAACGAGCGGCTGGTCAGTTGTCTCCGAGCACACGGAGAGTCAGGACAGGCTTTTTCGCGCGACGTGTTTCTGTGCGTGGTGCAAGCCGAAAATGCAGTGTTCGTTAGAGCAGAGATACGCGATTAAATTCTGTGTTAAACTCGGCAAATCTGCGACAGAGACGTTTGATATGATCAAGCAGGCTTACCCAGATGATGCTTTAGCAAGAAGTGGTGTGTTTCGGTGGCACAAGGCCTTTTCGGAGGGCCGAGAAAAGGTCGCCGATGAAGACCGTGCTGGAAGACCTTCGACTTCGACAAACACCGACAATGTGACTCGTGTGCGCGAAGTTTTGAACTCAGACCGTCGACTAAGTATTCGTTTAATTGCCCAGATGTTAAATTTA
Organism: Thermobia domestica; assembly: GCF_964235325.1. Taxonomy (NCBI): domain Eukaryota; kingdom Metazoa; phylum Arthropoda; class Insecta; order Zygentoma; family Lepismatidae; genus Thermobia; species Thermobia domestica. The sequence goes on along the minus strand of NC_137455.1, from coordinate 248,963,571 downwards.
CCAAAAACTGTGGTTCATGAAATTGTGACGGAGCATTTGAACATGCGCAAGGTGTGCGCGAAGATTGTCCCAAAAGTGCTCACTGACGACCAGAAATTGCGGCGAGTGGAATTGTGCCAAGAAAATTGAACATGCGCAAGATGTGCGCGAAGATTGTCCCAAAAGTACTCACTGACGACCAAAAATTGCGGCGAGTGGAATTGTGCCAAGAAAATTTGAACATGTGTGAAAGTGACCCCCAATTTTTTAATAACGTAATCACAGGTGACGAATCATGGATCTTTGAGTATGATCCCGAGACAAAGAGGCAATCTTCCGAGTGGCACACGCCGGCGTCTCCTCGCCCAAAAAAGGGAAGAATGAGCAAATCCAAAGTGAAAACGATGCTCATTGTCTTTTTTGACATCAAAGGCATCGTCCACCATGAATTAGTTCCTCCTGGACAAACCGTCAACACCAAGTTTTACGTGGAAGTGCTCAAGAGACTCAAACGAAGGGTCAATCGGGTCCGACCAGACATCGGAGCCGACTGGAAGCTGCACCACGACAACTCCCCGGCTCACACCGCCTTTCTTGTGAACAGCTACCTGACCAAGGCCGGCATCCCAACGCTTCCGCAGACGCCCTACAGCTCAGATGTGACCCCCCGGACTTCTTTTTGTTTCCTCGCCTGAAACGCCCTATGAAAGACAAGCATTTTGAGACGACATAGGGGATCCAAGCAGCTTGCACCGCGGCTCTCAAGACTATTCCGGAGAACGACTTCAGTGATGCCTTCAATGCTTGGAAATCGCGCTGGCAGCGCTGCATCGACGCAGAAGGAGCCTATTTTGAAAGTTTTTAAAGAATTGTAACGATTGGCTCAACAATTTTTTTTTTTTAAATCGACTCAGTTCTACTACTTTCCGGACAAACCCTGCATGTATTGGCGATTATTGATTTCAATAGACGGTGTGCGTCAAGAGCCATATGCAACATGAACCCTTTCTCGTATATTCTTCTTGCGCTAATTCCAATATGGTGGCTTTTCAGATGTCTCCCATAATTTACATTACGCCTATTCAGTGGAGCTCTACATGCATTCCTCGAATGTAACCATAGAAAATCTACAGGCAGGAAAAGCAGCAACTTCCACAATCAACGGTATAGCATATCTACATCTAAACCCATATAAGCTATAGTTATTCCAGGCATTCGATGCTGGCAGTAATGAAAAAAGATTGGAATTAGTACTTTTACAATTTTGTAAGATTTCGAAGATAACACTTCTTCTTAAAGGTTATTTTTTTTTCCAATGAATCAACATTTCATAATTCTGGTAAAGTGAAATGAGGAAATATCAGAATTGGAGGACTCAAAATCCAGCATGAAAGAGAATATCCAAAACTGAGTGTCTTTTGCGACATTAATTCTGTTTAACTGTGACTAGAATTAAATATTTGGGCAAGCTCCAAGACTGATTGTTTCCACAAATTCATGCAAAACTGCACTCCACCTCACTTTCGCTACAAGATACAGGAGAGTCTGAATGACACAATTTCAGGACGATCGATTGCAAGAGGTGGCAACATGATCTTGTCCATCTTAAGTGGCCTTCAAGGTAACCAGATCTTTTCCCTTGTAGTTTTTATCTGTGGGGGTACAAGACAGTGTAAGTATATATTTGCATTTGTTATACTACCTATGCCTGCTACTCTTCACGATCTGAGAGATCGACTTATACAGCAATGAGTTCAATAACCATGGACAATTAATTCGTGTGTGGCAAGAAATGGACTATTGATTGGACTTTCGTGGCATAGCAAATGTTGTTCAGAACAAATGTTGAAAGCATAAAAACTTGCAAATGTGTTGCTCATGATGAATGTAGAAAATAAAACTCTGAACTTTCCTCTATCCAATGATTTCTCGTATGCATCTCTATATATTGTCGTTCATTAGAAATAAATATTTTAAATCTGTTCCTTCTTTCTGAACACTCATGTATTATTCCATGGTGTGATAAATATGTTTCTCATAAAATTTTCACCTGAATATGTGTTGAAACTTGAAGTATCAGTTACTTACAATAGAAAATCTCTCCGATCCTTCGTTCCAGCCGCCAATAGCTACTGAAGTTTTAAGATTTGAGTTCTTTTGTTTAAGTTCATTGAATCTTCTAAATCCACCTGAAAAGTTAAAAAATAAATTATTGTTTTCAATCTTTTTGCGTAACATTCTCAAAATCTGATAGTCCCAATAGGTAAAATGATCATAACAGTGAAGCAAAGATCTTTTACAGACATAATTTTGTTTGCATTTAACTTACACTATGATAATGTGCTATCGTACATTTTAGCTACTTATCCTTTTTACAGTTAATATATGATATAATAAGTACTAGTGTGGGTAATTGTGAGGAGTATATGTGTAATGCTTAAAGATGTGAGCGACACTGATAGAAGACAAGCAACAATACTTAGGTAGATAAAATCTGCTTCACCGTAATAAAAAATTATCAATTATTTGAGCAATGAACGACATAATTTTTGCGCCATAAAAAAATGTTTTCCTTGGAAAGTAGTCACGAAAATTTAGCCTCAAGCTTGTCATTTTGTTCAGCTTGATATAATCTATCGTCTGATATTTGTTATCTTTGGACAATTTTACAGTTAAACAAAATTAATTAAAGCTTTAGAGTTAATCGTAATTTTGGGCTATGTCTCACTAAGTGAGCTGTCTTCTGCCATCTTGTTAGTGTCATTGAAACGTTATGTAATATTATATTTCAGGATCAGTTTCACCTTAAAAGATCGAACAGTATGAATTTTTGGGTTTACGTAGACATAATCATTTTCTCGGAAACTACGTATGACCTTTAGTACTCACCCACATCATTTTATTCAAATTAATGAAATCTATCGAATCTCTCATATTAAAAAAATACGTTAAATACAAATTATATTGTAGAATTATGGGAGCGAAGCTTCTCTTTACTCGACTTAGGCGTTCGTTTATCCGGATGCTTCTCCGAGATGCCTGAATCGTTCTGAACAATATTTGACATGATGATCAAGATCGCGCGCTGATGATCGTATACTGGGTCGCATGTCCCAATCGAGCATACCGTTGAGGAATAACTACCGAAAAACGGGATCCTATAGACTTAACTTTGGAAAAGCATTTGGCGTGCGAATTCTTATTGTAAGCAATGGAAAATAGAATTTTCAGCATTAGAAATAGGGCGAAGCCCTTTTCGTTTTGTTCTGCGAAACAATTTTTCAAAGCGAAGTTCCTCTTTACTTGACTTAGGCGTTCGTTTGTCCGGATACTCCTGCGAGATCTCTGAACCGCTCTTAACACAATTTGACATGGTGATTCGAGAGCGTGCGCTGACTGTCATATGGAATTGCATGTCCCAATTGGACATACCATTGAAGAATAATCACTGAAACACAGGCACCAATAGATTTAACATTGGAAAAGTATTTGGCGCGCGAATGAACATTGTAAGCAATGAAAGTAGAATTTTCAGCATTTGAAATAGGATGAAGCCCTGTTCGTTTTCGTTCTACGAACAAATTTTTCAAAGCTACTGTCTTTTCGCTGATATGCCAAATACAACCATTTTCATGTCGTGTTCGTTCATTAAAACAACTGATGCACTAAAAATTCTAAGAATAATAAATAAAGGTCGATCGCTTCGCTCTAAATTTGCAATTAATGTATACCTACTAGTATTAAATACAGTTATTATTTATCCTATAGTTACACATTCCCGGCAAAAATCAACTGATATGCCGGGGCTACAACTTCCTTAATTATCCGATTGAAACTTTGTATGGTGCGTTCTGCAGGCAAAAAAATGAGGCTTTCAGATACTGGTATGTTTGTTCCCATGTAGCCAGCAGGAGAGAAATAATAGAGAGGGAAAAAGTTAAATTTTCCGAATTTTTCACCTAATATCGGGAATTATTTTCTTGGCTAGAAACACTGCCACCAGACATATGCAAACTTTCTGAAAACAAACCTTGGTAGTTCACTAATATATCCTACAAGTATCATGGTGATATCTAACAAAATAAGCATGAAAGTTTAAAAAATCTCATTGTACCTCAGAAATTCACAATTTTCTTAACATTTACAGAAAATGATTTATTATAAACCTCAACTGTACCTCCCTAATTATCCAACTGACATTTTTTATGGTGCATTGTGTAGGCTAAGGACGAGGCTTTCAGACACTGGTACATTTGATCGAATGTAGCCAACAAGAGGGAAATAGAGACAAAAAGGGAACTTTTCCAAAATTTCCCCTAAAATCCAGAATTGAAATTTCCTGTAGCTGGAAACACTGCTACCAGACAGACACAAACTATCTTAAAATAAACACCGGTGCACCACTAATATATTCTACAAGTATCGTGGCGATATTTAAAAAAACAAAGCTTCTAATTACAAAAAATAGATTACGGTAAACATAAAAGTAGGGGAAACTAGAAAAATCAAGGGTTAGAACCTAAATACGAATTTTTCGTGCGGCCTCTAATTACCCTATTGTATCGATCTGTACCCGCTTTTGTTCAATAAGGACCAACGGACTGGTGTAAGTTGAAATTCGATCGGAGGTATAGGTACGGATTTATAAACAAAAATTTCGAAAATTTCTAATTTTTTGTCCAATTTAGGAATTTTTTTAATTTCCTTAGTTGGCAATGATGCGCGCGAGCCGGTCCAATTGAAGTCAACAATTAGGTATCCATCCGAGGTATCTACTAGACAAGTCTTAAGGAGATCTCTCTACAACGAAGGAAGTTACAGGGGAAAAGGAAAAAAGAAAATTCGAAATTACAAAATTCTCGAATTTTTTACTTTGGGCTGAAATTTCAGAAGGAAACTCGACACCCAGGAAAAAAAAAGAAACTACTATGATAAACTACGGCCCAACCATATTTGGCCAAACAAATATCCCGATATCTTAATAAATGTCCACACAGGAGCGGATTAAAAAATTAAAAAAGAAAAAAACGTGTGTGTGCCACTTTGGTAACCTGAGTCCAAAAGGGTTAATCTAATTTCACAGTTGAAGAAAATTAAAAATTTAATCAAATGGTTTTTCAAGCAGACAAAACGCTGTTAAATGTATGAAGAAGGATGATGATTTTTTTTTCATTCAAGTAAAATAATATACAGGGTGTCACAAAAAGATCGGGACGGTAGAATATTTCGAGAAATACACGTCGTATCATGAAATACAAAAACACGTGGCAAATATATTTTCAAATTCTATTTCAGGGTGGAACAATGAATTCACCCGGTTGCCCCCTAAGGCGGGCAACTTGGAAAGTTTAAATGGGACCCCCAGTTTTTAGTACAGATTCAGATGCTACACACAAAAATACCTAACTTTTACTGCAAACATTTTTGTGTATTCTTGATAGATGGCTCTGTAATCGCGAGAAATCTGTTTTATTGCGTAACGCAGCAGAAAGATCGGGACAGGAAAATATCTCAAGAAATACACATGAGAAAACAAAATACGTGTCAAATATTTGTTCAATTTCTATTTAACTGTGTGCAAATCAATGCTCCTTGGCGTCCCCTAAGGTTGCAGAGGGGGGCAACTTGAAAAGTTTAAGTGGGACCCCAAAGTTGGTAGTTCAGATTCAGATGCTACATACAAAAATACGTAACTTTTATCTGCAACATATTTGTTTGTTTGCTCGATAGATGGCACTGTAATCGCAAAATCTCAGTTTTATGGAGCAAAGCAACAGAAATATCTCGAGAAATACGCATCTGGGCATGAAATTAAACACAAATATATGGCTCTAATATGTTTGATCCCTAAAGTGTGTGTTTGGAAATGAATGAACTTGGTCAACCCGTAGAGGGGATAGGTGGAGGCGGCACTTGGCAATGTGACATGGGAACCTCCAATTTTTACTGTAGATTCAGATGCTGTACACAAAATCGACGTAACTTTTATCGGAAAAGTTGTTTTGTGTTCTTGACAGATGACAACGTAATATCAAAAAGCTGTTTTATCGAGTAACGCATGAAATGTACTTTGGAGCAAGAGATAGAAATACTGTATACCTGCCGAACGTTCATTTGAATTGTTTTATTGGAGTTACTGTCACTGCAAGCTGTAATCATGTAATCATGAGCGTTGACAAATAGGGAATTATGGGCCATTTGCTCCCTCTGGAATTTAAGTTGCCCCTGATTTTGTTAAATTATCCCTACATGTGAGATTCATTGTTTACAATTACCATTTTAATGGTAGTTTCGCCACCTGCTCTTGTCTTCTGAAACATCGTGCTTCTCTCTCCTCGGAAAAATCCTGCGGACGCCCATGACTGTAATCGCAACAACTAAATATTTCTTTCAAAGTGCACAGAAATGTTGTAGTTTAAAACGCACGCAATATTTCAAATTGAACGTTGTGCCCCCAAGAATGAAGGCATTAAGATAAAATAGTTCTCCGCGAAACGGAGGCATTAAAATCAAATCAAACAAGCATGAAACTACCCTAATTTCAAAGAGTTGTTTTTATATCGAAGCAACGTTGGTCATCGACGTGTATGTCAAATAAGTCATCCAAGTAGAGCTGGTAATTGTGTTTCTAGTTGCTGTTTAGTTCTTTGCGGAGTAGCCTTGGCATGCCTGCTTCGAGTTAGTTTTGCATGGAAAACACTGCACAACAGTTTTCATCAGTGCAAAATTAGTGATTTACTCCGTAGTGGGCTGTTACAGCTGAGAGACAGTAGCGAGTAGTGTGGAATGAGTGAGAATCGAAATCCCGCCAGAGACTTCCTCATCACGATGTCTTATTGTGAATCCAATTCGAGGTGTTCATTGTGAGTGAATGTCTTGTAAATTAAGTGCACTTTAGTGGCGAAGGTAAAGTAAAATTGTGGTGATCTCGAAGTGCTGGACAGATATTAACTACTTCACGACATGGCCACTCTTTTTGAGCACGACAGAATAATTATTTTGATGATGCGCGGATGGGATGATCGCCAAAGATCGTATGCTGAAGTTCGGGCGCTATTTAACGAAACATTTCGCGGTCCAAACGATCTCATTTCAAAGTCGACTCTCGAGCGCACCGTGCAGCGCTTCGAGGAAACGGGAAGTGTAAAGAATCGTCTAATTCATGGGCGACCAAAGTCATCGACTACGGCCGAAAAACAGCTTGACGTTCCATTATCCTTCGTTGAAAATCCTCACCTGATTATCCGCAAAGGTGCTCAACAACATGATATCAGTGGCATGGCTGTCCGCAGAACTTTGAAAGCAACCAACTTCCACCCGTACAAAATGCATCTGATACATGAGTTAAATGAAGATGACTTCGACCGTCGTATGAAATTTTGTGAACAGATGATGAGGCGCATTGATGACGATCCTAACTTTCTCACTAGAATTATTTTTTCAGACGAAGCCACTTTCGAATTAACCGGTCACGTTAACAGACATAACTGTAGATTTTTGGCTGACAGCGATCCTCATTGGTCGGTTGAAGCACATACCCAATACCCTCAAAAATTGAACGTCTGGGCGGGAGTGATGAACACCTCCATAGTTGGACCATTTTTCATTGACGGGAATTTGAATGCTGGGAAGTATGCAGATATGCTGCGGAACGACGTACTTCCAGCAATTAGAGACATTGTAGCAGATAACTTAGCCGGAAGTGGTTCCAGCAAGATGAAGCGGGCCGCACTATGGTGTAAATAATTGTTTGGCAATTTGTGAATGAGCAATTCCACCAAAGGTGAATTGGCAGAAGAGGTGAAATTGAGTGACCAGCTCATTCTCCTGACTTATCGCCACTGGACTATTTTCTCTGGGGACATTTGAAGAATCGTGTGTACTAAAGGAAGCCTACCAACTTACATGAGCTTCGGCAAAGCATTATTGACGAAATTGCACTGATTGAACGCAATGTCATTAGGGCTTCTGTACATAGATTCTATCATCGAATAGGACATTGTCAAATCGAACAAGGTACGCAATTTGAGCACTTACAATAACACACTGGTTACTGGCGAATATCGTAGGCACCAACAAGCACTCCGACGGTGAGAGGCGAGGTGATGCACCGACAGAATAGACCCAGGAGGGAATATACAACTACTCAGGTATGTTCACGTAGCTGTTCCTGTGTAGCACTACAAGTAGTTAACTTATCGCCTGTTGCTATATCTGATGTACACATTAGGAATTTCCACTTCAATATGACTGTTTAATTTTAAACTTTAGTTGTTTCTTTGATTATTTCCTGCTAAGGTGACTAGAATAAAATATTTTCGATAACAGTTCGGCATGTCCTTTTGTATTTTTTGATCGGAAGCGCATTTAGTTGATTACGGCGATGAAACACAGTTTTGCTACTACAGTGTCATCTCTCAAGAACACAAAAGAACTTTTCAAATAAAAGTTGTATATTTGTGTCCTTTGCATCAGAATCTGCAATCACAACTGCGGGGTCCTATTTCAAATTTCCAAATTGCCCCTTCTGTCTCACTAAGGTGTATCCAGATGTTTTCACTTGCACACACACACACTTTAAGGATCAAACATATTTGACGCATATATTTTTGTTTAATTTCATGCCCAGATGCGTATTTCTTGAGATATTCCACTGTCCCGAAATATCTGTTGCTTTGCTCCATAGAACAGAGATTTTGCGATTACAGTGCCATCTATCGAGCAAACAAACAAACATCTTGCAGATAAAAGTTACGCATTTTTGTATGTAGCATCTGAATCTGCACTAAAACCTGGGGGTCCCATTTACACTTTTCAAGTTGCACCCCTCTGCCCCGTAGGGGCGCCAAGAAGTATTGCTTTGCACACAGCTAAATAGAAATCGAACAAATATTTGACACGTATTTTGTTTTCTCATGCTCGGACGTATATATATCGAGATATTTTCCTGCTGCGTTACTCAATAAAACATTTCTCGCGATTACAGTGCCATCTATCAAAAATACACAAAAATGTTTTATAGTAAAAATTACGTATTTTTGTGTATAGCATCTGAATCTGTACTAAAAACTGGGGGTCCCATTTAAACTTTCCAAGTTGCCCGCCTTAGGGGGCATCCGGGTGAATTCATTGTTCCACCCTGAAATAGAATTTGAAAATATATTTGCCACGTGTTTTTGTATTTTATGATACGACGTGTGTTTCTCGAAATATTCTACCGTCCCGATCTTTTTGTGAGACCCTGTATGTCTATGTATTGTGCTTACTTTAGAAACCTCTTTCATTCCCTTTCTTTTTTCATTCTCTAATGGGGATTATTCCACAAGAGAGTTTCTAATATCAAGTTTTCCTATCTCCAAATATATTTTCAAATCGCATTCTTCTACTTCAGTATTTTTGTCGTAGGTAGTTATTGCTTAGTGACAGATTTTCCTGTCCATAGGTGCAGTGGCGTAAATAACGGACACGTAGACCCCACAATGCGGGGAGCGACAAGCTATTAGGGGGGCCCTAAATCGTAAAAGTGAATTAAGTTGAATAAGTTTTTAATAATGTATTTAGTAGAGGATGCCATCACCACCTGAAGTAACACACTAAATATTATTACTGTTGCCGACATTATAGATTAGATTTATGAACTGTTTCAGCAACTACTCTGCTTTGTTGAAAATATCTTCTTAGCAAGTAGTCTACCTGGTTATGTACTTCCCTTCAGCTGTACTTAACTTTACCGGCAACATTAGCTACTGCAGCGAGGTAGTTTACAAGACTGAAATTAATCAAAACATATTTACGGAATGTCATGATTCCAGTGTAGGTTAAATGCTAGCATTGCTAAGTATTAGAAATGAAAAGTGTCGCAAAGTGGACCTAAACGGTGTGGCAAACAGTTTTCTGACCCTGAAACAAAGTCGCTTTGGAAAATATTGAACTTGTGAAAGCTCTATTGTAGATTGGTAAAGTTTTTCAGTTGCAGAAATATCAAACTGCTTCAGCGAAAAATTATTTTAAAGCAGTTCTTGATTTCGAGAAATTGTTTAAAAACTTTTAATGCTCCTAGTGTATCTGTCATTCTAATCTAATGTGTGTATGCTCTATGTTTCTCTCACACAAAGTGATATTTATGATGTTTTATTTCTGAATCAAATACAGTATGAAGTTATATAGAGTTCAATTCTGAATTTAGAACCAGCATAAAACCAGAAATCACGAAAAATTGTGCATACCTGAACTGTTAGCATGTCCAGCATACCTGAACTGTTACAGCAACCTTCATGTCCACCACGTATCAATATTTTCTTAAATTAACTATTTATATTTTGTTTGACCAAATTAAACGAGTCCTCCAGTTCCTAACAGGCTCGTGTCTATTTACAGCAAATCCCGGAAAACCGAGAACTGTCGGATCGGTATGTTTTATAGAACTGGAAATATTTGAGCGTGTTCAAGTGATTCACATGAACACAATCAAGTTTTTCCAGTTCTAAAACAGGGGACTGACTCGGCTCAAGCTTCTCCATTTTAGTACTGTAATATCGAAATGGTTTTGCTTTCATGAGTGTGTTCCATTTGTGATTCCCGATGTTACAACTTATACATATTAGAATGGTCCTAATTTTTAGACTTTCAAGTTTCTTTGAGTCATATCCCCTTAAAATCGTTCCACATCAGACCAAAGTAACCCATGAGAAAGGTTTGCTCAATTGAACGATATTAAATGATGCTCCAATTGACTCAAGTTTTGAATGCATTTTCAGTATGCAACCTAAGGCAAAAGTATCTTGAAAGTTTGAAAATACAATATTATTAGTTAATAAACAAATATGGAAATAACAACTGCTAAATGATAAGTTGGAAATAACGTCAAATTTGAGTTTGTGATGAAAAGCTACCATGAAACAATGTATCATATGACCCCCTATATGACCTTCCTATTAAAAATTTTGAATCTAAATCTAAGATGGCTGCCACGGTGGTATTATACAGTAGTAGATGCGTTTCTAATTCCGTTATCTCTATCCAGGTATTACTCCCTCTAGCCGTTCCAAACATACAAGGTACATACGTACTTTTGCCTAATATTTTATACTGTAATTACATCAAAAACTTCAGATCGCTTGGGACATCATTTAATATTATTCAAGTGGGCTATTTTTTCTCATGGGTTACTTTCGTTTGATATGGAACCATTTTACGAGGATTAGACTCTGGATGCGAACTCTGGTAAAGCGACTCCATTCGAGAAATAAATACCACCCTAATATATATATGTTTTAACAACGGAAATTACAAATGGAACATACTGCATGAAAGTAGAATCCATTTCAATATTACTGTACTAAAGTGGAAAGGCTTGAGCCGAGTCAGCTCCCTGTGTATGCCAATGATTGATTAATCATTAATTTTGTTAATCTCATTTACCTAGCTGAATGCACACAGTTGCGATTTTATTACTATATTGTTGCATAATAGTTTCTGGGTGGTCTTATTTTTCTTCTATTATTTTTCACTCATCTAAAGGCGAAGCCAAACATATGCTCGAAATACATTTCCTGAGACCGATACTATCACTTACTATACTTCACCAGGCGCCGACAGCTTTTCATGTTATTCTTGTTATGTTATATACGGCTAGACTCATTACCGGCTTTTATCCTACTTTATGGAAGCTTGTCAAAATTATCGTTTTCATAAAATCTCATAAAAATTTAACTAACATTGGCTCCTATCGGCCAATCAGTCTTACCAATGTAAACAGCACGAATTCTGGTAAAGCGGCTTCATTCTTACCTCCTTGTTCAGTTTCATTTCCCCTCAACACAAGCAGGCTTTAGGCTGTCATTTTTCACTACTAGTCAACAGTTAAAATTACCGAGCTATCTTGTTAACCATTTTAATAAACGATTGCCGTCTGTCCTTATTTCCTTTGATATGGAGCGTGCATTTTACACAGTCTGGCACCAAGGACTTCCGTTCATACTACTCGGTATTCTACCATTATCGTACGTTCGCTTTATAGCAAATTTTCTTCACAACCTCTCAGCTTTCGTACAAATAAATTAGGCACAATTATACCACTTTATCCTATGAACGAGAGTGCCGCAAGGTTCTGCTTTATCACTATTAGTTTACATGCTATACATTGCCTATATGTCAGTAGCGCAACCACCCATTTGTGGATATCGTTTTGGTGGCGATACCTTGCTCTATATTCCTTAATGGACCAAATAAATGCAGGATTGCAACCAGCAATTGATAAATTCGTCAGTTGGTATCTCAAATGGAATTAAATTTAGCTAAAAGTCAAATGACTTTCTTTGGACTTAAACGTAACAAATATTGTCAAACTCAAAACCCAAAACGTTTGAGTCTCAGCTTACTGGTCTCATCACTGCCATTAGTTTGAAGTATCTTGATGTCACTTTCGACAAACATCTCTCTTGGAACGCCCACCTCTCCAATTTACAAGCTAATATTCGCCGTCGGATCAACTTACTGTGCAGTTTGAAAGGCACTAACTGGGGTTTTATCACTAAACTTATTCTTCATGCATATAAAGTTTTGTTCGTTCTGCTTTTACACATGTACATGACGCCTGGTTATCAACTCGACGAAAGTTTTATGACAAATTACAGGTCCTGGAATGTCATGAATTAAATCACCAAACACTCTAGCTCTAAAGGTCTACTGTCGCACAACTATCCCAACCCTCTTACCTCATCTCTACGGTTTTCACTCTCGTTACATGCAATGTCGAAAATCAGACTCTCAACCGGATCTTCATGAACTTTTAGACCAGACTCCAGCTCTATCACGTTACGCGTATTCACAAATAGAACATGTAGCTATCCCCGAAAGTGGTCAGGCCACTGCTCACTATAACTCCCATCGTCGCCTTTATTGTCGCCATCCGTTAATCCATTGCACGTAGCTTCATTAATGCACCGCTTTGTCTTTAACTGACAGGGTTCCAGTAGAGACCTGCACGGGCCGGGACCGGCCCGCGGGCCGGGCTTGGGCGGGCCGACTGTGTTATTTCTTTGGGTCGGGCCGGGCCTGGGCGGGCCGACACTGTTATTTATTTGGGCCGGGCCGGGCTTGGGCTGGCCGACACTGATTTCTCTTCAGGTCGGGCTGGGCTGGGGCCGATCAATTGCAATTCTTTAATAATTATTGACTTTCGATAAATGATAATTGGAATAAAGCCAAACGTTGGATTGCAGGTATTGCGCAGTAAATTGAGCTCTGACCTTGACCTTCACTGAACTCAAAATATGACAAGGGGTGGGAAAGTTTTGCCTGTCGCTAAACAATATTGCCATCTTCACTTTATGCTAAAAATCAATTAAGTTAGATTTTTGTTACAGGGAATGAAGTTTTTGTTCTCTCGATGACATGCAAAGTTCTAGGAGGCAATGGTACCATTCGGGAGGCAAGCGTCAGGTTGTGAACCAGAGTTTAGAAAATGTTTCTGAGGTTAGGTCAAATTTAGTACTAAATTTTGAGAAAGCTTGGGGCTCGAGCTAATTTTTTTTAAAAAATATCGGGTCGGGGTCAGGCCAAAAACTTTTAAAATTTATCGGGCCCGGGCCGGGCTTGGGCCAAAAATTTTAAAAAACTTATCGGGCCGGGCCGGGCTCGGGCCGAAAATCTCCAAAACATTTCGGGCCCGGGCTGGGCCGGGCCTAGGTACGTTCGGGCTGGATTGGGCTCGGGCCGAAAAATTCGGCCCGTGCAGGTCTCTAGGTTCCATTTGTCTGAACTTGCTCTGAGTAGTCCCAGAGAAGAAGATAAACACCCTCGTCGCAACTAACATCTTACGTCCTTGTGTTGTAACCTGTACTTCACTTCATTATTTATGTAACATGCCATGCTTAAATCACCTTCTCATGTAAACCTAACGAAAATAAATATAATAAATCCTGATACCCATTTTCAATTCGAACAAGTAAATGAATGTTCATGACCCCAGAGAAGGCGTTACTTGGGAATAAATTTGCATTTAAAAGAAAAACACCTCGAGGTTAGTATGCGTAGGATTGACCGTTCTTGGTTGGTTTTACCTTGAGAAACTTCTCACCTCATTCACAGGCTGCTTGGGCATGGTGACTCTTACCCTTCTCACAGGCTGTCTGGGCCTGCAGACTCTTTATCTTTCTTATAATGATAACATTTATAAATATGTATATGTTGATATGGACAACAGTCCTTATTGTATGATATCATTTTTCTTTTTTGGCCAGACCTGAACATTTAACTTGTTAAGTTTAGTGGGCAGGCATGTATAAACATATTCTTCTACACAGTTGTGGTATAATATGTTAAGAAGCCATTACTAGTGGACGCATTCTCAATTGTAAAGAAGGAATTTTATGAAAAATAAAGAGATAAATGCAGATAATTAGTGGAAAATACATCAGTTTAAATATATTTTATCTTGAGTGTTATCATTGAACATTTAGTGAGTAAACTACGCTTTAATTAGTTCCAGAAATTATAATATAAGGAACTTTGGGATAATATATAGATATTATATATTAAATGGTACCGAACTCACGGGAATTTTGAGACTAGGTGGATGTTAAGTGCACCAGTCTCATATTTATAATCGAAAACGTAATATATGTTACTTCGAAATAAAAAAGGTGTATAAACCTGTCATAATGAATGTACCAAATAATGGTGATAATTTTTGTAAACGAATTGAAGAAATTAATACGTCATCAACAGAGACAATGTCTAATTTGGCTGAAATGGTTCGTCAATTAGGGCAATCAGTGAACCAAAATTTGGAACAAAATTATGTCCGGATTTAATACATGACCCAGCAAGTCACAGAACGAGTGGATGCCCGGATTGAACACATGACCCAGCAAGCGACAGAATGAGTGGATGCCCGGATTGAACACATAACCCGGCAAGTGACAAAACGAGCGGATGCCTGCAATGAACAAATAACCCAGCAAGTAACGGAACAATTAAATACGAACTTAGAGCGAACTGATACTAAAATAGAATTGATACTTCAAAGGTTTGAGGTTATTCAAGGTTCAATCAATGTAGTGCAAATGCAAGCCAACGAAAATTAAAGCCAAATAAGGGAGCTCCAAGAAGATGTGCTAGCTCTCAAAGAAAAACTTGAAACGTATGAAGGTAGAAACATCCCAATGATCAGTAAAGCAGATTTGACACCTCAAGCACCTGCGAGTCAGCTACATGAAGATGATCATCCCCCTGTTTATACACATACAACTAATGAATCCGCTTCTAATTCGAAAAATGAGGGAGAGGACGGAAGATTGATAGAAAATGTGAATCCTCATCTCTATGTGCAGAAGGAAATTCCAACTCACGTGAAATATAGTAAAGTAAGGTTTCCTAACTTTCATTTAAAATTTAGCGATGCTAGATCCATGATTAAATTTAGTGTCAGGTCAGATGATTGAGCAGCAACCGTTTTCTTGGAAAATTTTGAGGAAGAGTGTGAATTAATTGAAATACCTAAGTCACAATTTCTTAGAATCATTTTATTGCCTCCTTGTTCTGCTTGGTACAAAGGTATAAGAAACAAATTACAATTGTTAGCAAATCGAGATGCGCTTTTCAGAAATAGGTTTTTTATCCAAAGGTTGACAAAAGTGTAACTGATTTTGTAATATCAGCTTATAATGACTTAAAAATTCTAAATCCTTTTTAACAAGAACTGTGCATACCAGGTAAAAACATCGATAAGAGTGTGAGATTACAACAGATCTTAATTTCATTCCAATGTGTTAATTTTAGTGATTTACTTGTGATAATACAGAATTACGAAACTCAAATAATGATACAGAATAACAGTAATAAATCCTGACCTAATCAGACGGCTATTCACACTGTTAACATCAAGAAGAATACCGATTGCAATACAAGAAATAAATTAGATTTGTGCGGAATGATAACAGGAACAACCAAACTACAAATAAAAAATACGTATAATAGGCCTAATTACCCTCATAATGCCAATTTTCATAATAGTTTTACAGGTAATGAAAATTTTCAAAACAGTGCACGTAAAAATAAAGCAAATAATGAGAGAAATACTTCATAAGAACGTACTCAAAAAATGGCTATTGAATCTAATGTCCTTGAATTATTTAACAGTAATACTTTGAACTAAGTGTTGCTGGCGTGGCATGGTTGAAACCACGCCAGCTGCTAATTTATACACGTGTATTATTGTGACAATAACAGTATTAATGGTAATAAATAGTATTAACATTTCTGGAAAGGTACGAGGGCAAGTCAAGAAAGACTTGGACTGATTTTTTTCCCGGCAGTTCTGTTAACGCTGGAGCTTCATAGTTTGGCATACAAGTAGGGTGGGTCTTGCTGTGCATATATATAAAATGTTGTTAAGGAATCATTGCATGTTTGGTAACCACGACTTTTTATTGCAGGTGATGTTCTGCGCCGCCTCTAGAAGTCACCTGTAGAAGAAATGAGTCATTACGAGATGAACAATTTGCAGCTATACGGTTCTGCTATCGTGCAACAGAAACTCTAGGAATGTTGAGAGCAGCCTACAAAGATGACGCTCTGCCACGAAGTACCGTGTTCTGGTGGTTCAAAGAGTTTAAAGAGGGCCGAATGACAATCACGAAAGCTGGTGGACCAGGTGTATCAGCGTCAGCTGTTACTGAGGTGAACATTAACACGGCAGCAGTCATTGTTAGAGAAGATCGCCGCATCAGTATCGACGATCTGGCAGCCGCACTACGCATATCTCATGGCAATGCCTTCAAAATTTTGCATGACCACCTCCACATGAGCCGAGTGTGTGCGCGATGGATTCCGCGACTCCTGACACCAGAGCAGAAGGCCGTTCGAGTGGAGACTTGCAGGGAGCTGTTGCAAAGGTTTGAGGATGGTGGAGACGCCTACCGCACCATGCGACTTTTTTCTATTCCCTGCCCTAAAATCCAGACTGCGTGGACGCCGCTTCTCCGATAATTCCGAGGTTCTGAAGGAATCGGAGGCGGTTTTGAAGGACCTCTCAAAGAATTGCCTGCGACACGTGTTTGAGGACTGGAAGACTCGAATGAAAAAGTGCATTCAAATGGGCGGGGACTACTTTGAAAAGGATCATGTGCCTGTTGCTGAGTAATAATAAATTGCCTAGAAAAAAAATCAGTCCAAGTCTTTCTTGACTAGCCCTCGTAACTATCTTTAGGACTGTAAATTATGCTAGTATCGGGTATTAGATGATATAAATGACTCTTATGTACCTGATATTGACTTGGTGTTTTTAAAAACAGTCTTAGCGTTAGAATACATTCCCATTCAAGCTTTGATTGACACTGCTGCTCCAGTATTCTTATTGTCGTATTCTTTTTGGCAAAAACTTATTAAAGATATAACTAGCCCAATCTTACAAAGTTGATAATTTAATTTTAGTAGATTATACTGGTAAACACAAAAAGACAGTAATGGGTAAGAGCCGAGTTGTCATTACCTTACAACATTATGATATATCTGTGCCCTATTAGTTATTAGGGATTTGAATGAGAATCTATTAATTGGCTTAGATTTTCTTACGCAACTCCGTGTTGTTCTAGATTTTGAAAATAAAACTTTATCTGTTAATAGTCTGGACTTGCGACCAGCCAGATAATTTCTCTTGTCAATGTCAGCTATTAGAGATAAAGAATATTAAATCGGCGAATAGTCATGGATTAACAGAAAATGAAAATAAAATATTTATTGACAATGTAAATGAAATTGTAAATTCCTTGAATGATGACCACAAAAGATTTGCCTTAAAATTTACAGAAATTCTTCATAAACATACAAAGGTCTTTTCAAAAGTACCTGGTTGCTGTAAAATTTGTAATATACCATTACAGTCTAATGTGATGATGTTTTTAATAGGAGGGTGCCCGAAATTTTTTGCACCGACTGTACTTGACGTTTAACAAAAAATTTCTGGCTGTTCATATAATTCGTAAATTTTGTCTGTTATTTTATTTCAAATTAACATGGAAAACTGTAAAACTTCATTAGGAATTATAGTTTTGGGAATCGATATCTTTATTTATATATTAAATTAGTTATAAGTCTTGTATATGGATATGTAAATGGATGATTACAAGTCTTACGGTGTCAGTGCTATCTGAAAATATAGGTCCACCATTGGACGGAAATTTTGGAATAAATAACCAATCTAAAATTCGGCAGAATTTTCTGGACCACCCTTCACCTCTCTTTTAGATACCTATGTCCTTCTGAAATCTAGTTTAATCCAGATTTTACCAAATTTTATTCGTTTCAAAGCCCCACCGCCAAAAATGCTTTGTTTTGATTGGAGGATTCACCCACGCTATGATGTTAGAGCGCGATTATTTCCATTCCCTTCCTAGAATTTTTGTCGAAGACATCAGTTTGTTTGCTTCGAAAATAGTTGGTTTCCTGCAGTAGTAAACATCAAAATTCAGGTAACATTTGGATTTTATTAACGTGTAAAATCGCTGGAAGTCTCAAGGAGCCATGAATTATTAAATTTCAGAACAAAACTGGACTGAAAAGGTTGAAATAGGAAGTGCAAGTTAGTGACGCCATGATTTCATCTACCGATCGCTATGGACAGGATTCAGAAGTAGTGTGATTTCCGTTTTCCTAAAACCGGTTCTGAAGATTAGTGTTTCCCCTGATAATTTCACCTTCCAATTTTCCTGCTAATTTAGGGTTATAAGACCTGTCCATATATAGATTTGCTTATGTAGGTAGCGAGTGATTCTTTTTTTTCTTTAAACATATATGGCGGTATTCAATTTTGGCGTTGTTAAGATAGGTAGAATAATGCTCGTGTAAATTTACAGTAAGGGCTCCTATTTTACTCCTGACTTGGGAGTACAGCTTCCAGCGGGATGAGTTGAACATATAGTTTTCTCCGGGTTCCTGCCCCTTCAGGGCAGGGGTCCTATTGTTAGTCAATACTTTGATATGTCCCCTCGGGGGCATTGATTAAACAGTTTAAAGAATGTGAATTGGCGTAAGTAGTAGAAAATGGATCGATCTGGATCAGTTTTAATCAACTCACAAGCCCCTGGGAAAATGACCACCGTGCACCGTGAGCCCACGGCCTTTTACGACCTCCATTTTAGGGGTGAATTCGTTCCCTTTTACGAGCACTTTTAAGGGGGTGTATTCGTTCTCTTTTACGAGCCCATTTTTAGGGGGTGAACTCATTCCCTTTATCAACCCTTATTTTAATAAAGCAGAAATTACGAACACAAAGAAGAGAAGATAACACATAACACTACGTAACACACAGCAGAACAGATAAGAATATGAAACATAGCAAGGGTGTATTCGTTCTCTTTTCCAACCCCTATTTCAACATGACAGAGACTACGAAACATGGCGGACATAGCACAGGGGGTGTATTCATTTTCTCCACCTCTAATTGAACATAGCAGAAATTACACTGAGAGTACGTAACACACAACATCCTCCATTTTAAGGGTGGACTCGTTCTCTTGTCCAACCCCTATTTTAAGACAATGAATACCTATGTAACATAGCGATTGGATACGCTCTTTGAACCGATTTGGATGAAACTAGGCATATGGGGGTTTTCGACCATGCTGAGTACGAATATCATACCATTCTAGGGGTGTATTCGTTCTCTTTTACGAGCACATTTAAAGGGGTGAACTCATTCCATTTTCCAACCCCTATGAACAAACAGCAGTACATCAGACTACGTAACATAACGAACATACAGAAGAGCAAATTGAACTCGTTCCCTTTTTCAACCCTTATTTTAACATTGCACATAGCACAGCTAATAAAAGAGCATGGCTTATTTTAACATAGCAGGCCTCCATTTTTAGGGGTGAACTCGTTCCCTTTTCCAACCCTTATTTTAACATAGCAGAGAATAGAAGTGTACTCGTTTTAATGTAACATAGCAGGGGGCCTATTTTTCCACCCTTATTTGAGCATAGTCCATTTTTAGGGTGAACTCGTTTTCAACCCCTATTTCAACATGACATAGCAGAGGTGAACACACAGCAGATACATAAGACTTGTTCCACCCTTCCAACCCTATTTGAGCCCATGGTCTTTTAGGGGGTGAACTCGTTCCCTTTTCCAACCCTTATTTTAACATAACAGAGAATACACTGAGACTATGAACACACAGCACAACAGATAATACATAGCTACGGAGGGAGGGTGTACTCGTTCTCATTTTTCAACCATTATTTGAACATAACAGATAATACATTCGAACCCTATAGCAAAGATTCTTTTAAGGAGTGAACTTGTTTTAACCTATATTTGAACATAGCAGAGATGATTATTTAAAGAATGCGAAACTTCCGTGTTTTGTTATCAGTTACATAATAACTTCCGCCATATGTAGATAATTCTCATTACGTCATTTATCCGGATTTGAAAAAACATTGACCTAGTTTTCTCTTTAACAGAGAATAACTTGTCATTCAACGATAGGAATCCCTGAACGTAATGTAATCAATCACAAAGGTATAAAAAAAGAGGGGAATTCCCGAGGATGACTCATACTATTGCGCAATATGACGTAATCCTGTCAGACAGGTATAAAAGACTGACCGACATGTTTTTTGTAATCACTTCATGTTTACCGTGTGAAGCGTAAAGTTCAGATATTTTTTGTGTGTGCGTTTATATTATTAGTGTGGTTTATTAATAGTGTGGTTTTGTTTTCTTTTGTAAGTAAGACATTTTATAATAATACTATTAATATTATATTATAAAAACTCAGTTCAAAATTATTATAGTAACTTTGAAGAGTTAGTTTAAAAAAAATGGCAACAAAAAAGGTCAAATCAAATATTATCAATTCTGATACTCTATTTAATAATAATTTAAAAAAAATTATTTTAAAATGTGATAATGATTTAAATGAGGATAGTGGATGTTTTTTAAAGAATAAAAGAAAAGACTGTTTAGATATATTAAAACAGGAACAAGATAATTCTGCATTTAAAGTAAATTTTTCTTTGGCTACAACTTTTGTAAAACCAGTAGATTTAGAAACATGTAGATTCTTTGTAAATAGTGGTAACGAAATTATTTTGCCGAGTACAGATTTGAATTCTATAATTGAAAAACTATTTAATAAAATTTTAGTTGAACAAGAAAATAGGGCAATTAAGAAATCAGGGTGGTCTTTATGTTCTGAACCAAACCATCACTTAGAAATTAAAATCAGTAAATATGATCCGCTTTCCGCTTCTTCTTTTATAAAATTACCTCAATGGATTTTATCCAAAAAGAAATGTGTTTTAAATATTCAAAATAATGATAATAGATGTTTTATGTACTGCATTCTAGCTGCTTTATATCCAGTAAAAGAAAATACAAATCGTGTGAATAATTACATACAATATAGTAATACTTTATTACCATTATTTGAAAAAACCAATATAAAGTTTCCCGTCGAAGTAGAACACATAAGCAAATTTGAACATATGTATAATTCTGTATTTCCTAAGGAACAAATTTCCATTAATATATATGGCATTAACTATGATAATGAAACTATTTTCCCGTTACGTATAAGCGAAAATGCAGGTGTATTTAAACATATTGATTTACTGTATTGTGAAGAAAATTGCAACAGTCATTATTGTCTAATAAAAAATATCAATGCGTTATTGAAGAGTCATAAAGAGAAAACTTATGTAAAATTGCCTCAATGGATTTTATCCACAAAATGTGTTTTAAATATTCAAAATAACGATAATAGAAGTTTTATGTATAGTATTCTAGCTGCTTTATATCCAGTAAAAGAAAATACAAATCGTGTGAATAATTACATACAATATAGTAATACTTTATTACCATTATTTGAAAAAACCAATATAAAGTTTCCCGTCGAAGTAGAACACATAAGCAAATTTGAACATATGTATAATTTCATATTTCCTAAGGAACAAATTTCCATTAATATATATGGCATTAACTATGATCATGAAACTATTTTCCCGTTACGTATAAGCGAAAATGCAGGTGTATTTAAACATATTGATTTATTATATTTAAACTCTCATTATTGTTTAATTACAAATTTAAATGGTTTAGTCAGACATCAGTTAGGTAGTCATCAAACATTTATTTGTAGACGATGTTTAGTATCTTTTTATAACAAATCAAAATTAGATGAACATGACAAATTATGTAAAGAACACACTCCAACCAAAAGTAACATGCCGAAACAAGGAGAAGTTTTAAAATTTCGAAAATTGAAATTGTTATTACAGAATGATGTGATAATAATTGCAGATATGGAAAGTTTATTAAAACCTATAAATAAACAAAGTGGATCTCATACAATACAAATTCACCAACATATACCATGCAGTTTTGGTTATATTGTATGTTGGAGTAACAACTATATGAAATCAGATTTAGTTATTTATCGGGGAGAAAATGTATCGACGAAGTTTATGTCTGCTATGGAGAATGAATTAAGAAAAATCATAAACATATTAGATCAAGAAAAACCATTAATACCATTAAATAGTTCTCAGTTACAGGAGTTTAACCTATCCACTGAATGCTCAGTTTGTGATAGTAAATATACGAGTAACAATAGAAAAGTTAAACATCATAACCATTTAACTGGTCAATATATCGCCACGGTATGCAACAAGTGTAATTTACAAATTAAGCGTCAAAGTAATTTTATCCCTGTCTTCTTCCATAATTTGTCTGGGTATGATGCACATTTATTTGTGAAAGAATTAGGTTGCACCCCTGGAAATATTTTTGTAATTGCTGAAAGCACTGAGAAATACATAACATTCTCTAAGCACTTTAATTTTAATGGTAGACCTATCGAGTTACGTTTTGTAGACTTATTTAAATTCCTACCGTATAGTCTCGAAAATTTGGTGTCAAAATTAAAACCTGAGCAATTTGTCTATACAAAGCAATATTTTTCTGATGAAAAGTTTCCTTTAATTCTTCGTAAGGGAATTTATTTTTATGAATACATAAATTTAAATACATTTAAAGAAACTGAATTTCCTGGAAGAGAGGCGTTTAGTAGCAAATTGAATGGAACACAAATTTCCGAGACTGATTATCAATATGCAAAACTGATTTGGCGTGTGTTTAAATGTGAAAATTTAGGGGACTACCACGATCTATATTTAAAATGTGATGTACTTCTCACAGCAGATGTGTTGGAGAATTTTAGAAAGACATGTTTAAATGCTTTTTGTATTGATCCGATTAATTGTTTTACTGCACCTGGGTTGGCATGGCAAGCCATGTTATATAGAACAAAAATTGAACTTGAACTTTTATCAGATATCAATATGTATATGTTTGTAGAAAAATCGATTCGCGGAGGTATTACTCAAGCTGTGTTAAGATATGCCAAAGCTAATAATCCTTACGTACATGATTTTGATGCGGAAAAAGAAAAATCTTATTTACTGTATATTGACATGAACAATCTGTACGGACTATCAATGATTGACTATTTACCATATGGTGGTTTTCGGTGGGAGGATAAAATTGACAATTGGCAAGACAAACATAAAATTATCAATTGGCCCACGGATAGTGAATGGGGATTTTTTCTAGAAGTGGATTTAGAGTATCCAACTGATTTACACGAATACCATTCTGATTTTCCGTGTGCTCCAACTAATGAAGTTCCACCGAATGGTAAATACTCAAAATTACTATTGACACTTAAATCGAAATCGAATTATATCTTGCATTATAGAGTATTACAATTTTATCTAAAACAAGGTTTAATATTGGTAAAAGTACATAAAATATTATGGTTTCGTCAATCTAAATGGCTTGCATCTTATATTCAAGAAAATACTCAACGCCGTGCAAATGCTACAATTGAATTTGAAAAAGATTTCTATAAGTTATTAAATAATTCTGTATACGGAAAGACAATGGAGAATGTACGAAAACGAATTGATATAAAATTAATTAACAATGAAAAAAAGTGTAAAAAATTAGTAGCGCAAAATCAGTTTGAAAATTGGGTAAAATTGGCTGATAATTTGGCATTGTTTCATATGGTAAAAAAATCGGTAACCCTAAATAAACCAATTTACGTAGGAGCGACAGTTTTAGAATTATCAAAATTAGCAATGTATGAATTCCATTATAATATAATGAAACCGCGATATGGAGATAAAATTAGAATTGCATATATGGATACTGACTCTTTCATTTACCAAATTAAAACTAACAATATTTATAACGATATAAAAGATATGAATGAGTATTTTGACACCTCAAATTATCCTGAAAATAATTCTTTATATAGCACAAAAAATAAACACGTTTTGGGTAAAATGAAAGACGAATTAGGTGGAGTTCCTATGATTGAATATGTTGGGTTACGAGCAAAAAATTATGCTATAAAAACTGGTGAAAATAAAGAATTGAAAAAATGTAAAGGGATCAAGAAAAATATAGTTAAAGAACAAATTACGTTTGACGATTATAAATCATGTATATTTAAAAACGAAACGATCTATAAAACACAATTTGAAATTAAAAGTAAATACCATAATTTAACAACAAATCAGGTAAGAAAATTAGCATTAGATCCGTATGATGACAAAAGAAAAATTTTAAATTGTAATATACACACTGTTGCTTGGGGGTATAATAATAATAAAGATGTAAAATGTACGATTTGTATATTGTAAATACGATATAATTTTTTTTGGATATATTAGTATTAAAAAAAATGTCACAATCAGTTCGAGAACAAATAGTTGCAGAATTACATAAAAGTGCAAGACGAAACTATCCTCGAATACCTGTTATAACGAAAGGGATTCATGATTTATGGCAAGCTGATTTAGTTGAAATGAATAGTGGAAAATTGAAAGGTCTAGCAAAAATTAATCGAAATTACAAATATTTATTAACTGTGATAGATACATTCTCTAAATATGCTTGGGCTATTCCTGTGAAAAATAAAACTGGGAAAGAAATTACACAAGCATTTATAACAGTACTGAGAGAAGCAAACAAAAGCCCTAAATTTTTACAAACTGACAGGGGTCGAGAATTTTATAATTCAGAGTTTCAGACGACGATGACCCAAAATAACATTAAACATTATTCCACGTACAGTGATGTGAAAGCAAGTATTATTGAAAAATTTAATAGATCGTTACGTAATTTAATGTGGAGACAATTTACACTGCAGGGAAATTATAAATGGATTGGCATTCTGCCGGAATTACTACATAATTATAATAATACTATTCATTCCACTATTAAAATGAAACCTATCGACGCTGTTAAAAAAGAAAATGAAAAACATCTATTGACAAACATCTATTGCAAAAAGTTTTCTGTGATAAAAAGAAAAAATAAATTTAAGATAGGTGAATATGTAAGAATTAGTAAACTTAAGCGTCCTGGTTTTGATAGAGGTTTTACACGCAATTGGAGTACAGAAATTTTTCGAATTGCTAAAGTTTTCTTCACTAATCCTCCGACATATCACTTAGTAGACTCAAATAATAAACCTATTGAAGGAAGATTTTACGGACACGAATTACAATTAACGAAATTTCCAAACACATATTTAATTGAAAAAGTTTTGCGAAAGAAAAATAATAAGGCCTATGTGAAATGGTTAGGTCTGCCAAAAAGTGAAAATTCTTGGATTGATTTAAAACATACTATATTGTAAAAAAAGAGAAGTCAAGAATTTATAGATGAAGCATGTCGTCACAAGTATTTTAAATTCTAGCAACACTGTAAATTTTTGTTGCTTAGTTAAATTGTCATCATCATCACGAGGTCTATCAGTATCACAAGTAAAAAGTATATTAAATCAAATTTGTTCTTCCACAAACGCTGTTTTTTTATGTAAAGGAGAAAAGAAAGCAAAATATTTAAAAACGCTATTTAAAATAAATGCAATATATCTGTAATAGAGATGGAATGGAAAATTCCTTTTACATGTATGGTAGCAGGTCCTACAGGTTGTGGAAAATCATATTTTGTTAAAACATTTCTTGATCATTATAGTAAGTTATTTAAAAATATTGTATGGTGTTATGGTGAATGGCAACCGTTGTATGATACTATTTCAAACTGTACGTTTAAAGAAGGTTTACCTCAAAATAATGAATTTCAAGCACACGAGGGTCCACATCTTGTCATTATAGATGATTTAATGCGTGAGTGTGACCATCGGATTGTAGATATATTTACTAAGGGTAGCCATCATAGAAATATAAGTGTAATATTTATCACACAGAATATCTTCCATCAACAAAAAGGAATGCGGGATATTTCGTTAAATTGTCATTATATTGTTTGTTTTAAAAATCCTAGAGACCAAGCTCAAATTAATTATCTCGCACGACAATTGTATCCAGGTAATACAAAATTTATTCAAGAAGCATATCAAGATGCAACTCGAATTGCACATGGTTATTTACTCTTTGATTTAAAACAAAATACTCCTGATGAGCAGCGAGTTCGAACAAATATCTTTCCAACAGATTCTTTTAATTTTGTTTATGTACCTGTAAAAAAATAATAATTGTAATATGGTTTATATTCTAACAACTATTTATGCTTTAATAGCCGTAAAAAATGATTAGTAAGGAAAGTGCACACATGTTAAAACTTTTAGCAAAGTCAAAACCGAAAGCACGTAAGGCAATTTTACAAAATGCAGATCCTGATTTAATTCGCTCTATTTGTGAATGTTCCTATAACGTATTACAGGGAAATGTTCCATTAAATAAAACAGAGATAAATAAGCTAAAAAAATATAAAAAGGAACTGAGATATTTGGTGAAAAATGGTCCGTCATTAAAACAAAAGAAAAAACGAATAATTATACAAAAAGGTGGTTTTCTTACTGCTTTGCTTGCACCTATTATTGGAGGTATACTATCTAGTTTAATTAAATAATTATGCAAAACGCACAAAAACTTATTTTAATCTCACCAGAAAAATTACATCATTATCAAACGATATCTAATCTTGATGATGAAATGAAAGAAATTTTAAATAATAAAAGTTTAAATGCAGACGAAAAATGGACAAAATATAGAGAAGTCTTACAAAAATATTTAAATATTATTCAAAAACCGGCAGCAGTTACAACAACAGCAACTACCACTACTACGGAGGAAGAAGAGGATGAGGACGAGGAGGACGAGGAGGAGGATGATGAAATAATATCTACTCTCCCTGAAATTTGTAAACGTAAAGCGAGACCTTTATTACGTAAATTGAAACAAAATCCAAATATTCAATGGGACGATAATGGAAATGTGAATATTAATAATAAATTAATTCCAGGTGCAAATATAGTGGATTTGATATCCGATTTTGTTAGATGTCGTAAGAAAAATATTTCAGTTGCTGGCTGGAAACCTTTTGCTACATTATTAGCAAAAGCCAATATACCCTTAGAGTACATTGGTAATCCTCAACGAATAGATTATATTAGAAAACTAACAGAAGACGAAGAAGACGAAGAAGAAGATGGTCCTCCACCCCGTAAACGCAAATGGTGTACTTATAAGCAATAATAATAATAATATTCTATTGTAATCTATTGTTATTTTTAAGTATATAGAAAGAAAGATGAATGAGCCCTACCTCAATTACTACATATATCAAGCAGGAGGTAATTATAACGTGTATAGAGGTACACCATATCAAGAAGGGTATGGCATTGGTAGTTTTCTAGGAGGTTTATTTCGTACTGTATTTCCTTTATTAAAACAAGGTGCAAAAACTGTTGGTAAAGAATTGATACGTACAGGAATTAATGTAGCAGGAGATGTACTAGATAATAATAGACCTATTGAAGAGTCTTTGCATGATCGATGGCAAGAAGCTAAAACAAATTTAAAAAATAAAGCTCAAAATAAATTAAATCAGGTGTTGGAAGGATCTGGAAGAAGAAAAAGAAAGAAAGTTCATTTTAGTGGTGCTGGTGTGAAACGGATAAAAAGATCTAAAGATATTTTTGATTGATTAATTATGGAGCAAAGTGATAGTTTTTATCTCAAACTTCCTAGCAATAGTTCTATGAAATATTTTCCTCAAAATACTCTTGCTTGTTATACTACTAAATTATATCAACCTATTGTACTGGAGAAAGGAGTGTGGGAAACAGCTGTTGTTGAAGTGCATTATACAAGTTCATTTCAGAATGTTTCCAAATATACAAATAATATTTATTACCGTCTCATGAATACAAAAAACTGGAACATAACTCAAATCTTACCAGGCCACTATTATCATGTTGATGATATTCTATCTCAAATTAATCATAAAAGTGATATATTAAATTTACAGTTAAAAGTCAAAGCATCAGTGAAACGAATTGAAGTTAATAGAGTAATAAAAGATCAAGAGAAGCATATACAAGTACGCCTATCTCCTGAACTAGCCAGAATACTAGGTTTTGATCATATTCAACAAGAAGATATTGCAGTTGTTCATCATGCTCGTTATCCACCTGATTTACAAAAAGCGCTACCTACACTTATGTATATTTACAGTGATATTGTAGAACCACAAATGGTGGGTGACACCGTAGCTCCATTGTTACGTATTATAAATACAAATATTACAGAGCATGGTATTAATAATGTACATATTTTTGATAATCCTCATTATGTCACCGTGCAACGTAAACAATTTGATCAAATTATTATTGATTTAAGAGATAGTACAGGTAATCCACTTCCTTTCCAATATGGCAGTGTATGTGTAAAATTACATTTTCGTAGACGTAATATGGTATTATAAATTTTACCATGTGTGGATATTAATAGTAAGAAAAAGACAAAAATGCAGTGTGAGTGTATGAAATCAGAATTAGATTTATTTGCTGGTTTACCCACTCAAACCAGTATTATAGGTAATAAAATAGTTCCATATAAACCTGTGGCTTCAATAGCTGATAATGCACCAATAGAATTTGTAGTCCCCGGTCATGGGGATGACTATATTGACTTACCGCACACAATGTTATATGTTAAAGGTAAAATTACTAAATCAGATGGTTCTAATTTAACTTCTGCCGATAAGAAAATCGGCCCTGTAAATGATTTTCTCAATGCAATGTTCAGTGAATTGCAATTATATTTAAATAATCAACTTATTTCCTACTCTTCACATACATATCCATATCGATCGTATATTGAAAAACTACTAAACTATAATGCTGAAGCTAAATCAACGCATCTTCAAACATCAATGTGGTTTAAAGATACTGCAGGGCATATGGACAGTGTGGCCGATGCTAATGTAGGATTTAAACAACGTTTTCTTCTCACTGCTTTAAGTCAGTCATTTGAACTATTGGGCTATATTCATGCTGATATATTTAATCAGGAGAAATTTTTACTGAATGGTGTACAATTGCGTATTAAACTAATTCCAGCTAAACCTACATTTTGTCTAATGGGTGACGCAGATGCTGATGGAAAAGTTGTAATTACAGATGCAACATTGCTTGTGAAAAAGGTTGATGTATCACCAGCAGTTAAAATAGCACAAAATAAAGTATTACAAAATCCTAAATTTAGAGTAAAATATCCTATAACAAAAGTGCAGGTGAAGACAGAAACTCTGCCACAAGGAATTATGGATAGTACACTTCCAGATCTATTTTCAGGCCTAGTGCCTAAACGTATTATTATTGGTTTTGTTACTAATACTGCTTTTAATGGTAATTATCAAACAAATCCATTCAATTTTCAACATTTTAGTATGTCATTTTTTACATTGTATGTTGATGGAAATCCAATGCCCTTCAAACCTTTACAACCAGATTTTGATAATAAGCTATATGTACAAGGATATTCTACGTTATTTACAGGTTCAGGTATTTATTATTCTAATCAAGGTAATAATATTTCACTCGCTGAATATCCTAATGGTTATACTCTACTGGTGTTTGATTTAACTCCTGATTCAAGCGCAAGTGCTGCATTTCATACTAGTCCGCAACGGCAAGGAAGTGTACGTTTAGAGGTTCATTTTAAAGAAGCACTGCCATCTCCTGTAACAACAATTATTTATGGTGAATTCTCTTCAGAATTAGAAATTGATTTCCAGAGAAAAATATATATTAATTAAAGAAGAAAATGTTAAATACAATTGAGCTTTATGAAGCATTACAACAAAATTTACCTAAAGATCATTTTATTGGTGTATATGCTGCTGATGAGTTACCTTTGTTTATTCATACATTTCCAGCCGCCATAATTATAAACACTGATTCTAGTGATAAGCCTGGTGAACATTGGGTTGCTGTTTATATATCTAATATGTGTGTGGGAGAGTATTTCGATAGCTATGGTATACCTCCCTATATACAACATCATATAAGGTTTTTAAAACGAAACTGTCTGTATTATACATGGAATAATAGACGTATTCAAGGTGATTTATCTCAATTTTGTGGACATTACTGTTTCCTATATCTAGCATGTCGTGCATCTGGTTATTCGATGCAGGATTTTTTAAACAAATTCTCACTCACTAATATTGATGCTAATGATATTATGCTTTATTCATTTATGAGAGTATGATGATGTTATTTTTTTAAACTCCGCCATTGCCGGTCCCAAGCCCTGGATGAGAAAGGAGGAGGGTTGGGGGTGTTCCTACCCCCGTAAAAGAAAATAATGTTCGGTTGGAAACGAGTACACTTCTATTCTCTGCTATGTTGAAAAGGGAACGAGTTCACCCTGCTATGTTACGTATTCGTATGTCACTTCTGTTCAAAATAGGGGTTGAAAACGAGTTCACCCCTAAAAATGGACTATGCTCAAAGAAGGGTGGAAAAATAGGCCCACTGCTATGTTACATTAAAACGAGTACACCCCTAAAATATGCTCGTAAGAGGTAACGAAGTTCAAATAAGGGTGGAATCCAAAACGAATACACCCCCATTCTCTGCTATGTTCATTATGGTCAAATACGGGTGGAATACACCCCCGTAGTCTTATGTAACTTCTTCTATGTTTTATGTATTCACTGCTATGTTCCATTAGAGGTTGAATATTATCTATTCTCTGCTGTCTTCAATTAAGGTTGAAAAATAAGTCATACTCTTTTACTAGTTCTGCTATGTTCAATTAGGGGTGGAGAAAATGAATACACCCCCTGTGCTATGTCCGCCATGTTTCGTAGTCTCTGTCATGTTGAAATAGGGGTTGGAAAAGAGAACGAATACACCCCTTCTATGTTTCATATTCTTATCTGTTATCTGTTCTGCTATGTGTTATCTTCTCTTCTTTGTGTTCGTAATTTCTGCTATATTAAAATAAGGGTTGATAAAGTGTTCATAAAAGGGAATGAGTTCACCCCCTAAAATGTGCTCGTAAAAGAGAACGAATACACCCCCTTAAAAGTGCTCGTAAAAGGGAACGAATTCACCCCTAAAATGGAGGTCGTAAAAGGCCGTGGGCTCACGGTGCACGGTGGTCATTTTCCCAGGGGCTTGTGAGTTGATTAAAACTGATCCAGATCGATCCATTTTCTACTACTGGCGTATACAAGGGCCAACTGGCTCTGTTTCCGTTCCTTTCGTTACCTTTCATAGAGCCGATTTTAAAAAATGGTAAAATCTGAATGTTGTTGGTGTATATTTATTAGTACAACATGTATTAATGTAGTTTGTAGTTATGGATGTGGCATGTATGTGTTTGTAATGTAGTATCATTAGTAGCAATTGTAGTTAAGTGATGGAAGAGTGTGTGAAATAATGAAGTACGGACAGTGTATCATTTACTATTCACATTTTCGTATTCGATCAATAGCTAAACGCAATATATCGATCTATAGTAATATTAGAAAATGAGAGTGTCATAGTATCAAAATTCCGTGTACAAGGTCACATTCAGTGGTTCAAGGGTTGATCATATCGTCGCTAGCCCCCTAGTATCAAAATTTCAGTACTAACCGTCATTCTTATGTCGATGCTTTTAGTGATTTAGTTCCCATGGAATTGACCTTTCTTTTCGAAATAAAACCTAGAAAATATAATTCCCAGCCCATATGCATATACAGTTAGGTTAAGTGATTCAAAACTAATATTTTTCGAAAATTACAACATTCTACTTAGTCTAGAAATCGAAATATTTAAGTAAATAAACAATACGTAAATTCTTAACAGAAGTCGGGAGATATGATGCTAGTTTTTTGCTTTGAAATTATATTAAATGTTCATCTTTTTTTTCCTCCGTGGCTGCAGAATAATTTCATTGTTGTCAGAATTTCATAAAAAATTAAATAATATCGTGGAGAACTCTACTTTCTGTGAACATATATATATATATATATATATATATATATATATATATATATATATATATATATATATATATATACATGAAGCTACGAAGTATAACATAGTATTGTTTGCGTGGTAAGGGTCTTGAGTCCGAGGGATGTTTTGTGTGGTGGCCGGAACATGAAATGTTGGCAATGATTTATAGATTTAGAAGTATATGACGAAGTGTGCATATAGTCTGGGTGTAGTTAAAGAAATAGGGTGTTTATGAAATACGACGTCGTAATGAATGAATAAAATGATAGTATGAATATATTGTGAAACGAAATGAATGAGAGGACACCCATATATATATATATATATATATATATATATATATATATATATATATATATATATATATATATATATATATATATATATATATATAAGCCCAGTTTATGATTAGTCACGTTTCGGTAAAAGAAAATATATACATTTAAGGATTATGTGTAGCTATCAACATCTCGGGTTCTGGCCCCTACACCGGAGCATCCTGCGAACATGTGGGTGAGATATTGCCGGACTATGTTAGTGCTTAATATCTTAATATGTTATTGCAGTCGTATTCGTTCATAATAATTTCGTTTAATAATATTTGTAGCATCATATAATCGCTGACTGGACATATTTAATAATCAATTATGGAAAGACAATAGTTGTTACACAACGGGGCTGTAGTGAATTATATTTTCTGGTCGGTTTTAAAATAGAATATCCTGCTCCGTGAGATTTTTTTTTTCTTCACGTTACCTACTCGGGCTAGCTTACAGTATTCATGGAGGCGACAGCTCTGACAGGGTTACAGAATCAAAACAATTAGTTATTGAAACTTATTTCCCGTACCCGGGCATCGACCCCTCCCTCTTGAATATTTTCGTTTTCTTTTCTCAGTTTTCAAACTAGATAGTGATGGAAATTAATCGATGCCTCAGAATTTAGCGCATTCTGCGAAGGGGAGCTATCGGTGAAGTTTGGCAATAGAAATCACCGATCCAAAATTCAGTTTATTTAATTTTTTTTTTATTTTTGACAAATCCATAATTAGGGTCTCTCTTATTTCATTGCCTTCGGTCTAATTTTCGTACTTTCCTCTAGATCCTTTCTCAGTTTTCGGAGAAGTCGGATATTTTTTTTTATTGTTTTAGAAATTTCAAAATTTAGGGCAATGACATCTTTCCCTCCCCCCTTTCTCCCTTTCGCCTGTTGGTTTGGGCCGGATACGGTTACTAAATAATAATTTTACAAGCAATAACTTGTGAAGTTATTATTTACAAGACACGGACTTGCTTCTTGGCACCAGGTGTCCCTCTTGAGTCTACGTATTTGAGTAGACCACCTTTTTGGCATATTAAGAATATTTTGGCTATGGATTTGTTGAGAGTGAAATTCGACTTCTATCTTTATAGTGTTAGTTATTTCTCACTTAAGTCTTTGGCGCCCCTATTCTTCGTCTTCCTTCTTCTCTATCTCTCTCTCTGTCTTCATTCTTCAAGTTTTTTTTAAATTTTCAACCTGCCCCCCCCCAGATTTTGAACTTGTCGCTTACAATTTATTTCACGTACAACTCTGATCTAAAATTACCAGCTGAGACGTTGCTAGACACGATTCATGGATAAAGTAGATAGTGATTGGACCCTCCATCACATTTTGACCTATTGCCAAAATGAATAACGACTTCATATCTGACGACACTTCAATTACGTTCTTTCACCGTCGTCCCTCTAAGTTTTTTTTAATCCATTGGTCACTTTTGGTTTTTGGTTTTCGTTTATCTCATAGTTAACCTGGGCCCAGAAATTGTATTTTGGTTTATCTATTTATATCTTTAGGAATGTTCTGTGTTACGTGCCTGCCTCACAAAGTTTTTTTTTACTATTTATGCACGAATTGACTATATGAAAGTTAAAATTTATAGACGCGTGGTATCAGGTAAAAAAATCAATTTTTTTTCATATGTAATGTCGGAAGTCATTTGTTTTTCCTGTACAATGTTTGCAACCTTTTCAGAAATTATTGTTGGGGTTATTAATTTAAACGTGTGCGCATTTATTAAATATATATATATAGATAGATAGATAAATGAATACGTCGAAATGTACATGTGCTTAGTATGTGAATATGATGTTAAAGTAAAAGTATAATATTAAATGGATTATATGGATATATGTAAGAGCGCTCGTGTCTGCCCCCCCAAACGTGTATTGGTTGCTATAGTTTACAAGTAAGTTTCCGACGAATATAATAATATAGATTTTTTGTCAAGAATACCGCCGTGCACTCAAATAATTTTCCTTTCTTCTGAATAGATGTAAATAATAACCTATGTAATCATTATTTAATGGCATGTATTAAGAAGTAATGGCAGGTCTAAATGTAATCCACATCATAATGAATATTATCCCTGAGCGACCAACCTAAAACTATTGTGGAAAATGTGCCTTAAATCCCTCTCACCTGCATATGTATCCTATGACTTGACCAGTGTATTCCTTAATTTAAATCATTACAATCCTTACACCTGTGGAAGATCATCTTAAATCCGAACAATATATATATATATATATATATATATATATATATATATATATATATATATATATATATATATATATATATACAAAAGGGATCCTGGATAAATGAAAGGTCTCATGACGTGTCCCAGTGATGAACAAGTAACTCGAAACTATCCGATTAATAAAGTTGTAAATGGACTGACTAAGAGGAGAAACATCCTCGGGCGGAATATGATTTTCAAAATCCCTAGATGGGTATAAACGTTGCAGTATGCGAGTGCAGATATAAACTGCTAATAGAGTCACAAACTAAATGTAGTTGATGAATGGTTTTTATAAACCAATAGTTATATATATATATATATATATATATATATATATATATATATATATATATATATATATATATATATATATATATATATATATATATATAAACAGAAACTAAGTTAAATGGAGCAAAATGTTTTGGACACTACGAGTAGT
The DNA here is from genome assembly GCF_964235325.1 of Thermobia domestica. Taxonomy (NCBI): domain Eukaryota; kingdom Metazoa; phylum Arthropoda; class Insecta; order Zygentoma; family Lepismatidae; genus Thermobia; species Thermobia domestica. The sequence continues at coordinate 248,928,240 of NC_137455.1, read as the reverse complement.
GCGTGATTTGTGATTTGAACGCTCAGAATTATTATTCTATTTCTCAATATGAGGTAGAGACTCATAAGTTCTATTACACCCAAAAGTTTTTTTCTTTTTTTCTTCTTTGTCCATTTTTTTTAAAAAAGTAAAATAAGTGTCTTTTTTTTGCGTATGTCGCAAATCATAATTTCGCTTTAGCATCCCTAAGATATAATATATGTAATTATTTTTTCTTCTTTCCATTTGTCAATATGATCAAATATATGAAGACTTACTAAAGTATAAATCTATGTATTCTATTGATATATAACCAAGAACTTGTGCTTTTAATATTTTCTTTATAATTATTTTTTTGTCTTTTCCTTTTCACTATGAATGTAATAAATTATTTGTACCTTTGTAGCTAGTTGGTTTCCTTTAAACATATATACACTGTCCTGAGTGAGTGAGCGAGTGAATGCATGATAGATTTAATTTAAGTAATTTTAGTAATATCAGTTGTCATATTAACGTTTATAATATATGTGTCATGTTTTAATATATGTGTTAAGGTAAATAACCTAGGTCATGAAGGACCGCTATTAACGGTTTAAACCGGCTCTAGGAGTGAGACGAAAATAGCAGGATGAGCCTAAATACGACCTCTTTCTTCCAGAAAGTTGAAACTCTTATTGATACGATACATAAATTTATATTGAGTTTATAACTTTGATTTTTTTTTTGGCTAATTCATATGTGTGGTCGATCCCAGAGAACAGAGTCCAGATGCTGGATGGTTATCAATCATCGTTTGGAATAACATTACAAGGAATAAATTCGATTTTCTCCTTTCCTGGTTTAGGTCTGGGCAACCTCACGAGCGTGGTGCCTGGAGCTAGGTCGGGGTGGTATGTAGGAACATGTGTCTATTCCGAAACATTCAAAAATTGATTAGTCGTTATTAACACTTAAAATGATTCATCTTTCAACGACTTTCCCGACTTCTTACTATATTTCCGGAATTATCCAGTAATCTGTTTCTTATTAAAATACCCTACTTGTCTTCTTTCTTTTCCCTCCCTTTTCCTACCTCCTTCTTTTACCCTTCTACTTTCTTCTCTTTCTTTTCCTATTTCTGAATGAAAGAAAACGGAGTCATGACTGAGAGTAGTCGCTATTGGCACGGTCAATAAGTTGTTTCGATGAGTTTCTTCGGAAGTCCTATATGGGATAATTAACCATGAGATGAGTATGCGTTGAGGGACGAACAATAATAAAAAAGTTTATTGAAATTTACTTTATAGGAAAATAATCATAATTTCAATTAGTAGTTGATGTTTCGTAATCGCCCTCGTAAAAAAAATAATTTTAGCTACTCCTCTACTCTCTCACTCTTCTTCGTTTATTTTTTTATTTTTTTTCGTTTTCTTTCAAATTTTGTTTATTCTTGATAGTACAATTATTTAATGCCAATATTAAATGTTAGATGTAGTTGGCGTAAAATGTATAAAATGCGCGTGTATAACCTATTTTCATAGTAATCAAAAATAAATGTATATATTCTCAGAAAGTTACTTTAAACCCTTGATTGAGATTATATATAAAGTATTAAAATTGTGTTGATACACGTAAGTGTATTCTAATTCGTAGTTATTTTGAAACGCTACATGATTTTATTGAATATTAAATCTATTGCTAACAAAATAAAGTTCTTCGTTCATTACAAATAAATAATAATAATTTTTTTTATAAAAATACGTTTAATCATTTAATTAATTAATTCGAAAATGAAAGTATTCTTAAGTTTTTATTTGTGTAAACGTACGATAGTATGTTTCAATTTATAGTTATCATTGTATGTTATATGCATTTTTTGTTAATTAAATTTTTCATTTTTGTGTTAAAGAAATATCAAATTGTTTGTTGTTAACGAGAAAAGTTCATGAGTTTAAATCGTTATTAAGCTGTATACTCAATGCACTCGGACGAAAATATCTGTTAACATAAATTGGATACAATGTAGAGCTATTGTATATACAGGGTGTTTCAAAACAACACCGACCAAATTGGGAGATGATTCTTGACACTAAAATAATACAAAAAGTATAGACCAACCTGGGTGCACAAATGCTTACTTTCGGAGTTATAGGCTGCCAAAAACATAAAAAAATGAACTTTAAAAGTCATAGCTCCAAAATTATGGGACCTATCGTAGTCAGGTGAGACTTCACTTAAGAACTAGTATGTACTCTATCCAAATATCCATGTTTCATAATCCTGCGATACTTCCTCAACTGTTTTCCCAGAAGTAGTTAGTGAGTACTTCAAATTATATGCCCGTAGCCAATCCCCTCTATAAAAATTGTTGCATGAGTACCTTAGGATTCTGAAACATGGATTATTGGATAGGTTACATATTAGTTCCTAAGTGAAGTATTGGGCCGACTACGGTAGATCTCATAGTTTTGGAGCTATGAATAGTTAAAGTTCATTTTATCACGTTTTTGGCAGCCTATAACTCCGAAAGGAAGCATTTGTGCACCCAGGTTGGTCTGTACTTTTCGTCTTATCTTGGTGTCAGGAATCACCTCCAAAACGTTGTCGGTGTTGTTTTGAAACACCCTATATATTGATTAAAATAGGAAACACATTAATGGACCGATTAATGCTTTTCAGTGTTAAACGCAATTTCTTAATACGTCTTCATGTGTATGAATATATGATTATTTATAATTAAATATATAATGAATATATGAATATGAATAATATAAAATGAGGAATAATTATAAAATATAAATGAAACGTGAATGTTATATAATTATATTTTTTTGTATGAAGGCCATTTGTAAAGTAAACGTACGTTATGTCAATAGTATTATCAATCTTATTATGATCCAAGATCCTTTCTTAATTTCTATAAAGCAATCAAATTAACAATTCCCATTTGTTCGGAAGCCAATTTATATAACAATAACATTTATAAATATGTATAGGTTCATATGGACAAAGGAAAACTGTATGTATCGTATGATATCATTTTTCTTTATTGACAGACCTGAACGTTTAACTTGTTAAGTTTTGTGGCCAGACATGCATAAACATGTTTTGCTACACAATTCTGATATAATATGTAAAGAAGCCATTAATAATGGTTGTATTCTCAATTTTAAAAAGGAATTTTGTGAAAAATAAAAAGGTAAATGCAGAAAATCTTCGGAAAATACATCAGTTTAAATATATTTTATTTTGAATGTTATCATTGAACATTTAGTGGGTAAACTACGCTTTAATTAGTTCCAGAAATTATAATATAACGAACTGTATAGGCCCTATAGATGTTACATTCTCACAAGCTGAATAGACATGAAAACTCCTATCCTTCTCACAAGCTGCCTGGGACTAGAAACTCTTATCTTTCTCACACTGTGTGTTAGCCTGGAGTCCTTTTACACAAAACACTCACTGCTAACCTGTCTTGCTTTTCGAATGATGAGGAAGATTTACAGAAAGGAACAAAAATACTTCATCGGACTTAATTTTGTTAAAGGAAATTCTGTATCATAGTGATTTTGTAATAAGAAGGTGATGGAACCAAAACGTAAATCTCGCATTCATTACTCTACATAAGAAAATATTACGATATAATGTTTTATTTTATAACTCTACCATTATTACTCTATTATTACTCTCTCGTATTTTATGTCTCTACTCTTCTTTAGGCATAGCGAGCCATTACAAAGGTATTTCATTGTCCTATGTGCAATATTTTCCTAGCCATATTTTATTTTACTACGCATTACTTGAACTACCATAACTATGGCAGTATTTAGTTCTTATTCGGTTTTAGATACATAAGAACTTTTGATAATTTCCGGACTATGGGATAATGTGCGACTCTAGAAGCGAACTTATGTGGTATATAAATGAGATTGTTTTTGTGCAATAAAGAAAGGAGCTTCCTTGATGTGTCGATATGCAGTTTTATCACAACCTAATGAGGTACGCTTTTTATTTCTGTCTAGCTGCAATGACATTCTTCGCACAGGAAGAATAAGATTATGGAAAATATTTAAATCCCCTTCTCCATTAGAATAAGTATTTTAATGAAATTGTAATAATACAATACATAAGATAGTCTACTTTTGGCATACTTTATCCCCCAGAATACCCCTTTTTCCAAAGTGACATAATAAAATTGCAGCGCGAGATGGGTACTGTGTTCCAAAAGTCACTTCAAACGGTCAGCCGTTTTCCCGATCCCAGAAACTATGAATTCGACACTAATCTCAGTCATTCTGGACATTTTAACTTCTTCTCGATCTACATGCCGATAGGTGCTGAACTTGGACTTAAACGTAAACGACAGTGTCACTATTCATCTCAGCGTTCCCAAAACACGTGACCGTCTTCCCACCCCTAAGGTGTGTTTTAACACACTGGTGGTTGAACTTGGACTTAAACGACATCTGGGTTGTCATTATTCATTTCACCGATCTCGAAAACTATATATTCGACACTAATATTGGTTATTTTTGATTATTTTTACATATTATTCCTTCGCACTACTATCCTTACTAGATATATACGTCTCTTACCTCGACAATATGTTTTCTAGATTTTAAGTCATGTGTGCACCAAGTTTGGTTGAAATTGCTGCAATGTTGCAGAATTATGCTGGAAAATACACACATAGACTAACATATATCCATACATATATGTATGAGCAGCGCATTCAGTGTTGCCCTAGTCAATTTCTGGTCCATCTAACATCTCTACTCTTGCCTGAACTTAGGCTTAAATATCATCGCCACTGTCATCAATCAGCTTTGCGATACCGAAAACTAGGGATTCTCAATAATTTCGAACCTTTGGATATTTTATTTTCCCCCCTTCTCAATCCCATTAGAATGAGGAGCAAACTTAAACAGCATTTAGAATGTCACATTAATTTCGGCGACCTTGAAAACTATGGATTGACACTAATGTCATTTTTTAGTTAGTTCTGCGTGTCACTCCCGCTCAACCTCTAGGGGTGTCGACACTAATGTCGGTCGTTTACAGTTATCTTAACATATCATCTCTCTTCCTTCTCGTAGGGATCCTAGGGATGTTTTACCAAATGGTGGCTGAACTTGGACTTCAGAAAGCATTGGTACTGTTCCTATTCATTTAAGCAACTCCAAAAACTATGAATTCGACACTAATATCGGTTGTTTCCGACTATTTTCATATATGTCATCTCGTTCCCACCACCACACAGTGGTCCAGACATCCCTAAAACCTGGCCAAAACCGAGAAAATGAAGTTTGTAGCACAGTCCAAACTGATATGGGTTGAAAGATAGAGGATCACTCTATTCACAACAACGTGGGATGAGGAGGGTTCTACCCACGGAAGTCCGAGAATGAAGTCTGAAGAAAGCTTTTGCTGACTGTGGTGATAAGTTGTCTTTATACGAAAGCATTTATAATATTCATAGCTATGTAGAACCAGACTTATGTTCTCGAGAAAAAGTTATGTGGCATTTTGTATAACTTTGTATATTGTTCTTTCCAGACATGATGTTAGATGTGGTTGATTATTGCATAAACGTGACAGAATATGGTAAAATCGAAGAGATTTGGAACTTCACATATTTTTATGGTTCCTTTTAGTTCCATTAAAGTTTTAGTGCGCTTCAAGCAGTTTCAAATTAGGATTTCCTTTTCAGCGAAAGCTCAATACGTCCTCGTAAGGAGACAAGAAGCAAATTTTTCCCGATTTTGCCCTATTTTGTTACAGCTAGACAAGTTGCTGGTTGAGTAAGAATTATGTGTAAACCAATGTGTACCGCTGCACACTTAGTTGGTTTATTTTCTCTTTCTCGTAGACGATGTCATATCAAACTATGAGAAGAAGCCTTTTTCGGTGATTCAGCATATAAAAGGCAGCAATCACGCAAAAAAATAAATTATGTTTGACTATATTACTTGAGCGCGAAATATCAGCATCATTAACAAAAGAAGGGATTCTCCAATTGCTTCATGTATACCACCAAATTTTCGACAGATTACACAAGTGTAACCGGAATTATTAATGGATTGAGGAGGAAAACCAGGAATGGCTCGATCATGAGATTGTTTTCCAAACCGACTTGTCGGTGTCAGCTAGCTCAACACCTTCGACCTTGGTAGGCGGGAGACCGTTGACGACATTTACAAGTAGCAGCACACACTCAAAACATAGGAAGAAAGATGATCTACGTGCTTCATGGAGTGATTGAATACTCAGTTATGCCGCAGGCATGAAATTCGGAGAAGGAGGCCATTATAAGGCATATCTGACGAAGGAAATGGGGAAGACATCAACGAGAGGAAAGAAGATCCGACAGGCCTGGAAGATGGCCCAGAAGCAACCTCTGACGCCAAAGTACATCCTGACGATGCTTTTGCCTTATTATTGGAAGCCGACCTAACTGAACGTCACTACCACCTGTTACGAAACGAAGCAAGGATGCTGCAGCAAGATATACACCCCTCTTACAACAGTGTTCTAGGGCAAAGAAACGATGTTACCTGGCAAACACTAGTATTACCGAATCGGCTGCTGAGGTATCACTTCAAGATCTCCTAAATCATACAAGCCGCATTTTCGAGGTGCAATAACCCCTCTTTGAACACGTGCCGAAGAAATATTGGAACTAGCTGACGTTAGTATCGAAGTGGGAGTCTGATGGAACTACTTGCGAAGCACAATACAAACAGAGAGCTCATGAAGCAGGATTTCAAGATACGGACATCATCTTTACTTCTATGGTACCACTACAGCTCTACTATGTGTCAGACAAGAGGAAGGTCATCGTGTGGCAAAATTTACGATCATCTTCTGTAAGATTATGTAGACTAATTAGAATCCAGTTCAAGAAGAAACAACAGACTTAGTATCACAGGAAGTGCGCCACATTCAGCAACAAGTGCAGAATTTGAATCTCACAGTAACAGCAAACAGTGTCATGTCCAGCATTTGTTGCAGTTAACTATGGTTGACGCTAAAGTGTGTACTGGCCTAGTAGGCCTAATACGTCAGCACAGAAGTGCTATGTCTGCGGAGTCATACCTATATAAATGAGAAGTATCAGCAATGTCAAACACGAGAATCCAGAAACATTTCTGTTTGGGTTGTCAACCCTTCATGCATGGATACGTTTCATGGAGTGGCTTTTACATGTATCATACAGATTGGACTTCTAACAATGGCAGATCCGGAAAGAAAACAAACCATTAGCAGACGCAAAGCGGAAATTTGTGCCAGAACAGTTAAGGACGAAACTGGGACTTCCAAGAGTAGAAGAGCCGAGACAAGGTGGAAGTGGAACTTCCAACGATGGTAACACGCTAGCCTCTTTTTCCAAAATTCGGAACTAATATCTGCAATAACCGGAATCAAAAGACACTTAGTCGAGAAATGTGTTCTTCTTGTTTAAATCCTTTTATGTGTCCTGGAAATAGATCCCGACAAATTTGAGACGTTGGCCACTGAAATACGTGACTTGTACCTCAATCTCTACCCTTGGTACCATATGCTTACTTCGTTACATAAAATTCTGATACACGGGCGAAGCATCATTTCGTCGGCTCTTTTGCCCATTGGCCAAACGCCAGAGGAGACGAAAGGAGCCAGGCGTAGAAATATCAGGCAGTACCGGAACATCATGCACGAGCGAGTTCAAGAGAGAACACAATGATGGACATGATGCTGTGACTTCTCACCAGGTCGGACCTACTCATGTCAACTCTTCGTCTAGAGGATTTTGATTGGAGTTTGAGGAAAGCTCTGCCCACTGCCGTTTCAAATTTACTGTAAACCTCATCACAACCTGCAACCCAAGCGGAAAGCTAGTCAGAATGAACTATGCTAATTGTGCACGTATTATGTTAAAATGTTCACTTTGGTGTTCTTTATATTTCTTTTGTTTCTTCATCTCAGTGTATTACAGAATGCAGTAATTTGCTTTGTACATATCGTTTGTATTGTTCAAAACTATCAGAAACCGAAACATATATGATGTACCCAGTCTTCTCAGAGAAATGGGTTTTAGCCAGTTTTAGGGGTATCTGGACCACTGTGCACCGTATGGGTTAAACAGATATCTTATCTTCAGAGCGGCATCAAGAATGTCACTATTCATCTCTAGAATCTCCAAAACTATTTATTCGACACTAATAGCGGCCATTTTTTAAAAAATATCTTTCCATGTTGTCCTTCCTAACCCTCGGAATAAGAATGGTGCTAGAAGTACCTTACTCTTACAGCATTTCTTTCTAGATTGTCAGTCATATGTGTACCAAATTTGGGAAATTGCTCCAGGCGTTACAGATTTTCGCTTGAACTCAAACACATACGTACATCCTTTTCTATATAATGAACACATAAAATGCTCCCTTGCCAACCTTAAAACGAATATTTTAAAAAAGGGTGGGACAAGTATCCGCTTATTTTTAATAACGAGTTTATATATTTATTTTCATGTTTTAGCTTGAGGAGTTCGTGAGATTCTCGCATACATTCTGACCGTCTGCTCCCATTTTGGATCCATTTTAATCAAAGTTACATCATAAAAATATAGTTCAAGGTAGGTAATAAATATATACAAAAAGTAATTTCAATCGGTTCAGCCCACTATGATTCGATCACAAACAAGATTAGTTCCATTTTTATTCAATAGAGTAGGTGAAATACTCGTTATTCGCACAGAGAGAAATGATTTATGGAAAATATTTGAATCATTCTTAGGACATGCATTTGAATGGAAGTATGATGACAAAAAACATGAGATATTTTATTTTTCATAAAAATTTTGAACCTATCACACAGACTTCAGTATCGTGTCTCAAAATAACTCCCAATGCGACTACATAGTGTCTGAAGACTGAGCTTATAATTTGGGAGGATGGGTCGGTGACAAAACCAGAATTGTCCCGAAAACATTCCAAAAAATATTTCAAAGTTCGACAAGATATCACTCATATTCTACTTCACACATTCCAAAATTAGATGAATGCTTTTCAGGTAAAAATTGAAAAAAATGAATTCCAAGTTCTTTAATGGGCTATGAAACAGCATATAATACATAAATTTAGATACAAGAGAAATTACTATTTCAGAGTTGAAATATATTTTAAAACAAATTTGTTCAAGTTTATTATATTATCTGGATGGTTATTCCAAATCTCAAATAAAATAGAATTAAACTGCTAACCTTTAAGATATTGACAACTTGAATACTTTAAACCGACAGCCTTCCTCTAAATTCATATTACAAATTCTAAATTCTGAACAAAGATTCGCAAGAGGATTCAGTTTAGTTTTATTATTAGTATTTTTTCTAATTCACACATCTTTTTAATTTGTTGAAACATTTATTCCTGTTAATTTGATATCAAGGTTTCCAAAGTGCATTCAATTCGCAAATACTACACTTCTAACTACAAATTGAAAGACAAACAACAGGATCCGTGTGATTGCCGGAGAGTGTAGATAAAAACGAAGTTGGTGGATCCCGACACATCGCCAGCCAGCTATAGCGAGGGAAAGGATTGATTCACTCGTCGGCAATTGGATGATTGAGAGCTCTCTCCTGCTTGCTCATCCGGAAGTTACTTCGATTCTGGCGCCATCTGATTGGAAATGGGTGGGTGCACTTACCATAAGTAATACCGACCTATTCCAACATAAGCTATCTTCCAATCAAGCAAAGAAAATCTCACGTCTGCACACCAAGAAAACTAAAGTACCGATATCCAAAAATAACAAGCATATCGATAACCTAACAGATAAACAGCTGTACACCCAGCCACAAAAGTATCTCCCCCTAAGTGCTCTAATTCCATTACTTGGGGTCCAGGTCTTTTGCAGTTGTGAAAACGCCTAGAAAGATGCAACCCAACTTACACGTAACTTTTCTCGGCACTGACAGCAGTTGGTACCACTGAGTCAAGTCTGTATGGAAGTAAAATTGTGAGTAGATGACGCACGAAACATTTCTCCATTCTGAGATCAATCTCTCTGGTTCAGAGTGTGTTGTCCAATGAACATCATATGTTAATCTCAATATTGCTGAGTATCTAAACAACTGCTGGAAATAACTTTGTAAATGATTGCCTCCATTGAGAGACTTATATTCTCAATATTCTCCCCTTAATAATTTTGGCATGTATGGAATGGGCCCAAAGAGTAATTAACGGAACCGCAGACCTTGCCTTGCGGGAGGGCCCACAGGCTCCGGGGGTCCATAAAGATTAAGAGAAAGTTGGAGAGAGGGGGCCCAATAATTAGAAAATCAACTTTCTTAGGGGGCCCAAATAAGCTTATTAATGCTTGCCCTCCACAAAAGAACCTAAGTTACGACGCTGGTCATCGGTTGCAGGGATAGTCCCGATTTACATTACATTTCCTCTTTACCATAACTTCTAATTTCCAAAGAAGAAAAGACGACAGAAATTGTTTTCACATTCTTTGAATTGTATCAACACGTGTAGAAATATACAATTCTATGTTTATGTTCCATAACTACTAGTTTATTTTCTTATATTCATATGAGGAGTTTGTGGCAAATTGAACCGGTGGCACTAGCCGAGTGATCTTGTGCGTTCGACTTCTGATCTTGGGGCGCAATCCACTAGGGGTTCGAATTCCTCTGAAGAGCAAGGTCGAATTTTAATTGTCCTCAGTATTTCTGTGTTCGTGTTCCTGTGGTGTTTGAAATACGTCGGAAGGACATCAGATGTCAGTGGCGAGCAATACTCCGGTTGGGGTGATTTGTTTAATAAAATTGTGAAAGCAGGAAACTCCCATTTCAACTACTTGGGTTCAAATCCCGTCGTGGTAATTACTATTTTTTTCTGAATGGGATGATAATGTTTGTGTATTTGGTATTGTAATTATGTTATTCCTTTATTTATTATTATTATTATTATTATTATTATTATTATTATTATTATTATTATTACCACAACGGAAAGAAAAAGTAACATAGTCGAAGGTATTCATAGGAACAGAAAAGATATAGAGTATGTCAGATTTATCTTAGATTTACACATGAACGCAATAATATACGTTTATGGGTTTACAGATCATTTTATGACAACAAGAAATGGAATTTAAAGATTTGTTATCTGATAACAGTAATGCATTTTGCTTCGCCCTTCTTCTAAGTAGAAAGGTGAGGTGATATCTTAAATATGATCATTCTCGTGACTAGCGATCCCTATTGTAAGTTCGATCACTATTTGTAATTTGGGCTCAGCTACGAACGATTCCTTGGAACTCATTTTTGGCCCATACTACAGCAGCAAGGACGTATTTAGCCCTTATGTGTTCATAAATTCTTGTCCAAACACGTTACTTGCCAGACAGTTACGAAGGTTGATATAGATGACGTAATTTTGTGTTGTTGGCATTTCACGTGTAAAGGAAGTTGTCTCAACTCTTAGACCCAGAGAAATTGAATATTTTTCATGTTAGTATACGTCAGTAGTATCAGTTTTGTAGATTGAAAACATTTACTGAATTGCCACACCCGGAATCGAACTCGCGTCCACAACATTACGAAACTAACGCTTAAGCCACTGCTCTAAGACATCACTTCTGGGAGAAGGAAAAAGTGAAGCTGTGGTGAATTCAGTAATTACACATTTTTTCGATTCCAGTGTAATAATGTTGAAACATTCTGATTTCAGTCGTGATAAAGTAGTAAAGTATTATGCAGAAAGTATAGTCCAGAGAAGTTTAAATTGACAACTCATATCTACGGAGGCGCTGCCGTATGCTCTCGCCTCGGACCCTGATTTTTCACAGCACGGCATTGGGCAGATACTTATATTGATTGGAATCTGGTGTTTCTGTTCACTGGATTATTTTTTAAAGTTAATTAATTTAACGAATCTTCCTCAGTACCTTTTTTCCTATTTTTAAGTGTTTTACTCACTTTTACAGTTTTTCCACTAACTCTTTAAGAAGAGGGACAAAAACACAGAAACATGGAGGACAGTAAAAATCACGAACACTATTCGCGCGTTCTTCCCTTGCTTGAAGTATAACAATAAAATATGGTGAAATGCAATTTTTGGTCTCCCATTTTCTATGTGGTGTCAAATCCTGAGCTGGCGTGGGTCAGTGGATCAACAGCATGCGACTTATTACGACCCATCATCCACCGTGACCTACTGCGACGCACCACCCACGTGGCCCACCACTCACTATGACGCATTCTGACCTACCGACCCTCTTTGCTCACTGCATTCTAGACAGCATCTTCTGACGCGACAAAACGTCAATGAAATTATTCCCCCAAAATATGTTAAATCACATGTATGTGTGATTTTTTTTTTACATTAAGGTAAGTCTGAAAACACTAAAAAATATCCCAGAGGGGACTCGAACCACCAACCTTTTGATTACTCGGCAGGTGTCCTTCCAACTTCGCCACGGAAGTGATGAAAGAAACGTCGCTTGTAAAGGGATAAATCGTTGAGATCGTTTTAATTTGGTCAATGAGAGTGCTCTTTTAACCGTATATATGAAACGATAACTGTTTGGGATAAGATAAAATGCGTTCGGCATGTAATTTTATAACAAAATGACGCGTGTCTATTTACTTTATTTCATAGTTCTTCCAGACTCACTTTCTAACGATCGACGACAGTTGTCATCTAAATTCATACAATTACCGGGCCCATTTCAGTAAAAGATGTCTACTATTAGGAGTCCTAAATAATACATACTCGTATATATATTGTCAGATTTGTCAATATTGTCCCCTTAATCAATTTGTCGTGTATGGAACTGGTCCAAAAGCGTAACTAACGACCCAGCAGACCTCCGGGGACCCATAAAGAGTAAGAGAAGTGTGGAAAGAGGGGGCCGAAGAATTAGGAAAACGACTTTTTCTAGGGGGCGTAAGTTACGGTGCTGCCACGATGGGATTCAAACCCGTGTCTCTGCCATACGTGTTTCATAATTTGCCAATCTACCACAAATTCCTCATACAAAGTTAAAAGAATAAACTTGTAGTTACGGAAGTTAAGAATAGAACTTTCTTTTTCTACACGTGCTGATGCAATTCAAAGAATGCGAAAATAATGTCTGCTGCAGGCACGTAGCCAGGGGTGGGTCCCGGGGTCCGTACCCCCTTCGAGACCAGAAATGAAAAAACATTAAGGAAAGATGAAACAAAAAGAAACGAGAAAAAGAAGAACCAGTGTTAAAAATATAAAGGTACAGCAAGCGTTTGGTTACTCTTTCTTATGAGGAGCTTTTTGTGGGGGATACAGGGGAGAATCAAGTTAAAAATGGATTTTATTGTAACGGAGCATTCTGAATTGCATCTAGCTCCATGCTAATCCTATGGACTGCAAATGACGATCAGATAGAGTCTCAGGTAGAACTTAAGAAATACCAATAATCCCCAATAATATGAGCCTGCCATATAGCTTCCGGTGACACTTGTTAAAGAAATTTTCAATTTCTTGGCAACACTAATCCATTTCGCGACAGGATGTTTTCACTGCCGAAAGAGATCTTGTTGCTATCCTTAAGGGCATTAAACGAAGACAAGAAAAAGAAGAAAAGACAAGAAGAACCGAGTTCGAAAGACCTCGGAAGACTATATCTTTTTCATTTTTTTATATCCTTTTACTCGAGATTTCTTCATAGTTTGTTACTAAAACACTTATTAACATATCCTCAATTTATTGTCCTAAGAAACTAATATGGGTACGTTGTCAGTAAAACAGTTTAGATTGATCGGGCCTTTTGTGAGTAACCACAATATTTCATGTCAGGTTCCCTCATTACAAAATCCTGGCTACACGAACCAAAATATTTTACCAGTAAAATAGTTTAGAATGCCCCAGCCCCTGATGTGATAACCTCAATATTTCATCACGGATCCCCGCTATTACGAAATCCTGGCTACGTGCCTGTCTGCCGGCTTGCATTTTCGCGGATTCCAAAAATTTCAGATATCTTCTGATCTTATTGGCCGATACAGATAAGACATCAAGAGTCATGACCTACATATAGTGGAAATGAAGGCAACTGCTGTCAGCTTTCGTGGCCGAGCGTACCAGGGCAACACTCTAGTAATCAAAATAGCTTTTGGCGTGGGTTTGAACCCTACTCCAAGGATTTTTTACATTTTCATAACACTTTTTCATTAAAATAAGCTTGCAGTTTTACTATATGGATCCATAGTAAAAGTAATAATAATATTAATAATAATATTAATAACAATAATAATAATAATAATAATAATAATAATAATAATAATAATAATAATAATAATAATAATAATAATAATAATAATAGTAATAGTAGTAGTAGTAGGAACGGGTTAGAAGCCGCGCAGGGCTTGGTTAGGTTCTGTTCTCTTCCTCAATTTTTTCTGTACATTTTACATGACCAACTTGAAACAGCTGGCTACGGTAGCGCGCGAATATTGAACCTCCTTGGATCGGCGGAAATGCTGTCGGCTTTTCCTCTTTGGAAATTAGAAGTTACGATGAGGAAGAATAGTAGTAATGTAAATCGGGAGCAGTTAAAAACGATGAGGTAGTCTCAACTTGAAGAACGTTTCGTGATATTTTGCTCATTGACGAATTTCTATATAACTTGTTTTTGCGTTAAAGAAGAAAATCTCGAAATGAAATGAAATGAAATCTTTAAGTTTTACGTCCCACGGTTATGCCGGTTAGGCTAAAGGAGACGGTGATAATGAGAGATGAGTGAAATGGTGGAATGAAGAAAGTGGGAGGAAACGGGAGAACCCCGAGAAAACCCACGAGCACGGTGTTTGTCCACCACAAAGTTCACTTGGCGGGGGCTGGGATCGAACCCGGGACCCCAAGCACCAGAGGTGAACGCTCTACCACTGAGCCACCGCGCCCCCCAAGAAAATCTCGAGTAAGTCATTGTGACACTCATAACGAACGTCTTCTTATATAGTCTTACATGCAACGATTTTAACTAGCTAAAAGTTTAGATAAAAGTTGAAGTAACGCGGTAGGTGAGTGGTTAGAGTATTGAACTTCTGTGCGGCGGACTCGGGTTCGAATCCCGGCCAGGTTGAAACTTTTTTAAATGTTTCAATTTCAATATATACTCAGTGTGACAAGAAAGATCATCTCTTCTCCAGAAAGAAAATGATATTGGAATGAGGAGAATTGGCGAAGATCTCTCAATGGAGGTAATCATTTACAAAGTTATTTCCAGCAGTTGTTCTAGATTTGATATTTTCAGCTACTTTCCAGCATTTCCTGATAAATGCATGGTCAGTATTTATATTTCTGTAAACATACAGTATATAAAGAAATAATACATTACATACGCAGCAATATTGAAATTAATATATGGTGTTCTTTGAAAAACACGATCCGAACCATACAGATTTATCTTAGAATGGAGAACTGTTTCGTTAGTCACCTACTTTACAATTTTACCTTAATAAACACCTGGATCAGGTCCACCAACTGCTGTCAGTGCCGTGTAAAGTTAGTGTAAGTTGGGTTGCATCTGTCTAGGCGTTCTCAAAACTGCAAATTACCTGGATCCCAAGTAATGGGCTTAGAGCGCTTATGGGTGAGAAACTTTTGTGGCTGGGTGTACAACACAACTGCTTCCGTGCTGAAGAGAGCTCTCTCGTGGTTAAGCGGTTAGTTCACGTGCCTTTGGTGTGAGAGACCCGGGTTCGATTTCCGGCAGGAGCTCATGTGGTTCGGATTCTACGTTAAGCTGCAGGTCCGCGTCTCACATAGCCTCGATTCGGAAAGGGATGCTAAATTAAAAATCAAATTAAATTAAATCCGTGACTAGAAAAGGACTTAACTTCGCATCTACACCAAAGTCCATCGCCACCGAATATATCACCGCCGAAGTTGAATGAGTCGTCAGCCACCTGCCACCGACTTTGAGTGACGAGATGCGAGTGGAAACCAAACAGGCTTTTTCTAGGGCCATTATACCAAAATCAAACATAACTAAAGCAGAACGCGCTGTTCTTAAGTTGCTTCGTGATAACCCGGACATAATTATACCGCCTGCTGACTAGGTAATGCCACCGTCCTACTGCCTACGCAAGTTTATAGAAAGAAATTAGCTCACTTACTAGCCAGCCTACAAGAAACTAACCAAAGATTCGACATTAACCATGGAGAGGAAAACCAACCTATTTGTGAGGAAGTCTGAACTTCCCTAAGGTCTGCATACGGAAGCCAACCACCTGGACTCTATGGTGTACCTCTTGAGGCCTATTGTCAGCACCTAGGGAGGCCAATATATCACCTCGCAAAGTACCTCACATCAACTTTAAATCAGTCAGTTGGAAGCTGTAAACTTCACATTAAAAACTTCTCGGATTTTGTTAAGAGTCTTAAGAACCTTAAAGTGAATCCAAACGAATTCCTGGTCAGTTTTGACATAGTTTCTCTATTCACAAGAGTTTCTGTCAAGGATATGACACAGCTGATACGAAATCACTTCATCCCGGAACTAACTGTTCTATTTCACCATACACTGACCTCCACGTGCTTTTCGTATGATGGACGTTACTATGAACAAACAGATGGAATAGCCATGGAGTTTCCTCTCTCTCCAGCCATTGCCAAGCTCTACATGGAATACTTTGAACTGAAGCTCTTAATGTGGCAGTTCTTAAGCCTTCTTCAGGTACGTTACTGATACTTGTGATATCTGGATCCTTAACACTATAGGATTTTCTGTAATTTCCCAACAGTCATCACCCTCAGATTAAATTCACCATGGAATTGGAGTGGGATAGATGCCTCCCTTATCTTGATACTCTTGTTCGCCGTAAAACTGACGAAACATTAAGACACAGCGTATAGAGGAAGCCGACATACATGGATCTTTATCTCAATGCAAGCAGCTCTTGTCGCAAGTCACAACGTCTTACAGTGCTCAACACCTAGGTCCATAGAGTAGTCTCCGTAAGTCATCAGGAAAGTTTATATAAGGAATTCAATCATCTTCATTCGACGCTACAAGATAATAGCTATTGTAATACAGATATCAACATGACCGTAAAAAGGGTTGTCACTTCCCAACACAAAGTGATCAAAAAAGTCAAGAGTGAGGATTCTCTCTCTACTATCATATTCATCGATAATACCTCTAGCAAACTCAACAGAATACTTGCCAGTCATATAAGAGTTATTCACAAACTTCCAGTCAACACTAAATCGTTGAAACGTCAGGACCAGAAGAGCTGGGAGGCAGTAAGTTTTACAAATACTACCATAGTAGCCAAATATAATATTTTTGAGACAGAGTAATAAAAGGAACCATAGTCATCTCACCTGAAAGCAAGGATCTTAATAGAGACAATGGGTTTTAACTTAGTCGTGGGTGTTCAAACCCTTTCCGAAACAATAAAACGGGCGTTCAGCAAAGGCACATCTTATATCCACAATAACAGCCAACCAAGATTCCCCTAGGCCAATCACAAGTCCCCATTTCTAGCTCCAATGTACGTAATCAGTATCTATCTATCTACACACACACACACACACACACACACACATATATATATATATATATATATATATATATATATATATATATACCGTATATACATGTCCAGATATCTTCGGTCTCTTCTTCACAATCCCTGAATACAAATTCAATGTCTTTATTCGAAACGTCGAAAGTCAGTACTTTCATCTGGGTGATAGCCCGAGAAAATTTTCAAGAATTTGAGAAGTAATTATTACCACAAAATCTTTCTCTGGTAATTCTCCTAATCCCAAATTGACCAAGACTCGTGAGATATATATAAGCACCCCGGACAAAAAAATTAATTACCCCCTTAGTACTTACGTTAATACCTTGTAGCGCCGCCCCTGGCATGGATAACCGCCTGGATGCAGTCGGGAAGGGATTCCACGAGGGTCTGCAAGGCCATCACATCCAGTCGAAGCCACTCTCGGAGGATAAAATCACGCAATTCCACCAAACGTCGGGATGCTGATGTCGACGTCTCACCCGCTCTTCCAACGGGTCCCACAGATGCTCAATTGGGTTGAGGTCCGTCGATTTTGCGGGCCATTCGAGGTGTGATAGGGTACAAGTGTGTTCCTCAAACCAGTCACATATGGGTCCAGCTCTGTGAACCCTGCTGTTGTCGTCTTGAAAAATAGGGGTGTCTATAGCAAAGTTATCGCGAAGAAAGTGACTGAAGGGCAACACCTGCTCGCCCAGGATGTTCAAATAAACGTGCTGGTTCGTGTTCGTGGACACCTCAATGAGTGGGCCCACCCCATAGTATGAAAAATACCCCCAGAACACGACACACCCAGCCCCGGCCTGCACCTGACCTTCCGCACACTGCGGGTGAAATGCTTCATGTGGCCGTCGGTGGATGCGACGCCGGGCGTCATTCGAATACAGGCAAAATCGTGATTCGTCAGACCATATGACACGGCGCCAGTCTGCTACTGTCCATGATTGATGATTATTGGCAGACGAGCAACTTAATGTGCATGTGTGAGCAGTAGCCTTTTGGGAAGTACCCGACTCCATATGTTCATTGCATACAGTTCCCGTCGTAATGTTCTCTCGCTGCCAGGTTGGACTGGGCCTACATTCACGGACTGCAGTAATTCCTGGCGGGTTTGGAAGCGATTTCGATTTACAAACCTGGCAACCCGTCTTCGGGCTCGATCTGTGAGGATCTTTTTCCGACCACAGTTCTGACGTCGTGTTTCATGGCCACGTTTGTTACACCACTGCTTGTAGACACGTTGAACAGTTCGCCTGGAAACTCCAACAAATCGGGCAACTTCCATCACTGAGTGGCCATGGACACGGCCAAACACGATTGCTCCTTTTTGCCAATCCGTTACGTCCGCGCTCTTCCCCATCTTGCCGCACACACACCGTTTCGATCGGTTCTGTGTTACTCCACAGTAACGCCCTCTGATCGCCTCGAGGCAGTGTAGGCACGTTTGGCCATGTGATTAAACCAATACGCCATCTGTACCTGTTTGCAGACGCAGCCTTGCTCTCGCGCGGGGATGACTAATTTTTTGTCCGGGGTGCTTATATATATATATATATATATATATATATATATATATATATATATATATATATATATACTAAAAATATACTAAAAAAATATTACTCCTTCACTACTTAATTTTGCTAACTTCGGAGTTAATTTATTTTATTATTAAACTTATTTAAATTCACAGCTAAACAATTAATTACGCTTCAAATTTAATTCAAATGGGCACGAATTACAAGGGAACACTATACAAATTAGAGATGAAGTGCAAAATTAATGGAAATCTTCAACTTAAGGTCCCATTTTTAGAAGTAAACAATTGTAATTACTTTCACAAATTGCAGAATTAAGCACTTGAATTACTTTTTATAAATGTTTTGGAATTGATCATTTAAAATGAACAAAATAAACCGTGTCTCAATAATTCTCAATCCTTTTTAAGACAAAAATTTCTGCTATATTTATGTTTCACTTTTGCGACTTTAAAATGCTTTTACTTTTTAACACAAGTTATTTGTTACCTTGAATTAATTGAGAATTACAGAAGTATTCATACAAAAACTTCAAATGTTATTCTTAAACACAATTACATTTATGTCAAACACACTACGCTGTGTTATAAACACACAAATTATCACAATTTTGACTTTGTTAAAGAAATTAGCACTATTTAATTTCACTAGGTTACGGCTTTCGTTATACATATATATATATATATATATATATATATATATATATATATATATATATATATTTCAAATTCAATGAACACTTCACTTGCTTACTTAGCCTTTAAATATTCTTTAACACTTTAAATTGCACTAACATATTTTACTTTTACGGAGCTAAAAACAGCTATTTTATTATTGACACGTACACTCACTTTACTCGCATATTTCACAATTACGAAATATGACTTGTTCAGGCGACAGAAAATTTTTGTATAGTCAGCAGTAAAAGTATCTCCACCCGACTGCTATAACTCCATTAGGTCGGGTCCAGTAGTTTAACTGCTATTATAACGGCATGGACAGATGTAACCCAATTTATACCTAACATTTCAACCAAAAGACGAAATAGGCCTGGTAAGCCTGTAGAGCACTGAAAAAGGTTTTCGCTGTGAAGTTGATGCACTAAAAAAGGAGTGATCAATCGGACCGAATAGCATCAAAGATGTGCGGCTTCTTTCACATCAAATCTTCGTGAATCAGCGATGTCCCTTGGAGGTGATGGTGTCGTAGTTCCCTTCGGGTCACATATTAGATTATGACACTGACTGTTGTTGTTGAGCGCATAGATATTCGGTACGTGTAAAGGATATTACACGCCCTTGGTGGATGTAAAAAGATAAGCTGGAGAAATTGCGCTGATGTGGAGGATCGGCTCCTTGAATAAACACTGGAAAACACTAACTCAAAAAAGACTGAGCACCGTAACACTATATGGGATAGGGACATGGAGATGAAGTTAAAAAAAATACCTAATTGAGCTTCTTCCAGTTGTTTCTCTGACCAAGGCAAGATCACAATTATAAACATAATTTCCTTCAAGGACGAGACTGAAAGAGGATGTGCCTATTGTAAAACAGAAGAAAAGACTTCGATAAGGAAAAATATCGAATTCGATATTTCAACGGAGTTACATGCTTCATGGCCTCTATATACCGAAAAAGTGGGTTTAAATATTCATTCGTCCGTCTCAATCTAATACTTTCATTCTAGATATCATATCATTTAACGAATCCACACGAAAGTTTACAGTAAACTTAAAGTTTTCTAAAAGAGCTTCTAGAATATTCTTTCTACCTCAAAAATAAGGAAAGTTTACTGAAAGATAAAAAAAAAAAAAAAAACACTATTTTCTCGGAAACGGCTCTAACGATTTTCTTTATGTTATATACCAATATTGCATTAATAACATTATACTGTAGTATAATTAACTTTTCTGGGTAAAATCTAAAAGTGGTAGTTTATCCATGGCGGTGAGTACTCTTCGGGTGATTTTCTCGAAACAAATCACTGACCGATGGAGGGAGCACTGTGAGTTAAAGTTTGTATTTCATTGGAGGTATTGGAAGGTAACAATTCCTGTCTGATTGGGGTTGAAATGTCAGATTACTTTGCTTGGCATGTTCGTGAGGCTATTCGACGAAATATTATGCACAAAAACTCTAAAAATACATGCACAAAACTTGAAGTTCTGGTTTCAGCCACTAGGTTAGATTGGCGTTGCCCTTTAGAAAACCACCCTACCAAATATTAACTAAATTTAAGGCTCTACCCAATAAGGGTTGTAGGATGAGCAAAATAGGCAGGTGGAAGCAGAGGAAACTGATTATTCAATATTATAGTTACGATTTTACTATAGTGAGAAACCAATACTATGTAAGTGATTAAAGAGGGTGTGTACAGCCCAGAAAATAATTGGGAAAAGTAAAACAATAGTTTTGAGTTACTGATTTCTGATACATTGAAGTTGGCGGTTGGTTGTTTAAGTTAATAAATATTCTAAAAGAGTAGTTGGCAGCAATGTGTGCATATTAATTTTGTCAAATTTTCATAGCGAAACATCCAAAAAGTGCAGTTGTTCATTGCTGGATTAAGCTTAGGTTTTGTTGAAACGGTTATGTGTAGCAGTTTTACTCGCATTGTTAAGTCTTGTTGACACGGAAAACTAAAACTTGGACCTCTACTATTATCAAGGATACAGCTACTTCAAATGCCTGAGTAGTTGCTGTCAGTAGAGTAAGATAAATATACGTATATACATTTATGCTGTTCAACGCTAAAACTTTTCCACCACTAGTGAATAAACATGAGTGGAGAGAAAAGCAGGAAAATACTATTATCTTATTTTCATAAACAATGAAGAATTTGCTAACTTTACCTGAATATAATAGTAATTAAGTCATGTTAATAATTTAATATTTGTCATTCAGCCAACTTCCGTACCTTTGCATTCAGTTTATATTTTATCAAACAAAATTCATATTTTTTTCAAAGAAAATTGATTTATGTAATTATGAAAAATTATCCTTAAATATGTTGTTTATTTTAAATGTGTTAATTCATTTAAATTTAGCCGCGGGATGTAATTTTAATATATGAACGAGGGAGTTTGATTCAGCAGGGAACCGGATTCAGTACCATTGTTTCTAAAATTAATAATTCCTTAAGTTTTTTAAACTCATATTATACCCTTAATTTCAAGCATTACAACATGATAATGCTCACTTCGTAATGATTATCTCACATTTTGTGGTTACTGTGAAGGAAAATTATCTGACTTACCTTGCGTAATCTCATTATATTCATCTAGAATTCGTATTGTTCCATCAGCATTGATTCCAACAAAACTGTAAATGACATGTGTGCATAGGTTTGGGTCGATGTTCTCAATTTGAAACTTGCCATTCCCGTTACGGTATGTCGCCCAACTTGCATGGTAGCAAACGACTTTTTCTAAAATGAAGAAATCATAAAACCCTTTTATTCTCTAAAAATAATTTAATATTTCTTCTTTAAAGCTTAAATTTAAGAAATAGAAATTGCACTAATAAAAATATGCGTTGTATATCATATTATTACTTCTAACGAGTTTTAGTACTAACTAATAATAATTTTGGACCTATCTATTGTTATATATTATATTTATTGTCCAATCTTGAATTTACAATAAATCCTTAACATTCAACTTTACTGTCTTGTAGGTTAAAGAGACAAATTAATAATGTAAGTAAATTATGAATGAAGGATTGTGGACTAAGATAATAATAAAAATGTGAAAACTTCGGGAAAACCCACTGACACGTTATTTTTTATCCCAGCTTACATTCCAGAGATCAAACCTGGCTTTTTACACTATATATTATATGACCTTCCTATCACTCAACCACTTTACTCTCCATACTTACTACCTATTTTCATAGAATTTTGTACATTATATCACGCAATCCATGACTAATTCACAATTATGGTGAAATATACTTCCGCAATTTTTGAGAATAAAAGTTATATACTTTACAGTAAGTGTAATCTTCAACTGATGACCTACATAATCCTATTTCATATCTTATTTATGCAAAAATGAACTTATTAACTTGAAACGTGACAAATTTTTAGCATTTTTCCAAGTTGCCCATAGAGTAATCCAAAAATGAGACTGTCTCGACTCGGAACAAAGTTGTGCGTTATTTCATTAATTGTTAATTTAATAAATTAAATTTTGCAGGTGTTAATTTTTAGTTGATAATCGTTGAAAAATTTGTTAACCGTTAAAAAGATATTTTTTATTATTTTTATTTTTTCTCAAAATGTACATGAAATGTTCAAGTATGTTTATTCTGCAAGTAGATTTTGCAGCATATTTCAGACTCTTCATGGGGGTTTTCAAAGCAGTAGTTTCCAAAGTGATCATTTTGATCTCGATTTGCCTCCAATTCTAGTCCTGAGTTCTGAGTCCTTTGTCTATGTCCCCTTTCTACAAAGAACAGCAAACCGTTTCTTTAATATTTCTTCATTTGATTCGTCGGAGGGTCTATAGCAAGAAAGGTTCCTAGTGCTCATAGCCTGTTATTGACGACAGAGTTGTTTGAGATTTACTCTCTCCTTAATTTTTGTCGGTTTCTTTGCAGTGCAGCAGTGACTTTTTAAAATATCATTTAAATCTGATTCAAATGACTACTTCTGTAAAAGGAACATAGCAGCAGGCGGTAATGTAAAGTATGATTTTATTAAAGTTCAATGTAAATATTATACTATGTTATACGTGGTTTATATTTGTAAACATCAACATGTCATATTTATTTGTTAACAAAACCACGTGCTCTTCTACTACAAGTTCCTACATCAAGCAGACAACAGGAATCCTCGTCACCACTTTGATCATGTGATAGAAGAGGAATATCAGTGCCATCGTTGGTAAGAGGAGGGAATAAGACTACATGCATCACTTTAATCAACATCATTCTTTTTCGGGTTAACTCCCTCTCTTAGCTTACCTGGAGCTTTGAGAGATCTAACCTAACCCAAGCCTATTATCTTGCCTGGAGCTTTGAGGCATACTGCCCACTCAGCTTGCCTGAAGCTTTGAAGGAACTCAATCCCTCTCTTAGCTTTCGTGGAGCTCTTAGAGATTCGTAACCGCAAACATCTAGCTTTCGTGAAAGTTTGTGGTTTTCCTTTCCGCCTAACTTACCTGGTTCCAATCTTTTTTACTTGCCTGGAGCACTGAGAGTTTGCCTGGAGCTTTGTGGGAATCGTTCCCTTGGCTGCCTGTCTTGAGACACCGGTTTACCCTACTACTTAGTGGACTTTGTATTGGTCTTAGGGCCACACTTACAGTAATTCTATGTTATATTGTTTTAAAACAGAAACTTTTATAATAAAAGGTTGTGGGAGAAAACCGAATGCTGTGTGTAAATTGCTCTACCTTTTACCTTAACAAGGTAAATTTACATGGGAGAAGCGTCGGACTCAATCCGGACTGATTGATTTGGACACTTTCCTGCCGGACACTGTTTTCATTAACTGGATTTAGAAATACTAGATACGTACAAAAGTCTGTGTTTTTCTCTTAAATAATTAACTGTAGAAACTTAATACGTACCACAGCCTAGGTCAGGCAAAAACATTTATACAGAAAACACAATAAATATGGTCGAAGAGAGTTCTAGACTAACATTCTGCATTTGACTAAATATTCCGGAAGATCCTGGTCGTTTCTTTATGTTCTTTGATGACTTGGCGTTATTTCGGTCTTGGACAGCAGAAAGAAAGAAATAATTGCTTTCCATGTATTTACAGGATGTTGCTTCAGATTTAGTTCTCCAATTAAAAACTCAAAATCAATTGGATAAACTTATATATGAACAACTAAGGAGAAAATTAATAAATCCTAGTCGTTCTAAATTACCGACTTACAGTGGGAAATTCGAAATTTATTAAATGAAACAAGGCGAGAATGGACCTATAGATGCTTATTTTTTTATGAAAATTAAAAGCATAAGACGGTTAATGCCGGAAAGACCGAGAAACAGAAAATTCATTATCTATTTTTAAGATTAAAGCCGAATTTTATGCAGAAAATCGCATTAGAGACCTTTCAAACCGTCCATTCTCTACAGAATCAGCTTTATTCATTAGAGGCTGCACAAGATCTCATGAGAGAGAGAGAGAGAAGAAAAAGAGATTATGTGGAGTTGTCACAAGTGATTTCCTTTATGGACAACCTTGTAGCACTTGCCTATTAGTGAATTGCATTCACTTGCAGTTACTAGGTCCTCTTTACCTACGTATAAATAACAACCAAACCATACCATCAATAACTAACTTCCTAATTTAAAAATTACCAAAATCTACACAATTATTAGGAAATTCAACATACTCAAATGCTTCCCTCTGCACCTCCGCTAGGTGTTCCTCAAAATCAAACACCAACCTTCCCCCAGCAGGCACATTCATCACAAATTCCTCCCAAGCCTTTTAACTCTAGCCAATCTACAACAAATAATTCATCAAATATTATCAGGATTACCAACCAAATAACAAACTCTTTCTGTTAGTTGCACAAAATGCAATGAGGACTCACAATATAGAAAAAAGAAGGGTGAAGAGGGGTTAGAATTTATTAACATAATGACTTTCTACCATTATTCGGAGAAGAGCTGCACAAGGGCCGTCAGACCAAATTTGGCTTACAAAGTAATACCGTATCCGTATGTCGGAAACCACGGAAACCAGTTTTTTTTTCAATAAAAGACGCTAGACTGGAAGAATTATTACAGAAAGCTGTTAGTTCCATACGTCATCACCTATCAGTGGACGTATTTACGAATCGTAAAATCGCATACCTACGAGAACACATTTCTTTCTTGGCAACGCATTTTTTATTGTATCACCGTTACAAACATTATCGGACAAATAGGGATTCGAAGCAATGACTCAATCACTCAATTAGTCTCAAATCAATCATCGTGACATGTAACCTTAGCGAAAAATATGTCAATAGTCTATGTAGGATATAACTTACAAGAGATTAATCTCTACCTGAGTGGGAACAGATGACGAAAATCGACGTACACCAAACTCCGTTTAGGACATAACACTAAATTCAGGATATATTAAAGACAACCAAAGCATTAGATATTATACTCTTTGTTATTAACCTGGATTTGCCATAGCATCAAAAAACTGCTGTACATAACCTATTGTATGAATATAGAGATGTAGTATTCTCTCATTCGCCTGAAGGGGCCGCCGTAGCTCAGTGGTAGAGCGTTCACCTCTGGTGCTTGGGGTCCCGGGTTCGATCCCAGCCCCCGCCAAGTGAACTTTGTGGTGGACAAACACTGTGTGCGTGGGTTTTCTCGGGGTTCTCCCGTTTCCTCCCACTTTCTTCATTCCACCATTTCATTCATTACTCATCATCACCGTCTCCTTTAGCCTAACCGACATAACCGTGGGACGTAAAACTCAAAGATTTCATTTCATTTCATTTTTCTTATTCACCTGAAGATATTCGTTATTTTAGAGGCTACACGCATTGACAAGGCGGCCAATTTATACCAAAGGTCACCACATATACTACTCACTGTCTGCCCACAAATAGATAATAAATTAGACAAGTATTAGATGCAAATATCATTCAAGAGACGAGGGATAGTTCATTTTCTTTTTCTTTACTTGTAGTTAACAAGCCAAACATCAGTATTTCATTTGATCTTAAACCCCCAGACATGCAATTTATTTACGAAGTACCTTAACACCTCTTTTCAATCCACTGAGGTTGAACTACATGCACTGAGGTTAAATGAGATTTTTTTATTTCCTGTATCGA
The DNA here is from genome assembly GCF_964235325.1 of Thermobia domestica. Classification (NCBI taxonomy): domain Eukaryota; kingdom Metazoa; phylum Arthropoda; class Insecta; order Zygentoma; family Lepismatidae; genus Thermobia; species Thermobia domestica. The sequence goes on along the minus strand of NC_137455.1, from coordinate 248,901,383 downwards.
TATCAAACAATCATACCTCCAGGCATTGTTTCATTCCAAAAGCGACATATACATGACCTTTGAAGTAAACCATTCCAGAGAATCGTACCAATTTCTACGCTGTTATGAATCACAAGACGTCGGCACAAATTCTTTCCATCGCGACCCATATGCTTCTAGAAGAAATGCCAGCACGTATAACTTCGTTTGCTGATGACTTGGAAGTAGGCTGAAGAAACTGGAAGGAACAGCTTTCAGATTTAGAACTTCTCTTTGAAAAACTAAAAAAAACTCGAATTTCGCGCAAACCCTAAGGAAACACATTTATTACAGAGTGAATTGAACGTACTTGGATTTAGGCTATCTGGAAAACATCAAAATTTGACCAATAATAGCTAACAAAATTAGAGTTCAAGAAACCAACTACAAAACGTACTTTGAAAAGCTTTCTGGATCTATGCTCATATTTGTGCGACCACATAAAAAAACTTCTGAGAAAAAATCGAATTATTTGAACAACTTCTTGAACAACTTCTTGAACAATAATATTCAAATCATGATTAACTCCTCAAAAAACTAAAACTAGTAATAATTAATGCTCCATTGTTCCGTCACTTTGACCCTAGACTAGAAATTCGCGCATATAGTGATGTATCAAGCATACAAATAGGGCAATTTTGACCCTAAATCCAAACAGGAAAAGTTAGCTTCCTACTGTAGCCGTCCACTAACTAAAACGGAAAGAAAAGCTTCAATTTGGCAACGTGAACTTTACGCAATCATTTACTTATTAACAAGGCAGGGTACCTCGGTGTAACACGCCGATTGTGATAAGATTGCACAGACAAAGAAAACATCGAAAAAGAAGCGACACGTATTTTTTTATATCGGCCAAAAAGCGCATTGAGAGGGTCAAATAGGGGCATAAAAATGGGGTCAAAATGAGATTATATGAAATATAGCAAGAATGAGAAGAGATATCGAAAAAGGTTAAACGTACGAAATACTACCCATAGTCGATGCAAGGCAATGAAGTAGAACACACTCATGCGAAGAAAGCAGGACACCCGGAAATGGACCGATCACGTGTACAACATTGTTGCAATGTGTTACGGACATGAGCGAAAAGTGTGGTAAGGAGCAGGAAGAAAGAAGAAACAGAAAATACGTGTTATTTGCTTTGAGTGCATATGTTGCCCGTATGTGACAGAGACGCTGATTCATCTCAATGCACGAAGATGGGATGGATTAAGGATGCAGTACTGCGCAGTGGGTTGCATGTATCGCGTAATGGGAACAAAAATGCATAGCACAGTAGAATGTAATAGCAAGTGGTTCACACACTTATGATACACAGTAACACTAACATCAGTACCACGCATGAGTATCAACATTGTATCACTTCGAAAATCCGCGTACAACATAACAGTAATAGTAACGTTTTTGTTTTTGTGTTACTACTGCTTCCACACAGTTTCGTTTCCAATATCCATATCATCGTTGTTTCCATTACGAGATATATGCAACCCACTGCACAGTACTACCTCACTGGCTGTCTTTATGAACGGCGTTTGCATCCTTAATCCATCCCATCTTCGTGCATTGAGATGAATCTGCGTCTCTTTCGCATACGGGCAACATATGCATCCAAAGCAAAAAAAAATGTATTTTCTGTTTTCGTCTCTTCTTTCTTCCGGCTCCTTACCACCCTTTTTGCTCATTTCCGTAACACATTGCGACAATGTTGTACACATGATTGGTCCATTTCCGGATGTTCTGCTTTCTTCGCATGCGTGTGTTCTACTTCATTGCCTTGCGTCGAGTATGGGTAGTATTTCGTACATCTTACCTTTTCCGATATATCTTCTCGTTCTCGCTATATTCCACATAATCTCATTTTGACCCCATTTTTATGCCCCTATGACCCTTTCAATGCAATATTGAGTTGATTTTAGTTTAGCGTCCCTTTCAGCAGCGAGGCTATATGAGACGTGGACCTACTGATTAACGTGGAATCCGAACCACATGAGCTCCCGCCGGGAATCGAACCCGGGTCTCCTACGCCAAAGGCGCGTACGCTAACCGCTTAGCCACGAGGAGCTCTTCAATGCAATATTATCATAATGGGCGTGTTACACCTGGGTGTCCTGCCTTGTAAGAAAATGTCACTATTTTTTGGCTCAATAGAAAATTTAAGTTATTTATAGATACAAAATGTCTAACATCTGGACTTACTCAAGCAGACAAAGTAAGTAAATTTACACATTACAAAATATTTCTGGCCAATTATCATTTCGATATAAAAAGTCAAAATCATGCACCAGACATCTTCAGTCGCCTTAAACAAAAGAAACACGCGAGACAGCAAGACAATAAGGAAATTGATAATTTTGACGACGCAGAGGATGTAAAAGTATTTTGATCCAACGCCTTAGAAGAATGAAGTTGTTGGTTTCTAATTGTAAGACAACAGACTATCCATCCGAAGGGCAGCAGTTCGACTCCATAGAAGAATAATTTTGTAGTGTTTGATAAGCGGTACCACAGGTTTTAATAGTTTACGTTAAAAGTAAGATAGACGTGTTATTGTTGTTGACGATAGAATTATGACGACGAAAATTAGGTTTGTTTGATAACGAATACGTACGGTAATATTTAATATATTCTCTTTTCGCATGAACTCTCAAAACGCGTAAGCGAATACGACATAGTCTGAGAATGTAATTTCCATTTCATAATGATGTATTTTCTATATTTAAAACTTACTTGCAGGTGCAGCAGTTTTGCTGAGACCAGTTCTTACTTGCAGACTTGACATCACAAATGAGGGAATGGACAAACATATTACGTAACAAGAAATGGTTATCATTGTGGACAGCATTCTGAAATGAAAATTAGAAAAGAAGAAATATTCACTTGAACAGTTTCGAAAATGCCCATATTCAATTACACCAGGATTGAAATTAATCCGTTAAAAATAACTATTAAATTAGTCAGTTAAAAATATGTTAAATTTTAACTTAATCTGTTAAGATTTGGAGGATTTCATTTTAATTTATAATTGTTGCTAGAAAGTAACGACTAAAAAATAATAGTTATTTTCCACGAAAACCATGTGAAATATATATTCTGCGATAACTTTCAAATGGTTTATTTCAAAAACTTTACAGATGGTTCGATTACAGAAGAGGATTAATGTAGTTTTCTTTTCTCAAAATGAAGTCACCTTTGTAATAATGAAATCACCTTTCTTGAAGAATATGTACTGGTATTTGGCATGACTAACAAAATACACACTTATCATTATAACCAACTTCAAAATGAGGAGGTTCTCAGTTCACACATCACTACACTAGATGCATCCTCTTTTCGACTTCTATTTCAAATCATGCTTAGAAAAAGCTAGGCAATAGGACAACCAAGATGAGGTATCCTTTGAACGACACTCAACGAGAATGAACCACTGAAAGTCATGCTGCATTTACTACTTTGTGATATGACATGGAATTTTCATTGAAATATTTCCTAGTATTTTATGAATCGTAGCAAAACACAATGCACCTAAAGTCTGATTACAAGATATGGCAACAGTGATAAACATAAAATGTTCATTTGAAGTCACTGCTTTTCACATTTTAGGAGGAGGGGTTCAACTTAACATTCCTCATCCCCTCTGAATGCGACCTTGTTGACATTTGAACCAAGTGGCTTTACTACATTCGTAGAATACGATGTCATTTTATCACTACGTAGAAGTTTACATGAAACAGCACTCATTGTTGGCATCCATTTTGAAAATGGTTCCCCATATCAACATTTGTTTCTAACGAATGTTGTTTCTTTTCCAAGATGTATAGAGCGAGGTATCACTCATTCAAATATCTCTAAATAATATGGCAAAGCCAAGTTCGACAAAAGGGCATATGCAATTCATTGGAAATATGCATGCAGATACTAGATGTAAAAGTACGAAATACGCATGCCTTCTAGTCTGCGGAAAATCATGTTGAAGGGCCTAAGGCTTTACGAAAATGTGCGACATATTTGGGAATATTTGCAAAGAGGGAGTATACGTGGAAGAAGGTTCCTATGGTACTGACCACTCCCAAACTTCCAATGACTTTTGCAAATGAATGTAGGGCTAACTATATGCACGTTATACTGTAAATACTTATTACCTTGATAATGCAAATGTTATCCCGAACGGGCTTGGAATACACAACATACGTATATTTCTGGGGACGAGTTTATCTCCGTATTACGGGCCAATGTATATGTCCTACTCATAGAGAAACTACACGTAATAGAAGCAACCTCTGAAACAACATAAGAGTATCTTCCATCTGACAGACAGGAAGCTGTTAAAGTGTCATTTACTGAACAAACCATGCGAGAGATGTGTATTTTGAAGAACCATTCCTAAAGTTGAATGCATATAATTACAAAGTAATTGTCACGTGGCCGACATCAGAAGATATCAAAATGTAGGCCTATTATGAAATGTGTATAATTGTTATCTTGCAATAGCAAGCATACCATGTGGTATTTCTCATCGCAGCATATGATAAGTTCGAGCAATAGTAACTTTATCTATGACTGCAAAACATTTGACCGATATCTATGTGTGCAATCATCTGTAACTTGCTCTTGGCGTGAGCAACAACTTGCTTATTTGTGAGAATGATACATGAATGCTACAAAAGAACACTTTAAGTAAATGAGTTGCACGTATAAAAAATATATCAATATCTATCATGTGTACACAATATATGATTGTGAAGTGCACAGTATATACATTGCAACACACACACACATTCACATATGTATTATATAAATTCGTAGTCCCGTCAGCGTGTTCAAGAAGAAAAAGTCACCATGAATCCAGCTAACATTGTGCACTTACTGTTTGTTGCTTTTGAAGTAATACAGCGCCCAGGGTGAACAGCACAGGAAAGAGAAATAACACAAGTATTGCAATGATTGTTGGAAGACTGAATGGACGATATGATTAGGCCTACGTTGCACACAGAAAAACCATTAACATTAGTATTTGCAAAGGACGATAGGGACAGGGAAAAGGATACCCCCAATATTCTGTGGATGACGACGTAGAAGAGTGCGGTGGCGTCACAACCGTACATGGTCCAGCAGACATCACGTTTTCGTACAAACAAATGGCTGTCACCTACTGGAGAAGTGGTATTAAGAGGCCGCTATCCCTTCGATGCGTACGAGCGAAGTTCAGAATGGTAACCTCAAGGGAGCAGCTAGAACGCTGGGAAAACCAAGTTACTGATGGAGGAACACGAAAGGATAAGATGTCGAAGGTATCTCAATACGTTCTTCGGTAATTCCAAAACGCTCGCGAAGCATACTTTCCAGTGTACGATGTCGATCTATGATGATGGGCTCTGCAGACCAGCAATAGATTTCACCTTCCATCATTTAAGGTGTCACATACCTGGCTGTGGGAGTTTAAAACAATACACAAAATCGTATCGCAGAAGGTGACGAAATTTATATCTACGACCCATGCATCTGGAGATAAAGAGGACATATTGAGAATCGTAACTGTCTTTATTGACAATGTAAAACACCATATTATCCAATTCAGCCTAGGTAATGTGTACAGCTCCGATCAAAGTGATTTCCAAGTAGAAATACTAGCAGCAACCTTGGTTGTTCAAGGAATAAAGAAAATGGAAACAGTGGTCCAATCCGTGAGTGCGAGAACGCCAGTTATACAACACAACCAATCATCTTCGCCGATGGCGCCTTATTGGCACCATTACACGTTTTCTGAAGGAACCAACAGCTGAGTTCGGCCCATGCGCGCACGACGCTGTGTTTCTCTCCCTTAACGTATATCTTGTCGCCTCAAAATCAGGAAAAAACTTACAAAGGAACATTTCCGTCGATGATTAGAGCACGTGTATTTTCCTACAACACAGCGTCAAACAGTTCGTCTATTGGACGCTTGCAGTGGGCATTGTGAAAATACTCTACGCGCCATTGAACCGAAAGAAAAACATACTGTGCTACTTACAATACCTCAAGGTTTAATTTCGAAGCTGCAACCACTAGATGTGTACTTTCTCACTTGTGGGAGGCATTTGTGCAACGCTTTTCAGACACTATTATCTTGCAATAGTCTGATATTAATTTGCATCTACGAAATAACATAATCAAACTACCACACAATCTTTGACACATAATCAGTTCTCCTCTCCAAGATACAAATATGTCATCAAATACGCGTGGTATCACATTAGCTATACAACAGACAAGCTGCCACAATTTCAGACTCCAGCAGAGTTCTCCTTTGCCACGAATCACATCTCGACATGTGACATTTGTGGAGAGGTTGCTGTAATTCGTTGTGATTGGTGTAAGAGATCACTTTGTTTACAACATTTCTTTGTAGAATATCATTACCTTTTATTGTGACACATTTGTTGCGTAAGATATTGTGCTTATGAAACTGTTGGTCTGTGTTATAAAGTGGCGGATAGTACTTGCAATATGTATTTCTTCATTTCACGTCTAACATGTACATTCATACTTTCATTGGAATTGTTTGTGATCTTTCGTCGATTGTGGCCTTTCTGAACTACGTATTTGGAGCCAGTTGGTGAGGATGTGGCTCCCCTGCAACCGTTTTTCCGCAGCAAATAACAAATACGTGTGTCTTACTTGTATATCTAGTATGTACATACTCATTTTTTCTACAATTGTTTGTGTCCTTTTAGAGATTTCGAGCTTTTTCGAAAATACTTCGGAAGGGGTTTAGACCCCTTCAAACCGGTTTTCCGCAGAGCGAAAAGTACTTCTTATTTTCAGATCTAGTATCTGCATGCATAGCTTCCCGGAATCGCTTGCGCCCTTTTGTCGATTTTGGCCTTTGTGTCGATTATTTGGAGATATTTGAATGGGAGCCGTTGCTCCCCCTGTAACCATTTTCTCACAAAACAAAAAAATAACGTGTTTCTTAATTTTTTATCTAGTAGTGGGTCTATGTGTATACGCCTTTTTCTGCAAACTGTTTGTGTCCTTTTGGAGATTTCGAGCTTTTTTGAAAATACTTCGGAAGGATCATAGGCCCCTTCAAACCATTTTACCAAAGGAATACGTATTTCTTACTTTCACCTCTAGTATCTGCATGCATAACTTCCCGGAATCGCTTGTGTCCTTTTGTCGAGTTTGACCTTTGTCTTATTATTTGGATATATTTCAATGGGGGCCGTTGCTTCCCCTGCAACCGTTTTCTCACACAAAAGATAAAACTCATGTTCCTTAATTTTCTATCTAGTATCTATATACACCTTTTTCTGCAAATTGTTCGTGTCTTTTTGGAGATTTCGAGCTTTTTTGAAAAAACGTTTTTCCACAGAAATGAAACAATACGGGTCACTTTATCTTATGTCTTGTATCTACCTGTAAAATTTCGTTGAAATCGGCATGCAACACTTTGAAGATGTTTCACGCAAGTCCAGATGCATTTGCTGTAAGACACATCGCAGCTCTAGGCGTGGGATAAGAAACAAGGCATTTAAAAATAATAAAAAAAAATGACTGATATTAGTGTCGAATCCATAGTTTTCGGTAACTGAGATGAATAGTGACTTCCCGGATTCCATTTAAATCTAAGTAACATCGCATGAGGAAGGGGGTGAGAAGGATGATAAACAAAGTGTCAAAAATCATCGCGATTAGTGTCGAATTCATAGTTTTTGGACTCATGGGAAAACGGCTGAGCGGTTTGAAATCATTTTTGGAACATAGTACGCACTTCAAGCCGAGTTCTTATCTTGTTACTTTGATTAAAGGGATTATTCTAAGGGTGCGATGTTTCACAATTTATACCAAAAGAAAATATCTCACGGATTTTTATCATTACGCTTTCGTTGAAATGTGCATCCTAAGCGAAACGATATAATAGTATCCTTAAACCAAATGTTCTCGTGTGAAGAACGGGCATTTCAGCTAGTAAAATATATAAAAAAATATTAACTTGCTAAGATAAAATAGTAATAAAAACAAAATGATATGCAATGCTACACAGAATGTATAAAATATACTTAGATAAGAAGTAGTGGCTACCGCATAAAACTTGCTAGTTCAAATTGTTAATTTGATCCATTAGTCAGGTTGTATCATAAAATATTAGCACTGAAATATTTTTCTTTAAGTGAAATACGGACAGGATCTTTGTAAATATTTACCAGAGAGAGAGAGAGAACGAGAGAGAGAATGGCAAAGATTCAATAATGGGAATCCAATATAAAAATGGTTAGAAAAAGATACAAAAGGGCTTAAAATATGAGTTTGAACAAATATTTTAATATTTCGTGGGAAAGCTTCTCATGAAACAATAAAATATGTGTACCGGGTGACGGCAAAGATATGTCAACATTTGGAGCGGGTCGATGTGGCTCATCGGCGGATTGAAGAAACCTAATGCTTCATACTTTCGTTACGTCAGCACTTACAGGAAGTAATGTAGTGAGCACCGTACTTCAGCAGCATTTAGGCATACCTTCCAGGTTTGCCCTGGCTGGATAACCTCTGAGCTGCATTATGACGAAGGTAGAACAGAACAAAGAATTCCATCTCCACCTATATCGAACCCGGGTCGATGATTGGTAAGTAGGTGTTTTGTCGACTACAATTCCGCGGCTCTAAAAGAAAACAGTGTTGGCAAATGCCTCACTTGGGGCTGTAAAAAAAAAAATGAAATGAAATCTTTAAGTTTTACGTCCCACGGCTATGCCGGTTAGGCTAAAGGAGACGGTGATTATGAGAGATGAGTGAAATGGTGGAATGAAGAAAGTGGGAGGAAACGGGAGAACCCCGAGAAAACCCACGAGCACGGTGTTTGTCCACCACAAAGTTCACTTGGCGGAGGCTGGGATCGAACCCGGGACCCCAAGCACCAGAGGTGAACGCTCTACCACTGAGCCACCGCGCCCCCAGGGGCTGTAAAGGCAAGGCATTCTTCCCAGAGTTTGTGATACACTTTAATCAATCGTATAATAATACCTTTTTACTAATCAAAAACCTGAAATTCTGTTAATGTCGGTGGGGAATATTGCCCCCTCTCCAACTACGCCAAGCAAACACCTGAAATGGAAGTATTCAGTGATGCTATTCAGCCGATTCACACCGGTAGAACCGGTTGTTAAAATATTTCGAACCGTTTATTATACTCAGACATAACAGTAATTTTACCCACTTATACCCAGAAACAGTAAATTTTAGTTTAACTATCTTTGTTTTTACAAATTCTTACAGCTACACGTTAAACATACGATCTTTTAAGAATAAGGAAAAAACAGAAGCTTTGCGTTGTATATAATTAAACACAAACAAACTATTTGCTGAGCAAAACAACATATTTTGATGAAGCGAAAGTGTTAGTTGGTGAAACTGTCACATATATGTAGTTTTTAATGTGCATATATATTGTTTTGCTCAGCAAATAGTTTGTTTGTGTTTAAGGAATAAGCGTTTATTTCTTAATCTCAAATGCTCAGATATCAAGAATGAGAACTGGGATTACATGAGTGTAGTGGTGAGGTTTATTTATATTTGAAACGGGTACATACTTTATCAATAATTGTTGATCAAGTGCTGAATTAAGGTCTTTCCAATACTTTTTGACAACCATCTATCTTAGATAATTCGTTTCCAATTCGTCATATCACCTTGTAATATTAACATGCTCTGTATATTGCTACTTGTCACTTGTGGTATCCAGTAAAAAGTTAGCTTTTGTCTATCTACTATCTACTATCTCCCTCTCTGTTATCTATCTATCTATCTATCTATCTATCTATCTATCTATCTATCTATCTATCTATCTATCTATCTATCTATCTATCTATCTCTATCTATCTATCTATCTATATCATCTATATATTAGGGATGGGAAAAGCCGTTTTTATAAAAACCGGGCTCCGTAAAAACCGAAAAACCGACATTGCGGTTTTCTCCAAAAACCGTTTCGGTTTTCATCGAAACCGGTTCCGGTTTCCTCCTTCCCCTGGTGGTTTATGTGCCCCATTTTTGGAAAGCACATAAAACTATTTCTGTGCAAATGGAATCGTTTCCCAGAGAACGACGACACACTATTCTAGTCAGAAATAGAATTAATTTTGGAAAAAAAAAAAACGGAAACGATTTGGAAAAAAACGAAACCGGATCCGGTGGAAAACCGAACCGGTTTCGGTGAAAAACCGGTTTCGGTGAAAAATCGTTTTTTATTTCCTAAAGCAGTTTCGGTTTTCCTGAAAAACCTTTTTTGTGTCCACCACTAATATATATATATACAGGGGCGGATCCAGGATATGGTCAAGGGAGGGTCTGAACCATATTTTGCCGTTTTATCCAGTGTAAAGCAGGATTGAAGCCCATTTTATCCAGTGTATATCTGAGCGTCAAGGGGGTCTATAACCCCTATAGCCTCCCCTTGGATCCGCCACTATATATATATGTGTGTATTGTTGTTGTTAGAACCGGTTGTTAAAAAATATAATAACACCAGTGGAAATATTGGATGTTTGTTAAAAATGCCTAAATTTTATTCCGTTAATTTGAAGAGCTTGCATTTTCAGCTAGCTACATTCTATCAGAGCAGCATCAGAGAAGCAGGAGAAGAACGAAGTCTTTAAAAGAGCAAAACTTTTCCTAAAGCTTTCACTTTTATTTAACTTATTTATTTTTAGTTTAACGTCCCCAGTGGTGTTATTCTATTTTTTTAACAACGGGTTTATATATATATATATATATATATATATATATATATATATATATATATATATATATATATATATATATATATATATAGGTAGATAGATACAGTGTCGGACTGGACAGGGTGGCGAGGCGGAGATCTCCGCCTACGCCTACCGTCTTATAGCGCCCTTTATGTCACAATAAAATAGTTGTATTGAAGTGAAGACAATTTTAGTTAAAATTTCCATTATTGTCTTTATAATAAATAGCATATAACAGAGTTATTGCAGGTCTGCGTTGATTATTTAAAGGCTATAAGGTGTCGTCACCGTTCTCTCTTTGCTGCGGGTGCCAGTGCAGCACTGCCAGATATCCTAGATGATATTTAACAACTCGGTGACTCGGTCTAATCTAGTACTACCACAAGCCGCATTGTGACTGCTGTATGGCTCATTCTCTCGTTGCATTATTTGACTGTTGTAATGTTGTTAGCGTCGATACTCAATGTAAGCGGCGCCTGCGTCTTCTCCAGTAGGAAAGTAGATGTTAGTTATGGCAAGAATAGTGTGTGCTTTATATATAGTGTTTTTCTTATCATTAATGTAATTGACTTTAGTAGTCATAGGTGTGTAGATAAAAATGGAAATATTTTTGATAAAATTTTCTTCAAAATTTTAATATCCAAATTATGCGTAAATTACGTTTAACATATCTAAAAACATCTTCCTATTCCGTCTGGCTGAATTTTCAGTAGTTATGAATTTATAAGTTTATTATAGTTAAAATGTTAACAGTCGCTCTTTTGACTAGATCAGCGTATCGTCTGAACTGAAAGAAGGAAAACAGTGTGTAAATTTAACGTTTAAAATTTTGCTAGAGGGACAGGATATTTGGATTTTATATTGAAGGTAATGCTCAATACCCCAATATCTATTTATATTCTAATTTAAAATAGGTAACTCTTTACTTTGGGTAAGGCAGTGATAACCTGTCACTACATAGTAGAGTATTGCCGAGCGAGCGTCAGGGAGTGAAGGTGGGTTAGAGCCTTGCAGGGCACGTTGTTTTCTGTCTTTCGTTCTTGGAAACTGTAACTGTAACTGCGGGAACCGGTTCAGATGAATCGGTTATTTATCTGCGGGTGCCTAAAGTAAAGACTTGCCTTAAAATGTTATATGCAGTGCACATGTGGTACAAAGAGAGCAAAGCAGCTAGAGCAAAAGTTTACGAGTTTTTTTTTTTTTTTTTTTTTTTTTTTTTTTTTACAATACATTGCTTTTACTGAGAAGGGCTTGTTGAGATATCGGTAAGGTAGGAAAAGTTCATTTTTCAACTTTGATGATCAAGTTAAGTACCTATAGAAGTCCCCTTGTGCCGGTCTAAATTTTCTCTCATTTCTTAAAATAATACCACGCTTCGATTTTTTTTTTTTTTAGCTCAACACGAAGTTTTACTGTATGTTCATAAAATAAACCATTTTGTCATTCATCAAAGCATTTGGAGTTGTGTTGAATTCCTGGAATACTTTAATTCAGTGCTTCTTCTTTTTTAAAAAATGTTGATTAACTTAAGGTTAACATTAAATGAAATAAGGATATGCGTATTGCCGACGCAGTAAACTACCATATACTATTATACTTGTGTCCTACTTTTCATTTGTTAGAATCTGGTCACTCTAGGATGGGCGAGTTTTCTTTGAAACTCGATTCGACAAGAAACAGACATCTTTGAGCTCGACTCGAGAACTCGGTTCGAAAAATTTCCTCCAACTTGACTCGAATTCGGGTCAAGTTTCAAGTGGAATCGAGCCAAATCTGGTGTGTAGTTTCAAGTATTCTCTTCAAGTATCCTACATAGACCATATAGGTTATCAATGATACTACTACTACTACAACTACAACTATTATTATTATTATTATTATTATTATTATTATTATTATTATTATTATTATTATTATTATTATTATTATTATTATTATAACAACACTGTGTATAAACATGAAAGATAGGCGGTTTGTATTTGAATACTAAAAAGCTAGTTGATTGCCAACCTCGGTAGTCGTGAAGTCTAGGAGTCAAGGACATTGTTCACGAGCTTCTGGATTTAGGTTGAGGGTCTAGGTTGAGTATTCGGGCTCGAGCCACACATTGTTAAAAGTTATAGGACACTGGCCAAATATCATCAAAACTGCTCGGCCCAGGTTTAGAATGGTCAACCACTTGAGCAGCTCATTCACTATCGACCCGAACCGAGAAGTGAGCCGAGTCAACAGTTCACCCAACCGAGTCGGCTAGAGCCTTCGGCTCAGATGAGCCGAACCGAGCAAATGGCTCATCCCAACCAATCCAGCTCGAGCAAATGGTTCACCAGAAGCGAGACGGCTCGAGCCATCGGCTCAGTTGATCCGAACCGAGCTGAGCTTGTTATAAAAAAAATCTCTTGTGGTCTCTATATTGAGACGAGAAGAGATGCGAGCAGTGTCCCCTCTCGTGAGCAATACTAAAAGTATTCCATATTACTGCCTAGCTTACATTTCTCATGGTTTTCACTTTCCAGTGTAACAGGGTTATGTTTAAAACAAGTGTTTAAAACATTTTTTAAACGAGGGCTGTTGTTTTATTCAGTTTGTTTTAAACGTTTTAAACAAATTGTTTTAAACGTGTTTTTTTTTTTCGATGGTGGTTGGACATGTTTAAAACAACTAAAATATCAGATTGAAGAAGCTAATTTAATTTTCTAACAAACAAACCCATCCTCCGCAGGATTTGTGCACGAAGTAAATTACAAGCAGAGTTATATTCTGATTATAACAGCAATTACTGAACGAAATTCTGTACATCAATGTGCGTAGAACTAAACCAACAGAAATTCAAGTGAAGTATTTGAACATTTCTTGATTTCCAAGAATATATGAGGTTAAACACACTATATACTATTCTAAGATCCAAATTCACAAATTCAAAACTTGAATATTTTTTGGTCACTATCATTTCTATAATAATGAACAGTTCTCACATCATAAGCTAGAAGAAATACTCCGACAAATACAATACAACTCATAGAAAAGAGCAGTGACTAGCCTACAAGCAGCAAATGACATTTTTTAACTAAACAGTTCTCAAGATACATCTCTATCTGCAACATGGATGGCTAACAATGATTAGTGTCTACGGCATAATAACACAATTAACCTTTAGACGCCTGCCAGGTTGACAAAATGGTAGACTCTCACGGTCGGGGCTTTGATGACCCCAGGGCCGGCGAGAGCGATCGCGGGCCCCGGGGCTGAGCAATCCCGGGCCCCTTACATGTTTCCTTATGACTTTTTACGCACTTCCACGTGTATGAAATGAGTCTAAAATGAACATTAAAACTTATTTTGAACTCTTTATTAGACCATTAATGCGTTTAATTTACATGTTAAACAGTATTGCTATATCTCCAAATAACTGAATATAAGAACTCTGAACCTATGTTCACTGTTCGCTGGAAAAAAAACTTCATTAATTCACTATTTATGATTTTGTTTAGACCGTATACTTGTTGGTTCTAAGATTTTTGAAGGCTTCAAAACTAAACTGAATAATATATATATATATATATATATATATATATATATATATATATATATATATATATATATATATATATATATATATTTATATACAATGATATCAAAATATAGGAAAAAAAGTAACTTATATATTTGTAATAGCAAAAGTTCTCCCCTAATGCTCAATCAAATGCTCAAAACAAACTAATTGTGAAGGAAATACAAATAGAAAGTATTAAATAGTTAATAAAAGATGAGAAAGTAAATGTTCCAACCATCCAACCTACCCTGTACTATGCATATCTTTGCACAAATTGTTGCTATAAATAATTATATAGAAGTAAGCTATGCAGCTAGTCTTCCTTAACTAGAGACATGAGGCATTAGGCCTAATTTAGTTCCTTCAATGAAATATTGCTCAAATTAACTATAGTGTGATTAATAATGTGATATTAATAGTAATTGTCTGTAGGAGAAATTTATTATATGTATTACTACTAGACAACTGTTACAGTTACAATGTATCCTTTTCTACGTATAGTTACAGCAAAATTCCCTTTCTGGCTTTTTTTTTTTTTTTTTTTTTTTTTTTTTTTTTTTTTAAGGGCGAATTCATCAATGATAGAATCCAGTTTGATCACTTAAGTTCTGTCTCCACTGCCAACAAGCCTAAGCTTGATAATCTGTGTTGACACATTGTAGAGAGTAAAACATTTTTTACTCTATTTAACAGAGAGAAAGAACGCTCTGCACTAACAACGGTAGCAGGGATTGTGGCGAATATACGAAGGGCCACTGTCAGATTTGGAAATAAAGTTTCTAGATTCAAAGTTGTGATGTTATTTAGGAGATCCCATGGTGAAAGCGTTTTCTCACCAAAATTGGCCGAATATATCAATTTCAGGCTATGCAGTTCATCAGAAAGATCATCTCCTAAATCTTTTGGCTATCGCTGAATTAGTGCAGCTGCTTGTTCTTGGATCTGGTCACCTGTCATTTCTTTGCAAGACCACAGTACACAAAAATTGTTACACAAAGAGCGCACTGATTGGAAGCAAACTGAGTAAAAAATATACAACATTTAGTAATTCTTTATCCTCGGCCGCCGGGCCCCCTTTGGAGCCGTGGGCCCCAGGGCTCTGGCCCCTCCTGCCCTCCCCTCTCGCCGGCCCTGGATGACCCCCCTAATTATCACAGAGTCATGATTTATACACCGTTGGATAGCTTATAGACTACAGATTACTACGAGGTAACATTCGTGAAATTCCCGCCGTATTTGTAGAAACGAACAGACATAAAAATCATTTAAAAATATGAAAATATTGACTTTGCGGGGCCCTGGCAACTCTTGCAGTCACCTGCGCTGACAAAATGATGCTAATGTGTAGGCCACGTACTTGTGACAATAATATAAGAAATGGTGGCCATTGCGCAATTAATTAGTTTTATGTAGGAAGGATTTTTAAAAAATACACAGAAAAACATTCATTGAACTAGACATTCTCTCCCCTCCCCCACGACAGTACCACGTCCATATGCAAATCATTTTTGCTGCACACATCATGTGTATGAACGAGAATTATGCTTCTAGACCACTTCAGTAAAATATATCTTGCCTTACATGGAACCGTTCTGAAACTAAATGTATGTTAGCGAAATTTGACCCCCTCTTCCTCTATGAACATAAGTACATATACAGGTTACTATTATGCAGGGGACTACTTCATTGCTTCACATACTAATTTTTGTGGATGTACCACAAACGGGGAGGAATGGCCTCCAAAATCTGATGAAAAAATTGATGAAAAATTTAAAACGAATTTCATCCTCCCTCTCTCGGCCGTACATAAATACCCCCTACAGGGATGGGCACGAGCGAGTTCGAGCAAGTTTTCATTGAAACTCGACTCGACTCGAAACAGACATCATTGAGCTCGACTCGAGAACTCCGCTCGAAAAATTTCCTCCAACTCCACTCGAGTTTCCAGTTGTGTGTAGTTTCAAGTACTTTCTTCAAGTATTCTACATAGACAATATAATTATTATCAATAATACTTACTATTACTAGAAATTGTTATTATTACTATTGTAATTATTATTATTATTATTATTATTATTATTATTATTATTATTATTATTATTATTATTATTATTATTATTATTATTATAACAACACCAGCGTGTATAAACATGAATGATAGGCGGTTTGTGTCTGAATACTAAAAACTAGTTGACTGCTGACCTCGGAAAAGGTAAAGCCAAGGAGGAAAGGACATCGTTCACGAGGTTCTCGAGGTTCTGGGTTTCAGTTCCGGAGGAGCAAATATCCAGGCTCGAACTAAAAATCGTTAAAAGTTAGACTGCGTCGGTTAAACATGTTCAAACCTGCTCGGCTCGGGATCTCAACGGCTCGGCTCACAACTCTTTCACTATCGAACCGAGCCAACAGCCAACCCAACCGAGCCGGCTCGAGCCGATGGCTCACCTGAACCGAGTCGGTGCCTCATCTCAACCGAACCGGCTCGAGCTGCTCCTCAGGTGAACCGAACTAAACCAGTCAACATCACTACCTGGGTGGACTTCTGCTTCGGCTCAAAAGTTAGATCGTGCACTCTACTGTGTACCTGCAATGGACAGTGTGATCAAGAAGATCATTTTGTTGTGAGCTGATCTTGTTTAAATAAGAAATGTGATTTCGAGAGCCCTCACGACGGCAGGAATTCCTTCGATTCGTGAACCGTTAGGCTGTTGTCGTTCCGATGGTAAACGACCTGATGGCATGACATTAATACCTTGGATGAGAGGCAAATCTCTAGTGTGGGATTTTACATGTTCAGACACATTCGCCTATTCAAGCCTGCCATTGACCGTTGTGAATGCTGGAGAAGTTGCTAGACGTAGAGAGGCAGAAAAGGAAAGGAAATACAATAATCTCCTCGATAAATTTGTATATGCTCCAATAGCTATCGAGTCCAGTGGAGCGTGGGGTTCTAGAAGCCTTGATTTTATCAGAGAGGTAGGCAGACGCATATCTATCGTTTCTGGAGATGTTCGTTCAGCACCCTTCTTATTCCAACGTATATCCATTGCGGTCCAACGTGGCAACGTTTCGTCAGTTCTTGGTACGTTGCCGCCTGGAAGGGAACTGGAGGAGGTGTTTCTTCTCTAGCACAACAGAAACAAGCGAACAATAGAATAATAAAAATAATATATAAACGTTCAGAGAAATTTTACATATATATTATATTGTTATCCATTGTTTCTAAATACCACAATTATATTATTTGATGTTTTCACATTGATCTGATTGTTACATTCATATAAACATTATATTGAAAAAAAAAACTTAATGATATAATATTTCGAAATTATGTATTCACATTCTTGTTCTGTCATTTGGATTTCCATGTGTGAAACAACATTTATGTATGTAAAAGAATAATAACAATGTTGTTATGTAATATTGAAAATACAGAATATTGAGAAACATTACCCTACAACTAATAAAATGAGAACACATTAACTGAAGGTGAATCAAAACTTGTCAGTAATTCTAAAATCGATACATGCTTTTTAAATCTAGTTGTTCCAAACTCTATAATCCACGGGACTCTAGGATCCGCAAACTGATCTGAAAGAACTCCAATATTACAAACTATCAACAAACTATTTTCTAGTAATAAAGTAGGCCTGCTCATCAGAACACAGTTTATTCATATTAACCCCTTACTGTAAATCGTTATTATGGCACCCTAGTTATTGACAAAATTTCCCGCCGGGGCACATGTTCGAACGGTAAAATATTTTCGTTCTCTATCTTTATAAAAACACCAATCAAAGTAAAATAGACTATCGGTACAATTGCACTCGTAGTTCACTCAGTGAATGGATTGGAGCTGTCAAATTCTATGACAAAACTTTCCAGGTGATTGCAATCAACACGTGATTTCCCTGAGGCTGTCCTCATCTTCCAAAAACAGCAAGTGGTACTATGATCTTACCTGATTCTTCAAGTGCCGGTGACTGACTGTCGGTCATTGACATCGTTCATGCTCCATTGCTCCATTCCGAAAAATTCACTTACAGAAAAGAGACGTTTGTTTCCGATATTGTAGTTACTCATCCGAAATGTAACGCGAAAAAAGTAACGCAAACTAGGTACGTTACTTAAAAATTTGTAACGCGTTACCGTTACAGTTACTTTGGTAAAAATGTAACGCGTTACTAGGAAACGTTACTTAAAAAGTAACGCGTTACTTGCGTTACGTTACTTCCCAACACTGGTGTGTACAAATATGATATGGTTCTTCGAACTAACCTGGTAACTTGTGAATGTTTATTTTTTAAGTTGAAGATCATTAAATCAAAACTAAGATCCCTTTTGGGGCAAAGTCTACTGGAAAATTACTGAATATGTCAGAATTTTCATGTAGATTACGATGTTATTGGAAGCGAAATAGCAAAAACCTCAAGAGATCTTAAACGATTACTCATGCAGTGAAATTTAATATAGTCATGCAATTGTACCTGATGGTATTTTTTTTTTTTTTTACTTATGTTTGTATTGGAATAGATAGAGTATGCTAATTTATCCATCCTACACATTTTTGTTGGCTGTAATTATATTATTATTCTGTGCTATGCAACATTTACGGTAGTTCGTCCTAGTCGTTTTGTGTGTAACTGTGTATGCTTAATGCTGTGAATAAGTTAATATGCCATTTTAAAAGCCAAAAAATATTTACATAAATTTGTACATGAGGTGCCCCTCTAAGTTTCCATCTCCGCGTAGCTCTGACAGTTCCAGTACGATACTGTATATATATTAATAAGTAATGGTCATAAATTAAACCGTAGATAGTACACGCCAAAACTAACAAAAAGTCTTAGTAACTGTGTCCGCGAACGCTTCGCAACGGAGATAGGGGCTGTCGAAAGTGTGGGAAAATGAAGTTTAGAGACGAATATCTCAAAAAGTATGAATCGGACAGAGTCCAATGAATGACTATCGAAGTCAGACCTGCTCTTTGCAGAAATGCATGGTTGATAACTCTGCAACGCGCGCGCAAGGGATTCCCCAAAGAAACGGAGGGATTCCCGAAAATTGTCCAAGGAAAGGGGGCTCGAGATGAACATCGAGGGCGAGTCTATCCACCAGTAATGCATAAGTCGTGGTACCAGGTCGAAAGCTCGAAAATATACAAAATGGCGGACAATGGGTGATATCAATAAAAATAAGTAACTACTCCTGAGAAGTCCTGCTCGAGAATCGGAGTAACTACACCTGGAGTAATCTCCTCCCTTAATTTTGTATCAATAAAATAAGCCACTACTCAGATCTAGACTGCTCCAGATTAATGAACGTTCACTATCGTTTCCTCTGCCCGTGGCAGTGAGTCTTATCAATAAAAGAAGTGATTACTCATTTCTCCCATCCGTCGCGCGGTCATTTCATTGTTTTTAATCTATGGCGTAGTATCCTAAACGCCATGAAAGAGGCGAGTAGCAATGACAATTTCAATCAAAGTGCATTTATGGATTATAAAAGAGTTTCCAGTGGTGCTTTCAAAGTCACAGCTACCAGAAAGTAAACGAAGAAAAACCGAAGCTTTGAACGCAATTACGGTGAAATGCAACGAAATATCAAATACGACTGACACAAATCCAAAAGAGAATCTAATATTCGTGCGAGAATAAAACAAAAAGAATAAAAGGGAAACAAGAAAGTAACACTGAAATCATGAGAACGAACCTATTGAAGCTGATGGATGTTGATTCGAATCCAGCAATATCAAGATTAACACGACAAGCGCATATCACGTGTTATCCGAGGTCTTTGTAGATTTTTTGGCTCCTTTGCTTCTTTTTTAAAAAATAAGTCCAGTCACTCACGTCATAAAGCACGTCCATCTAATTGCATTTTCCACACCATACGTGTCCCCTTTCGTCTTGACATAAACAACATACATTCTCATGTATACACCCTTCCTATCAACGTTGAGTTGAGTTGATTTTGAGTTTAACGTCCTTTTCAGTAGCGAGGCTATATGAGACGGGACCCACTGATTAACGTGGAATCTGAATCACATGAGCTTCCGCCGGGAATCGAACGATGGTTTCTCATGCCAAAGGTATGTACGCTGACCGCTTAGCCACAAATGAGCTCTTCCTATTATCGTATTCGTCTCCAAAATACTAGGTTTCTTTATTGCCACGTGTGTATAGTCAAGTGCTCCGATCGCACCCGGAAATATATATTGTTCTTGCCACTCTGCCTTTGCTGTTTGCATATACTCGCACTTTCGGAAACAATCAATTTTCAGATTTCGCAATAATCGCATCCATTACACTTGTAGTAGTCATAGATACAGTACTTTGAGCCACACCAGAATCCCCTGACATTCCGATCTCGAATCCCGGATCACTGACGTAACGCAGGAAAACCCGCATTTTTTCGTCATTACGTAGTGCACCACTCCAAATTTCGGTTGATTTTCGTAACAAGAAAAAAGTGCTAACCACTCTACATTTTCTTTCATGAACCTATAATGGGTGATATCAATAAAACGGAGAAGTTACTCATTACGCCCAATTTTGAAGTAGTTACTCGCATTGGTATCAATAAAAAGAGAACTGAGCACTAGTCGTCTCGGCTGACCTCGGAGAAGCCTCGCCCTTTTGAAGTAACCACACCTCTATTCTCGAGCCGAGTAACTACTCCGCGTTTGATATCAATAAAATTCAAAGACTCCTCTGTGATGCTAGTAACTTCTCCAAATTTGTGGAGCAAGCTAAATAGGTGACTCCGTGCGAAATATGGCAGAGTATATGATTGTTTTACTACGTAGAAAAATTTATAAACTGCATAGAAATGTTGGAAATGGAGATTACAAAAAGCATTATAAGTTTATGAAAGAAAATGTAGTGATTAGCACAACATTTTTTAAGGAGAATCAACCGAAATTCGGGGTGGTGGACTACGTAATGATGAAAAGGGTTTTCTTCAAGGGCGCCGATCCTGTGAGGGCCCGGGCCCCCCTAAGCTCATGTGGGCCCCTATTGTATTTATGAATATACAATATTTGGCATAATTAGAGTGCAATTTGTCTTAAAATCCCGATATATATACCTTCTGCATCTGAATGCCCTTTCCCCCCAAATTTACAGAGAAATCGGTGCCCTTGGTTTTCTTGCGTTACGTGAGCGATCCGGGATTCCAGGTCGGAATGTCAGGGGATTCTGGTGTGGCTCAAAGTACTATCTATGACTACCTGAAAATGGATTGTTTTCGGAAGTGTGCGTAATATACAAACAGCAAAGGCAGAGTGGCAAGAACAATATACATTTCCGGGTGCTATCGGAGCACTTGACTATATACAAGTGGCATTAAAGAAACCTAGTATTTTGGAGAGTAATACGTTAATAGGAAGAGCTATTTCGTGGCTAAGCGGTTAGCGTATATGCCTTTGGCATAGGAGACCCGCGTTCGATTCCCGGCAGGAGCTCATGTGGTTTGGATTCCACGTTAATCAGTGGGTTCTGTCTCATATAGGCACGCTACTGAAAAGGACGTTAAACTAATAATCAACTCAACTCAACGTTGATAGAAAGGGTGTATACATAAGAATGTATTTTGTTTATGTCAAGGCGAAAGGGGACACGTATGGTGTGGAAAATGCAATCAGATGGACGTGATTTATGACGTGGGTGGCTGGACTTTTTTAAAAAAGAAAACAAAGGAGCCAAGTGTCTGATTTCGTTCTTAAAGCCAAACAATCTACAAAGACCTTGGACAACACGTGATATGTGCTTGTGTTAATCTTGATATTGCTGGATTCCAATCAACATCCATCAGCTCAAATAGGTTCATTCCCATGGTTTCAGTATTACTTTCTTCTTTCCTTTTTTTTTATTTTTTCTTCTTTTTTATTTTTGTTTTATTCTCGCTCGAATATTAAAGATTCTCTTTTGAATTTGTGTCTCAGTCGTAGATGTATTTGATATTTCGTTGCATTTCACTGTAATTACCTTCAAAGTTTCGGCTTTCCTTCGTTTACTTTCTGGTAGCTGTGACTTTGAATGTACCATTGGAAACTCTTTTAAAATATCCACAAATGCACTTTGGTTGAAGCTATCGTTGCTACTTGCCCGTTTCATGGCTTTTAAGATACTACGCCATAGGTTAAAAACAACGAAATGACTGCGCGATGAATGGGAGAAATGAATAATCACTTCTTTTATTGATACGACTCAGTGCTACGTGCAGAGGAAGCGCGAGTAAACGTTCATAAATCTGGAGCAGACTAGACCTGAGTAGTGGCTTGTTTTATTGATACGAAATTGAGGGAGGAGATTACTCCAGGCGTAGTTACTCCGATTCTCGAGCAGGACTTCTCAGGAGTAGTTACTTATTTTTATTGATATCACCCAATATTTTTTATAATCTCCATTTGCAACTTTTCTGTGCAGTTTATAAGGTTTTCTACATAGCAAAAGAATCATATACTCTGCCATATTTCGCACGGAGTCACCTATTTAGCTTGCTCCACAAATTTGGAGAAGTTACTAGCATCACAGAGGAGTCTTTGAATTTTATTGATATCAAACGCGGAGTAGTTACTCGGCTCGAGAATAGAGGTGTGGTTACTTCAAAAGGGCGGAGCTTCTCCGAGGTCAGCCGAGACGACTAGTGCTCAGTTCTCTTTTTATTGATACCAATGCGAGTAACTACTACAAAATTGGGAATAATGAGTAACTTCTCCGTTTTATTGATATCACCCAATGTTTACGTGCCGTGTGTGGTTGCATAACCAGCAGGAAAAAAGAGGCAATCGAAGTGTAGTGATGTACGTTGTAAATGGCTCCAGGAAGAATTCCGACAACTAATGCATACGTATAAGTGTGGCAGCACTTAGGTAAATCAAACGGTATGCGAGGCACTGATGAAGCATTATGCGCTAACCAGTTAACGTAACGAATATCCGCAAACTGGATTGCAATGGGAAATGCATGACAACATTCGAGTATGTGGGAGGTGAATCTGAAATATTCCGCATGTTGAACGCGTAAGTGTATTACAACAAGCAAAAAATTATGGACATGTCGTGTTTGACCATATCAACAAACAGAAATCGTCATGTTCGTAATGTGTACGGTATTAATCATAAGGTAAACAGTAAATACCCAGATGTGTAACCACAGAAGAGATGCATGAGAAATTAACTTACCTCTATCATTAAAGTAAATGTTGGAAGTGTCGTCCATTCATGCGAATGCATGCTCGTACTCGTCTTAACAAAGATCCACGTACTCGTGATAACATGTCGGAATCCTGTTGAATATGTCCGCAACATTGTTCCACCCTTTCTCGAAGGTCTTCTAATGTTGCAACAGGAGCAGAATAAACTTGCGATTTCACATGGCCTCAGAGAAAGAAACCTAAAGGATTTAAGTCCGGGGAGCGCGGTGGCCAAGTAATAGGACCCCCACGTCTTATCCACTTCCGTCCGAATTGGGCATGTAAATGTTCTGACACGGTTAAGGAAATGTGCTAGCGCTCCATCATGCATAAACCACAGTCGCTGACGCCTATCGAGAGGTATATCTTCGAGTAGAAGTGGCAAATCGTGTTGGAGAAATCGCAAATATGAGATCCCAGTTAATGCATTAGAAAGAAAGAATGGTCCTACGAGCTGATCACCTAAGAGTCCTACCCACACATTAAGGGAAAACCTACACTGATGTCCTACCTCCACTATTGTATGTGGATTCGCAGGGGCCCATACATGAGAATTGTGAAAATTGACAATGCCATCCCGAGTGAATTGTGCTTCATCAGTAATAGGACGTCATCAGTGAAATGAGAATTGCCAGTAATTTGTCAGCGAAGCCACTTACAAAACTGCATTCTTGCCGGAAAGTCTGTGGGGGTCAGAGGTTGGACACATTGCAGAAGATATGGGTACACTGCTGTTCATGAAGAATGTACCATACTAGAGCATTGGATACGCGTTCGGCAAGTCCCACATTTCTTGTGCTCATTCCTGGGTTTTCGTCCACTGCCTGTAGCACGCAATCTTCTAATTCAGGGGTGCGTACTGTCCTTGGCCTTCCCGGCCTGGGACAATGTGTAAAGTTTCCATGTTCTACTAGCCGCTGATGTATTCTGATGAATGTTCTTCTTTCTGGTTGCTGTCTCGTAGGGAAAGTCTCGCGATATAACCTAGCGGCCTCTACCGCATATCCCGTTTGCTTTGCCGTACATAAAGTGCATGTCAGCATACTCAATGTTACTGTACATTTTATCAATGGGAGAAACGTCGAGAGGAAACACCTTGGCATATTTCTTCCTCGTTGGCAGCAACACGGTCGCATTATTAGGTGAAAGTCAGATGGTGCGAGGGTGTTTTCTCTCGCCGTTTCTCCTCCCATTGTGCGCTTGTTTCAATGGAGGCACGACCAACCTCTGTTTCCATGTCAAATTTTGCAGGTGACCCCCGTTGGAGATATTCACGATACGCCACTGGTGTCGCTACTATTTCTATTGCATTCTACACATACTGTAGTTCATATTGTTTGTTTGGCGGCTTAAAGTGCATTATTAGCTGAGATAAGGGCCTGCTACGGGTATTCAGATACAAGTCTGCAACAACGCCTCTAGCGGCTAAATGGGAAAGGATATGACAAAGTTTGTCCTCTAAAAGTTGCATGACATTTAATGTCCTTTCGAACGATTCCAACAGTTATACCATTTTCCATTTCAAATTTTGAAATTGCCCCCCGTTGGAAGTATTCGCGAGACGCTACTGATCTCGCTACTATTTTTTGTTTGAAGGCTCTACGTGCAGTATTAGCTGCGATATGGGCCTGGTACATTCTTATTAAATCACCCGGTATATATAGGGTGTTTCAAAAAAACGCCGACAACGTTTGGGAGCCGATTCCTGACACCAAGTTAAGACAAAAAGTATAGACCAACTGGGTGCACAAATGCTTCCTTTCGGAGTTATAGGCTGCCGTAAACATGAAAAAATGAAAAATGGAAGTTTAATGTGCTGAAATATAATTTCAGAAACACTAAAAATACAATTTGAGTAATCTACCACAATAAAGAATTGAGAAAGAATAAAAACCATGTGGTCCTGCCAAGACGCCATCTTGAAAGTAACGTTAACAACTTGGTATGTTAAGGGTTAACAATAGTAAAAGTTCATTATTTACAGAACTTATTCGTTCTTTAGTGTAATATCGTGTGTCTATATAAATGAAGAAGGAAATTTGCTTATAGCGTTTTTAGCCTTCTACCCATGGAATTTGAACAGCCTCAATCGACACTCATCATCCGCGTAGCTTCCTACATAAAATGTATCTTTAGGTCCAAAATTGTTACTAACTGAAATTTTTGTTGAGGCATAAATAAAATTAAAATTTTGTTCCTCTAAGTCTAACTACTACATTTTCAGAACAGTTATTGCAAACAATATTAAATTTTCACTTTTTTTTTCAGGTACCTGTTGCTCTACAAACAATTCATTCGAACCAGAAAAGTCATTCCGTGCACTGATTTGCGATTTTCTTTCCTATCTAATGATTGATTATATCCTTGATTATTGAATTTCTCAATTGTTCTTCGTTATTAATAATTAAATGATTTTTCGTATCATAATGGGAAAGAAAGTTGAAACTTACTCTTATCTTCATTAAAGTTGAAATGTTAAAAAATGCAAAAAAGGAAGAAAAAGGAGAAAAGAAAAAAGCCATGAAAAACTTCATTTTTCTTAAAAATAGAGCATTTTTCATCGAACCCTTGCAATTTTATACTGAGAAAAATCCGCTATCTCACAGTGATATACTGTACAAATATACGGGATTTTTATGTTTACTACGGAAATGTGTATGAAGCATACTATAAACGTAACCAAAAAAGTTCTGTCGCTTTTTCACCCACACATTCGACAATCGATATGTTACCTAAGACGTACCTGGAAGATCAAAAATTCCCCCATCAGCATCGACGACATTCTTCCAACGTTCTCGAAAGCCTTGAATTTCATCGCGGTAGAATTTGGTGGACCATGAAGCAAAGAATATATCAAGTGCATTTTGCACCTTTACTAGGGATTTGAACTGGCGTCTTCTAACGTGATTGTTCAAGGAATGGAACAGGTGATAATCGGACGGTGCAATATCAGGGGAGTACCGCGAATGCAATAGTGTTTCCCATCCAAGGCCTAGAATGGTATCCCGGGTCATCCTAGCCACGTAGTGCCAGCTCCAGAGTTTTAAGTTTTTCTTGAATGCGGCTCAACTACTGACAGTACGCAGTTGCATTGATGCTCTGACCAGCTGGTAGCAGTTCCCGATGCACGATGCCGCAAGCAGTCCACCAAACACACAAGGTGGACCTTCTTCTGGTGCAATGCTGATTTTGATTGTTTTGGAACTGTTCGTGGGATGCTAACCAATGATGACGGCGCTGTGGAGCTTTGTACAGGACCCACCTCTCATCACATATCAATATCTTGTCCAGAAATGGCTCCTTCTTCAGACGAGACAGCAAAGAAACACAGATGTCTACTCGCGTTGCCTTCTGGCCCACAGTCAAATTATGTGGGACCCATCGACTCAACTTGTAGTGCTTCCCAAGTTGATGGAGATGCTGCCGAATGGTTTCTCCACTCACACTGAATTGTAGTACCAGTTCATCATATGTCTGGCCACTGTTCGTCCCAATTGCTGCCTGACGATCTTCATTTTGTACATGTGTTGGTCTTCCGACACGTGTGTGGCGCGTCTTCGAGTGTTTCGTCACCGTCCATAAACTTGTTAAACCACTACTGCACTGTCCGCGTAGTCGCGACATCCTTACCAAAGTCCTGACATATTTTCCGCCCCACTGCAGTGGCATTTGACCCCAGTTTGAACTCGTGTAGCATACACGCCCTTATGACGCTCTGCGGAGGTCCCATGTTCACTCTATCCTTACACAAATTCACGCTGTAACTGAACTCCCACAACCAGGTAGTATGTTGGATATGCCCACACCAACAACTGACCTTCGCCTTACCTCCATTGGCATTTAACTCACGGCGTGAGGGCCAATTGAACACAGACCTCCACAAAAAGCGACAGAACTTTCTTGGTTACCTTTATATATCCATATGCAATATACATACTGCCCTTTTCCCGCTTAGATGTTACATCATGCCAAGGGATGATATCGAGACGAGACGAAACGAGGCTTTGTACAGTCTCGGTCTCGTCTCGGTTAACATATACAGTGAAACCTCTGAATGACGGACACCAATAGGACAAGAATTTTTGTCCGTTACAGAGAAGTTACTGAAATTTAACTTCTCACAACAATAATTGTATGCAGTAATATACAGTAAATATATTATATATGAGCGTAAATACGTAAAATTCAATATGAAAATACTCTATGTAGTACGTATTTGAATTACTGGGAGGGATGAAGGAGAAATTCATTTCTGTTAAATATTATTATTGCTGGGGATGTGTTAATATAGTCATATATTGCAAAATATACATGGGAGGGGAAAGCGGGAGGGAAAGCGTTTTTCATTTATTTCAAATTCTCAGAACCTTTTCAAAAGATGCGTTGGGAACCAACTAACCGGCTAAATTCGTTTGTTCAGCGAAAAATGCATAAGGATAACACTAGTTAACAAAGGTTTTGTTACATAAAAGGAAATACCTGTTCTTAAAGGAACGTTTTGCGCTGAATTCGAATATGCACTCGGTTTTTCTCCATCACGTACGATTTTCCCGTAACAGAGGGATTTTCGGGAAAATCCCTCAAAAATTTCCCTTTTCGTTTATTTTACACCCCAAGATCTTGTCCCCTTGCATATACTAACATAGAAATTATACCTAAGTATACTTTGATTCATATTTAACAAACCCTCCAAGTTTCGTAATAATCGCTTTATTCTTTCTAGAGAAATAAATATGTTTGTATGTATACTGTGTGTACTGTTTATTGCACCTTATAGTAATGCTTTCAGATCTCTTAAGTTGAGGTAAAACGTTTTGCTTTATTACCACAAACACATATATAAAATATAATACAATATAATTTACAAGTGTGACAATTTACAATAAACAATAATACAAATGTACCAAAAGGTCATGAAAAGACAATCAAAACTATCACAATATATGAAACTTCCATTGGGTTACAAAAACGTACACTACTTCCTTCTTTTGTAAGAAATGTTGCATTCTCTAACAAGACCCCAACAATAGTCCCCCATCATTGAAGGATCCCATCGTCCCTGGTACCTTTTCTCCATTGCCATTATATCTTGGTGGAATCTTTCCCCCTGTTCGTCGCTGAGAGCACCTAGGTTAGCAGGAAAGAAGCTGAGGTGGGAGTGCAAAAAGTGGATTTTTAAAGACATCCTACAACCCAACTCTTTGTATTTCTGTATCATGTCCTGTACGATGTCTGTGTAACTCTCAGCTTTGTTATTGCCCAGAAAGTTGCGCACAACACACTTAAATGCTGTCCAGGCAGCTAGCTCAGCACTGTTTAACTTGCTGTCAAAGCTATCATCAAGCATTAATTTCCTAATTTGGGGACCAATAAACACTCCCGCTGAAATCTTAGCATCACTCAGGTTAGGGAACTTATCTCGCAAATACTTGAAACCTTCACCAGATGTGTCCATGGCTTTGACAAAGTTTTTCATAAGTCCTAACTTGATATGAAGTGGCGGTAGTAATATCTTATTAGGATCTACCAAAGGAGCGTATTTGACGTTGCATTCTCCAGGTACGTAATTCACTCTAGGTTCCCATTCCTTCACTTCATAATGTTTGTCATCAGCTCGGCTATCCCATAAACATAAAAAAACATTGGTACTTCGTGTAACCGCACTGCAGTCCTAATAAAATACCAACTACTTTGAGATCACAACATATTTGCCAACAATGGTCCTTGTAATTTATAAGATTTAGCAAAGTTGACATGGTGTCATAGGATTCCTTAATCTTCACTGAGTGCGCAAGTGGTATAGAAGGTTTTTTATTTCCATTATGTAAAAGGACAGCTTTAAGGCTGACCTTTGACGCGTCGATAAATAACCTCCATTTTTCTGGAACGTAAGGAATTCCTAGCTCCGCCATCAATCCATTTATATCCGTACATACGCACACATTATCTTGCATTGAGAAATAGCTTGAAAATTGAACATGCCTTTTCCTGTACACTGATATGTTCGTTTCTGCATCCAATAAGTTCCACTGCTGGAGCCTTGATCCCAGAAGTTCCGCCTCTTGTTTTGTCAGGTGCAAATCACGGACTAGGTCATTAAGTTCACATTGCCGGATGAAATGTGGCTCGCGAACACAGTCAGGGATGAACGTTGGATCCTTGGATGTACATGTTGATGTCGATGGTTCATCAAGGTCATGATCATCATCAGAGTCTTTTGGCCATATCTCTTTCCAGTTGTTAGGGGGCTCGGGAAGTGGAAGTTCATCCCCGTGCGGAATAGGTCTAATTGCGGATTTAACGTTGGGATAACTTATTGTGTATTTGCTTTTTTTAGAATGTCCCTTAACTACTGTGAGACAACAATAAGAATCATCCAGATGGTTGGTGGGTTCTCTCCACACCATTGGTACAGCAAATTTCATGAACCTCCGTTTCCCTTTGGCCCATGCAAGTAAAGTGACGTAGCACGACGCACAAATTATGTTGGGTGCCCAAGTTTTGTCCTGATCTCCCACACGACATCCGAAATATATATAATATGCTAGTTTCACCGATGGCGTAATGGATCTACACTGTCCTTTAACTACAAACTGGCCACACACATAACAAAAACTATTTGGTGAGTTAACACACGAACGCCGTCCTCTTGACGCCATTGTACTGATCACAAACTAAACTTCTGGTCTTAGTTGGGTATAATGCCGTTAAGATCAAACATGAAAGCACTCTTAGCAGCAAAGACAACTTTGAAAGTGAAGTAGTGTTAAACCACACGTCAATATAAAAATGTACAAAACTCCCTCACCAGGTGTCAAGAACACAAGAAAGAAAGAAATGCGCGGGGGGAGGGGGGAAACGATACCGTAGTGGAAAATTCAGACTGCATTAGTTCATTGTTGTCAACAATGAGTCTGTATTCCATTCTTTCTTTCTTTTGCATTCTGTTACATTTGATAACAAATATTGATAACCATTTCATGAACAAAACGAAAAACTTGGAGAATTGTATATATATGTATTAAGATATACATATACTGTACGTTTAAAAAAATATACGTTGGAAGTATTTACAGAGAGCAATACAAGTGTGTTGTTGACTATTGTAAATATTCATTTTTATGTCTGTGTTTGTAGTAATAAAGCAAATCGTTTTTACCCCAACTCAGGAGATCTGAAAGCATTACTATCAGGTGCAATAAACAGTGCACACAGTATACATACAAATATATTTATTTCTCTAGAAAGAACAAAGCGATTTTTACGAAACTTTTAGGGTTTATTAAATATAAATCAAGGTATACTTAGGTATAATTTCTATGTTACTATGTGTAAGGGGGCAGGAGCCAGGGGAATAAAATATCTGAAAAAGGGAAATTTTTGAGGGAATTTCCCGAAAATCCCTCTGTTACGGGAAAACTGTACATGATGGAGAGAAACCGAGTGCATATTCGAATTCAGCGCAAAAAGTTCCTTTAAGATCAGGTGATTTTTCTCATGTAACAAACAAAAAGTTTAAATTTGTTAACTAGTGTAATAAAACTGATTAGCAAGTGTCCTCTGAGAATCCTCAGTACGGTTGCGGAAGAACTATGTTAAATGTGTGTGTGTGCGGGTATCTGGTGCGGTATCTTCGTTGATGGAATGGATGAAAAGCAAAGTTATTGGGACTGCATATGTTTATTGACCCAGCCCACATCACAAAGAATATCCTCTTAGAGAAAGTAAAAGAGGAACCCGGGAAAGGTCGAACTCAGACTTGTTCCAGTTCATAAGTAAAAGATAAAATGTTGACCCCCCCCCCAAAAAAAAAAAAAGTAAGAAAGGAAACATTGCTCGTTGAAAATGTTATTGTAAAACAAACAAAGGCCCAGAGGAAAAAGGACAATTGGTTAGGGAAGGGAAGACCTTTCGCATAGAATTATTGGTCATACGACTGACCCGGAACGAGTGTTATTGTTTATTGAATTTTTTCTAGGATTTCCACCTGAATGCAGTTCACTGCGGGCAGAAAAAAGGAATTTTTAGTTCAGCTTGAAGCTGTTCTGTTTGATGGTTCACCAGGTTTAGACTCATGATAGATACATTGAGAGGAAAAGATTTTTCTGTCTACTGTAATATATTGTAGAACCGAGAATAATTCCTGTCCGTTACGAAGAAGTTACTGAAACGTTTGGGGAGAAAAAAAGACTGTCCGCGTCCGTATCTGAGAGTGTCCGTAAAACGGAGGGTTTTGTTCCGTAACAGAACATATACTTTTGCCGAGACAGAAAAAAATGTCCATATTATAGAGGTGTCCGTTATTGAGGTGTGTCCGTTAAGGGAGGTTTCACTGTACTTGTCTCGATCTCGGTCTCGAAGGCCAAGTTTCGGTTTCGTCTCGAAAGTCTCGAAATAAATAGTGTGAAATTAAAATTGTGAAAGTATTATTGTCGTATAGTCTGTCGTTTCCGCTTCTTATCTTTTGCCTTCATTCTTGACTTAGAATTATGGTATGATGTACCTCTTCGAAGCTAATTTGCTAGCGCTAATGCTTTCCATGCGTGTGTTCCAGGTTCAATCATCAGTGGGTATAACATACCTGGGATAAAACCCTAATAGTGACCCACATTTCTCTTTCAGGAATAGACTTTGTCTCAAATAGCATCAGTACTGCCTATACAATTAAACTCTATTAAATTAACTCCAGTACTATACAGTAGTTTATTTCCTTCATTTGAATCAGAATTGTTCAAAACCTCCTAACGGATAACGCAACACATAACAGTACGAATGTATTTAATAGTACCGAAATTGAAATTTTACAATTTCTCACTTATTATCCAATACATTCTACTTTGACTGTGATTTTAAAAACAGAATATAACGTTCATTATCTTAACAAATAGAGTAAATTATTACTACAATATATTTTGTTTCAAATTGGTCAACTGATTTATTACCGTTTTACATCTCAGTGTTTAATTAACACTTTAAAACAGGCACTTCCTTAACCTTGTGGTGGAAGCTACGGCACCCATCTTTGCTATCTGTGGTCTCAGGTTGGATCACCAAACAAGTTAGATTCAAAGTCCGATGTTTCGTATAGTTCGCGTCTCACTTTAAGTACATTCTGTTCCTTATGCAACTTCATAAAATCGTAATGTATTACATAAGCATATATCTAGTGCGTAACATAGATTAAGCTTATTCCCGAGCTCTCAGCGGTACATGTGATCTTTATTAGAGAAAACTAATCGTCCATTCATTACGTTGAAATTTTTTATTGATTGAAAATTACTTGTGAAACATAGACATACATATTATATAAGTATATAGGTAATTCGAGCTATACAGGGTTTGTCCGGGAAGTAATAGGACTGATTTTATTCCGCCATGACTGTACTTCGGATCGTGCGCGCACCGACTGGATCCAGTAGAGGGCGTTCCTAGCTAACGAACGAGCGGCTGGTCAGTTGTCTCCGAGCACACGGAGAGTCAGGACAGGCTTTTTCGCGCGACGTGTTTCTGTGAGTGGTGCAAGTCGAAAATGCAGCGTTCGTTAGAGCAGAGGTACGCGATTAAATTCTGTGTTAAACTCGGTAAATCTGCGACAGAGACTTTTGATATGATCAAGCAGGCTTACCCAGATGATGCTTTAGCAAGAAATGGTGTGTTTCGGTGGCACAAGGCCTTTTCGGAGGGCCGGGAAGAGGTCGCCGATGAAGACCGTGCTGGAAGATCTTCGACTTCGACAAACACCGACATTGTGACTCGTGTGCGCGAAGTTTTGAACTCAGACCGTCGACTAAGTATTCGTTTAATTGCCCAGATGTTAAATTTACCAAAAACTGTGGTTCATGAAATTGTGACGGAGCATTTGAACATGCGCAAGGTGTGCGCGAAGATTGTCCCAAAAGTGCTCACTGAAAACCAGAAATTGCGGCGAGTGGAATTGTGCCAAGAAAATTTGAACATGTGTGAAAGTGACCCCCAAATTTTGAATATCGTAATCACAGGTGACGAATCATGGATCTTTGAGTATGATCCCGAGACAAAGAGGCAATCTTCCGAGTGGCACACGCCGGCGTCTCCTCGCCCAAAAAAGGGAAGAATGAGCAAATCCAAAGTGAAAACGATGCTCATTGTCTTTTTTTTTTACATCAAAGGCATCGTCCACCATGAATTTGTTCCTCCTGGACAAACCGTCAACGCCAAGTTTTACATGGAAGTGCTCAAGAGACTCAAACGAAGGGTCAATCGGGTCCGACCAGACATCGGAGCCGACTGGAAGCTGCACCACGACAACGCCCCGGCTCACATCGCATTTCTTGTGAACAGCTACCTGACCAAGGGCGGCATCCCAACGCTTCCGCAGCCGCCCTACAGCCCAGATGTGGCCCCCCGGACTTCTTTTTTGTTTCCTCGCCTGAAACGCCCGATGAAAGGCAAGCATTTTGAGACGACAGAGGGGATCCAAGCAGCTTGCACCGCGGCTCTCAGGGCTATTCCGGAGAATGACTTCCGTGACGCCTTCAATGCTTGAAAATCGCGCTAGCAGCGCTGCATCGACGCAGAAGGAGCCCATTTTGAAAGCTTTTAAAGAATTGTAACGATTGGCTCAATATATTTTTTAAATCGACTCAGTCCTATTACTTTCCGGACAAACCCTGTATGTATCTATTTTCTCTGTCCCGGCAAAACAAGTGATTCTTAACTTTCTAATTTTCTTTCGTATCAATTTTCGTAGTTTTGCTGCAATATGAAATATCAAAAATATTTTTTTTTTCGCCGTACGAATTTCGTTTAATTTTAGATCCGCTTTTACCCTACTATATATATGAACTTTAGAGGTAGACTATCCTAAGTCATTTTTAGGTCGAAATTGAGTTAATAATACTTTTTTTCAATAGACTATGTTCTTTCTAGTAGTGTAATAATGTAAGTCTAAAAGCATTCTATTACTTTGTAACTACTTAGTATAGTTTGAAATACAGTATTATGTGTCTCACTTAAGGAACCGGTTTTTCGCTTCTCCTGTAAGATTAGGAAATTATGACTTGGTTTAGTTTACCTCTGAGGTCCAGTTATAATAAAATCATAGCCATAATCATAATCAACCATTATCAATCCACTGCTGGATAAAGGTCTTTCCAAGTCTTCTCCACAACTATCTTGAGCAATTCATTTTCAGATTACTTCCCAGTTGTTCTTGATTTCGTCAAACCTTCTTGTATAAGGACGTTTCCTAGGCTTCTTTTATCCCGTGGTATCCTGTCTAGAATTGTCCATCGATCATAATTTCGTGCAATATGTCCAGCACATTTTCCAGCCCATTAGTATCAGTCATTAGTTGCCAAATAATTCATTTCTTCTGTATATATTTGGCCTACAAAGAGTTCAAATCCGCTACTTTTGGAGCACAGACACACTAGTTTTTGATCTTCGAATCTGACAACACTGACTCAATGATTTAAATCAACACAATATGAGGACCTCCATTTGGTTTAGCGGCTAGCATCCTTGACTTCAATTCGCGTAGTTCCGAATTCGATTTCTGGTGGGGATACAGTTGAACGACCGAAGTGGTTCGGATTCCATTATAATCATTAGCCCCACGTCTTCTTTAGACGCCCTATCATAATCATGGGACGTTAAACTAAAACAAACCAAACCAAAAATCAATACAATGTGTATTACTAACTGTAAGTCCTTGAATAATTGCGTATAGCTATATGGTATGGATCGAGTTTCAGGTGGTCGGTGGTCAAACTAAAACAAGTGAAATATAACTAGGGTGTAATTAGAACTTTTAATTAAGCATGGTTTTGTGTACACCAGGCCTAAGGCTTAGGGGAACAACTAGTGTTACTGTAAAGTTATCAGTTACGTTTAATTTCATTTACAATTTACATTTACATGTATTGCTGGAACCAAAATTTTGACATTAACATTATAAAGACTATGAAAAGCGTCGTCTTTTAAAAACATTCTTGCACCATAAAACAAATTACGAGTAATTTTAAAATATTTTGCACTTTAGCTACGTTATTTGCACTATAGTGTAGTAGTAGCTTAGTGACTGGATCATGCAAAATGTGATACCAACATGCCACTTTCAGGGATGATAGGCCTATTAATAAGAAGTAAATCCTGATATAGAACCACCTCGGCGGGGGTCTTGTTTTAGGTATATGACGTCATCAATATGGCCGCCAACGAACTTCGACTTAACTGAGTTTTAAAATGTTTAACTCCATTACCATTCAAGGTAGAAACTTCGTTTCTCCTTTATTTTGCAGACAATCAATTGTACCTCTATTGTCATTATAAATACTTGCCTTATATTGCCACCATTTTTAAATATGGCGTCTCAAACTAGAAAAATGTTTATTTTCAAAACGATTTCCTATGTTTTATAGCAAATAACTTTGAAACTGCTATGATTATGGAAAAATACTTTGAAACAATCGTCAAAGGTTATTTCAATAGCTTTCAAACGCGACCAGAATCATTGATGTATCTCTACAAATAACTGAGATAATCAATATTTTGTAGGACTAAATGTCGAACTTTCGTGAATAATGTTCGAATGTATCCGTAGATGTAGTTATATGACATTTGCAGTTCCATTGGCCCTTTGTTAATATGAACATAGTACCGCTACCAGTATGTTCCTTTAAACGTGGAGAATAGCAAATCACAAGTGTTTATCTTTTGTCGGTGTTAAAAACCCTTTATAACGTCATAAATTCAAGATGGCCGCCGCGGTTTATCTCCGATACGAGAAGTGGGAATTTCTCGCCACAGAAAAATAATAGAAACATGCAATAACCACCAATCTCTTTCTTTTGATGTGAAGAATCTTGACATAACATGTGATTGGCTCCCCTTTGTGTTTAGATGCTAGTATATGACGTCATAAACACAGTATGGCGCCATGGCTTACATACGGATTATGAAAATTATTTATTTCTCGCATTAGAGACGTGCGATATAACGATAGAAACGTGCAACAACCACCAATAACTTTTTTCATATGTAGAATCATAAAGTAACATAAGTTATTGTCTTTTCTTTGAGGCGAAAGGCGAGTATATGACGTCATAAACCCAAGATTACCGTCGACTCTTAAATATGTGTTATGCATAATATTATATGATTTACTTTTCTCGGCCCAATTCAAATTTTGGTACACGGCCATGAATCTTGAATCACTTCTTGTTTATTTGCTGGACAGTATTCGATCGGCGAAATTTTTCTCCTATTGTAGTGCATTGGATCAGATTTGTCCCTGGATGTTTGCCCTGGATCATATCAATTAATTCCCGTTGGATGTCAGTATTCGTAAAGTCTTTGGGAGAATTGAGTGTACGAAACCCACAAGTGTATGATGAATTTCAGAAAGGTACTTTTGTGGGAAGAAAGACAAATAGTAAATATTCGTACATGTCCCATGACCAGTTACATGAACGAAATAATAAGGATCTAAAATGTGAAGGAGGTGCCATCGGTTTATTTTATAATGAAAGTGCTCTTCTGAGTTGGATGGTTTCGGGACCAGAGATTGCAGGATTACTAACCGAATTTGAGAAAGAGGCAGGAATAAGTGACGATTCAGATTATCACAGTCATCATGAAGATACAGACGCTTTTTCCTCTAGGTTCAAAAAACATGTGAAAGCTTTAATAAATGCATGTGAAAATGATGACAGAAATCCATTTGCTCAAGAAAATGGTGCCCTAATATGCGTTGCAACATATGTTGTTATAGATGAGAAAGCAGATGAGTCTGTCTTCAAATCAGAAGAATTGGGAAAGCAACAGTACAAAACATTTATTCGGAAACGGCTCATCGAATGCCAGACGCCTTTAAGAGAACCGATTGAAAGAAATAAACTTTCGCTTTTTCACACATCACAAAAAGAAGGAACGAAGAAAGGACTCAAGGAGCCAATTTTAAAGAGTGACTGTAGCTTGTTTTCTCGCTTATACATAGCTTATCAAAGACGAGGTGAAAACATCAAAGATCTCTTTGCTCACGAAAACCTTTCGTATCCTCCGTCACTCTTTTCAAATAGTCAATTGCGCAAGGGAACAAAATTAGATGTTATTTCTTGCTTAGAACCACTTGGAACATTACAATACGATGTATCGTGTATTATGTTTGATGGGCCAGTATTAGCTCACATGCTGAAGCCTAGTCCGGGACAGACGTTTTCTATGTATTACACTAACACATTTCAACCATTTTTAGAAAAGTTTGCGAGTGATGTCGTCAGAATGGACATAGTCTTTGACAATTATGATCCCGACAGTCTGAAAAAAGAAGAACGAGACCAAAGAGGAAAAGGACTAAGAATACTTGTGAAAGACTCCACATTGACTCCCCAAAAATGGGCATTGTTTTTGAATAATTCTGAAAACAAAACTGATTTATTTCGACTTCTGTGTAAATACTTACAGAGCATAAGTGATTCTGATGGTAAGAGAGAGAGATTGTGTGTGCATGTGATGATACCGTATCAGCAAACTCTAATATGGACGTAACAAGCCCTGCAAATAAGAAGAGCCAGACACACGCATATTTTTGCATGCATTGCATACCAGCAACCACGGACATAAGAATATTTCAATTAAAACTGTCGATTCTGATTTTGTTATTGTCATTGCTTTATTCTTTGAACTCAATGTATCACACTTCTGGATTGAATATGGGACTGGTAAAAATAGGAGATATATTCCTGTCCATGAAATTGTAACAAGCCTAGGAAAGTCTCACTCAAAAGCCCTGCTCTTTTGGCACGCATTTACAGGGTGTGACACAGTGTCCGCTTTTGGTGGTTATGGCAAGAAGACAGCTTGACAGGTGTGGCAAGCATTCCCTGAAATAACGGACACATTTATCAAACTTTCAGTTACTCCTGCTGAAATTTCAGCTCAGGACTTTGCAGCTCTTCAATGCTTCACCGTACACCTGTACGATCGCTCTAGCTCTTTACTAAATGTTAACGACTGTCGACAAAGATTAATGACGAAAAAGAATTGTTCTTACGAAGAAATCCCACCTACAGAGGCAGCCTTATTTCAACACTGCGAGCTGCCCTACAGGCCGGGTATTACTGGTCTCAAGCTCTCCAGAAAGTACCCATAATACCCGAAATTTGTAAAGGAGTTGGAAGAAGGTGGATCGTGGTTATTATCCTCTGTGGTCCTTACTTCCAGAAGTTTCTGCGCACTGTAGAGAACTTATTCGCTGTGGTTGCAAGACTCTTTGTCAACATTCTTGCAAGTGTCAAAACTTGAGGTTAGTGTGCACTCTACTGTGTACCTGCGATGGACAGTGTGATCAAGAAGATCATTTTGTTGTGAGTTGATCTTGTTTAAATTAGAAATGTGATTAACAAAAATTACTTCCCCTAGTTCTCTGAAGTACGTTTCAGATTTTAAGTTAATAGTCATACTATATCACTAATATTTTATCTTTTAAATTCTTAACATATTTAATTATATAACTGTTTATTGTGTTGTAAATTTCTCTCTCGCTGATATACTGTTAAATTTATACATTGAGTCTGTTTCATAAACATTTTAATACAAACTCCAAAAATATCAAACTCAGCTGGGCGATGGTTTGAAAATATGACACCTTGTGCCTCGAGCTATTTTGTAAAATAATATGAAAAGCATAATTTTCAGACAATTATATTCTCAATGGACGGATTAAAAATGTTTTAAACGTAAAATATGTCTTTCGAAATGCACAGTTCCCGTATTCCTTGGAATTTCCACATAGCGCAAATACTAGTGCAAGCCTTATACTTTCATATAGCGCATAATACTTTGTTTAACAACATGAAAACTATTCACTTTCGGACAATTAGTATTAAAGAGAATATATCTCAAATTTATTTTTGAATAATGAATAATTTCAGCTTTGTTAGTTTTTCAGTTTATGCATAATAGAATATTCAAAATACCTACAGCGGCTACTTTCTATAACGATGTCACACACTTAAACAAGACAAATACTAACCTTTGGGCGGAGACACGATGAGTTGAGTTGATTTTGAGTTTAACGTCCCGTTCAGCAGCGAGGCTATATGAGACGTGGACCTACTGATTAACGTGGAATCCGAACCACATGAGCTCCCGCCGGGAATTGAACCCGGGCCTCCCACGCGAAAGGCGCGTACGCTAACCGCTTAGCCACGGAGGAGCTCTGGGCGGAGACACGATATACCTTTGTGTTACTTCATGATCCAACTTATTTAAGGAGTAAAAACAGTGGTTTTGCACGTTTCTATCACCTTTCTTAGGTGAGAAAGGCATAGTTTTCTTCATTCATATTTAAGAGTCGACGGTAATCTTGGGTTTATGACGTCATATACTCGCCTTTCGCCTCAAAGAAAAGACAATAACTTATGTTACTTTATGATTCTACATATGAAAAAAGTTATTGGTGGTTGTTGCACGTTTCTATCGTTATATCGCACGTCTCTAATGCGAGAAATAAATAATTTTCATAATCCATATGTAAGCCATGGCGCCA
Source organism: Thermobia domestica (assembly GCF_964235325.1). Taxonomy (NCBI): domain Eukaryota; kingdom Metazoa; phylum Arthropoda; class Insecta; order Zygentoma; family Lepismatidae; genus Thermobia; species Thermobia domestica. Next base: position 248,861,347 of record NC_137455.1, on the reverse strand, counting down.
TACTGTGTTTATGACGTCATATACTAGCATCTAAACACAAAGGGGAGCCAATCACATGTTATGTCAAGATTCTTCACATCAAAAGAAAGAGATTGGTGGTTATTGCATGTTTCTATTATTTTTCTGTGGCGAGAAATTTCCACTTCTCGTATTGGAGATAAACCGCGTCGGCCATCTTGGATTTATGACGTTATAAAGGGTTTTTAACACCGACAGAAGATAAACACTTGTGATTTGCTATTCTCCACGTTTAAAGGAACATACTGGTAGCGGTACTATGTTCATATTATCAAAGGGCCAATGGAACTACAAATGCCATATAACTACATCTACGGATACATTCGAACATTATTCACGAAAGTTCGACATTTAGTCCCACAAAATATTGACTATCTCAGTTATTTGTAGAGATACATCAATGATTCTGGTCGCGTTCGAAAGCTATTGAAATAACCTTTGACGATTGTTTCAAAGTATTTTTCCATAATCATAGCAGTTTCAAAGTTATTTGCTATAAAACATAGAAAATCATTTTGAAAATAAACATTTTTCTAGTTTGAGACGCCATATTTAAAAATGGTGGCAATATAAGGCAAGTATTTATAATGACAATAGAGGTACAATTGATTGTCTGCAAAATAAAGGAGAAACGAAGTTTCTACCTTGAATGGTAATGGAGTTATACATTTTTAAACTCAGTTAAGTCGAAGTTCGTTGGCGGCCATATTGATGACGTCATATACCTAAAACAAGACCCCCGCCGAGGTGGTTCTATATCAGGATTTACTTCTTATTAATACGCCTATCATCCCTGAAAGTGGCATGTTGGTATCACATTTTGCACAATTCGGCCCTTTTATGCTGCTAAGCTACTAGACTACTATATTTAGAGTAAATTTTAGCAATTTGTTTAAGTTGGCAACACTGCTTAAAATAATGGAACTGACTTGTAATTAAAACCACCAAAAACTATTGTCGTAATATTATAGAAGGAAACTAAAGCAACAATCATTATAAAAATTTAAGACAAATACATTATTTTAAGCAGTATATTAATCACTATCCATGTGTTATGGTATCTCTGAAACGATTTGAAATAACAATTGTTGTAAATGATATTATGATCACTTAAGTCTTTTGGAAGCGTTTACATGGTAAAACGTGATATGTCAGCACGTTTTCGAAGTAAAGCTTTTTAAAGAAAGTTAAATTTTCCACTTCTTGTAACTTTGTTCCTTCATTCATTCGAAAAAAATTATACTATGATCATAGTATTTGACGCTAAGATACCAATGATGCCCATTGCACCATTTATACCATTTGAGTTATTAGAGATCTCCAAACTGTTGATGTTAGTGATACTATATTGTAGGGATGGTACCGAGACCGAGACGGACTTTTAGAACCGAGACCGAGACAGACTTTTAGATACCGAGACGAGACCGAGACCGAGACAGACCTCTATAAATCGAGACGAGACCTTGGTCAGTCTCGAAAGTCTCGGTCTCGTCTCGAATATTGATAGTTATTTTGCCTTTACTCAAAATTTGTTTCGTTGCTGTATGAGATAATATGGGAACGGTTGACTGATGTACAGTGGCGTATTTAGGGGGTAAGTATCGGGCTCAAGCCCCTCCCGAAATAAATTTGTAATCATTTTTTCGTTGCTCTCTCTCTCTCTCTCTCTCTATATATATATATATATATATATATATATATATATATATATATATATATATATATAGATAGATAGATAGATAGATAGATATAGATATAGATATATATATATGATCCAGGATATGATCAAGGGAGGGGCTAAACCATACTTTGCCTCTTTATCCAATGTAAAGCAGGATTGAAGCTCATTTTATTCAGTGTATACCTAAGAATTAAGGGGGGATATAGCCCCTATAGCCCTTCCCTTGATATAAAATTTCAGCGTAATGAACGCATGATTAGTTTTCTCGAATAAAGATCACATGCACCGCTGAGAACTCAGGAATAAGCTTAATCTATGTTATGGCACTGGATATATCCTTATATAATACATTACGACCTTATAAACTTGTATAAGAAACAGAATGTACTTAAAGTGAGACGCGAACTATACGAAACATCGGACTTTGAATCTAACTTGTTTGGTGATCCAACTCGAGACCACAGATAGCAAAGATGAGTGCCGTAGCTCCCACCATAAGGTTAAGGAAGTGCCTGTTTTAAAGTGTCAATTAAACACTGAGATGTGAAACGGTAATAAAGCATTTGATCAATTTGAAACAAAATATATGGTAGTAATAATTTACTCTATTTGTTAAGATAATGAACGTTGTATTCTGTTTTTAAAATGGCAATCAAAGCAGAATGTTTTTGATAATAACTGAGAAATTGTAAAATTCCAATTTCGGTGCGATTAAATACATTCGTGCTGTTATGTGTTGCGTTATCCGTTAAGAGGTATTGAACAATTCTGATTCAGAGGAAGGATATAAACTACTGTATAGTACTGGAGTTAATTTAATAGAGTTTAATTGTATAGGCAGTACAGAGACTATTTGAGACAAAGTCTATTGCTGAAAGTGAAATATGAGTTACTATTAGTATCCGCCTATTTGAGGCGATCGCAAAGCGTATTTATTGCTCATGGGTACGCTTAGAATACGTTGACCATGTATTTAAATGTAGGTGGCTAATCACAAACGCGAAAGCAATAAAAACGCGGAGAAAACGTCAGCTCGAGCGTATTTGGTGCATTTCGGAACAAGAGACCGCCTGCTGTTTAATAAAATATTTCAAAAGGAAGGAAAAAAGGTAAGACGTGTTGCCAGGGAAAGGGATTGTAGCAAGAAACAGCTGCTTGGAAGATGGTTTGTACAGAGTATTAGAACTCTGCTATTACACACCTGGACCTGGCAAAAAGACCTGGAAACCCTGACTGGCTGACAATATAATTTACAACTCTGGTGAAAGTAAAATTACTGAATAGCCACCTTGGCCGCGTTCGCTACAGAGGGTAACGCTTTTTCAAATAGTCTAACGTAAGACTTAGGGTTTTATCCCAAGTATGTTATACCCACTGATGATTGAACCTGGAACACACACATGGAAAGCATTAGCGCTAGCAAATTAGCTACGAAGAGGTACATCATACCATAATTCTAAGCCAAGAATGAAGGCAAAAAGTAAGAAGCGGAAACGACAGACTGTACGATAATAATATTTTCACAATTTTAATTCATACTATTTATTTCGAGACTTTCGAGACGAGACTCGAGATGAGACCGAGACTTGGCCTTCGAGACCGAGACTGAGATCGAGACAAGCATCTGTTGACCGAGACCGAGACGGCGATTTTTGACTCGAGACGAGATCGAGACCGAGATCGCTACTTATCAACCGAGACGAGACCGAGACTATACAAAGTCTCGTCTTGTCTCGTCTCGATACCATCCCTACTGTATTGTCCTTTATTACACTGAATAACGTATGTCGTATTGTGGTTTTATTTAATATCTAAATTAGAAATAGGTAATACCTTACATAGTGCAATTTGAGAAAATACAATTTTATTTTGCGTTGGCAACACTGCTTGTTTATCTAGTGGTATTGAAGATTATCTAGAAGAATTTTCCCTTCAATATTTCCCACAACATGGTACAGAATTTCAACATTTTTTAATATTATATATATATATATATATGCGCGAATCCAAGGGAAGGGCTGTAGGAGCTATATCACCTCTTAACGCTCAGGTATACACTGAAGATATATATATATATATATATATATATATATATATATATATATATATATATATATATATATATATATATAGAGAGAGAGAGAGAGAGAGAGAGAGAGAGAGAGAGAGAGAGGATTATATACAACAGCAGTGGATTTTGTTTCGGGAGGGGCTTGAGCCCGATACCTACCCCCTAAATACGCCACTGTACATCAGTCAATCGTTCCCATATTATCTCATACGGCACCGAAACAAATTTTGAGTAAAGGCAAAATAGCTATCAATATTCGAGACGAGGCCGAGACTTTCGAGACTGACTAACGTCTTGATTTATAGAGGTCTGTCTCGGTCTCGTTCTCGTCATGGTATGTAAAAGTCCGTCTCGGTCTCGTCTCGGTATATAAAATTCCGTCTCGGTCTCGGTACCAACCCTAATCATGCCGCTGCAGGATGTCTGACATCTAACAGTCTTCCATATATTACATACGTATACGTATGTTACATAAAAATGAAATGAAATTTTACAGTTTCTCGTCCCACGGTTATGACGGTTAGACTAAAGGAGATGGTGATGATGAGAAATGAAGGAAATGGTGGAATGAAGAAAGTGGATGGAAACGGGAGAACCCCGAGAAAACTTACGCACCCGATTTTTGTCCACCGCAAAGGTCACTGGGCGTGAGCTAGGATCGACTCAAGGACCCATGCACCAGAGGTGAACGCTCTACCACTGAGCCACCGCGGGCGTATGTTAGATAAGTCAGGTATGTGTTATATACCATCTTCCTTTCCGGCTATATATAGTTCTTTCTTTCGTACCTAAAGTACACTTATTTGGAACACTTATACGGGAAGTACGTATAGAACATACGTTTCAAATGTACATTTGCTGCAGTATATTACAGAGGGTTGTATGTTAAGTCCACAAACTACAAGATTTAAGCATATAACATACGTTCTTACGTGCTCTACATACGTTTTCTTTTCCCCGTGTAGTCAGGATGAACTTCAACATTTAGCTCGACTTTCGTATTATTGAACAATAATCGTTAGTTTTAGAACAGCGAGTCTGATACAGATTCCTTTCTCCATTGCTGACGCAACGGAGTGCTGAAGTGCATAAAGAATGATCCATTTTTCCTCTTGAAAGAATTCATGAATTATAAGTCTTAATTCCGAGACAGATATGAAATTGATTAGGCTGAAAATGGTCAAAAGCCGTAATAATCAGTAAATAGTATTTTGTTTAGCCGTTTCCATTATTTTGATTACTGCACAGTATACATGTATTTAAAACATGTGTACTATATTATATAATATGCATTGCCTGTGAACATTATGGTAAGATATAAACATTATTCACGTTGAGAACTCAGAGTGAGTCCCACTCTTTAAACATTTATAATTAAAGCAAAAAAAAAAAAAAAAAAAAAACAGCTTTACCTGAAGATAATGACAAGAACCCTTCTATGGATTGTCTTGCAAAGATCTTGAGACAAGACGAGATAGGAAGAGGAGCATGGTGTATATCCTTTTATAGTTATCAACTTTTCAAACAAAACGCGTGTAAAACATCAAGAGAATAATAAATTTTATGGCAGTTTATCCATGATATTCCTCTCATTATTTGTTTTAAGCAACGAGTTATTTGCAATTGTCATCTCTCATTTTCATATTTCTCTGAATTCAGAATCACGGCCTACATAATGACGTAGAAATAAAGAAGAAGTGCTGACTGGCAAATACAATAAGAAATGCTGGATCAACAAGAGATTAGGTTTCTTATATTTTAATTTTACTATGCTTCATTGCTTCATTCCGTACTTTCACAACTTGCGAGATATGCGCTTTATATATATATATATATATATATATATATATATATATTATATGGGAAAATAATTTAAATTATTATTTCTTTTATTACTTTCGAGCGACGGTGTACAATCATAGTGAAACAATTGATTTCGAGATTTCAATGGATTTACACGATTCAAGACCAAAAAACGGATATTTGACATATCTGTCTGTCTGTTCGTTCTTCGTATCGACGTAAATATGTTCACTCGCCTAGAGGCCATATCGTTCGACGTATCGAGACCAAATTTTAAACTTAAGAATTTTTATATGATTTTCCCAGAGGCGTCTGAAGAATGAAAAAAAAAATATTTGCGACTTTCTCGAATTTAGCTCAAAGGATTTTGTTAATTATCTATCTATCTATATAAAAGTGAGTGTAACCATTTTTAACCTCGAATTCTTCCTATACTGCTGAGCCGATTTTGATGACTTTTGGTACCGGTACCTCACTTGACCCCTGTCTGGCTTTGATCTTATTATCTGACTTTGATTAGGTAAAATACGTATCGAAAGTTTGAGCGGATGTCAAATTTTATGTGAAAAATTAAGTATCTGACGATAGTGCCAACTTGGAAAGCTGAGACTTGGTATATAAATTCTTTCTTCAAAATAAACGTACCCGTGCCCATACGTTTTTCAAAATTCCTGTTTTATGGGAGCAAGCAGGTATCTTCTTCCTTTTATTTATATAAAAATAAATGAAAGTATATTTGTCCGCGAACTTCTAGAACATTGCACCCATTTTTATGATTTTTGGTATATATCATTAACATCGCCCAATTTACGTTTTTATTATGTTACTTTGATTGAAATGCGTATCCTATTGGGGGAGTAGGGAGTCAAAATTTAAGCGGTAAATTCAGAATTTCACGATCCTCTCAACTTAGGAAGACGAAACTCGGTACAGTTCTGGCCACAAAAACTTGGACCGCCTTCCAGAGACTAAGTCCGAAAAAATGACCCTAGATCCTTACGAATTCCCATTAGGTCTGGCTCTATTTTCCCTGCATTTTTGCCACAGTCAGGGGTGAAAATTAAATGATAATATTGCAGTTACATGACAAGTTCGTTGTAGACAAACAAAATATGCAGAATATTCCGGTACATTTAAGTCGCAAACGTGATACATTATTTATATGTTTAATCTAAATTATTAAATAAGTGACGGAAGAGGGAAAATATCGTAACTACAAACAGACTACAATGATTCACCATCTGCTTTACGAGATTTGCTACTTGTTTCACTGCCAATTTGAGTGTCCCCAAAATATACCTTTGTCCACTTACCTTCTTTGGAGCTAAAACTAATGAGTAATTTATACTATCTATCTATCTATCCAGATATATATATATATATATATATATATATATATATATATATATATATATATATATATATATATAAGTGAATTACGCAGTGAAAAAGCAAGAATATTTGGAAACATTCTGTTTTTCTTCTCTAGTATAACATGTAATTCACCCGACCTGTCTTTTGCATAGGAAGTTCAGTTGATTTTGAGTTTAACGTCCCTTTCAGCAGCGAGGCTATATGAGACGTGGACCTACTGATTAACATGGAACTCGAGCCACATGAGCTCCCGCCGGGAATCGAACCCGGGTCTACCAGACAAAGGCGCGTACGCTAATCGTTTAGCCACGAAGGACCTCAGCATAGGAAGTTAAGATTGAACTATATGTCAGGAAACAAAGTAAAATTACATTATTTACATTAAGTGCCAGTATTACAAGTATACAACCTGTAAAAAAATAAACCAAAATCTGAATAAATTTTGCTGCGCATAGAACGACTTACTTTTCTTTGTTTTTTAAACTCGACTCTTAAAATGATATTTTTGTAAAGAAAACTGGTGAAGGCTTTTTTTTTTTTTTTTTTTTTTTTTGTAAAGTCCTTCAGCAAGTAACTCTGCAATTAGTAACCAAAATAAACACACAAACCCTAAGAAAAGAATCTTTAAAATTATGAATCTTTACAAAACATATAATGGTTTGTTTGTTACTTCTATCTCTGGTGCGTGAAGTCCCTGGACTTTATGGTAGACGAACACCATGAGCGTGAGTTTTCTCAATGTTCTCTCGTTTCTTCCTACTTTCTTCATTTTTTCCATTATCTTTCATCTCCCCGTCTCCTTTAGCCTCGGTGCATAAACGTGAACCGTTGAACTAAACAAAAATGTTCTTCTATTGCTAAATTAGACTAAAAAAATATTTTAAGCTGAATTTCATTGTAATTCTACCTTTTGCTAAGGTAAATTGAATATTTAAAATGGAGGAATAATGCAGATGTTTCATTACCCTTACGCATTAAAATAACCCTTACGCATTTTAAATTAATAGTATCTGTGGCTGAAAGAAAGATTGGATTCTTTTAAAATAGGGGCATTTAGGGGCATTGCCGCACGTTAAGAAACAACTTGACACTACTCTGAAAGTTACGATAATTTTGTTCCCGCAAAAGCGATACTGGCATTAAAATATATCCAGAATTGAACAAAGACAGGGTTAAGCTGAAGCATGATTTACGGCATTATCTAACACTGTTTTTAGAAATTATCTAACACTGTTTTTAGAATACTTTCACACCGTACCTCACTTTAGAATAGTGTAGCAATACGAGGTTGTTTTACATCGGATACCACCTTTTTCCCAGTTGGTTTGTTGGTAGTAGCATGATGTCATGATGTTCATTTTTTTATCCAGCTGATGGCAGCTGAAGGAAGGTCTCTATGTCTTGCTTTATCTTCTCTCTGCCATTTTTACTTTCATTCTTCGCACTGGCTTCTATCCTCTACTTTGGAAAACTTCTACTACCTTAATGTTTCTCAAACCTTTGCAAACCCCCACAATCTGTCTCTTCATACCGCCCTATCCAACTCATCCTTGTGTTTAGCAAGATTCTCGAACGTACCCTCGTGACTCGCCTTCACATCCATCTTTCAGGATATAATTTACTCCCTCTCCATCAAGCAGGTTTTCGTCCTTCCTTTAGAATCTCCGATCAACTCCTCCGCCTTACTACTTTCATCACTAATCAGTTTAACACATCCAAACCTTCCTGCCTCATCTTATTTGACCTCGAGAAAGCTTTTGATAAAGTCTGGCATCTTGGCCTCCTCTATAAACTTTTCTCTTTTCACCTGCCCTACTGTTATATTCCCCTCATCTATCAATTTCTCTCCTGCAGACTTAGCTATATATCAATTAATAATCACCTTTCCTATCCTATCTTCCTTAATTCCGGAGTCCCCCAAGGATCAGCCCTATCCCCTCTTCTCTACCTTCTATATGTCGCAGACTTTCCTACACTTTTCCGAACGCTACCCTCTTTCAATATGCCGACGACACTGCCTTTTTAGCCACAGGAAATACGATTCAACGCATTAATTCTTTTCTCCAACCTGCAATAGATTCCTTTCTTTCTTGGTGTCAGAAGTGGCGTCTTACCATCAATGACGCTAAAACGCACGCGATTATCTTCTTACCACCTGGAAAGCGCTCCCGTGTTCATCGCAATCCTACCAATCTCCATAACCGTATATTCCATACTCCTGTCACCATCAGCAAAACAGTCACTTATTTAGGCATTACTTTCGACCAATATCTTAAATGGACTCCATACCTCAAGTATATCTGTGCCAAGGGTTACTCACGCCTTAACCTTCTTCGCCGCCTTCCAGGCACTACTTGGGGTCTTTCTGCTGTCACTCTTCTTAATACGTACAAATCTTTCCTCCGACCAGTCCTTACCTACGGCTTTACAGCTTGGATCGATGCTCCCTCTTCTTTCTATAAACGCCTCCAAATTCTAGAACGCCACGCACTCCGACTTGCCTTTCGTATCCGTCTTCCCAGCCCTACTCGAGATCTGTATGACCGTACTCCGTTTCCACATATTCTATACCACCTTGAAACACTCCGCCTACGCTATATTTCTCAACGCTTTCAGAACCACGACCCCTTACTTTTTGACACCATGCACGCCGACGCCACTTTCCCGAAACAAGAACTCCTTCGCCATACACCGTTGTCTCTGCTTTTCTCACTGTATCATTACTCATTGCCACCTGACAGCATTGATCTTCCCCTCGTTGCCGATTTTCACTCATCTCGATTCACCTTACATTTTCCCATCTACTGCACAGTAGTCTTACTGTTTCACCAGGCCTCCCACTGTCTTCATCACGATCCAGAGTAGCCCTGGATCAGAAGATAATCAGCATTGAAGGGTAATTGGTTCTTAGTCATGAAGCGGTCGAGACCGAAATCTGCGAGTAAAGAGTCGGCATGTACTGTGCATTGGTGGAAAACACTGTGACAAATTAACTTTTGCTTCGATATAAGATTTTGTCAGTGTTAGTAGCTGGTGTGCTAAAACTGTAACACTTACAAAGTATATAGAAATTTCGTGAAACACAAACCATTTATTTTATTATAAAAGTAAAATTTTCACCGTAACGAAATAGTCACGGAACATTGTGTGTAGGTGGTCAACACCGAGAACATTCATGACAGTGATTCCGTTTCGTTATCGTACTCAGTGTCATCTTTCTCTCTCTTATAAAGGCTAGACGAAATATAGCCAATGTACACCTGGCTGGATCGCGATAGATCGGAATTTCGCGAGCTTCTGAAATTCATTCAAGGAGAAGACATGCCCAGCAGCATAAAATTGGGATCGTTACCACATTCCCAAACTAAAGGACAAGTCTCTTACTGCTAAAAGGACTTATTATGTGCAATAAGGTGACAAGGTTGCAGTAGTTTCTTTTAGAACTTCGGGGTCTATTAGAAATTAAATCAACCAGGCGGTTGTCTCATTATGGGGAAGAAATGAGACCTTCGGGGAGCATCATACTTGCTGGGACCAACTGCAGTGAAGATTTGAAAGCCAGAGGGAGACTGGAAATTGCGTCACTGAAATTTAAAAGAAGAGTGCACGAACATTTTAAAATTCTCAGAAAGGACTATATAAATATTGAAAATGTGTAAAAATTAATATTTTTTGTATATACAACTGTATCACACTTTTGCATGTGTGAAAATATTAAAATCTTCTGTTCCCATGGAAGTTGTGTTACATTCTTCACCAGGAGTTCCTCTCAGGTATGAGACAAAGATTTATGTATTTTCTTTCCAGCTGCCTGAAGATGCAGAAAGCCATCAGGGCATGATTACCGCTATCACACGTGATAGTTGTGTGAGTGGTATTATTGGTACACCAGACCTGAAATAAAACCACATAGTACCTGAAATTTAGAGTCTCATAGCATGCTATTAACTTAAAGTAACTTCATTTTGTCCAGTTAATTAATTTATCATTTGCTCTACCGCATTTATTTAAATTCTTTATTTTATTTAGGGATGCGCACGAGTCGAGACACTCTTTGTAAAATTCGAGACGAGTCGAGACAAACGTATTTCTCGACTCGAATTTTTGAGTCGAGACACGAGTGCAGTCGAGGCTGCTCATAAAAATCTCGACTCGAGTTGAATGTCTTGAAATTTTTTCTATAAATTTTAATATTATTTTGAAGAAAGTATTCACTCAGAAACAGCCTTGAAACCAATTCCAGCATTTGTTACTTTAGAAAGGTACAGAACGCACAAATTTAATAGTTAATCTTTCGAGATCAAGATTTAATTTTCAGCTCAATTCAGTTAATTGAAACTAATAATTAATGCCGTGATATTTGATTGTACTTCAAATATAATAATAATATTTGATTATCTAGTTTGTATAAAAGCAGGGATTTATTTGTAGCCAGGGAAGCCTGGGAATTTCCCCCCTTCTAAGTTTTGGTTTCCCTGTCACTAGGTTTAATTCGATCTTCGTAGCCTGGGAAGATATTTTACACCTTTCTTACCCTATTCAATCTGTTTTAAAGTACAATAATTCAACTCCATATTTTAGCAACAATTCTTTACTTTTTTTGTATATTTATTGTCCCGAGCTATGCTGGTCTTGTTTATAGAATTGTTTCCCGAAGAAAAATCTTGCAGCTGATCCACTGATTATCATACTTTATCTGAGTAGCACAATAATAATAATAATAATAATAATAATAATAATAATAATAATAATAATAATAATAATAATAATAATAATAATAATAATAATAAAACATTTTCAGTTATCAGTGAGCAGTCACTGCAGTTGTGAATTGGTAGTTTCTTCGTTGACAAGCACCTTGAAAAGAACAAGGAAATGGATATTAGACTATATTTTAATAAAGAAAAATCTCCTGACGACTAAAAGGCAAGTAATTCCGGTACACAAAGTAAGAGGCTTTCGTGTTAATTGTGAATGAAATTCATGTTAAAAAGACAACTGTGATATTTAGAACTGCCTATGTTCTTGTGCAAAATCATCTGTCGTTTACCGTGCATTCTTATTAAATACTAAGAAATAAATGGAATGAACCTCGAACAAGTTCTCTACTCTAATGTTACGTGTTCAAATATTATTGACTTTGTAGCTACAGAAATGAACGAAAAATGACCCAGTATCTTGCGAATTCCAATGAACCCTTCGCGCTAATGATTGACGAATTCTCCACTGTGTCTCATAAATATGTTCTCATTGTGTATATTCGTATTGTACTTAATCAGGTGTGTAGCAATGTTTTTTAGGTTCATTTGAGTTGTAGGTAACAACAGGCAGAGAGGTTTGTGATTCCATAGTTAAAATATGTGAAAGTATGAATCTTTGCAAAATGATATTACGGGGAAGACTTATAGCAGTTTGTATCGATGGCGCAAATAACAAGCAAGGAGAAACAAATGGTGCTGTTTCTTTACTCCAGTGAGAATTAGACACCAATTTATTATGTTTCACTGCTTAGTCATAAGCTTGAACTGGCTGTTCACAACGTTGTAAATACGATTTCAGGTATGGTTCATTTTCAAAGCCTTGTAGAGCGATTGCACAGTGTTTACTCAATGTCCCCGAAGAACAGGAGAGAAATCGAATTAATATCAGGAGAACTAAGTATTCTGTTCTATAATATTACTGAAGTTTTTGATGCACGGTGGTTAGGCTTTTCATCAGGGACGGCGCCAGGAACGCTTGATGGGGTGGGCGGAAAGAGGCGGACCTAGTTGCTGGGTGGGCGGACAACGAAAATGAGAACTGGGCAATGTAGACATTTTTTTTTTTTTTTTAACAATAATTAAATTTCAATTTTTATACTCTTTAGTTAGCTAAGGCTCAGACCGAAATAGGGGAGAAACAAGGATGTGGAACATCTGTGTTGGCCTTATAGAAGGTGCCATTCCAGCATTCACCTGGTAAGACTGAAGAAATGCAGGACTTAGGATGGGCTGCGGGAGTTCGTGGCAATATGCTCGACCTACCGAATTCCGCGTGGCACACACACTACCTCTACTTTCAGCGTTTTAAATAATAATAACGGTGTGTTCTGTGTGGTCGAAGAAGTTCAAGACTGCTTTAACTCCTCTCCCTCCAAGAATGCACATGAATGCATAGAAATAAAAGAAGGTTCAAACAACGCAGACTAACAGATAATAATCTACTTTTCGTTAATAACATAAAATACACAATAAGTAGGTAAAGTAAAACAAGGATAAAATAGGCTGTTGCCAACATTTTTATCTTTGAAGTATTTATTACAAGAAAGCAAGAGGCAAAAAATATAAATGAGTAACTTCAGAAGCAATGCTGTCGTCTTCGCTCTCTCCAAAATCTAGTTCATTTTCACTTTCCTCGAAATCGAACACTTCAAATTGCGAATCCTGGTTTTCACATGTATTTGTATTTTTTGTCTTTTTCCCCATTGAAGAAGAAGGATTATCACTAACATTAACGGATTGAAAATCGCGCTTCTTTGAACACGAGAAAGACACCGAGCCTGAGAAGAAGTCGCTAAATTTTTTCGACATATTAGCTGAACAAGCACCGACCGCCAAGACTTCTGAACGCAACAGAGATCAACTCAACAATGCTATAATAAGGGTTTTTACAAATCTGTTTAATGCCACACGGGTAAGACATGTGGTACATTGCCAGGGACGGCGCTAAGGGTGGGCGGGGGTGGGCAATCGCCCACCCGATGGATGGCCTCGCCCACCCATCCGCCCACCCCAACAGAACAGGGGTGTCATTAAGGGGGGCAGGAGGGGGCAATTTCCCCCCGCAAGATTTTGAGGAATACATATACTTTATCGATTGTCTACTAATATACTAATGCAAACTGTGAAAGTCTTATGTTGTTGGTGTTCTTCCCCCTTCAAGCGAAGTCTGAAATGACACCCCTGCAACAGAAGGAGAATAATAAAGGTGACCAGTGCTGGATTTAGGTTTGATGGGGCCCTAAGCTATTGAAGATAATGGGGCTAATTTATTTCTAGCATTCTTTTTCAGCGACAAAATTTCTCCTTTTCTGTTTGAATATATGCTATATGGTATTTTATGGACCTAATACATATCTATTAAGTAAATACGTTTTCGTGTATATTTCGTTAACTTAACTTACTGTTTTGAATACATTACAGAAAAACTGTAAAATTTGTAAAATTAGCGGTACTTTAATTTGGTACCAATAAAGTCCCTTGCCGATCTTTTTGCACCAACTATGATCCACGCTCCACGCCATGCTTCTACAATATGTGGAGACCGCATCATTTCTCATTTCAAGTTGTTTCTATTCAGTTGGGTAATGTTTGAAACGTTTCCAGGGATCCGTGTAAGTAAATACAGTCTAAATATCATCCAGTGTTGGTAATTACTGCCGGAAGCTCAACTAATCGTGTGAGCTTTTTCGAGGTCAGGTTACTGGAGTAACTCAAAATAGAATGCAACCCTCGAAGATTACACAAGGTGTAATACGACACCAATTCGCTGGATCCAGAGGCGAACTTAGAAGGTTAAAACTGGAGAAGGGGCAACTAAAACCCAGATTATGATAGATATATCGTGAGTTTACTCTAAACTTTCAAAAATATGTAAGTAATGGCTTCAATTATTTTTGTCACTTAAAAAACTGGGATCGTAGACCTCTCCGGCCCCTGGCTAGATACGTCTCTGGCTGAAAATCATAAAACAGTCGTTAAAAAACCTAACTGTTGCACTAAAATTATTATAAGACCTATAAATGTAGGTAGCATCTTTTTACTGCGACGTGAAAAGATGTTGGTACCTTGCCTTGCTATGTAGTAACCAGTGGCGTATTTAGGGGGTGGCTTCCGGGTTTAAGCCCCCCCGAAATCACTTAGTATATAAAGTAAATGAAATATCTTGCAGAATTTTCACATTTCCAGGCAAAGCCCCCCCCCGAAAGTTAGCAAAGCCCCTCCCGAAACAAAATCGTAAATACGCCACTGGTAGTAACTAGTGCCGATAACCTAATGGATTTAGCCTTGCATACTAACTTACACAAGGTAAATTCGGGCAGTTCTGAACGTAACAATACATAAAATACTGTTAATATATACAAACGAACGACTCATATGCCTAGAACGAATGGATGAAATCACTACGATTCGTGCTCCTATTCTTTCCTTTAGTCAGGGGCGGATCCATTCTGAATGTTTAGGGGGGCTGTCGTTCGAAGTCAATAGGTTTTATTTTACGTTTATAATACAAAGGTGAAAATTCTTAGGATGTTTTATTTTTAAAATAAAAACATTCAATTCTGGGAGGCGATCGCCCCCTGGATCCGCCCCTGCTTTTAGTGATCCATTATTGCACTCTATAGATCACTATATGAGCTCCTCCGTGGCTAAGCGGTTAGCGTACGCACCTTTGGCATGGGAGACCCGGGTTCGATTCCCGGTGGGAGCTCATGTGGTTCGGATTCCACGTTAATCAGTAGGTCCCGTCTCATGTAGCCTCGCTGCTGAAAGAGACGTTAAACTCAAAATCAACTCAACTCTATAGATCACTATGAAAATCAGTGCCAAGTTCTGAAAGTTATGAAAATACTTCTGCAAACTACTTTTCATACTTACGTACAGCGAAATAAAATAGCTATAATTTCGCGATGTAAAGATTATTGCCGCTTAGGGCTGTAATTCCTTTATATTTTACTATTATTTCGCGAGCTTGTCGTTTCATGCCTTCTTCTTAAGCATTCACTGTTACCAGACTCAATTTCTTGTCGAATTCCAAATAGTACAAGAAAGGGTAGCACTAGAGTTCTATCCGCATACAAGATACTGTATCACTTATGTTGTGAAGTCTTATCAAAGTAGCTAAGTGTAATGGCTGGAAATCAGGGTCCCGATTACAAATGGGACTCTGAAACAAAATACCCATTACAAGCAGAGCTGGGAAACGAGGGTTCCATTATAAGCGGGGCTGGGCAACATAAATCCCATTGCAGGCGGGTTGGAAAACAAGGCCCTATTACTTGCTTCATGAGAACTTAATACATAACAGTACAGAACACCGTTGTTGTATGTGCGTTTTATCTTATTTGCTTTTTCTTATTATTTGGAAATGACATTACAGCCACTTTTTCTTTAAAATTTTTGGGGCCCCCAAGAGAGCTATAGCTTGTTTAGCTTATACGCAAATCCGGCACTGAAGGTGACATCCTGTACTTCACAAGCAATAGGTATTACTTTCGATTGTAATGTAATAGGTTCTATGACTCTGTTTAACTCTGCAATGGACAATGATTTTAAGACAGATACTTGTAGTAATATAATGATGCCAAAAGTCGTGATTAATGAATTGAAGTTTAACACACACGCACAATCGTGCTATTGAAACGCCAGTGTTTGTATGTGCTGCACTGAAAAAAAAAAGTGCTTTCTAAAAAGCCAACTAAATAATGGACAGAGCTGGCCAGTATTATCTATTGTCTCATTTTGAGAAAGAGAGGGAGGAGAGTAGTGCTTTGTGTCAAGGGCGCGATCCTGGGGGCCCAAGGGGGCCCGGGCTCCCCCAAATCCGTCCCCGCATTTTATTTATGAATATACAATATTTGGTATAATTTGAATTCAATTTGTCTTCAAATCCTCATGCATGCCTTCTGCATCTGAATGCCCCCCCCCCCCCCATTTACAGGGAAATCGGCGCCCTTGCTTTGTGTTGGCGCGATAGCTTCTTATAAGAGAGTTCCAACTTGCAATTGTTTACAGCAATGTACCACATGTCTTACCCGTGTGGCATTAAACAGATTTGTAAAAACCCTTATTATAGCATTGTTGAGTTGATCTCTGTTGCATTCAGAAGTCTTGGCGGTCGGTGCTTGTTCAGCTAATATGTCGAAAAAAATTAGCGATTTCTTCTCAGGCTGGGTGTCTTTCTCGTGTTCAAAGAAGCGCGATTTTCAATCCGTTGATGTTAGTGATAATCCTTCTTCTTCAATGGGGAAAAAGACAAAAAAATACAAATACATGTGACAACCAGGATTCGCAATTTGAAGTGTTCGATTTCGAGGAAAGTAAAAATGAACTAGATGTTGGAGAGAGCGAAGACGACAGCATTGCTTCTGAAGTTACTCATTTATATTTTTTGTCTCTTGCTTTCTTGTAATAAATACTTCAAAGATAAAAATGTTTGCAACAGCCTATTTTATCCTTGTTTTACTTTACCTACTTATTGTGTATTTTATGTTATTAACGAAAAGTAGAGTATTATCTGTTAGTCTGCGTTGTTTGATCCTTCTTTTATTTCTATGCATTCATGTGCATTCTTGGAGGGAGAGGAGTTAAAGCAGTCTTGAACTTCTTCGACTACACAGAACACACCGTTATTATTATTTAAAAAGCTGAAAGTAGAGGTAGTGTGTGTGCCACGCGGAATTCGGTAGGTCGAGCATATTGCCACGAACTCCCGCAGCCCATCCTAAGTCCTGCATTTCTTCAGTCTTACCAGGTGAATGCTGGAATGGCATCTTCTATAAGGCCAACACAGCTGTTTTCCACATCCTTGTTTCTCCCCTATTTCGGTCTGAGCCTTAGCTAACTAAAGAGTATAAAAATTGAAATTTAATTATTGTAAAAAAAAAAAAATGTCTACATTGCCCAGTTCTCATTTTCGTTGTCCGCCCACCCAGCAACTAGGTCCGCCTCTTTCCGCCCACCCCATCAAGCGTTCCTGGCGCCGTCCCTGTACATTGCTGTAAACAATTGCAAGTTGGAACCCTCTTATGAGAAGCTATCGCGCCAACACAAAGCAAGGGCGCCGATTTCTCTGTAAATTGGGGGGGGGGGGGCATTCAGATGCAGAAGGCATGCATGAGGATTTTAAGACAAATTGAATTCAAATTATGCCAAATATTGTATATTCATAAATAAAATGCGGGGGCGCACATGGGCTTTGGGGGAGCCCGGGCCCCCTTGGACCCCCAGGATCGGCGCCCTTGACACAAAGCACTATTGTCCTCCCTCTCTTTCTCAAAATGAGACAATAGATAATACTGGCCAGCTCTGTCCATTATTTAGTTGGCTTTTTAGAAAGCACTTTTTTTTTTTTTCAGTGCAGCACATACAAACACTGGCGTTTCAATAGCACGATTGTGCGTGTGTGTTAAACTTCAATTCATTAATCACGACTTTTGGCATCCATTATATTACTACAAGTATCTGTCTTAAAATCATTGTCCATTGCAGAGTTAAACAGAGTCATAGAACCTATTACATTACAATCGAAAGTAATACCTATTGCTTGTGAAGTACAGGATGTCACCTTCAGTGCCGGATTTGCGTATAAGCTAAACAAGCTATAGCTCTCTTGGGGGCCCCAAAAATTTTAAAGAAAAAGTGGCTGTAATGTCATTTCCAAATAATAAGAAAAAGCAAATAAGATAAAACGCACATACAACAACGGTGTTCTGTACTGTTATGTATTAAGCTCTCATGAAGCAAGTAATAGGGCCCTTTTTTCAAACGCGCCTGCAATGGGATTTCTGTTGCCCAGTCCCGCTTATAATGGAACCCTCGTTTCCCAGCTCCGCTTGTAATGGGGATTTTGTTTCAGAGCCCCATTTGTAATCGGGACCCTGATTTCCAGCCATTACACTTAGCTACTTTAATAAGACTTCACAGCATAAGTGATACAGTATCTTGTATGCGGATAGAACTCTAGTGCTACCCTTTCTTGTACTATTTGGAATTCGACAAGAAATTGAGTCTGGTAACAGTGAATGCTTAAGAAGAAGGCATAAAACGACAAGCTCGCGAAATAATAGTAAAATATAAAGGAATTACAGCCCTAAGCGGCAATAATCTTTACATCGCGAAATTATAGCTATTTTATTTCGCTGTACGTAAGTATGAAAAGTAGTTTGCAGAAGTATTTTCATAACTTTCAGAACTTGGCACTGATTTTCATAGCGATCTATAGAGTTGAGTTGATTTTGAGTTTAACGTCCCTTTCAGCAGCGAGGCTACTGAGACGGGACCTACTGATTAACGTGGAATCCAAACCACATGAGCTCCCACCGGGAATCGAACCCGGGTCTCCCACGCCAAAGGTGCGTACGCTAACCGCTTAGCCACGGAGGAGCTCATATAATGATCTATAGAGTGCGATAATGGATCACTAAAGGCAGGGGCGGATCCAGGTGCGGAGAGGTCTACGATCCCAGTTTTTTGAGTGACAAAAATAATTGAAGCCATTACTTACATATTTTTGAAAGTTTAGAGTAAACTCACGATATATCTATCATAATCTGGGTTTTAGTTGCCCCTTCTCCAGTTTAAACCTTCTAAGTTCGCCTCTGGTTCCAGCGAATTTGTGTCGTATTTCACCTTGTGTAATCTTCGAGGGTTGCATTCCATTTTGAGTTACTCCAGTAACCTGACCTGGAAAAAGCTCACACTGGATGATATTTAGACTGTATTTACTTACACGGATCCCTGGAAACGTTTCAAACTTTACCAAACCGAATAGAAACAACTTGAAATGAGAAATGATGCGGTCTCCACATATTGTAGAAGCATGGCGTGGAGCGTGGATCATAGTTGGTGCAAAAAGATCGGCAAGGGACTTTATTGGTACCAAATTAAAGTACCGCTAATTTTACAAATTTTACAGTTTTTCTGTAATGTATTCAAAACAGTAAGTTAACGAAATATACACGAAAACGTATTTACTTAATAGATATGTATTAGGTCCATAAATTACCATATAGCATAGCTATATTCAAACAGAAAAGGTGAAATTTTGTCTCTGAAAAAGAATGCTAGAAATAAATTGGCCCCATTATCTTCAATAGCTTAGGGCCCCATCAAACCGAAATCCGGCACTGGTCACCTTTATTCTTCTTCTTCTGTTGCAGGGGTGTCATTTCAGACTTCGCTTGAAGGGGCAAGAACACCAACAACATAAGACTTTCACAGTTTGCACTAGTATATTAGTAGACAATCGATAAAGTATATGTATTCCTCAAAATCTTGCGGGGGGCAATTGCCCCCTCCTGTCCCCCTTTAATGACACCCCTGTTCTGTTGGGGTGGGCGGTTGGGTGGGCGAGGCCATCCATCGGGTGGGCGGTTGCCCACCCCCGCCCACCCTTAGCGCCGTCCCTGCTTTTCATACCGTTCAGTAGAAGCATTGCGGAAGTCCTACTCTGCGCTAGTTGAACACTTTCAAGAAGCTTTACAAATTTGCAGAGAAGCTTTCAGCAGCGTGCAATATTTTCAGATCTGTACATAAAACTCACTAAGCGGGATTTTGTTTATGAAATATCCATGATCTGAGATGCGCTGGAACCTCAACATATCCTTAGCCTGTTTCTACAAGAAAGGTCTGCATCCCTTGTACAGGTAATAAGCAAAATTGAAAAACTGTAAATTTTCTGGAAGCGTTGAAAGAAAAAGGATGCATATCCATGGAACAATTACGTCAGTTTGAAGAAACTGGTCAGTTTTGTGGAGTCTCACTGGCAAAACACTTAGACAATTCTCTTGTGAAGTATCAGAAAATAAGATTGCAAGGGTCTAGCAGATAACATACGCTCGAAACATTCAGTGGGGCCGAGGTTTTGCTACAATCCAATTGGCGAGAAGAAATGTCTGCAGGAAAGTTGAACGGCGACAAAGAAGTAATGCAAATTTCGAAAATAAAATAAAAGAATTAAAATTTTCCTCTAATGATTCAGCCAAAATTCTGCAGGAATTTCGAGAGCATAAGATGAAACCTAATATTGGCCCAAATCTACGAAATCTTAACATGAAAATCAGTGTTCTTCCAGTTTCTTCTGCAGAGTGTGAGAGAGGCTCTTCCAGCTTTAACTTCCAGCATACTGATACTAGAAACCATTTATCTGTAAAAACCCTCGAATGTATTCTTTTCATAAACGTTAGTGGACCAAATATTACCTCGTTCAATGCAGAAAAGTATGTCATCAGCTGGATAAAAAAATGAACATCATGACATCATGCTACTACCAACAAACCAACTGGGAAAAAGGCGGTATCCGATGTAAAATAACCTCGTATTGCTACACTATTCTAAAGTGAGGTGCGGTGTGAAAGTATTGTTAATTTCTAAAGACAGTTTTAGATAATGCCGTAAATCATGCTTCACCTTAACCCTGTCTTTGTTCAATTCTGGATATATTTTAATGCCAGTATGTTTTGTTGGCCAGGAGTTTACTTTCAGCAGAACATTAATAGGTGCACACACCCCTGAATCTAATTTTATTAAGTACAAGGAGCAAAATAGTACTAAAACTTATTTATGATAATGAGGAATGACATTTAGTAGCGTCTTTCCCCTTCTATTTAATAAAATTAGGCTCAAGTATATGTACACCTATCACTGTTCTGCCCAAAATAGACTCTTACCTTTTGTTGTATTTATTGTTCGGGCGGGGAATTTGGTCTTTAAGGACCAAATTAAAACAGACTAAAGAATTACTTGTCATAGCAAAATCGTTTTACGTCGGAATGTGACACTTGTTATGACAAGGTGTGCAGATTGCAATGCAATTATAGGGTTTTTACTGGATGCTCTACACTTGTCCTCAGCATTAGGACAAAAAGTAGTAAAGTAACTAACGCATGCAATCTAATCTATCCAAACGCATGTAATCTAACTAAATCTTATCTAACGTACCTATCCGTATTCATCATAAAATTGTTTTTGAAAAAGTTTAAAAAATGATGAACTTGGGGGTCTCCTATCAAACTAGTATCATAATTTCAGAGTAGGTAGGTTTAAAAATAATGTTGTCCCAACCCCACTTTAAAGTTGTTCTGTTATACAGAACATGATCTTGCACAAATATTCCCCCTTCTACAAAATCCACAAATAAATCACTGTATAAAACTATTATCCGTAGCCTATATCTAGTTTGTATAAAACCATTGCAATAAAGTGAACATCATAAATTCTCTGAATGAGCAATTGGCAGTCTATAGTAATTTAGCATAGTTATAACTATTGTGTATTTATTTCCACGAACGCAATAGGGCTACATAACTTCTTTATTATTCACTTCTCCAATCACGTGTTACGGATAGTATATAATGTAACATTTATTGTACATCACATATTATGATACGAGACTATTTTACATAGTATATTACAATAAATGGACTGCTTGGATGCCAAGAACTAGTAGAGGTATCTTTCACTTCTATAGATAGGTAATTTTTAAAAGGAGTTTTTTAAAACCTCAATGAAACAATAAACTACATACAACAGTTATGGTTTTGGTTCACAACATAAAAGAAATGTGGATTGTTCATGAAATATTGAACTTCAACTTTTACTCTTGGAAAATTTAAATTTTGAATTAGACCACTTGGCATTAAAGCAGTTCACTGTCAGATAAATACACTCCTCACTTTACTCTTCTGGTTGCAACGCTATTTCCCTTTTTTTTCTTTTCATGACAATTCCAGATAGTTTTGTTTTGTGCTGGGAGTATATTTTATATTCACCTAATAAAATTATGGATTCATTTTGTAATCAGTTTTAAATTTACAAAAACTATTAATATAAGTTCACAATCAAATCGAGCTAATTGTTTATGACATTTCGAATGCTTCATAATCGTAGACCTAATATTTATGTACTACGAAACTATGAACGTAAAGTGGACTCAACCTAGCCCTGGATCCGCTGTGATTCAGTAGCACAGCTTTCACCCTTGGTGTGTGAGGACTCTGATTCGATCCCAGCTGGTGCCAAGTGGGATTTGTGGCACAGAAACACCGTGTATGTGGACTTTCTCGTGATTCTCTAGTTTCCTCCCACTTACTTCATTCCACCATTTCATTCATTCTCAACGTCAGTGTTTTCTTTAGCTTACAGGGCAAAATCGTGCGACGTGAAGTAATACTGAAAGATTTCATTTCGAGTTAGCCGCCCAAAATTATCTTTCTGTCCCCTGTTTTAAGTTATGGTTGGAGGTGTGAAATTCAGGATGCAAATACCTTGCTCATGAAGTAAGAAACAATAATTCCTATACTGCTCTAACTTCAGATCTTATAAGCACATAATGTTGAATGTGAGGATTCACTTAAGTCAGAGACGTGAATTATTGATTATAAGATCCTCAATAAGAATGAGCAAACACGTATTCTAGCTTTCCCGTTTCTAAAGGAGGAAAGAAGTTATTTCATATAACACTGAAATTTCTAGGATTTTATTCATTAAACTTTACTCTTCTTCACGTAACTTGGACACTTCTGCTAGTATATGTACACTTGTGTCCAACATTATTGTCGCATGTCTATAAATATGTTATTGAAATTTCATGTCAAACGAGCAGTAAATAAGAACAATAAAACGAAAATAAAATTTTCTTGTCCGTTTAACATTTTGTTTTACTCACTCTAATTTTCGTATTTATAATTCTTTTCCTATGAAATTTACCACAAATACACATTTTCCGAGTATACACATAGTATCAGTGTTAAAAGTACCCTGCAAAATCATTATCAAATTATATTTTTATAAGAAGACGGTTATAGATATGCGACAATCATTTTGGACATAAGTGTACCTAGGTATACACTGTTGTGCAACTCTTGGGACAAAAGTAAATTCCGCGTGCTATGTCACTTGCGAAAGTAAGTTTCGTATGCCCGAAGTGGCATAGATTGGTGGAACTTGAACAATACATAGAAAGTATAATACAGGAAGCAATACAAAGAAACACATGATTAGAAAAAAAATGACACTTTTATTCAAAGTCAACGCTGAAACCACTGCGATTCATGATGCCTCCTCAGACATTACAGAAGGTACTAAGTGGCCCTTACAAGGTTCTGTGATTACCACAGAAAATGATGCATGGTCTGCACTGTGCTTCCATGCTACTTACAAGGTTGGTAATGAGTAGACATCAGATTTTTATGCAAATGCATTTTATTTGTTTATATGCATCTCTGTTAAACTTGGTAGGGGTTTCTAACAACAATAATACAGCTCGAATTTGAAGTTTTATAGTACATATAAATGCATATTTCAAAGGTTAATGCATATATTAGTGCTTAAGAGCATATTCAGAATATTCTATGTTTTATTTCAGATATATGCTTATAGCATGCAAAAATGTCTATGTAACAGAATGGCTTTTTGCATTGGAGCATGAGGAATACCTAGTTTACAGAGAAACAATGTTTTTAGCAACCAAGGCAAACAAGAGATAAACTTGATCTGAAATCCTACTGGTTTTTTTCTCACATCCCCCAGCCCTTCCTCGCTTTCTAGAAGGACTAGGCAGAAAATGGAACTTAAAAAATGCACCGTCATTTTCTTGTAAAAGGCGAAGGAAAGTTTAGAGGAAGGGATAATTGGTACACTCCCTCTTCCCTGCTCTCTCTCTCTCTCTCTCTCTCTGCCTAGTATATTTTCTTTATTTTATTGTCTCCGAAACACCATTCCAGACAAATGGTTTTTGGTAGAAAAGTTACTGAGCCTTCATATGCAGTCACTGAGTGATGCAACTTGGTAACTCAACTGCTTGTGAAGCATTGCTTTAAATTGTTGCGTTCATACGAGGTAACTGCAGTTGCCGACACTAAAACGGTTGCCGTCACAGATCTCGAGGAACTCTCAGTGTCCGTCACTCGAGGAAAAGCATTGCTTTAAACTGTAGCCTTCGTACGGGAACACTGCAGTGACCGTCATCGCACAATGTTGCCAGCGTATCTTGATTCCAATGTATGTATATGCTAAAAAAAAAAAAAAAAAAAAAAGTACTGACCGGACGAAACATGCACAGTTAATCTTTTCGTACCTGCCCTAATCGTGGGTTTTCTACCCCTCCCCGATGGGGTAAATTTTTAACACAATAGAAAATAATAATGAAAAAGTTATTTTATGCATACCTTTATTTCGTTTTAGTATAAATTTTAATAAATTTTCATTTTACATATGCTGTGAAGAAAGACTTTAATTACTACAAATTCACAATCTTTTCTTATTGTTTGAAATTGTTACAGAGAATGATGAGTTTGAGTTTTACAACATGCGTTGGCGCAATAATGAAAGAAATCAGTTTTGAATTTTCGTCCATAATAGTTTGAATATTCCAACACTAAAAATTTCATTAAAAGGAATAAAATGATCGGATTGTTGAAATTTATCTAGATTTATATTGTGACAATGTGTTGAGGAGCACATGCACAGGAGGGTTGTGAGGGAAGTGCGGTGTACCATAATTACCCGCTTCTTCGCTACTGCCTAGTGCAAGTACAACGTTAAAATTCTATTTAGCTTCGACGACCAATTTTCCTCAAATGGCGGACACAGAGTTGCTCGAGACCAGCGTTGCCAATGTGTGTGCAATTGCACAAGATGTGTGCAATTTTGACCTGTTTGTGCATTTTGTGTGTAATGCCAATCTATGTGCATTTTGTGTGTAATTTGGCACAATTCAAAATTTTGATCATTGATGATTTTTACGAAGTTCCTTTCATTCAAATATTCATTATTTCCACCATTTTTTTTCCTGAAAATTGCCTTCTAAAAACTACGAGCTCCAACGCCTGACTCCAGGCCAGCGCAATAAAACCATAGAGAAAATAACGAGTTATTTGTTATTATTGTTAATCTCTTGTTATTTTCTCTACAGTATGATAAAACCTATCTTCCTTCCTTGGTACCTCACTTCTTGTTTTTCAGAGGCGGGTGTCATGACATCCCCAAGCAAAGACGCTTTACCCTCGATGTTGGTCAAAACATGAGACGGAGATGGTAAGAAATCTTGTCTTCTCACCACTTGTGAAGAAAATGCCATTTTGCAGACAGATGAACGACAGAGTGGCCGATGTCCAATTAAAAGCATTAAGTACGTTGAAAGCAATAGCGCAGACTTTCCAAGATTTATGTGGGTCCATATCAATGGCGGGTCATACTAGCCTATATGTTTTCAGGGAAGCCTCGATGTTTGATTGATTTGCTTTTAGTTAAAATATTTTATGAACATTGTTATAAAGGCCTGTGCTGTAAGAAAGTAAAATATATCAGTACTATAATGATAAATTGTGGCTGCCCTAGCTTAGTCGGTAACACGACTGATTTAAATGCAAGAAAAACTTGTTCAAACCCGGGTTCAAGCAAAAAATCTTGTGGGTGCGGCGCACCCACAAGATTATTTATGTGGGTGCCGGAGCCCTGGAGCACCCACGTAGTCGGCGTGCATGGTTGAAAGTAAATTGAAAGTGACAATGGGCGGGAAAGTGGCGGTTTTACAACAACAACAACAACAACAACAATAATAATAATAATAATAATAATAATAATAATAATAATAATAATAATAATAATAATAATAATAATAAATCAAACGCTGAATCCTTGAACAATGGTTGTCAATGTACACTCATGTCCAAAATGATTGTCGCATATCTATAACGGTCGTGTGGTGCGAATATAATTGGATAATAAACTCGCAAGGTACTTCTAGTACTGTTACTATGTGTATAATCGGGAAATGTTTATTTGTGCTAAATTTCATAGAAAAAAATTATAAATTCGAAAATTAGAATGAGTACATCAAAACGTTGCTAAATGGACAAGAAAAGTTTTTTTCGTTATATTGTTCTTATTTACAGATCTTTTGACATGTAATTTACCACATACATGTTTCTGCCGATTGTACACATAGTAAGTGTGTTAAATGTATCCTGCGATATCATTATCCAAATACAGTATATTTGCACAACAAGCCTGTTATAGATATGCGACAATCATTTTAGACATGAGTGTACGTATAGGTATGGTCGTCATCACACCCGGGGGCGGATCCAGGGGCGATCGGGGCGTTCGCCCCCCCCCCCAGAAGAGAAAACTTTTTTATTTTATATATATAAATAAAACCTATCCCAAAGTTTGGAGCCCTTAAAAGTAGCAGTATGACAACTCACCGCCCCCCCAGAAGTCGGGCCTGGATCAGCCCCTGCATCACACATAATATACATATAGATAGATAGTTATGTATTGTGTAATGTTGTGTGCACTGTCTTCCAGCTTGCGTGTAAAATTGTGCAATTTGGACGGAAGGTGTGTGTAATTTTGCTTGCCGTGTCTGGCAACACTGCTCGAGACAGTTGCGCGAGAGCGGTCGGTGACGGCAATCGTTTTAGTGGCGGCAACTGCAGTTACCTGGTGTGAACGCAACAATTTAAAGCAATGCTTCACAAGCAGTTGAGTCACCAAGTTGCGTCATAAGTTTCATAATGGCTAACAGTTTCACAGAATTAAATAATGAAGTAATCATTAAAATTAAATAATGAGGTATGACTCTGAACATGAATGTCATGTTGTTCTTTGCGATTTTCCAACGATTTTGTTTTCCAGTGTAACATTTGCATATTAGTATGTTTGTCTAAAATGCCATATTTTCGTTATCATGTATCTTAGACTACAATTTCCGTGTATTACAATATATTATCGTGTTTACCAGAAATATCTACCAAGAAAACAATTCGAGATATTGCAACTCGAGAGACAATTGTGTTTGATGTTATAACTAGACGTATCCCGAAATTATACGTGCCATTGGGCGGGATATCGTGAGTTACAACATATTCAACGAACTTTAGAAAGTTCGTTACTGAATTATCTATGTGTGTCTGTCTGTCTGTCCGTCTGTCTGTTATTTCCGATTTTTTCAATTTTGAACACTTCATTCGATAGAGCATCAAAAGCTATCAGAGAAAGTAATTAAATATTTTTGCGTCACTCTTACCGTTCCCGAGATATTGGCCAAAAATGGCCAATTTCCAGAAATTGAAGGACCCATATCTCGGGAACCGTAAGTCATAGAGTGATCATATTGGTGTTGATCAATATCTAAAAGGATGGTAAACATTTTGGTACCAAAATGGCCAGTTGACCAGTGGCCACCAATTAATATCAGTACGAAAACGTTTAACATTTTATTAGGGATTGATTACAACTAATATCATCTCTCTATGACTTACCATTCCCGTGATATTGCCCAAGAATGGCCAATTTCTACATATTAACCGAGCCATAGTTCGGGAACCATAAGTTGTAGAGAGATGATATTGATGTCGATCAATTCCTAAGGGAATGGTAAATATTTTGGTACCAAATAGTAACCGGTGATCATTGATTAACTGTCTACTGGCCAACTGGCCATCGTTCCTCAGATATTGGCCAAAAAGTTCGAATTTCTAGATATTTAAGCAGCCATATCTCGAGAACTGTGGGTCATAGAGAGATGATATTTTGCTAATTTTTGCGAGAAAGAGAAGAAGGTGCGGATAAAAAGATTTACTTTTACATCTAGGAACAATGACAGTTATCCTTCCCGCTCAATATCTCCATTCTTTTTAAGTTCGTTCTGGCAATGCTTTTGGAGCATTCTCAACTGGTTTGTAATGTTGAGTTGAGTTGAATTTCAGTTTAGCGTCCCTTTCAGCAGCGAGGCTATATGAGACGTGGACCTACTGATTAACGTGGAATCCGAAACACATGAGCTCCCGCCGGGAATCGAATCCGGGTCTCCCGCGCCAAGGGCGCGTACGCTAACCGCTTAGCCAAGGAGGAACTCTGGTTTGTAATGTAAAAGCTACAAAAAATTACCAGGTAGAATAGTTTGAACAGAGTCATTTGTTCGGAAACGGTTGGGTAAATGGAAAACTCGGTGAACACGTATCCCATCATTTTCAAGGACACACTTTTTTGGGGTAAAAAAGTTTGCCACCAGGGTTCCCCGCAGGGTCCCAGACGGGGTCCAACTCAAAAGTTTCAAATGGCAAGGGGGTTATGTAGCACATGATTTGAACGCTGTTGTAAAATGAAGGAAAATGGAGCAAGTCTCTGCTCTCTACGACAACCCTGTGAAAAATGGCGGCGAGTCAAAATGTAAAAAAAAAAAAAAAAAAAAAAAAAAAAAAAAAAAAAATTGAAAAGTCCACGGCCACCCATATAAATCGAAAATGGTAAGACAAACGTAAAAACAGGAAAGGACGTGTGGCATTACGAGATCGAGCTAAAGGAAATTTCACAGTGAATATCAAGCTCAAGCTCGAATTAGTGAGAATTTTTACTAGTGTGATCCTCATTGAGATTAGCGAACGCAAGCTCCATTGAGGATAGAGAGCATGAGCTTGAGTGAGTGACGGTGGCAAAATTAGCATTTTTACTTTTTTCTTTCCATCTTTTTTCCTACTTCTATGCGTAAGGTTTATGTACAGGTGAAGTGCTTGCTAGAAAGACCTTAATTAGCATGTGCTTGAATTATCCATAGGTACTGCTTAGATATCTAATGCAAGTTACGTTCGCATTTTAACAATTCAGGTTGTAATTAAAACCTTGAATACTGAGCAGATGAGCAAGCAGAAATTTTGTTGGGGTGTATTTCTAATATGCAATTAATTCTTCGTAAACAAATACAACTATATAGTACCTGAAGCGACTTGAATTGGATTGAATGAAAACGTGAACATGCATTCGAACTGCGCAAAGTATTGTTAATTATCATGAACTGAAACAATTAGGGCAAAAATGGAAGCGCGACTGATGAACACCAAACAGCAAAATTTCACAGGGTATGGTCAAAGCTCACACCTCAAAAACCAGAAAAAAAGATTGCCTCATCAACTAACCGTTGTCTTGTCCACGTCAGTTGCTTCTAGTTATAATTTGTGAAATTTCCTGCAAATTAATCAGAATGTTCAAAATTTCCAACATTTTAAATTTATTTATTATGTACTGATCAGCCAGAACATTTTAACTACCTACCTACTATCGATATAAACCTGTCCAGGCGATATCTGTGTCATCTGCCGAGGAATGCCTGCTAGTCAAACATACGTGTGGCGCATGTAGTATCAGTCAGAGTGCTGGTCGTGTGTAGAATGGGGAAGGCGCCTGATCTATCTGAGATTGACCAAGGACAGGTTGTAACGGCCCGGAGACTCGGCAGGAGAATTTCGGAAACTGCTGGACTTGTCGGGTGTTAGAGAAGTGCTGTGGTGAGTGTCTTCAAGAAGTGTCGAAACCAAGGGGAAACGAAATCCAAACGTCTAGGGGTTAGGCGTCCCACCTTATTACAGATGTCGGACGTCATAGGCTGGGCAGACTGGTAAAACAGGCCAGGCAGCGAACTGAGACAGAACTAACATCAGACTTTATTACTGGGCAAAGTACAAGTGTGTCTGAATCCACGGTGCAACGAACATCCCTAACGATGGGCACCCGAAGCCTATGTCCCATCCATGTGCGAATGATAACACCATGACATTGGCAACTACGACTGAAGTGAACACATGACCATCGTCACTAAACCTTGGCACAGTGGGAGAGTGTTGCAATTTCTGATGAATCCCGATACCTTCTTCATTATAAGGATGGGAGTGTGCGTATCCGTCGTGTTCCAAGGGAACAACTCCTTGACATCTGTACTGCGGGACGGAGACAACCGGAGCTGGATGAGTGGCGGCTTAATTATGCTCCGGTTAACATTCACATGAGCATCCATGTGTGTAGTGGAGCTCGAGCAAGGCACCATGACGGCCGAGGCGTATCGCACACTGTTTGCAGACTACGCACACACCCTCATGACGACCATGTTTCCCAACAGTAGTGGCATTTTTCGAAAAGATAATGCACCATATCACAAGGCCGAATTGTGATGGAGTGGTTCGAGGAACACAGGGGCAAGTTCCAAGTGATGTGCTGGCCGCCCAACTCGCCGGATCTGAACCCAATCGAACACAGATGTGATGTGATTGAACATGACATCAGAACGCATCGCCCCCTCCCCTGAATTTACGGGAATCAAGTGACCTGTGTGTACGCATGTTGTGCCAACTCTCTCCAGTGACCTTTAAAGGATCATTGCGTCCATGCCAAGACGCGTCCTCATTGTTATCCGTACCAAAGGTCACTGACAATTAGGTAGGTAGTCATAATGTTTTGACTGATGTGTGCATATATTTTAACTGGTATATTTTGTCTAGATTCGAATTTCGAGACGTCTCGTCTCGAATTCGAGTCGAGTCGAGACAGAAACATTTTCGAGTCGAGACATTTTCTCGAGACGAGGTGAGACAGGCTTAAATCTCGACTCGTGCGCATCCCTAATTTTATTTGCGTAGTAATTTAATATAATTTCTCATTTGCATATGATTTTCTTACGCAAATTGTGTCGGCCTTCAACCGTACATATCACTCTCTCACCATTTACAAAACAGGTTTCCGAGAATGAAGGACGCAGGCCCTTCACAAATGTGGCTTTCCTATGTAGGGCTACTAACACTTCAGGTACTAAATTTTGAATAAGATTATTAGAGTCTGCAAAGAAAACTAGTTAGTGTAGAAAATTACTTTTTCAAAAGTTTGTTGAGTCATCCCAGTTTGTTTCGTTTTGCTTGAGATCTGGGTTGAGTGAAAGTTGAGGCTAAGTCTAAATTTTAAAGTACTACTATGAGCAAAATAAATGACGCGTCTCTTTATTTTGAAGTTTTTTGAAAATGTCTCCGTTTTCTTTATATGTTCGAAATTTCGGAAGGTTTCCCCAGCAGGAAACGTTAATAACAAGCCCGTTTTAAATATTTGTGTTAGATATTAGCTTAAAATAAATAAATTAGAAGCAAAGAACATTAAATCGACTGAAATTACGAGAATTACCAACTCTGCTAAAGTGGGAATTTTTCAAGAACGCGAGGGAATTCTGCAGTTCAGCACGAAGCAATGACATCTATGTCATTGAGAGAAATGTGGATTAAATCTACAAACGAAACTTTTAAAGAAACATTTCTAATATGTCCTATTACGTGCATTATCTGCAAACTTCAAATATATGAATCTATGCCAAGTATTAACGTATAGATAGAGCAAATAGTTGAAATTACCTATGGAAAAGGACGAATTGGTAGCACGATCGTAATGAAAAATCACTTTTACCGTAGAACAGATTCAGTTGTAAGAAAACAAATAGCTCAGTTAGTTAAAGTAACGAGTCTGTATGCTGGAGGTAGTTGGTTCGAACCCCATAGAAGTGCAATTGTCAATTTTATTATTATGGTTATTTTATTCATTTTTTATGTGGGAAAGAATCAAATTGTAACATATGTGTAAAACTCATGACAATACCAAAAAAGAAAAAATGTCGCACTTGCATTAGTGTCCCTAATTTTTGTTTGCAAACAGTTTCGTAATTATTTTCCCTGTGCTCACTGCTCACAATATGCTCGCTGGTGTATAACGAATGTTTACCAGTAAACGTTAATTGTAATTTGGAGAATTTTATAAAGTTTCACAATGTTTATCATTAAATAATCTTCTATCTACTTGTTTGGACATTTTGATAACAGATTTCCCTATTAAATGTTTAATTTTCCCTAGATGCTTAATTACGGAAAAGTTTTACAATGTATTTGTTTTAAATTGAAATTGTTTTGAATTTAGCACATGAGGTAAGTAGCCCGAAGGAGGAGAACTGAAGTAGCTGATATTCTACGTAAAAGCAACCTATTGTAGAATGATGATGCTTCTTACCTTCAGCACATAATCTTTACGTTAGAGTCAGATGGAGAAAAATCCTGTTTTTTTCCTCCCCTATAACCATCCATCTTAAACCTCTACATACCATGGTTCGTCTTACACAATTTCGGTGCTCCAAAGACATTCATATAATAATAATAATAATAATAATAATAATAATAATAATAATAATAATAATAATAATAATAATAATAATAATAATAATAATAATAATAATCATCCTGAATATGCCATACTTACCTAATTTAGTAACCTTAGACATCTTAGTTTAAAATGCTTTCTTTTGTAATAACTTGAGCAACCATTTGGGAGGCGGCACGACGTTTTTTTGCCCCTCTCATTTCAGTACCCTCCCAACAGACAAGGACAACGTTACTGACAAACAGAGACAACGTTACGTAATTTCTGATAAGCACGGCAGACAAAATGAATAAGATATATATTTATATCACCCTCTCCCCCTTCATGATTGGAATATCACGTAGCATTTTTAATTCTACCGAAGATAACCCTGTGCAGTTAGGGGTAGGTAACTAAAGAGATGCCTAATACATAGCTCAACTTGATTGTAATATTACCGCTTCTTTGTTTGTTCGAGGGAGCTCCTACACAACCAAGGGTGACAAAAAGAATAGGAAAAGTGTCTATTGACTCTAGTGGCTGATCCAGCACGGATTCCTGAGGGGGGGAAGCGGTGAAATGAAAAAATGAAATCTTTGAGTTTTACGACCCACGGTTAGTCCGGTTAGGTTAAAGGAGACGGTGATTATGAGAAATGAATGAAATGGTGGAATGAAGAAAGTGGGAGGAAACGGGAGAACCCCGAGAAAACCCACGCACATGGTGTTTGTCCACCACAAAGTTCACTTGGCGGGAGCAGGGTTTGAACCCGGGACCCCATGCATCAGAGGTGAACGCTCTACCACTGGGGAAGCGGTGAAGTGAAGGATTCTTTTGATGATGTGAAGCTGTCACAAATTACCACTTAACTAAACTAAACATAATAGTGTGGTTAACCGGAACCCAGTCAGTTCAAATTGATGTAAAAGTTTAATTTTTTACTTCATATTAAAGTTTTGGTTTCAAATGGGAATTTCAGTCCGAGTGGTCAATGATCAAATCTCGGGGGGCTTTTCGGTGTATAGGCTATGACCCCCTTATGGGAAAAGGCAAAAATATTAAAATTCTTAAAACTTTCGAAGTTTTCGTCTATTTTAAAGCAATTTTTGGCTTCATATTCAAGTGTTTGTTCCAAATGGCAATTCCAGTCCGAGTAGACAATGATCAAATCTCGGGGGACTCTGCAATGTAGGAAAAATAATGACGTCTATATCGTGATCCTGTTGGTGACATCACGAGTCATGACGTGAATATAGCACAAAGTAAACGTTAAATGCTTAAATGCTGTCGGCTCTCGTAGCTGAGAGAGCTAGCGCAGCATGCTAGTAAGAAAGATTGATTTTGGCGTGGGTTCAAATCCTTCCTAAGGAGAATTATTTTTATTATTTTTAAAAAAGTTTATAACACTTATTTCGTTAAAAAAAGATTTAAAATAATTTTCAAAAAGTGATTTAACAATTATTTTTTTTTAATTTTCATTAAACTTCTTTCATTAAAATAAGTTTGCCCTTGTACTATACAGATCCATAGCAAAGTTAGTAGTAAAAATAGTAGTAGTAGGAACGGGTTACAATGCAATTCAGCATTCATTTGTTTCCGTGCGATGTTGCCAAACGTAACTCGCTTACAATGCTTTCTGGCTAGGCCTTAGTGTGTTTCGAAAATATGCTTGTGTTCGGGATGAAGTTCCAAGGTTCAGCATTGGCTAGGAGTGTTTGCTATTAATATCCCTTCTAACAATATTGGCAGTGGACAAAAGTTGGACAGTGTTGAAGCTTTTTGCTCCTAATTTAGTTATTTTACTTTATTATTTAACGAATATATTGAAAATATATTTGTCAGCAGGCACGTATGCAGGAATTTATTTCGAGAGGGGTCCAAAATTATCTGGGGGGATCCGACTTCAATATTAGGTTAAATTATAATATTTTTTTAAAAAATAACCCCCAAAATTAGGTTAAACTTACAGAAAAGTTGGGATTTCAGAGGGGGTCCGGACCCCCTGAACCAACCCCTAAATGCGTCCTTGTTTGTCAGTAATGTTTCCTCATTTTGAAACCCTCAGAAACTTCGAATATATAAAGGAAAACGAGTTATTTTCGATAAAGTATCACTTCAAGGAGACGCGATATTTTTTAGTGCGCATGGTGGTACCCCAACTTAACCAGGGCAAGAATGTCTTTACTTTGGTTCTCTGCCAATGCGCTCTATCGAAAGGTTAGGTTTGTAATATATACTCCTAAGAACAAACGTGTTTGCCAGAGAACCGTGATACTGAACAGAGCTCCACAGAAATGCATGCTGAACTTTCGTTTATAGCTACCCTTTGGTGGTTTTTGCCCTCAAGGTCAATTGAGTGATGATTAAGTTCAGTCCCTGTTCTTAAGCTGTGTTTGTATTACTTCGAACAGTTTTGACGTGTGTTTTCCAACCACCATATGAACACACAATCAGGGCAAATCATAGCATACAATACATTTAAGCAAGTATATTTGTCGTGAAATTATTACACACATTACCCAAAGACACTTAATATATGAATCCATACATTTATTTATATAGGTAAAGCAAAGTGTGGAAATTACCTACCGAAAGAATAAATTAACAGCACGATCATAATGAAAAGCATGCCTCGTTATATAACAGACTTCTTTCGCGTAAGAAATCGAAACTCAGTTGGTCAGAGCAACTAGTCTGTACGAATTAGGTTGTTAGTTCGAGCCTAATAGGAGTAAGAGTTTTTATTACTATTGTTTTTTTTTCTCTTTTTTATGTGAGGAGAAATCAAATTGTAACATCGCGATATCAAATGTATTTGGTTAGGTAACTTTGTCTTAGCTAAACTTTAAATATCAGTAACCGTCGAAATTATTTCACTAACCGATCAGTTACTGAACATTTCAAACACCAGTGTCATAACATGAAGGTTAATCTCACGTCCGCAGCCCTTAGTTGTGCGTCCATACTTTCAAGGTCGGACCTTGGGCCGGGCAACCCGGGCGACTGCCCGAAGCGCCAGAGTCAGAGGGACGCCAAAACGAGCCTCAAAAAGTAAATTTTATAATGTGTTTCCTACTGACTTTTTTGGTTTATATTCTTGTAAAGTAGCGACAATTACATAATCTTTTTCCATTTCACCATGGAAGAAGAGAGTTTCATAGCACTAAGGGGACTGTATCGACAAATGGAGAGATGGCATGTAGAATAAAGAGTGGAGGGGGAGTAAGAATTGTTTGTATCTTTGCTTGAGTTTAGCGTTCCACGATTATGCCTTAATGGCCAAAGGAGATGTGGATACTGATTATAGTGAAATCCGAACCACGTTTATCGTTCAACAGTAACCCACCGGGAATTGGACAGTTTAAATTTTGTTACGTGGTTGCTCAAATTATTACTAAAGAAAGCACTTTAAACTAAGATGTCTAAGGTTACTACATTATGTAAGGGTGGCATATTCAGGAATATTATTATTATTATTATTATTATTATTATTATTATTATTATTATTATTATTATTATTATTATTATTATTATTATTATTATTATTATTATTATTATTATGATTATATGAATGTCTTTGGAGAGACGAAATTATGTGACACGAATCATTACATGTAGAGCTTTAAGATGAGTGGTCAAAGGGGAGGAAAAAAAGGATTTTTCTCTCTGACTCTCTAACGTAAAGATTATGTGCTGAAGGTAAGAAGCGTCATCAATCTAAAATTGGTTGCTTTTACGTAGAATATCAGTTACTTCAGTTCTCCTCCTTCGGGCTAATTACCTCAGGGGTGCCCACAAGGGGGGCTATGACGCAAACTGCGTCATTGAAATATTTGGGGGGGGGTTAAAAATCTATATAAATATGTTTGAGGAGGTGTAAAAATTAATCGAAAATATTTTTTTTCATGGAAGAACACCTACGGATAGACAATTGAGGGGGGTGCGTCATGGACATGAGGGGGGGTGGGCACCACTGATTACCTCATGGGATAAATTCAAAACAACTTCAATTCAAGACAAATACACTGTAAAATTTTTCCGTAATGAAACATCTACGGAAAATTAAACATTTAATAGGGAAATCTGGTATCAAAGTGTCCAAACAAGTAGATAGAAGATTATTTAATGATAAACATTGTGAAACTTTATAAAAATCTCCAAATTAGAATTAGCGTTTACTGGGAAACATTCATTATGCACCAGCACCAGCGAGCATATTGTGAGCAGTGAGCACAGGGAAAATAAACACGAAACTGTTTGCAAACAAAATTAGGGACACTAATGCAAGTGCGACATTTTTTTTCTTTTTTTGGTATTGTCATGAGTTTTACACATATGTTACAATTTGATTCTTTCCCACATAAAAAATAAATAAAATAACCACAGTGATAAAAATGACAACTGCCCCTCTGTGGAGTTCGAACCAGCTACCCCGGCATACAGACTCGTTACTTTAACTAACTGAGCTATTTGTTTTCTAAGGCAAATTGAACATGTTCTACGGTAAAGATGATTTTTCATTACGATCGTGCTACCAATTCATCCTTTTCCATAGGCAATTTCCACTATATGCTCTATCTATACGTTAATACTTAGTATAGATTCATATATTTGGAGTTTGCAGATAATGCACGTAATAAGACATATTAGAAATGTTTCTTTAAAAGTTTCGTTTGTAAATTTAATCCACATTTCTCTCAATGACATAGATGTCGTTGCTTCGTTTTGAACTGCAGAATTCCCTCGCGTTCTTGAAAAATTCCCACTTTAGCAGAGTTGGTAATTCCCGTAATTTCGGTCGATTTAATGTTTTTCGCTTCTAATTTATTTATTTTAAGCTAATATCTAACACAAATATTAAAAACGAGTTTGTTATTAACATTTCCTGCTGGGGAAACCTTCCAAAATTTCGAACATATAAAGAAAACGGAGATATTTTGGGAAAACTTCAAAATAAAGAGACGCGTCATTTATTTTGCTCATAGTAGTACATTCAGAGTTCCTTTTGATTTATCTAAGTTAGAAATGTGTTTACAAGAGCCTCAAGGTACCAATAATATCACACACAACAATTGTGTCATTTGAAGTAAGGCTGTGCGTGTGTTTCGATTATATAATATTTTATGTTCGCGTTAGTTCAAGAAAATTTAAAGTGTCTATTTGCATATGTTGATTTATTCTGTATGTGTATTTATGTCAGAATTTGAATATTGAAGAGGGATAATATTTAATTAAGTATTAGTAGAGATCTAGAACATTAGATGGTTTGCACATAGTCAACATAGGAAAATGGAGGATTTTAATCAAGATAATTTTAACCAATTAGAAGAATTAGGGAACGAAATGGAAAATTATACACAAGATGAAATAATAGAACCGGAAGTTGTTGTTCAAGACACTGAAGATGCGGGAGAAAGTGTACCAGCTGAGGGTATAGGTAACGTCACAAGTAATAAACTAGTAAGCGAGCGAGTCACTGAATCGGTTCCCGGACCCTTGTCTCAAGTCAGCGTTACAACGATGGATCCGTGTCTTACGTCATTGTCTTCTATGCTGAAAGAAATGTCTGAAAGGCAAGAAAAGTCGATGCAGGCAATGAAAGAAATTTCTGGGAAACTAGACGAACAGGAAAAGAAACAAAAAGTGGCAAGCCAGGTGTTATTAGAAAGGTTATAGATTACAGAGCGTGAGATCACGGTAAACGTTTGTCACAAGCTTAGCAATAACATACAGGAACTCAATTCAAGGTTAGATACTATAGCAGAGAACCTGAACCAGA
The DNA here is from genome assembly GCF_964235325.1 of Thermobia domestica. Classification (NCBI taxonomy): domain Eukaryota; kingdom Metazoa; phylum Arthropoda; class Insecta; order Zygentoma; family Lepismatidae; genus Thermobia; species Thermobia domestica. The sequence continues at coordinate 248,822,921 of NC_137455.1, read as the reverse complement.
GACTAATAATGACGTGTCAGGAGGTAAAGAACTCGATTCAGGATACTGATGAACGAGTTCGGCAGCTTGAGGTTAGTTCCACAAACTTGTCGAAGTTACTGACACTTTAGGTGCCGGTTTAGCGAAGGTAGATCAAGAAGTCGGTCACTTACGAGACAACGTAGTCAGGGTAGGTGACAATATTACAGAAGTAACAACGCAAGTAGAAAGTGTGAGGGATAGTGTGGGAGAATTATTAACTCGGTTTGATGGAGTGGAAGGATCTGTAGGTCAGTTAGAAAACAACCTACGACAGACAGAAATCCACTGGAGGGAGCAGTTGATTCGAGTCAGGACCGAAATAGGTCAAGAAAATCAGCTCGAAGACGTTTGGGGAGTCTCGAGAAAACGCGGGGTCTCATGGCTCGACCGCAGGTAATAGGCGTGGACAAAGAGGTAGAAGAAACGTGGGTAGCCACAGGGATAATGGCAGCTACTCACAGGAAATCAATGTGTTGGATGCACAAGAACAGAGGGCAGGCCAAATACCAAGAGGACAACAAACTCAAAACAGATCAAGGCCAAATAGTCCGAGCGCTTCAAGAAACTGAAAATTTTTCGCATGCTTGCAGGGGCAAGATGAAAGAGTGTTTTCTGAATATTCTGTCTGAGCCTGCGAAATTAAATCCTGGGAGCGTGCGTAATTTAGAAATTAGTTATAATAATCATGATGAAAATTGTGAAACAAATGTAAAAGAAATTGAAGGAAATAAAAAGCTACTTAACTGTAGTGAATGTAGAGAAATTGTAGCGAAACAAATTTTTTTGTGTGGAGATAACACCGACGTTCGTCAACAAGAAATTTGTTTAATGTTGAGAAATCGAAAAGAAATAAAATTAGATAAGAAAAGTTTCTATTTCGAGACTTGTTAGATGAGAGCACAGATAAGATGCCCACTAATAATTTGATTATCCTTCTGGAAGTGGAAGTATTGTTGTTTGGAAATTCAATTTGGCACTTGTTGACAGCGGAGCGACCATGAGCGCTTTCATCTCAGAGTTATGGAAATAAATTCGGTGTTGTGACCCTCCACCAGCATTCATAAAATCTACCAACATCAGAGTTAGTTCAGCATTTGGAAGATCTGTCGCTTCGATTCTCGGTCAGGTGATGTTGGAGGTTGAAATACATGGAAAATCATTTTATACTGTTGAGATCATAGTAAAAGGGCTTAGCCGAGATTTGATAATTAGTTCGCAATTCTTTGCGAAAAGTAGAGCCGCCCTTAACAACAACTAGGGTGTGTTACAATTGAATCATCCATATAAGATAGAGTTTGCTTCTCGGGACATTGAGATAGAAGAAAATGACTTAATTATAAGAAAATTATCCTGGGAGTTCGAGGAAGAAATAGTTAATAGAAATAATGAGTTTTCTAGTATAAGTAGTTTGTGCATGTCGGATAGAGGACTCCATATGAATGTTCAGCTGAAGTTGTTGAATGCAGAAGAATGTCGTGAGAGAGACACAACACTGCGCATCCGGGTGGATGATGCGAAATTCCCAACCACGGCTGAACTGGCAAATGTAGTATATTCGCCTAAGAATGGAAAAAGATTTGTACCCAGGCTACATCAGGTGAAATAAGAGAACATATAGAAGAGTATACCGATTTGAGTAGGGATGAGAAACAACAGCTTTTTGATGTCCTAAAAAACACAGGGAATTTTTTTATTTGAAGCCCGGATGTAATTATGAACACCCATCGAGGTCATAGATGACAGACTCATAAAACACAAATGTTCCTTATGCAATGAAGCACAAAGTTCAGGTGACTAATACCATAAACAGATGGCTAGCTTGGGGGATAGTGAAGAAGTTCCCTTACACGACTCCACTGGTCGTGGTACTGAAGAAAACGAGAAGGTCCGCATTTGTCTCGACGTGAGAAGATTGGGAGAGATTACTAGGAGTGAGATGTATCAGCCAATCCCAGCGCCGAGTACGCTAAAAGATCTGTGCGATAGACGCTACTTTTCCTCCGTGGACAGCGTTGAAAGTTTCCTTCAAATTAAAGTGCATGAAGATAGACAACAGTACTTGGGATTTCTCCACGAAGGCATTTCTTTCATTTTCGTTAACTTGCCGTTAGGGACAAAACACTCTTGCATCGTGCGTAAGAGCAATTGAATTCATGCTAGGCGATGAATGTAGGGAGTTCTGCGGCCACTACGTAGATATCGAAATTGCTAGTTACATATTTGATGAGCACATGATGTACTTTTGGAAAAATTGCGCGCAGGATGTTTAACACTTAGATTGAAGAAGTGAGAGTTTGTGAGACAACGCATAAGCATCCTAGGGTATGAGTTTTCTCCTGAAGGCATTGCGAAGTGTCTGGAGAAAATGAAGAAAGTAATGACCTTTAGAAGACCGAGGAACGTACGAGTTACGTAATTTTATTGGCTATTGTCAATTCTATAAGATTTTCTACACTCAATATTCAGAAATATCCTTTCCGCTTATCCAACTTTTGAAAAGGGGGTAAAATTTCAATGCCTTCCATGCCATGAAGAAGCATAAAATCGCATTCGCGAAGTATTTTAGGAAAAACTAGTACTGAAGAAACCAGTTCCTAACAAACAATTGGTCTTAGAATGTGACGCATACGATGTATGTTTTCATCACATTTATATCAGATTGACGATGATGCAATATTAGGATAATAGCTATGACGCCGAGAATATTTAATTCAGCGGAGCGCCATTACGGAATTACAGAAAAGGAATTGGCAGCGTTGATAGATGGCGTGAACAAATTCAAACAGATTCAAAATTCGTTCAGACCATCAATCTTTTAGGTTCTTGCTGTTATGTCGACTTACTTCACAAAGGCTTCTGAGAGGGTGTTCGCGTTGAGCATGTTAGAATTCGAATTCGAGTACGTGAAGTCGAAGGACAATTTAAGTGACTACTTGTCAGGGTATCTGCCCAACACTGGAAAGGAATTTGACGAGAAGAAAAGTTACTGTTAAACGAATCATTGATGACCATCCTAACTGAGATTCCTAGGGAATTGAGAAAATTGATTGCTATCCTGCCAGAGATGCAGTCGTCAGATCCAGTGTATGGAGAGATTAAGACAAAGTTAATTAACAAAAAGTGGTCGGAGAAAGTAGAAAGTAGCAACCAACAATTCGTGCTTTCTAATGGCCAGTTATGCAAGCGTGATTGCGATGGCGATGTGAAAATTAATATTTTTGTATATACATGTGTATCACATTTTTGCGTAAGTGAAAATATTAAAATCTTCTGTTCCCATGGAAGTTGTGTTACATTCTTCACCAGGAGTTCCTCTCAGGTATGTGACAACGATTTATGCAATATTATTTCTTTCCAGATGCCTTGAGATGCAGGAAGCCATCTGGGCATGATTACAGCTATCATACGTGATAGTTATGTGAGTGGTATTATTAGTAGTGTTGTAAAAAACGGTTTTTTTCTGTGAAGTTTTTTAATAAAAAACATCGTTCTTTTTCATGTTTTTTTTCAAATGTATTTTTTTTCTGGCAACTATTATTTATTGATTTATGTTGCAGATTATTGAAATAATCAACAGAACTTGAGTCGAAGCCCTCGTAACTTACAAATTGTTTGTTTCTTTGAACCTATACGAGCAAAATTGTGTGATTTTTCCTTTCGGTCCCAGGTCATTTTAGGCGTTTACCTACATTTCCAGTTAGTGACTTATTGCTCAAAAACCATTAATTTGATTGATATGGTGAAGGCCTTGTTTTTTAGAAAATAGAAGTGGCTATTTTTTGGTGTAAGTTGCATTGCATTATTGCCAACGGGTGGGAAATTATTGAGGGAAATCTAGAGATGAAAATTTACAAAAAATTCCCTAACCCAGTTTCAATTTTTTTGTATCTAGCACCACTGCTGCTATATGGGTTCAAGTCACCTAAACAAATCTTTGGTGTGTTGACAAGGTACAGTGAAATCCTAAAGTCGCTGGCTTCGATTCAAAGAGGGAAAGAAAAAATTCTGTCATACACATGACATTTTGACACTTTTTACGCCTCAAAAGCAAAAATTAAATATGCTGGGGCTACAGCTTCTCTAATTATCCTATTGAAACTTTTTATGGTGCGTTCTGTAGGGCAAAGAGGAAGCTTTCAGGTAGTCATACGTTTGTTCCAATGTAGCCAGTAAGAAGGTAATAATAGAGGGAAAAAGGGAAATTTTCCAAATTTTTCACCTAATAGCGGGAATTAATTGTTTTGGCTGGACACGCTGCCATCAGACAGACAAAAACTATCTGAAAATAAACCGTAGTACTCCAAGAATATATCCTACAAGTATCATGGCGATATATAACAAAGTAAGCATAAAATTTTAAAAAAATCTCATTCTACCTCAGAAATTCACCAATCTCTTACAATTTCCAGAAAATGGTGTATTATAAACCTCAACTGTACTTCTCCTAATTATTCTAGTGAAACTTTTTGTGGTGCGTTGTGTAGGCTAAGGATGAGGCTGTTAGAAACTGGTACGTTTGTTCCGATATACCCAACAAGAGGGAAGTAACAGACAAAACATAATTTTTCCAAAATTTCTCCCTAAAATCTGGAATTAAAATTTTCTGTAGCTGGCAACACTGCTACTAGACATACGCAAACTATCTTAAATTAAACATTCGTACACCACTATTATATCCTACAAGTATTATGACGATATTTAAGAAATAAAGTTTCTAATTACCAAAAATATATTACGGTAAACAGAAAAGTAGGGAAAAACTAGAAAAATCAAGGGTTAGAACCTAAATACGAATTTTACGTGCGCCCCCTAATTACCCCATTGTAACAATCTGTACTTGCGTTTGTTAAGTAAGGACAAATGTTCGATTGGCGTAAGTTGAATTGCACTCGGACGTATAGTTACGGATTTATAAACAAAAATTTCTATTTTTTGCCCATATATAGGAGAATTTTAATTTCCCTAATTGGCAACACTGCACGCAGGCACGTCCAATTGATGTCAACAGTTAGGTATCCATCCGAGGTATCTACCTGGCAAGTCTTAAGGATGTCTTTCTACAACGAAGGAAGCTACAGGGGAAAAAAGTAAAGGAAATTCGAAATTACAAAATTCTCGAATTTTTGCCAGTGGTGAAATTTGAGAAGAAAATTCGACACAAAAAGGATAAGAAATTAATATGACAAACTATTATCCTGCCATATTTTGCAAGAATAATATCGCAATATCTTAATTAGTGTCCACACAGGAGCGGATTAAACAAGTGACACAACCGTGGGTGCCACTTTGGCCACCTGGGCCACGGAGTATACATTTGATTACATTATTGACTACTAACTCGTGTTGTTGTAGTTATAGTATGGACTAATAATAATATCGTTGTTGTAAACAATAACTTTATATTGAAAATTTTCTCTCCTTTTTACATCTTAGTTCCAACACTGTTGCTGAGAAATGCAGGGTGTTTCAAAATGAATATCGGGGTTTTAAGTCTTCGTAGTATTTATTACATTTTACGTACAATTATAAGCAATGCATCAAGTAAAAGAGCACCTTAAACAGTCTTTGCTACAAGTGTTCAATGTGAGATTCATTCTCCACACGGCACACATATAGTCGATAGGCGAGAAAGGCCCATAAACTTTCCGCCATATGGCAGAAAACACATTCAATTTAGGGGAGTCTCATTTTAACTGTATTATCTCCTGAGGATTTGCTGATGGCCAGATGCAAACATTATGAGTGTTCACATTAGCTCTTAGATGAAAGGTCGATTTATTACTGAAGGCGACACTATCCACAAAATCTTCATTGTTATGCAGGAAAATTTCACTTGCGAAATTGGCACGTAAACCGTAGTCTGTAGGCTTTAGACCTGTAGCAAGTGCAATCGATAAAGACGTAATTGCAAGCTTCTCCTTAATATTCTTCACACAGACGGTTGTACTGTACAGATTCAGTCTTTATTAAAACACAAAAAGCTTTCTGCTGTCTAGTCTCCATCTTTGCCACTTGCTCTTTCTAACGGCAGACAGAAGAAACAATGCATGTACATGCGTGCGTACAAAACTGTTTGAGTTGCTCTTTCATTTGATATAATATTTATAATTGTAAGTTAATTGTAATAGATACTACAAAGTTTCAAAACCCTAATATTAATTTTGAAACACCCTGCATTACTTCAAATTGAGTCATCCTATATTCATGTCTTTTATATACATATCATCAGGGCCGGTCCTAGTCAATTTGTCGCCTCGTGCAATGGCATAATTTGCCGCCTCCCCCTTTCTCCAGAAAGAACAAATCTTAAAAGTCATGATTTTAAGTATGCTACTCCAGCATGAACAACAAAGGTGAGGGTAAGTGCAGTTGCACTCAGAAAGGCTTAAACACTTACTAAAAATGCAATCCCGTTGTGTCTGTTTTTTTCTTTAAATATTAATCTATTTTGTTAGTGAAAGATAAAGCAAACACACCTGCAGAGGAAAGATGGTAATCCTTTTTATGGAATTCACTATCGAGCTTTAATCTCAATGTATCAGTTTGCAATTCCTGTGCAACTAGCTCTTTTATCTTTATTTCTTAATTTTTCTTCTACATCTAACATTTTTTTAAAAAAACTTGTTTCTTTCTTCTATGATAAGGAACTTGTTTCTGACAAAAATAAGACTAGTTTCATATCAAAACTGATAACTTACTAAATGGAACAGATATTCACTACTATTCGAGAATTGAATTCTTGCATTTAACAACAATCAAGCAATTTGTGCTCGGATTTATTCGACCATTTGCTTTAGCATTGTCCATGTGGCCTTAAACTAATGCAACCTAAACATAATTTATGAATGTAGTATTCAAATAGAATGTCAGCTTAGTAAATGTAACTACCATCATCATGAAGTCTGTTTCCAACAAGAAATATTTAATTTAAATAATATACTTATGACAGATTTTGCCGGACCATCCAAGCTTGCCGCTCCACGCAAATGCACGTGCTGCATATATGGTAGAGCCGGCTCTGCATATCATTTATATCTAGTCGACAAATTATTTATATATGACATTTAGAAAAATACTATTAGGCAAATTAGTATTAGTTTTTACCTTTAGACAAGTTATTGGATACTGTTCGTGACATTATTTTTGTACTTATTAAAGGCCTGCTTTCACGAAAAAACAAAATTTCATTTCTACTTTTATTTCTTAGTTGATATTGATGAAAACTGCTGAAACCCGAATTGTTAATAAGTATAGTATTCATGTAAATTGTAAAATATTTGTAGCGTATCAGTATGTAGCGTATAATTTATGTTGCATTTTACGGTAATTACACCTACACAAAAATATTTCATACTTAAATAGACGTAAGATGCATTACAAATGACTATTTAAAAAAACGAAATTTAGAAAAAAACGAGAGGCAATGTTTTTTTTCTAGAAAAACGTAAATTTCTGAAAAAATACGAACCGTTTTTTTCTATTTACAACACTAATTATTGGTACACCAGACCTGAAGTAAAACCACATAGCGCCTGAAATCTAGAATCTCATAGCATACTATTAACTTAAGATAACTTCATTTTGTTGCAGTTAATTAATGTATCATTTGCTCTACCGTATTTATTTAAATTCTTTATTTTATTACATAGTAATTTAATATATTTTCCCATTTGCATATGATTTTCTTGTGCAAATTGTGTCGGCCTTCAACCGTACATATCACTCTCTCAGTATTTACAAAAGAGGCTTCCCAGAGTGAAGCACGCAGGCCCTTCACACATGGAAATCACAATTTTCAAAACAAGTTCATTCACTCGAGCAACGCCAGTATTTGTCAGTTTATGATGGTCTTGCCTTACGGTAAGCGCCGTCAATATCTGTATTTCTGTTCTCAAGCTTATTGCACTACTTCGCGATGGCTTGTCTTAATATTGCATTTTCACCATTCACTTCGTGCACCTGTAAATAAATTTGTATACGGTTACGCTTTTTGCCACAAAAATGAATCACTATCCGCTCTTCTAATTTGAATGCCATCTGGAGGTGCTGAGACATGTTCACAACTGATTAGCAAGCAAACTACAACTGCCGTGTAGATATCATTAAGCCACGAGCTGCAGATAAACGTCCGTAGTGTTGCCACCAATGTCAACAAAATATCCTTGAACCAATGGTTTGTTACGAAGTGTGAATAATATACTTACTTACTTTTTCAATAATATATATAACAGGGTGTCTACTGGAATACCAGAAAGTAAATTCATGACTTTTTCATGACTTTTCATGACCTTTTTGTTCAAATTTTCATGACCATGGCGATAAAAATTTACCATTAGTAATAATAAACTCCTACCATCAGTGGTGCATCGGAACTATGCGGGTTGCTAGTCTTAAATATCACTTATTGTGAATCTTAAAGAAAAAATCTAAAATTCTGCCGCCTTGTGCTCGAGCACAGAATAGCACTTACCTAAATACTCTTACCAGTAACTAAACTGCTCTTACCAGTTAATCACTCTATACTGTATTTGAAGTTTTAATTCTGAGTATAATTATCCATCTAGCAGAAATTTGTCTAAAATTAAGCACTCAGAGAACTGCCCAAAGACAAAACAAATTATAAAAGAAATTCGTTTTAAAAAAATAGATAATCAAATTTAAAATCTGCAAACTCAAACGAATAATATTATTTGCATAAGTCTAAAGGCCCAAAAGTACACAATTTACATTTCTTAGAAGTAAAGAAATAGCAGATCACAAAGTTGGACAGTAAAAAGTTGTTACTATATTACAGAGACTAGAAGATGAAATGGGGAGCAGCTAGGAAGACAGTAAAGTACCAGTTAGCCAGCACTAACTGGTGGGGGAATTTCTCACAATTACTGACCTGATACAACTGTTTCAGTACATGCAGTATGAGGTATAAAAGTATGAAGTATAAAAATATACTCTGAGATTTCAGATTTTCATGACCAGTTGGGTAAATAAAGGACTTTTTCATGACTTTCATGACCACTAAACAAAATATATGACTTTTTCATGACTTTCATGACTTTCATGACCAGTAGACACCCTGTATAATCATGGAAAAATTAATAGCAACCCTTTGGAATTTTACGCATTTATAAGCATTTCAAAGAAGTTTCTACCTAAATGTGCACAAACATACAATGATATATATAGGGTGCGGCAGAAATAGTTAGACGATGTTTTTTGCAAATCAAATATTTTAATGACCTTTCATGAACAAGAGTTTTATATGTCCAGAATGTACGTACAAAAGCATTACATATGGTAACTACGTCTTGAAAATTATGCCAGTGAGGTGTACACCATGATTATTCAAACAGATCTCTGCCCGTCGCCTCACAGCACTCACAGCTCGTTGAACCATGTCCAGAGGAGTTTGGTGGATTGCATGTTGAATGGATTCACGCAAATCCTGCAATGTTGCAGGTTTATTGCATACACTTGTTGCTTCAAGTAATCCCATAGGAAGAAGTCACATGTCGATAGGTCGGGCGAGCGTGCAGACCAAGGAACATTGTCGCGACGAGAGATAACCCGTCCTGGAAACATCCTCCCAAGAATGTTGATCGATGCAATTGCTGTGTGTGACGTGGCCCCGTCTTGTTGGAATCACATCTGTCTAAAACGACGCCGTCGCAGTTCTGGGAGTAAAAAGTTTTCGAGCATGTCCACATATCGAGCACACGTGACAGTTACACTGTTACCATCCTCGTCGTTGAGAAAGTATGCTCCAATAATCCCATCAAAATAAACACCACACCATACTGTTACTTTAGGGCTATGAAGGGGCACTTCATGCAAGAATCTTGGATTTCTGAGTGCCCAGTAACGGAAATCCTGCTTATTTACACACCCATCAATGTGAAAATGCGCCGCCTCGTCGGACATGATTAACCTCTGTAGAAAGTTTGGGTTCTCATTAATCATTTGCAACAGCGTATTCCAGAATTGTATGCGAGCATTAAAATCCTCAGGGAGCAACTTGTAAATCATCTGAATTTCGAATGGGTGGTTGTGTAGGTCCTGGTGTAATATTCGCCGCACACTCCTATCTGACATGCCAAGTGACACAGCATGCCAACGAGCTGAACGCCTTGGACTTCTAATTAATGCTTCTCGAACCCTCTCTATGTTGCCTGGTGTTCTCACTGAACGTCGACGACCTGGGGATTTCTTTGATCTTGCAGAAGCCGATGCTCGGAACTTTTTCACCCAATTAAGAATAGTTTATCGTGTCGGAACTTGTCCGCTGCGAAATTGTTGCAGTCTTTGTTCTTGAAGAAACACTCTACTGCGAAAGCGCAATGTTCGTCCGACCAATGCTCCATGGCTACTGACGGAAGGCTTACGTCAGGGGCTACTAAATATGCGATTCGAACTGGCATTGGTCGCTGGAAGTGTGACGTCACGCGGAAGAGAGGAAATCGCGTCTTCTGCTTTTAGCATATACTTTTTGTATACTCCGAGCATATTCTACCTTCATTTGATTGTTGAAACTACATAGAGACAAAAATATTACTAATTTTAACACTACAAATACGCAGGGTAAATTGCTATATTATAATAAATTTATATTAATGTTATTATCCACTCATTGTTGTTGTTTTATGAATATTGATAGGAAATGTTAGTGATAATTCTAAATGCAGCCCTCAGAAGTCACAGAACCCGGAACGCATTGATTGTTTTTCCTTGCACTGTTTCTTCATTGTTTGGGCTTTATTTTTTTACGTTGAGATTGCTCAAATAAATGTTCTTGTTTTTACGTGTCTCTACTATATTTTGGGTTTAGATCGCGGAAAATGTGCCCGAACAAAATTCGTAAGCACGAGTGCCAGGAGGCTAATAACTGCAAGTCTCATTAAAGGATCTGAGCCAGAACCTGACTAAGCACGAGTTTGAATGAAGGATGTGAGCCCAAGCAAAAATGGGTGCAAGCCCTACTAACACCAGTCAGCTCGAATCCACTGAGTGTTGAAGTTTGAGCCCAAGTAAGCGCTTGCCCGAAAGAGATCAAGAGCACGAGCTCCAAGGAACCTAGTTAGTGCAAGCCTTATTGAAAGATGAGCCCGGGGCCAAATAAGCACGAGCTTCAGCGAGAATAATGAGCACGAGCACACTAAAGGTAATGAACCCGAGTCCACATTAGTGAAAATCGCGCTGGTATCAGTGAGCTCGAGTTATATTGATGGCACTGAGATCGAGCTCAGCTAACGGAAGTGAGCCAACACAAGTTAGCACGAGTCCAATCCAGATTAATGTGCCAGAATCCAAGCAAGTGCGTGACCGAAGGAGACTAGAGAGCGCGAGTTCCAAGGAGCCTAGTGAGTTCGAACCTCATTAAAGAATATGAGTCCTAGACCAAGAAAACTCAAACCTCAACGAGAATAAATAGCGCGAATCCCACTGAAGATACGGAACCCGAGCCCACATTAATACACACTGGTGTCAGTGAGTTTGAGCCCCATTGATGAGTGAGCTCGAGCCCAGTTGACGGAAGATAGTGCGCGCGATTGAGCAAGAGTCTAATTAAGATTAGTGACCCCGAACCTAACTAATCGCGTGCTCGCTCGAAGTAGATCAGGGTTCGCGATCTCCAAGGAGCCTAGTGAGAGTGGGCCTTATTGAAAGATGTGAGACCGAGACCGAGTAAACGCGAGCCTCATTGAAGGGCATGAGCCCGAGTTTGAGTAAGAGCGAGCCTTAACGAGAATAGTGAACGCTTTCCCCACTGAAAGTAATGAACTCATTGCAAGCCCCACTGACTTTATTGAGCACGAGGTCATTAATGGTAGTGACCCTTACTCTAATTCAGATTAGTAACCCGAGCTTTATTGAGTGTAGTGAGCCCAAACTCAATGAACATGTACCCCAATGAAATGAAAACGAAAATGAAATGAAATTGTAAGTTTTACGTCTTACGGTTATGCCGGTTAGGCTAAAGGAGACGGTGATTATTAGAAATGAATGAAATGTGGAATGAAGAAAGTGGGAATAACCGGAAGAACCCGGAGAAGCCCACGAGCACGGTGTTTGTCCATCACAAAGTCCACACGGCGCGAGCTGGGATCGAACCAGGGACCCCAAGCACCGGAGGTGAACGCTCTACCACTGAGCCACCGCGCCTCCACCCCAATGAAATTAGTAAGCACGAGCTCCCAGCAGTCTAGTGAGTGTGATCAGGGCCGGATTTAGGGGGTGCACCGGTGCACGTGCACCCCTTCGTTGTAAATATACACTATCTACACTATCTAAAATTGAAGCTAGCAGTGAAAATAGCAACACTTTCCGAAACTTTCTGCCAATTATTTTTCCGTTTGGAGCTTAAGAGAAAGCAGAGCTTTGCAAAAGCAATACATTAAGTCGATTTTCTAAAGGTTGAAAGAAAAGGATTCACCAAGTAAAACAATATAACATTTGTCAAGTAGGACAGAAAACATGCGACCTTCTTTAAAATACTCCCCTCCTTCGTTCTATGTATCAGCGTTGTCAAGAGTAAAGAATATTGTCACATGTCACGTTGAAGAGTTTCAGTGTGATTGGTTAGTTTGGTAATTATTGGTGCACCCCCGCTCAGAAAATCCTGGATCCCACCCTGAGTCTGATCCTTATTGGAGGATGAGTCCTAGCCCAAATGACCACGAGCTTCAACGGAAATAAAAACGCGAGTCCCATTGAAGGTAACGAACACGAATCCATAAGCTGCACATGTAACCATTTTAAACGTTAAAGTGAATATTTAAATAAGAATAAACGCAATGAACACTACATGTTGGCATACGGAAAACCTAGTTTTGAGCGAGTATTACTGACGGAAAAGAGAGCAAGCAGCCAATCAGGTTTGTCTCGATTTTTTTTTGGGGGGGGGGGGCTTCACCGAGTTGTGGGGACAAAATGGGCAAATCCTCTTTTCTAACATTTTTGCTCGTCCTACAGGATCTGCATCCATGACTCTAGTTATTTAAATTTCTTTCAAGTTCTTCAACTTCATATGTTTGAAAAATAAATTATTTTCTCTTAACCTTTTACTTCTGTTCGTTCTTAACAATTCCATACCAATTCAATATATGCAGAGAAGAAATTGCATGAGGGTGGAACTTTTTTTTCTTACAGGTAGCTTATGAAGTTCATGTTATAAGTGACTCAATCTTTCGGTAAGAAATGAATAGAATAAACATTAGCCTTGTTTATATCGATTCTGTCTGCGCGTTTACACCGAGAAACTCACTGTCGTTGTACCAACAACATTTTAGGAAAGGAGTACTATGTTATACATGGAGTCTTCCTTTCTCAATTCGGACATTGAGCAACAACAAAGTTATTTTTATTCATTTTTGTCTCAATAATTACCCATTCTTTATAAATTTCACGCATCGACAACGCTTACTGTATTCCCTCCCTACAATGTGTTTGTTTCGTGCTCTCTTCCACATGACGTCACGTCGCGCAAGAATTCTGGGTAATTTTTTCTCTCGATAGCAGAAAATGTGCTCACATCCTTTTCGTTGCCATGGTGATCGCCATTTTATTTTCTATACAAACACAAGCGAAGGCTGAGAAACAACGCATAAATGGTGATATGTTATGTATTTGATTGTAAGCATTAATGTAATTGAGCAGAAATGGAACAAGCAATGTCCTAGAATTCTTTACTAAAGATTTTCGATACTCTGTAGGCAACATAAAATTCTTAATCGTAAACGTAAAATTACTAAGGCAAAATAAATGAGCAAATATGATTCGATCAGAACACACAATTGTAATATTACATGATACAGACAAATCAACACGATCTTTACACAAGGTTTGTTCCCCTTCTGTGCAATACATCGAGGCATTTATATTAACAAATAATGGATACAAACTTACCTCAACTTCAGTTCTTCATGTTTGCCTCCACTCTGCCTTTTAAATATATAAATTCACCATCATACATTACGGAAGACACGTGATTTGATTCAAGAGCATTTTCGCCTTTTTCCACCAACTTTACTTTGTTCTCAAAGTATTTAAAAATTCTAAATAATTTCACAGCCATTATTTATTCAACACCTCATTTACACACTCACGTTTGTATAGAAAACAAAATGGCGATCGCCATGGTAACGGAGTGGAAATGACGTCACCACTATTCCAGTCTATATACAATGGGCTTACGTAATTCTTCCAATACTGCGCATGCGCACCGAACAGTCGAACAAACCTACATGCATACACAAAGGACTAGCTCAGGAGAGTAATGCTCCCGGAAGTAGAAACGAGAAACACAGTTCTGATTGGTTGGCGTTATCCACTTCTTGCCACGTTGCATTAAAATAGCATAAATCAAACGCTTGCTGATGTCGGCCTTCGTGGCCGAGTGAGCTAGTGCTTTGGCGTGAGTTCAAACCCGGCCCGAAGAAAGTTTTTTTACATTTTTTTTACATTTTATAACACTTATTAAACTAAAATAATATGAAAATAATACTTTAAAAAGTGATTTAATTACTTTTGTGCAGACAAGTAGTTGTAGTACTTATGCCCTTGTACTCCATGATATAGGGCTCGTATTGTTCCCCTTGTACTTCATAATATAAATTTTGTGACCAACTTAAAACAACTGGCTAGGATAGCGCGTAAAACAGCTGCCTAGAGTAGCGCGCGGTAAAATGTGCTTCCGGGAGTATTACTCTCCCGAGCGGGTCGTATACACAATGCTTTGAACCACTTTACAAAACAAAACAACAATGAGCACGTTATTTATCGGGCTATGTTTTCTATGTTCAATTTATATCGTCTAACTATTTCTGCCGCATCCTTTACATCAAATTAAAGGAAATTTTATATAGAGTCCAAATCTACTCACAGAAGTTATATATCGTTACAACAATTCATGATATTCAACAAAATATGACATCAGTTAAGTGAAGTGAAAGTAAGTGAAGTTAAATGAAGCGTACTCAATTGAATTTGGCTCAAGCTAATACTTAATTGGATTTCCACGCTTAGTAATAACGTCTTTGTATCGTCGTGGCATTGAGTTTGCTGAGTTTTGTAGTTTCTCTATTGAAATACAGTGTTGTCAGACGTCGTTTATTGCTTGAATTAACTCACTTTCGTTCTGGGATGTCTTGCACTAACCTTATCCTTCAAAACTCTCCATAAATTTTCAAGTGGGTTTAAGTCGTGAGAATTGACAGGCCATGGAAGCTGGGTAACATGACGTAAGGACAGCATATAGTCTTTTATAACTCTGGCACGATGACAGGGGCAGAATCATCTTGAAAAATAAAGGAACCATCGTGGAATAAATTTCTAGATGTCATTGTCGTTTCAAGAATATAAGTTTGTGCATTAACAACATCATTACAAATGTGAATTTTACGAATTCTACTAAAAGAAAAACATCCCCAAATCATTACACTGGTAGAGTACCTGAAAGTTTTTACAGTACACGCAAAATTAAGTGCTTCAATAGTCATGCGATAAACTCTAGCAAGTGAATTATTGCCATAAATGTCTATTTTCGTCTGATCACTAAACAGAACTTTGGGCCACCGGTCACTTGTCAAATCCTTGTGAATTTTCGCCCACTCTACGTGCCTTCTACATTGTTCCGGTATAAGATATGACTTCCTGACAGCTCTATGTGAACGCAAACCCATTGGTTCTAACCTGTTTATCACTGTTTGCGGACAAACGTCCACACCAGATGTTTCCATCCAACTTCTAGCAAGATTTACTGATGACTCAAACCTGTTTGCAAGACACAACTGTCGCAGTGCACTGTTCTGTCTAGGCGAGGATTTAATTTTTTTTACCACATTTGCCAATTCTTCCACTTTTTATGCACCCTGCTTCCCAAATCTTGCTCAGCTGCATACCCACTCTACTTTTATGCAGTTGCTGTTTCAGCATTAGTTTTGCTACACTCACCTAATGTTTTAATTCTAGTTACTTTCTGTGGTGTAATGTCACGTTTTACCCCTGTCGATGTCCGATATCAATAATTTATAAACGGTAAATCAATATTTATGGGAAAACTATCACTTTCAAATTTGTCAGTAAAAGTAACACTACTAGAACAACACAATTCGTAACCCAGGGCAACTACACAACAAATAAGAAAGCAGAAACTATACTGCACGTTTGTACGTGCATTACCTTATGGAGCACGGACCTCACTGAAAACAACATCGAGTCATCCATTAAATGAACATTTACCATGACGGATTTGTGTTTCCTTTCCCACACATTTTTAGAATATCATCAATTGTTGTAAAGATATGTAACTACTGTGAGTAGATTTGGATTCTACATAAAATTTCATTTAATTTGATAATATATCATTGCATGTTTGTTCATATTTAGATAGAAACTTCTTTGAAATCGTTATAAACGCGTAATTGCTATTAACTTCTCCATGACTATATATATATTCGGTGCCCTTTATTCGGTGATAGTAGATCATGTATCAATTGCCGTGACAGTAGTGCAGGTTTTAAGACTATGGTAACTAGATAAGCAACTTACTCAATTACATTATAAACATATAAGAAACCAAAGAATGCAGAACACATTCAGATGTAGAGTGTGAAAATATTAGCAGGAGTGTAACTAATAACAACTGGGATAACACACTTTAAAGCACGTGAGAAACCAAACAGTGTGAAACAGGTTCAGCTTTAAAGTGTGAAAACAATAGCAAGAGTATAACCACTAACAAATAGCCTAAAATACTTTAATACAAGTAAGAAACCAAATAATATGGGACAGGTTAAAATTGCAGTGTAAAAATAACACTAGAAATTAACCAGTTTCAAGTGGAATAACAGAGACTAGGAATGAGAGGAGAGGAACCAAACAATGTGAAACAGATTGAGATTTAAAAGAGTAAAAAATATAGCAGAAGTGGAACCATTAACAAAAAGGCTTACATGCTATGAATTAAATCATGATTAGATTTAAACCATTAAGATAATTTTTTGATTACATTGTTTCTCAACCCGAGAAAGCCCATGCTAATTTTACCCTTAAAAGGCCCAAAGGGTGCCTCTGAGACTCCCTGCTGGATATACAAGCTACCTGAACCCACCGCGACCATTTGTATTTTCCGTCATTAATAGGAAAGGCTAGTCAGTACTTTACTATGAAATCATTTGTCAATGGTAATAAAAAATGAACAGTATCAAATAATTAGAAAAGTACATACTTCAATAGCAGCCTCAGAGACACCCTTTGGGCCTTTACGTGAGTATGAAAAATAACCCCATTTTTCCTGAGGTAAAGTAAAAAAAATGCTTAGGAAACGCAATCAGAGGGTGTATTTCAAAGAGATAGAAGAATTCTAGAGCGCAGGACACGGGACGAAATATCTTAAGAATAATGACATTAAAAGTTGACCAGAGTGCCTCCGAGGCACCCCTTGGGCTGTCTCGGGTTTAAAAAAATAAAGTATTAGTAGTAATATTTAGTATTGCTCTGTATACACACACACGTATACACATAAAATGATTTCGTTAGGGAAATGTGTAAGCTCACTTATTGTTATCTTCTTGTTGAGTAGTATGTGTCTTGTATCGTGTGTTTTGTATCCTCTCCATCTGTACCAATAGCGTTTCTTTTTGTCCTTGTCCTGTCTATGTCCAACTTAAAAATAAGGATATAAAAATAAATAAATAAATAAATAAATAAAGGAAAATATCCAATTATGATAGTTCAGTACGGTTTTATCTTTAAGTACCGGCTTAAAGGTGGATGTGAGCCAAAATGTAAAAAAGAAAATGTCCACTCCTTCATTGATGGCGATGTGTTGAATAGGAAATGAAACGGTTAGCAAAAGACTATCAAATACGTCATTTGGTATGTCATTATTTCAAAAGTGTACATTATACAAAAATTCACTTTAAAAAATCTCTGTGCTGTGTCAAAGGCCCTTTTGTGCCTGGATACCCAGTAGCGATTTCTTAAAAAAAAAAAAAAAAAAAAAAAAAAAAAAAAAAAATACACTGCAGCAACAGTTGTTCATTGGACAAAATAATCCGGAACATAAAGATTCGTTTTTGAATGGAGTACTGTTTCGTGAGTTACCTATTCTACACTTTTACCTGCATAAACACCTGGCTCAATGGTACCAACTGCTGTCATTGCCGAGAAAGCATTCATGTAAGTTGGGTTACATTAGTCCAGGCGTTTTCACAAGTACAAATGTACTGGACCCCAAGCAATTGAAGTAGAGCACTCAAGGGCAGAGGCGTCATTTAGGGGGGGCAGGAGGGGCAATTTCCCCCCCAAGAGTTTGAGGAACACATATACTTTAATTAATTGTATACTAATATACTAGTACAAAACATGAAAGTCTTATGTCGGTGGTGCTCTTGCCCCCCCCCCCCCAAGCGAAGTCTGAAATGTCGCCCCTGCCCAAGGGGAAGATACGCTGGTGGTTTTACAATCTAGTACGCAAACACCATACCTGTGTGGTGTTTTTCTTTATTTCCCCATATTTCGATAAGCGTGAGACGCACCGAGTAACTGTTTCCGGTAAACAGATATCTGTAGCGTTCTGTACAGTATTTTAGGGACTCATTTCAAAATTTTTATTTTAAAAAAATGAAATTAGATATCCCATTGTAGTCCCGAATCTGATTCGGGTCCCTACCTACTTTTGTGTAGTAATACATCTTGAATTGTTGTTAAATCTCATTAAGTACTGTTGTGAAATCTACCCTTCTTCTATCCGAGACCCAAAAGTCCATACCCAAAAAAATAAATTAGTATTAATGCTATTGTAAAAACATGTGATAATCGATATTCCAACTGGAAACAAATGTACAATTATTTTCTGAGTAAAACGATAGTAATCTCTTACGAACGTTGTGGCAACACTGAACAGTGTACAGTCAGAGGTACGAGAAGGACGAGGACAAAAGTTGTTTTTTGAAGCATTATTATCATTAATGTTGAGAATTAAATTTTATCGGAAAAAGCACCAAAGTAAGTATTATTAAATTAAAAATGTAATTTCTGTTCATATGAAATTTGATGAGTATTTTTTTCTTTAAGTAACTATGTTAAAGATTTCTATTAGTGCAAGGAAAATGACAGGAAGGAACTTAGTGTCGTCAAGATACTATTTTATAGTAAAGGATAAAGAAATTGCAACTTTTGGAGATTGAAGCACGTGAAGAAAGTTTTATAGGTAAGAGTTCGCTTATAATACATCGGCAAAAATATAGAAGTATTGTCAATAAATAAAGAGATCGAAGGTTTGCAATAGTCCTTCCGATTGAGAATACCCCAGCGAACAGATGACAGCTACAAACAAATTCGTTAAGGTTAACTGGAGCATTAGGTTTTTAGAACACAAGTCCAGCACCAGGGGGCCAAGTTAGGTCAATTACGACAAAGTAAACTATTTCAAGCAACTAACCAAAATGCCACTTGGAACAAATGATGGGTTAAGTTCCAAAGTTGGGCGTCTGTTTCCAGCGAAATGTTTAAAATTTACAGGAAAGATATGAATAATTTGATCGTTTGTGTGATTGATAATATATAAGAGCCTAAAAAAATGTGTTTATTTGTTACAGGGTTGGCAAAAACCATGTTTTTTATTGAAAAAAACGAAAAAAAACAGGTTTTTTGGTTTAAACCCATTTTTTTTGTTTAAACCTTTTTTTTTTTTTTTGGCTTAATTTGCTCTATGTATTTATATCACATATAGACAGAAATAAGCTTGTTTCGCCTTGGTGTTAGTATGCAACAACCGGGTTATGATGGAAAGAGTCACATAAGCTTAAAGGGGAATCCAAACAGCATCTCGGCTTACATCCAAGAGAAATTGTCCTCCATTTGAACTCGAAACCGGGACTAATTGGCCACAAATGCAATACGTGTGCCGACTCACTCACGAAGGATTCCTGATAAAAATATGTTAGACTGGTCTTTACATATTTGTTAATATAATTGTCAACAGTCACTTCAGGACCAAAAGGTAAACAACTGCACAAGTGGAACCATTATACAGAATTACATATAGACAACTTCAAAGTACTACAGAGTACAGAAGAACTAATTTAGTCCAAGTCAGTACACTACGACTTTTATTAGTCTAAGTTAAAGAAATATGACGACTTACTTTGTATATCAGTAAGAAAAATAATTAAAGATGCGAATTATTTGAGTCTACTTTGGCTCTCACCCATTTATACGTAAATAGTTACCAAAGATTCTTGTGATTTCAATAATTGCCTTTCGTGGGGTTTGTATGACCCCCTCCCAAAACAGTACAGCATTTTGATGTATTTTATCGATAGTAAACATTATCAAAACGAAACAATGTTGAGAATTTTCCTTTGGTTGCATAACAATAATAACAAACTATTAAAAAAAATCACAACAGAAACATCCATAAAGTTACATAAAAAGGAGGTTGCTTTTGTAATATAATCTCTTTGAGTAATGAATGGGGAATGTAGGTCTGAATATAATACGAATAATATATGGGAGAGAAACGTGGTAACCCACAAGTGTGTGTTGATCAAGATTTTAGGAATAGTTATACTTTTACGAACGTTTTTCGTTTTTTTTTGGTTTAAACCAGTTGGTTTTTTTGAAAAAAAAAAAAGACAGCTGGTTCAAACCAAGGTTTGTTATATATAAGCGGTTATAAACATGGGACTATACGGCGAGCGGAGGGAACTACTTGGCGCAAGGTAACCGAACAGTTGCATTGTGGGAAAGAAACGAGCATTTATGTTATCAACATGGCGAATGTACAAGGGCAATGAACTAACAATTTTAACATTTATGAAGCAATACGTTGATAACGAGCAAAACCTTTTAAAAGTTTCTGAAGAGCACGGATTAATGAACCTAATAACAAATTGCAGAAAGTGTGCGAAGGAGATAACAGCAAAAAAACGTGGCGAAAGCGGACGCCCAACTTCGGAATAAATGCCCAAATGATTTCTTGCAATTATCTACATTATAAAATGACAGTGGTTGAAGAGCCCCCAAACTACCCCGGACAAGAAATCCTTCAATGTAAGTGGAGTTTTTGTTAATTAATACCCCGATGGCAGAACTTTGTCTTTCTGCGATGAGCTTTTATAAGCAGGGTGGAAAAAAATCATGATTTTTTAAAAACAATTCATTTTCTTTTTATTTAAATCGATTTTTTTTATTTAAATCAAATCTTTGTCCTCGTATAATACAAATCGCAAACTGAAGAAAAAGCATTAGGAATTAGTATTAAATGCTAATTGTGCTATTTAAGTGAAGGTATTGGGGTTGAATTTTGAATTATCAACAATCGTTAACCTATATCTATCCCAAACAATGTTTCTTAACCCTTTTAAATTATGGCTCTTTTTAAAGGTTAATCATAGACTTTCAGTCAAGCAGCTACATCATCATCCCTATTTATCTTAGGATCATGGTACATACATCACTCTTTTTAGAATAGAACAGCTTTTGAAGCGGTAACATTCACATTTTACTATCATGTCCCTGAAGCGGGGAATTTTAAGAGTAATCGGCATTTTTTTATTTTATTTTATTTATTTATTTATTTATTTATTTTTTTTTTAACTAGCAGCGTTCACCCCGCTTCGCTGCGGTCACCCCGGAACGCAATAAACTTTGTTACTTAGATAATTTTTACTTTTTCGCTTTCAAATTGCATCGCCTGTCATTTATGTTAACCCGCCGAGTCACGTGGTCATGCGGGTTGCATATACATACGTTTATTTTTACCTATGATGAACTATGGAGACTTGAATGGTCCATTATCTCAAGACACTGGTAATTAAAAATTAAAGTGATATGATAAAAACCATCTAGGGTCCAAATCCTAACAACCCCCCAAAAATGAAAGAAATCGGTTCAGCCGTATTAGCGTGATGAGTTCACAAAGGATTTGTACGTTCTCTTTTATATATATAGATTTTGATCCCCTCTGGATTGCCCTGTGTTAACGCACATATCAGAATCAGCTGGGAAATACTAAGGGGTGTACTAAATGTGTGTACAAAATTTCATGCTTCTATCTTGAGTAGTAAGGGTGAGGAAACTATTAAATAATGAGCTAAGAACATTCCCACAATGTCGCAGATGACCCGGATGTAATATAAAAATTTCCTCAAACATCCCTATTTATTCTAGGATCATGATTTGTACATTATTCTCTTCAGAATAAAACAAATTTTCAAAAGATGCCCTTCAAATGTCTCCATCATGTATCTGGGGCGGGTAAATCACGAAAAAAGGAATTTTCTGTTGGAAGTGTCTCTCTCTTTTTTTTTTTTTTTTTTTTTTTTACCTCTGTGGACCCCTTTCCTCGTTTTAAGGCAGAGATCTGAAACAAATATAAAAATTACCGAAGGGTGCACTGAGTAAATGTGCAAAATTTCGATCTTGTGGGTGAAAAAGTAAGCCCGCGAAAAATATTCCCCAGATTCCCGTATAAAACAGGATCTCAGATAAGTTTCCTCAGACATTCCTATTTATCATAGGAGCATAGTACGTACAGCATTTTCTTCAGAATAGAACAGCCTTTCAAACGGTACCATTCATATGTTTCCAACTGAGGCGGGAAAATCACGAGAAAAGCTAATTTTTTGTTAAAAATATCCTTTTTTAAAAGCATTTTTACCCCTCTGGATCCCGCTGTTTCCACGCAGAGATCTGAAAACATCTGAAAATTATTAAGGGGTGCACTGAACGAGTGTGCAAAATTTCAGTCTTCTGAATGCAAAATGTAACCCGCCAGAAAATAATAACGCATAACAAAAAATATCTTTTTAAATTTATGACGTCATCACACACTATGCCTCAACGCAGAAAGGCGTGAAAGCATATGTAACATGTTCTAAAATGCCTCCAGTCTTGAAGAAAACGAAGTAAAAAGCCGCATTGGTACTTTTTTAATCGAATAATGAAGATTCTGCCCTATCCCCTAAAAATAGGTGATATAATTTAAAAGGTTAAGCATTAAGGAAAAAGTACCGCAACGTTTATCAAAATGACACCTTTTTCACAAAAGTTGCTGATATTTGCCAGGGGGCTATTTTTAAAAACTCAGAACTAGCTTGCAGCATGAAATACATAAATTTCTCCTAAAGTTATAAAATGAAAAAAAAAAAAAAAAAAAAAATTGGAGAGGGAATAGGACCCCTATAAATACACCCTATTATCTGGGAACAAACAAAGAGACACGCACAAAAAAGAATTTTTGTCTTAATCGATGGTGATTTCCCCGTTGGAATAGTTAACGATTTTAAAACCCAAACCCAATGTTACGAAAAGAAGAAAGCAGGATTGCTCCTTTACCTGTTCAAAACGGGATTTTCCCTAATTATCCTTTGCATGACACCTGTTTTCATATTATACTGTACATTTGAGTCTCATTGTATTATGGTTTTAACTTCCATAATCGAAATAACAGAACAGAAACGGGATTTTACTTATTTCCATTTTAAATTAATTTATTTCGGAATTCGATGTAAATCAACGATTTTTATTAAGAAAATCAAGTGATTTAAATCAGATTAATTTAAATCAATCCATCCTGTTTATAAGTAAAAAATTTTCTGCAGAAGAAACACTTGTGATTCTTAAAAATACGCTTTATGCGATGTAAATAACAGTTCAAACTATACTTATGTGAGTCGTCCGTGCATTTAAGACATCTACACATAGCAGGTATGTTTTTACACCTTTCTGTTGGCTACAATTTTTTTCCTCTGGCAATTTTCTACACAGGCGCGGCAAATTTTCTGCGATCATATCACAGATCGCGGCATGTTCTACTATGGGGACTATTACCATTAAAGCAAATGCTCAATTAACAAGAAGAAACCCAACTTTACAGTTTACTTAATGGCGTAGTAAGGGGCTTTTATTACCCCAGGAACTTTTCGTCAAGTTTTGTAACAACAGTGATATATATTTTACCATAGCGTTTCTTAACAGAATAATTTGGTTATTGATCTAACACCTAAATTAAACCTGTTTCTAGTATTTTTTTAAAGAATCTTATCTTCTATGATACATGCTATGTCTTTCAATACGATGTCATGATACCAAGAGGAAAATTTTCCTACGCCCTAACGAAAATTTCTCCCACGAAGCACTTGAAATATAGATATTAAAAAAAAAAAAAAAAAAAAAAAAAAAAAAAATCAGGCTAATATTTTGTTTTCTACGATCTTAGTTTAAACTTTTGAGTTAAGATTGGAAGTCGATCCTTCAGCAAATCACACGTAACATCAACTACAAAAGACAATCCACATTCAACTTCACCAAACGTCTCTGAGTACAAGGTTAAGTTCAACCCATATATTCTAACAAACGCCGAGGACATTTTCAGAGCTTACGTACTGCAACACACATATGACGCCAAGCCTTTACTTTGACTCGGACAGTGACCTGAATGAGTTCTTATAGGTTCAGTCACTTTCTGGAACTGTTTGTGCCTCAGTCATTTGCTGGAACTGTTTGTGCCTTTGGTGCGACATCTTTGGCTGAAAGAGATTGGTGGTAGTTCACATTTTTTCACTAGGTGTCTGCGCAGTCATGTGACTAAATGGTTTACCTTCTAAAGGACCAATTGCAACTCCTGATCAACTCTGGAACAAGAACGGAGTAATTCACCTGTTTGTGGGTATAACCCTTTAAATAATTTCGTACAAGAGTTTCCATGTGACTATATGGTTAGCGTATGTTTCTTCGGCGCGGGAGGCCCGGGTTCGATTTCCGAAGGGAGCTCATTTGGTTTGGATCCCACATTAAATTGCAGGCCCATGTCTCATAACCTCAGTGCTGCAAGAGACGCTAAAACCCAAACCATTTAGCACAACTTCTAATACAGGATTACAAATTAGAAAATACTAAGGTAATTAGGAAGCTACTTTAATCTTTGTATGAATAAACATGACACTTGGACCTGCAGTTTAAGAAATAGGATTAGATTTAGGGGCCGCGGTGGCTCAGTGGTAGAGCGTTCACCTCTGGTGCTAGGGGTCTCGGGTTCAAACCCTGCTCCCGCCAAGTGAACTTTGTGGTGGACAAACAGCGTGTGCGTGGGTTTTCTCGGGGTTCTCCCGTTTCCTCCCACTTTCTTCATTCCACCATTTCATTCATTACTCATTATCACCATCTCCTTTAGCTTAACCGGCATAACCGTGGGACGTAAAACTCAAAATTTCATTTCATTTCATAGGATTAGATTTCTGGGTTTTCAGGATCTATAGCCATGTTAGCCTGTCACGTAAGAGAGATGACATCCATCGGCGATCACAACGCCCAAGGAATTGGAAAGAACGTAATGGGGAATGAAGGTAGTGGCCTGAGACCATTATGTTTGAGATTACACTCTGGCATTTGCCTGCTGTGAATAAAGAAAACCTCACTCAGGATGGTTGATCTAAAATAAGCTGCTACACTTGTTCAACTGCGTGTTTCCACCGGGGATCAAACCTGTGGCCCTGATAGCAGAACTTTGTCTTTCTGCGATGTAAGTCAAAAGTTTTCTGCACGAATTCTGTAAAAATTTTCTGCAGAAGAAACACTTGTGATTCTTAAAAATACGCTTTACGCGAGTAAAAAAACAGTTCAAACTATATTTTTTCCGAGCAGTCCGTCCATTTAAGACATCTACACATAGCAAGCATTTTTATACTTTTCTGTTGGCTAGTTTTTCTCCTCTGACAATTTTTGTGCACAGGCGTGGCAAATTTTCTGCGATCACATCGCAGATTGCGGCATGTTCTGGTATAGGAATTAATACTTGCAAATAATTTATTTTGTCGTAATTTGCCAACTTACCCTAAAAAACTAAAGTTACCAGGAACTTCAGTAACATCAGACAAAGCAAAACAATTTACCCATTGGGAACAGATAATCTTGAAAAACACTGTGTGGGAAAAAAAAAATGGTAATTTCTGTTCACTGTCGGTTAGTTTAAAGTAGGTTAGGTTGGTTTAGTTTATGTTAAATTAGTGTAGGGGTCCCGCATAATTTTCCAAAAAATGATAGAATTTCGCTTATTTCTGCTAATATTAGGTTAGTTCAGGTTAGCTTAGGTTAGGTTACGTTATGTTAGGTCTAAGTACTTGCATCATTCATTTCTCCTGTAAATTTGTTGTTTTCTGCGTGCTTCTGGACCCCTTGTAATAAACATACTCAAAAAAAAAAAATGTAAATTCACATGACCTAAACACGCATATAAACACAGTAAAATCAAGAAGTAGAACACTAAAAGAAACTATAAAATGTACACAGAATGCTCGAGGTATAAAGCAATATATCGCAATGTATAAATAGTTTTGACAGATTCACACAATACAATCATATAGCTTATCATCATTGGCGCCAATGAACAATTCAACATCGACACCGAAGACTGAAACGAAACTGAATGGAATTTCAAGTAATATAAAAAGCAAATTAAAATATTATTTATGCACGTAAAATCAAAGAAAGGCATTACTGCTGTATCGCCGGATCACACGAAAATTGAAGAAAAGAGGAATATTATTTATTTCCTACCCCAAAATACTAGGTTGTGACGGGAAGCACAACACACACAAGATCACTACGGTGTTCGAAATACGGTGTAAACATATGACATAAAAACTAGTACATAAAGCACGAATCAGCTTGTTCTAGGTGGCCACTGAAAGGCACGAGTGCTACCTATCCGAGTCAGGGCAGGAGCGCAGCAGGGAAGCCCAAGCGATAGCGAGAGGGTACGTTCCTATGAAACAGCCGCCTCAGCGGCAGTGAGTATGCGCATAAACGAGCATAGTACAAAGGAAACTATGTCATAAAGTGCATGGCTTATGTGTTGCACAACTTTGGAGGAGATATTAAATGTCATCCAAAAAGTATCAAAATGTACTAATTAGGTTAGATTCGATTAGGTTTGGTTAGATGAATCTTTTATTTTCCGTAGTTTCCATTTATTTCCACACTTACGATAGACTATTTGCCTGTTTAGTAGACCATGCCTTTCACACGATTTCAACAACTGACAGTCCTTATTTTTGTATAACTCGATAAAACTCAAACACGATATGTCACAATCTTGTCATTTACTCACCTGCTCTACCTCTTCGCCAAATATTTCCTTCCGCTTCCATATATAGTGCCGCTTACAACATCAAAAACAACTAACAGCAACAAATACTTTCTTAATTTCAGCTATTCCTCTCACCTGACTTTTACTAGCTTTTGCTCGCAAATCGAAATAAATTATCCAGTTCATCTGGTCAATTTTCTAAAACTGTTCCGGCGATACAGCAGTTAATCCCAAAGAAATAACAAGAAAATTTCGTTTATCTAAAATTGTAATTAATTAACACATAATCACATTATGATAAAACAATGGACCTACATAGGACTAGTGGGTTTAAGTAAACAAACATGACCCTGCACTGTTGAAAGATTGACGTTTAGGTTTCTTAGTTTCCTAAGACGGGTAATATATTTAAACGGAAAAAAGTCCAAAAAACTGAATGAAAAGAATAAGAAACGAAACGGAACCAAAACAAGGTACGTATAATATATTTCATTTGTTTTTTAAAGGGGGACTTGTGTTCTAGAACCTTTCCGGGCATCGCCGAACCACTCGAAAAATAATAATAATTAAAAAAGAAAATAAGAAAAAATTAAAAATAATTAAGAAATTTACTATATTAGGTTAGACTTTCGAAACAGAGAGGTCTAACTTTTAGGAAGTCGAAAAAAAACGGGTATTATTTAATTTCTCCCCCAAATCAATTAGTAATGACTCTGGCTCTCAAGTACCCGCTCCAGAGCCTCGATGAGGGTATGGACTTGCGATCGTCTCTGCAGATTCACTTTAAGAGAACTTCAGTGTACGTACGCGATAAGAACTATTGTACAAAAGACACTAACCAACTTGTGCTAGGTGCCCACTAAAAGGCACGGATACTATTTAACCAATTAGGACAGGAGCTCAGCAGGGGGGACCGAGTGGTAGCAAAGGGGTGCGTCCATAGGAAGCAGGCGCATCAGTAACAGTGGGTATACTCACACGCTAGGATAGCGCGAAACGTTGTATATGGCATAAAACACTTACCTTATGTGTAGATTTGGGGGAGATACTAAATGCCATCCAAGATAAAGTACCAAAATGTACCAAATTGGATTAGGTCAGCTTAGAGTTTCAAAACAAATTCAACTTTTCCAGTGCCGAGTAGAAAATCCTGTACACTCGTGTAGAAATATATGCGCCATTTCCACACTGTGTTTCCCGCGACTACCACTCCGACTCATGAGTGTACTTTTCCGCCAGGTAGTCCCTTCCATCTTCACATACAGTACCACTTACATCAAAAACAACCAACAACAGCAACCACTTTCTTAACTTTAACTATTCCCCTTACTTGACTTTCATTCTCTCTTCCTCACAAACCAAAATAAATTCTCCAATTGACCCAGTAAATTTCCTAAAATTGGTCCAGCGATACAACACTTAACCCGTTAACTGGAGTTAATTATCATCTGGTTCCTCAATACTCATTTTCTATGAGTGGGGTTAATGTTGACTTGATTATTACTATATAAAGTGCAATATTACTTTGTATACATATTATGGCTACAAGTGCAGACTTTCCCGCAAAAATTTTCCTGACATTTTACAGTCTCGTTTCCTGTTAGCGACTTCGCTTTTGAGTACGTATGCTGTAAAAGAGGGGATTTGTTGCGTAAGCTACTGTGAAGTGTGGGAACCGGTAAAAGCGAAGTAGGCGAGTAAGTTAGGAGTATGACATAGATACGCACACATTTGTGTAGTTAATCAAAACATTTTGGTTGGAGAAACTTTGCTGCGCTTTTACAAGATTTTTTTTGGTCATGAATTCGGTTAACCCTGCCAGGTTATAAAACACACGTAAGATTAAATTAGGTTGGGTTAGTTTAGATTACCATTGTGCAGAGTTTATAGATGATATTACTTTTCAACATAATTCCCTGACAAGTCAACACATTTTGCCCATCGATGTTCAAACGTTCCAATGTTCAATCGATGTTCGAAACTTGCATCCGTAAATCATCACTATGAACCCATATGGCTTGGAATCAAACCTTCGACTCTTGAAGTCAAATATAAGCGTTCTAGCAATGTGCTATCGTAACTCTATAGGTTTATAGCTAAAAGCAGCGTCATTTTAGATTTTGTTGGGGGGGGGGGGTATTCTCCACCGACATAAGAGCTTCACTTTTATATTAGTGTTTTACTATACATTTTAACAATATGTGTTTATCACACTCAAGAGAAGGGGGAATTACACCATCCTGTCCTGCCCACATGACGCCTCTGGGATATTTGCTTGCATTTACTGGAAAAAAAAAATGGAATTAATAATTGACTAACACTCATTTCTGTCAGTAGTTTCTAAAGCTCTGCACCCGCAGTAGAGAGTTTGGGCAGCACAAAACCTACTGCCATGATTGACAATTTCCATAGACTTCACGTGGAGCATCTTCCTAGCTTGATGTAATATCCAGTTTTCGAAGAAGGAAAGGAATGTAAATAAAGATGTTTATGAAGCCATGGAAACATTTTGAGACTTTATTTATATATATATATATATATATATATATATATATATATATTCAAGCTCTAAAGAGGCATTTCAGAACAAACGAATAAAAGAGACTGTTTTAGAGCTATAAAGCTTGTAAACACTGTTCCTGTTTTTTTCCGTCTGAACGGAGAGTATAAAACGTCACACAGACTACTTTAGACAAGGAGAGGAGGAGGAGGGAGGCGAGCTGGATTAAATAGCAGGAGAAGTAGTTGATCGAGACATATGTTTCTAAATGCATAAGCACACGGCGCAAGAGGTTGTTAGTAATTAAACTTTTTGTAACACTTTTATTGGTTCGATATGTACAGTTAAACCTATTAACTTGGCATCTGTCGTAGTGCGGTTCATTTTTGTATAATCTGTATTTTCTATGAAGATTTCTATTACGTCGAGATAGGCTTCTTAATTAAAAACAGTTCGTTCATGTTGTCTATTCTTTTACAGGTCTGTTTTATATTTTATAAAACCTAACAATGGATTTATTACATTTTTTTTTGTAATGCTTGGATGCATGTGGGAATTAATTTTTGAACATTGCTTTGAAATTCATTTTTTCCTTTTATTTTAGGTTTAGCAATTCGACAACATCATAGGTGGTTACACAGGCTTTTCCTGACCAGCAGTGTAAAGAAGGTGGATACATTCTTCTTGCAGTTTCTGTTTATGTAATAAAAAAAAAAAAAATGGTGCGTGTTATTAATGGTGGATGCACATCTAGTATAGAGGGAGCCATATCTCCCAACTCAGAAACTTATCAACTTCCACAAACAGCAAGTTCATCTTCACAGCGTATGAATGGTACAGAATCCCCAGGTGTTATTCAAGTGCCTTCAGCTGAGGCAACGCAGAGAGACTTGTACGTGGAAGGTCCCGTAGGTGGAGATACTTCACAGCTATCGAATGGAACACTTGAGGGACAGCAACTACAGGATACAATTCCAAGCACAGTCATCACTAGTTCTATTTCCAACGATGCCATTAGACGACAGAGTTTCTCTTCGTCAGATACAGGCGTGGTTCGGCGTAGGCGACATTCATCTGGTGAAGCTACTTTAGCTGAGCGACGTAGGTCCAGAAGTAACTTGCAAATGCCCGAGTCTCCAAGATTGGATTGGACAGATTCAAGTAATCATAACCATTTCCAGTTTTATCCTCGTGAATACCAAACATTTGTAGATGGAGACGTTGCGACCGAAAGTCGGGATCTGTTTCTAAATTTCCTGAGGGATGAAATGCAGCGTCGACAGTTGCAGACACCTAGCTGTTTGACACCAGACGCAGTTTCTACCAGGAGAGAGGTCTCTCCTTTAAGGTAAATATTTATGATAGTCATGAGTATTATAATGTGTACCAAGATATTTTACATACAGCTAATTTCTTAATTGATTCGATTCGCCTAAGTAATATTTGGCCCAGGTGACATTCTTTTGTCCGCATTAAATTCATTCAATTTTGTTCAAACTTGGCTGTGCCTTCGTCAACTTTAGGAAACTAACCTATTGTTTGGGGTTGAAATCTGTAAATAACAGAGTTGAAAAGGAGATGAAGTTAATCACATGTTGCAAATTTGCACATAAAAATAATGTAAAATAAAACTATTTTCTAATGTAAGTTCGCAAAAGTTATTCGACTTTGATGCAGTATGCTGTGTATTTTCTCGAAGACCCCCCTGTAATCAGTGCCATTACTTGAGGTTTAAATTGGTCAAATAGAACAAAAGCAATTTTATAAAGCAGCATATGTTTTATGTGAGTCATTTAAGACAAGCCCATTGTTTAGCATTGAAATTAGTGGGGAAAATGGTGAATTCGCCATAAAAAAAATACATCCTTCCTAAAAATATTCAGTAACAAAATTATGCTTTTATTATCTTCGAAACGTCGATTCATCCTCACTTTGGGGTTGAAATCGATAATGAATGAGGGCTGAGTTTACTCTCGTTAAATTCAACGTAAAATCTACGAAGATATTTATAGTGAAAGAAATTGTTTTTGTATATTCATGTGCTTCATATTCAGAGATCAACTGGTGTAAAATATTGTTGAGCAACTGCTGTATCATTACAATTTTAAGCTTAAATTGTGACAATTATATTTTTAACAGTGTTTCAGCTTTAGGATTAATTCAAAAAGTGAAATAGCTAATGACAATTAACATTCCACTTATTATATTATACCTTTCCAATCTCATTCAATTGGAGCACTTTTCTTCATTTTTATTGTTCAGTAATTTTACTTAGTCAACAAGATTTTGGCACAGAAATGAAAATACCTGATTCTAACCGAACTTTATACGTAGAATTCGAATCTGCAATCAGTTTTCCTCCTCACCCTCAGTTTCCCCGTGACAGAGGGATTTTCGTTTTTTACAATTTTTTACCTGTAGCTCGGATACTCTTAGGTGTATAAACACACAAATTGTATTGTATGTTAGCTTGATTTATACTTACTAAACCCTCTAAACATATTTATATAAAAATATGCTATGTGTACTGTTTATTTTACTATATTCATTAGTGCAGATAAAATCACATATAACTTTCACGAAAATTACAATATAAGCACGGCTTATACCTCATTGGATTTCCAATAAAACATATTTTCAATGATGTGTACACCATGTCGCCATTTTTGTATGAGGGATTTTGTGGGGAATTCCCTCCAAAAAGTAGTTCTTAAGATTTTTTTTTTGTTTCAACGTGCTATTTGTATAAAGTGATACAGAAACAGGAATTGCACTAAAACATAGTTTTATGACTACTTAATAAATAATGTTAATTTCATGTGAATTGCATTATTCTGTCTAGAGATATAAACTATTGTGTCTATTTATATGTAATAAAGAATATACTATGCAAGACTTACCAAACACAAAAACCTAACGTTGACGTATTATTCTCGGCACATAGATGGATACTCAAATACACGCATGCTTTCTGTGGAAAATAAGTCACTTTTTAATATTTTGATCTGGCAACAATGCATAAAAAAATTGATGACTCACGTAGCCTGATGACTGTTAGTAGCGTTGAGTGACGGTCCAAGCTGGACATGTTTTAGATGTGGCCGCGTGTAAGTTGAAGTGTTTATGCATTGTAGAGTTTGAATAGATTGTGTTGTGTGGTGATGTACTGAGTTAGATTACGTTTGTGCTGCTTCATGATTGATGGAGAGTGTAGATTTGTGTGTGATACCTTACAGGATACAAGATGCCGAGGAAGTGTGTAAATCGCCCGGACAATTTCTGTTATGTATGTGGGGAACTGATATTTAAATCGCAACGTCGGTGTTTTACTCCACTTGTGAGGAAGTGTTGTCAGTTATATTTTGGTTGCTGTGTAGGAAACCAAGATAAGAATTGGGCTCCTCACTACATTTGTTGGTACTTGCGTGAAACGTCTAACTGGGTGGGCAAATGGTGAACGAAACATGAACTTCGCAGTACCGATGATCTGGAAGTAACCAAAAGATCATTCTTCAGACTGCTACTTTTGTATGACACAGATAAAAGGTATAACCAGTAAATCTAAGCACACAGTACAGTACCCTAATTTGCCATTAGCAATTAGGCCAGTTCCAGACAGTGTAGAATTACCTGTACCAGTACCTTCTGCTCATCTTACGGTAAATGAGGAATACGTACTTGAGGCAACTACTGAAGTTCCAAATGAAGAAGATGATCCTACTTATGTAGGAAGCACATCTACATTGGATCCCCATCTGATAACTCATGGTGAACTAAATGACCTCGTACGGGATTTAAAACTCTCCAAGATACAGGCAGAACTTCTTGCTTTTAGACTTAAAGGCTGGAATCTGCTCCATCGTGACACTAAAGGGTGTATTTTTCGAAACCGTCATACAGAGTTTCAAAACTACTATTCTCAAGAAAATGATTTAGTATATTATAATAATGTCTGTGCTGTGATGGATACACTCGGACATGCACATATAAGTACAGAGTGGAGATTGTTTATTGACTCTTCCAAAAGTAGTTTGAAGGCTGTCCTTTTGCACAATGGCAACAAATTTCCTTCAGTACCTTTGGCTTATGCAACTAATATGAAGGAAACCTATGAAAATATCAAAATAGTGTTAGAAAGAATTCAGTATGAGAAATACAAGTGGACCGTTTGCTGTGATTTAAAAGTTACTTCTTTGGTAATGGGTTTGTAGCTTGGTTATACGAAATATTGTTGTTTCCTCTGCGAATGGGACAGCAGGAACAAAGCGGAACATTACGTCAAGAAGGAGTGGCCAAAGCGTGTATTTACTCCTGGACAGAAGAACGTTGTTTATTCCTCACTGGTGATCCCTGATAAGATAATTCTACCTCCTCTTCACATAAAGTTGGGCTCTTCAAAAACTTTGTTAAGGGAATGGACAAAAGTAATGAAGGATTTTGTTACCTCAAGGAAAAATTTCCTCGGGTTAGTGACGCTAAAATCATGGAAGGGATTTTTGTAGGCCCCCAAATAAGATGTTTGATTCGTGACCAAAAATTTGAGGATCTCGTAACTCCGGTTGAGAAAGCAGCTTGGTGTTCATTTAAATGTTTAACAGAGATTTTTTTAGGAAACCAGATAGCCCCAAATTACCGTGAAATTGTGAGTGATTTCCTGTAATCATTCAAAGAAATGGGTTGCAACATGTCCCTTAAAGTTCACTTTCTAGACTTCCACCTGGATTTCTTTTCTGAAAACAGTGGTGCTGTTAGTGAGGAGCATGGGGAACGTTTTCATCAGGTCATTTCCTCCATGGAGAAGAGATACCAGGGACAGTAGAGTTCACAAATGCTAGCTGATTACTTTTGGACACTCAAAAGAGATGTTCCAGAAGCCAAACACAGAAGAAAGTCGACAATTAAAATATTTTAGTTAAGATAAGTAAGTTCATTTATTAAAAAGATACCACTCACTTCTTTTGTATTGTTTATTAAGTAGACATAAAATTATGTTTTAGTGCAGTTCCTGTTTCTGTATCACTATATACAAATAGCAAGTTAAAAAAAAAAAAAAAATCTTATAAACTACTTTTTGGAGGGAATTCCCCACAAAATCCATCTAGAAATTCCCTCATACAAAAAATGATGACACGGTGTATACATAATTGAAAATATGTTTTATTTCAAATCCAATGAGGTATAAACCGTGCTTATATTGTAATTTTCGTGGAAGTTATATGTGATTTTATCTGCACTAATGAATATGGTAAAATGAACAGTACACATAGCAAATTTTTATATAAATTTGTTTATTTTTCTAGAAAGAATAATACGATTCTTATGAAACTTAGAGGGCTTACTAAGTATAAATCAAGCTAACATACAATATAATTTGTGTGTTTATATACCTAAGGGTATCCGAGCTACAGATATGAAAATGGAAAAAAAAATTAGGGGAAATTTCCCGAAAATTCATCTGTCACGGGAAAACTGAGAGTGATAGGGAAAAACTGATTGCAGATTCGAATTCTACGTGAAAAGTTCTATTATAATCAGGTATTTTCTTCCGTGTACCAGAGAAAAAATACTTTTTTTCTTCTTTTTGTCGACTAGCGTTATTTCTACTGTTTCTTTTCTTAATGATTTATACACATTTGTGGATCCACTGATAACCAATGAATTTTCAGTTATAGCCTAATTTTGTCAAATACAAAGTTTTTGCACTAATCAGTGTATATTTCTGCAGAAAACTGTCGCGTTTCGAATTTACACGGGGTTCGTCTTTGAGTTTTTGAAGGAGGAAAGGAAAGAAAATAAAATTAGTGGAAATCTATTTAATTCACCCCACTTAAAATTTTCTTACAGGATTTACTATGTATCAGAGCACAGTGAAAAAGAAATGCAAAATAAAAGATAAAGTATCTTTTTTGAAATCAGAGCAAAAATGGTTTCTCCATTGTTTCTTAAGAAATAGTTAGCGGAAACTAGAAACCGTAATATCCCGTAAAGTAGAGAAACCAAATAGAAATGGAATCTAGATTGGTTTACCGAACTTTCAACTCATGAGTAATTAAGGAAAAATGTATTCAAAATAGCTTAAACTAACTCTATGGTCTATGGATCCCGAAGGTTCAATGCCGCGTGCACAAAAGCTCTCCACTGACTTCTATCCTTATCCAATTCAATCCAGTTTCTACCTTGTATTCCTATTTCTGCGAGATCCAGCTTAATATTGTCCTCCCATCTGCGCCTAGGTCTTCCTAATAGTCGTTTCCCGGTTGGTCTTCAAGTTAAGATTTTGAAAGCGTTCCTACTTTCTTCATCCTGGCTGTATGACCTGCCCACCTGAGCCTCCTAGACTTGAGGACCTAACAATGATGGGTAAACCATATAAATTATGTAGTTCCTCGTTATGAAGTTTCCGCCATTCCCCATTCCCGTTTCTCTTGGGTTCGAATATTCGTCTCAGGATCTTGTTCTCAAATACTTTCAGTTTGTGCTCTTCCTTCCGAGTAAGCGACCACGTTTCGCACCCATACAAAACAGCAGGCATGATTATCGTTTTATATATTTTAAGCTTCAAATTCCTCGACAGAATTCGCGACGACAAGAGTTTTGAACTAAATAATAACACGAATTCCCTGCTTTTAGTCGACATTTAATTTCTTCATGAATGTTGTTTTCGTCTGTTAATATTGATCCTAAATATTTGAAAGTATCCACTTGATCAAAAGTATTATTCGATATTTTAACATACCCATAATTTACCGTATTACAGTCCCGACTAATACTTGCATGTATTTAGTTTTCTCTGCAATTTCTTCTAAACCCATGTCCCTGCAAGCGTTTAATAAGATCTCTGCATTTCTTTCTATTGTTCTCCTATCATCCTCTATTAAATTTACATCAGCATATGCCATAACCTGGTGAACCCCATTCAACTCTAGGCCCTGGTTGCTATCTTTGATTTTCTTTATAGCGTATTCCAGAACAAAGTTGAACAATAATGACGACAACGCATCTCCTTGTTTCAGGCCATTCTCGACGTGAAAGCTCATGGACAAAAATTTTCCTACCCGGACTTTACTTTGGGATTCATTTAAACATATCTTAATTAATCTAATTAGCTTTTTACGTATTCAAATTCTATAAGAATGTTGTATAATGCTTCTCTCCTAACCGAGTCGTAAGCCTTTCTAAAATCAATAAATAGTTGATGTACCGGGGTATTGTAATTTTTTTTTTTTTTTTTTTTTTTTTTGAGTATTTGT
This sequence comes from Thermobia domestica, assembly GCF_964235325.1. Classification (NCBI taxonomy): domain Eukaryota; kingdom Metazoa; phylum Arthropoda; class Insecta; order Zygentoma; family Lepismatidae; genus Thermobia; species Thermobia domestica. The sequence continues at coordinate 248,786,062 of NC_137455.1, read as the reverse complement.
CGAATGGTAACTATTTGGTCGATAGTTGATCGATTTCGTCTAAATTCGCACTGATAATCTCCAGTAATTTCATCAGTCAGCTTAAATATGGTCGTAAAACCAGGCCAAACCTTTAACGAATTACAAAAGTCATTTTATGGACTTCGGATTATCGCAACCTTTAAAACACATTTAAAATATAAACTTCTCGTGTTGGACTGTCTGCAGCCACTTCCTGCCAGTTCCTCGATTCCACGTCGATACGTCTTGTCCTGAGAGGCATAAAATCAATCACTGCTATTTTCACCTCTGCTGGTTGAAGAAGCATCTTGATTTAAGGAAGTGCGCTAAGGACCGAAACAGGTAGTAATCCGCAGGGACTATGTGCTGGATGTGGCATCAGTTTGATGCCATCAAGTTTCTAAATTTTTTTTCCCACGTTTTTTAAACCGAATGTGGTTGTGCATTGTCCTATTACAACGAAATGTGCTTTTGGTTGGCCAATGCAGGATATTTTTTACGTAGTTTAGCATTTATCCGCTTTAACTATTCGAAAGAATTGCCAACATTGATGGTACGACTGTTAGGAACGAAATTGAAGTGAATTGTCCTCTCGTAGTTCCACCACACACAAAGCATGACTTTATGCTCGAAACTGCCCTGTTCGACGACCAGTTCTGAAAATTGGACAATGCTCAGCCAGTGTTTTTCCACATCCAGATTTCGGAAAGTCAACCATATTTCGTCACATGTTACAGTCTGTTTCAGAAAACGTGCCTCACGTGAATTTCCCAGCAGTTGTCGTCACATCCAGTCTCCTTTTGGCCTGAACTGGGGTGTCGCAATGCGAAGCTTTAATGGAGGTCACACACTACAGTGGACTGGGACATGCCGAGTTGGTTTGACAATCGTCGTGTGCTGGTGGATATATTTTCAATGGCCATCATATGACCTCAGAATCTGTTACCCTTGGGCGGCTGGACGTTGCTGATTTTCGATATATTTACTACCTGCACGAAATTTCTCGAACCTACGAGTTGCTGTGCTGTGATTCACTGCACCTTCCCCTTTCTCATGATGTTATGGGTTGCTGCCGCAGCGTTATTATACCCGAATTCGAACTCATACGTAATACTTCACGTATCAGACGTTGTTGGTCACTCATCGTCATTCCCACTAAAATCTGACTGATGATGTCGGCCTACTTGTTAAATAGTCCGTTTGTCACACTACCTCTTATGCCACTTACGGTCGATCATGGCGTGTAACATGCGCCTGTTGTTTGCGTTGTGGGAATGTTGCACGACTCACCTTTGTACGGTAATTCAAGAATCTGGTATTCAACTTGGACAGGGGTCAATTTGATTTGTTGTTGGAATGTAGAAGGTGTGTTATCAATTCTGAAACCAGATAACATATCGATATCATAGAAAAACGTGAAGACAAAGTCTTTGTGGAAATTAAATTCAGTAGAATTATCTTCCTATGGGATGGATCCATTGTGGTGTTCCCTTTAATTTTTTCAAAACCCAAGGATGAATGTATGTTCGAAATGATGTCTTTTTTAATTTAATTTCTTATTATTATTATTATTTTCTTAAGGGATAAGGGCAAGGATAATTCTGTATTTGATTATGATGCATACATGTAATATAAATAATTCTGATTTGTTCCAGTGAACTCTATAGTAATATTTGTGTCTGATTCAAGCGCATATAACTTATAGTGGCCTTCAATCGATCTGAATTGTAAGCTCCTTTTATCCAATATTTGTAACACCAACACCACATGGAACTGAATAAACACCTGGGGTTTTTGAGTTTTTACCAGCATCGTTTATTAGATTTTTGTGAAGCTGCAGGTAAATCGGATTTATTCGGCACGGAATCTATGCTAATATAAATGTTCTTGTAAATGAAGGCAATAAGGAATTGCTTTTATTCTTGTTCTTTCGATTTTTTTTTTTTTTTTTTTTTTTTTAAATTTCGTGTATTATTGCTATGTTTGAGTTTTACTTTATTGATAACTGCTTGGTTAAAACCATTTTGCTGGAAAATAGATTTTAAATTGTCCTTACTTTTTCTTTTTCTTATATTTTGTTCAGGGTTGGTTGGTTTAAACCTTGATTTAAACCAAAAAACGAAAAATGTTTGTAAAAGTGTATGTGTTCGCAAAATCTTGAACACACATTTGTGGGTTACCACGTTTCACTCCTGTATATTATTCGTATTATATTCAGACCTAAATTCCCCATTCATTACTCAGGTAGATTATACTACAAAAGCAACCAGCAACTTTTGTTTTTTATATAAGTTTATGATTTTTTTTTTTTTTTTTTTTTTTTTGTGAATTTTTACAGGTTGTTATTATTGTTATGCAGTTGCAATCAAAGAAAAATTCTAAATATTGTTTCGTTTTAATAATGTTTACTATTGATGAAATACATCGAAATGCCGTACTTTTTTTAGAGGGGGTCATACAAACCCCACGAGAGACATTTATTGAAATCAGAAGTATCTTTGGTATCTCTTTATGTATAAATGGGTCAGAGCAAAAGTGGACTCAAACAATTCGTATCTTTATTCACTTTTCTTACTGATACGCAAATTAAGTTTGGACTAATAAAAGTCGTAGTGAACTAACTTAGACTAAATTAGTTCTTCTGTACTGTGTAGTATTTTGAAATTGTCCATGTAATTCTGTATAATGGTTTCACTTGTACAACTATTTATCTTTTTGTCCTTCTGAAATGACTCTTGACAATTATATTAACAAGTATGTGAAGATCAGTACAACGTATTTTTATCAGGAGTTTTTCGTGAGTGAGTCGGTAGACGTATCGCGTTTCTGGCCAATTAGTTCCGGTTTCGAGTTAAAATAGAGGACAGTTTCTCTCGGATGTAAGCCGAGAAACAATTTGGAATCCGCTTTAAGCTTATGTGACCCCTTCCAGCATAACCCGTTTGTTGCATAACACCAAGGCGAAACAAACTTATTTCTGTCCATATGTGATATAAATAGATAAAATTATTTACCCCCCCCCCCCCCAAAAAAAAGCTTGTTTAAACAAAGAACCCGGGTTTTTTTTTCACGGTTTTTGCCAACCCTGATTTTGTTTATAAGAGGTGATTAGAATCTGGTAACATTCTCGCCTTATGTAATAATGTTATGCAGTACCGCGTTTTTTCGGTCAGGTGCTAATAGGAATCCGCCTTTAGATAAAAATCTGTATTAAAAGCTTTTTAGATGTAGTGGACCACAAATGTCCACTAGATTTGTCGTAATATACGGTATCTAAAAGTATTATTTTCCTTTTATTCTTGATCTTTATTTAATATTGATATGTAGCTTGTTCTTGGAAGTCAGGTAATGGACGTTTGCATGTTAGTGTTTCCATCCATTTCACGAGAAATATGTTCGATTTCCATTGGGAACTCTTCTGTCGTGGATCCTACGCTAAGTTTTCAGCAGATCCCTGTTTCTATGTCCTTGGTTATGAAAAAGAACCTTAAATAGCATATAACATTCTTTTCTTCGTGTGATTCAGAGTTCAGCTCCCTCTATGGAGTACGTACCTTGGATAAAAACACGAATAGTGGTTCGGATCTCACTTTAAACAGTAGTTCCTACCTTATATAGTTTTGAGGTGAAAAGGGTTGTTAAACTTCAATTACGGGATTCACACTTACCTTGAATGTTAGGGGAAGGTAATGGAAATGCTTCAAAATATCCCAGAACCAACAAAATTGCAACATTTCACAGAAAAATCAGCTAAAATTCAATCAGATTTCATGAAAGTGCTGAGAGAGTTCCTATTATTCAAGTGGTATAACAAGCATTAGAGTTGCTCACAGAAGGTATTAAGAACACTTCCAAGAATCAGTTCACATTCAAAAAGAAGATAAAAGAGCTGTAAAAAGATAATAACTTTAGGTCGAATTATGATACATATTGTTTGAATCTATTTAGAATGCTGAGGTACTAGGTAATTGTATAATTATTGTTTGAATATTTTATCTTATTAAAAATATAGGAAGTTTGACTCATAAAAATTACAAGGGTCATTCAAGGTTGACTGGGACTTTTATTTCTTCAGAGGAAACAGATAGCACAAGAAGCTCCAAACTATGTCAGCTTTTCAAAGTATTCTTCGTGCACGTCGAGGCACCGTTGCCATCGTTGTGGCAGCTCCCTGATTCCTCTAGCGTAGAAAGAGCTTGGTTGTTGTTGTAGCCACTGGAGGACATCGTTCCGCAGTGCTTCATCTGTCGTGATTTTCTTCCCTCCCAGATGGTCTTTAAGGGGTGCAAACAAATGATAATCACTGGGGGCTAAATCTAGACTGTAGCGGGGATGGGGCAGAACTTCCCAGCGCATTTCGGCCAGAGTTGTTGTCACATTGGCCGTGTGAGGGTGGGCATTGTCATGGAGAAGAGTGACATTTCCAGACAACATTCCAGGTCTTTTCTTGCGAGTGGACTTTCGTACAGCACCACTTAACAATGTGGAGTAATACTGAGCATTAGTTGTGTTCCCTTTGTCCAGAAAATCCACATGGATAACGCCCTTTATGTCCCAGAAGACACTTGCCATGATCTTTCCAGCGGACGGCTGCGTTTTGCTTTTCTCGGGCGGCGAGGAACCTTTATGCCGGCACTCCATGCTGCTTTTGGTCTCTGGGGTTGAGTTGTGCAACCATGTTTCATCACACGTGATGATAGATTGCAACAATTCATCACCTTCAGCTCGGAACCGATTCAGAAGCTGTTCACAGACCGTCATGCGTGTTCACTTCTGATCAAATGTCAGCTGGCGAGGAATCCACCTTAACCAGATTTTGTGGAAGCGTAAGTGGTCGTGAATGATTGTCTCAATACCCCGACACTGATATTCACCTCTTCAGCAATATCCCGGACTGTTACTCCCCGGTTCTTAAGAATCATTTGCTCAAAACGTGCGACATTCACCGGTGTGATTGCAGTCGGGCGAATGTGTCCATGTGCTTCATTTGTCACCAGCTTCCTTCCTTCGCGAAACTGTTCACACCATTCGTACACTCTTGTCCGTGACATCGTTTGATCACCATACTGTGCTTGCAATCTTCTGAAAATTTCAGCTGGTTTAACTTTCTCCTTCACAAGAAATTTCATTACACACCGCTGCTCCACAGCCACAGGCACACTGCTTGCCGCCATGTTCGCTGCAACTGCTGCGCATACTCCAAATACGTCATGCTGGGCGCTAGTTACTTGAGAAGGAATACATTACGTCACCCGCAAGTTTCATCATGATCCGGCTCTTCATCGATTAATTGCGTACGAAAATCCTGATCAACCTTCAACAACCCTTGTATTTACAATAAGTAAGCTTGTACTCTGCTGCAAAAAAATGAAAAGAAGAGCGTTGAATGGCCAGGGAAATGGTGGAGGACGATTAATATATATGGTCCAGATGTGTCCGGGCAATAACCGCCCTACTCCAGGATGATGATGATGTGCCTGTTAACACAGATTGAGCTATTGTGGCGTGGTTTGAGGAACATCAGGATAAAGTTGAACACTTCCGTTGTGCAGTGTAATCACCGGACTTGAATATAATTGAACATCCGCAGTCCGTTTTGAAGACACAAATCTGGCGCAAATTTCCGCCTCATCTTCTCTCACGGAACTACGTGAGGTACTGCGCGTGGAATAGTGTAATATCCCATTTGCTACCATTCACGACCCCTATGACTCCATTACACGTTACATCAGAGGTGATCTGAGGGCGAAAGGTGGCCCAACGCCATATGAATGTAAGTTACATTTTTTCAGGTGTTTCTACAATTTTAATAACTAGCTGTATACTAGTGTATGTATGTTAACTCATTAATTTATGTAATATATCTAGTATTCTTGCCTGTGTGGTGCGTCAAGGTTTATTCTTTTCTAACTATATATTTAACAAACCCCAGGGTTTGTTTATTTATGTAGTCCTCTGGATTACTTCTTGAGCTGCTGCTTAAATCATTTTTTCTTTCTTCTTCTTGTTTCCGGTAAACAAGAATACTGAACACAAGAAGAAGAAGAAGAAGAAAAAGGAAGAACAAAAGTGATGTAAACACCAATTCAGGGAGTAATTCTGAGGACCACATGAATAAGCAAATAAGGTAGTTAGTAAATTATATAGCAGGAAAATAATAATCACACGACACAGGTAACAATATTCGCTATTTTATGTCTGTATATATTTATTTCATTAACCTTATTCTCTGCAAAGAAGGGTATTCTGTTAATATACAGAGGTTGTTCAGTCTATATTTGGTCAATTTCGACTTACCTAAAAATTTAGAAGAATCCATGGCGCCAGGTCTGTAAGTGCTCGATGTGTTTCCCTTGGTTCCTAACAATAGCCCAACAGCGTAATTTCTACTGTAATAGGCTTCTCTGAAGAACTGGGAGGGGAATCTTGTCCCATTCCCTTTGCACAGCTTTCCAAAGTCCATCCACAATAGTCCATAGGACTTGCATCTGGAGATTTAACAGGTACCTCATTGAAAGGTATCACCTGTATACCACTTGCCTCCTCCATATCCCTGTAGAATGCGAGGGACGATCGTGAGGTATGTGCTGAGGCCTTGTTCATGTGAATGCGCACCAGATTGGCATCATTTCCGTACACTATTGGAATCTCATGCTCGTAGATCGGCCGCATGATCTGCTCCTGAAAATACTGCGAATTTATTTTGCAGTTCTTCGCCACCCTACGAATCTTCAGTTTACCTCGGTAACAGTAGCCAGTAACGACCTTGAACCCTTTAGGGAAAAATTCTTTACAGACACGGACCCACCTTCTAAAGTTCTTGGCGCCTTTCTCTCGGTACATGATGGCTCTCGGTTTACCGCAGTCGGAAAGGTAAATCCATGCTTCATCGAGCATTACGACGTGCATCCACCTTTGTTTTGCCAGATGCTGTTCGTGCAGCTTCCGGGCGTTACACTTTCGTTCCTTTTGGTGAGAAGATGGCCGCGAACTTTCATGACTTTTTCCAACTTGAGTTGATGGTGTAACGTCCAGTTCACAGTCCCCAAAAACACGTCAAGACGATTAGCCATACACCTTTCTGTTTGCATTACCATTTTACGAAGTTTCCTCTGCATGGTGAAGGTGGCTTTGGTGCATTCCCGCTTCCTAGGCAACTTCGTTGGTGATCCAAATGGTGGAGCTTCGTTGCCCTTGTACTTTTTAATAACAATTTTTATTCCACTTAAACTGATGTTGCAACCATTCTTCTTGTACTGTTTTCTAATGACAGAAACACTAAAGTGGGAGTCCGCAACATAGCCTTCCCAAACCTGGCTTAGCTTGGGCGGAATTTTGGCCACAGAGCGGAAACCCACACACTTGTAAACAAATTTAACACAACACTCACAACAATGGTCCTGTTTTGTGCGTTATTGTCGTCCGCGCGGAAAAACAACTCAGTTCCCAGGAAGCCACTGCATAACACTGCAGGACGCCGCAAGCCAGATCGGGTGAGTCCATTCTGCCCGGGAGGGGGAAGGAACGAAATCGGCCAAACGTAGGCTGAACAACCTCTGTATAACTAAAAGATAGTTGCATTTTGGGTGTATTCTGAAAAGTTAAGTCCGACGTATTCATTCATTACTTTTTTTCCTTCAGACGAATCTTGCCTTCGCATAACGATCTGAGAACGATTGGTCGTGAGCTCCGTCATCTTGCGGATGCATTTGCTGAATCAGAGCAACGGCAACAAGTGCGACGAAGGGCAGAAATATTACAGTTGGAAAGTTTAAATGTTTCGAGCTTTACGGATATACTAGTGGGTTTATTTGAGGTATGCTCTTTTTTGTATTAGTTTCAAAAAAAAAAAAAAAAAAAAAGAAATCAGTGAAGTATAAATGATGTGTATATTCTCTTAATCGAACAGTGATATTCCTGTTCGATTTTTCTACTTTATCCTTCAAGCTATGGATGATCTGTTCATATTTGTGAAGTTTTAAGGCTAAACTCCACCAGGAGACTACCAACGACCGCTAGTTCTAAAAGAATGGATGGGCCTTTTATTATTATTATTATTATTATTATTATTATTATTATTATTATTATTATTATTATTATTATTATTATTATTATTATTATTATTATTATTACACTATGCAACACTCATTTTGTCCTTGTCTTATAATAGTGATTTCCTGTATTGTGACTTTGAAAGTGACTAGAAATGGTGTATTTTTTCCACGAAACTTCGCTTATGTAAGTAGTAGCATCGAAAATATGGAATTTGTCCTATATTAATTAATTTATATGCGCATCTTAAAATGTTTGTTGCGTTAAGTTGCATTTAAATTCGATTGAAGAACCTGCAAACACGGAGAGATTCGCGATAGAATCAACATGCATTGGGCAGTGTGTTTTAAGCCTATTTGTAAGGATTTAAAGGTACGTGTATATACAGGGTGGCCCAAAAGTACGTATTGCAATGATCAAGTGTAACATTCTAGTCTACGGGTGTATTTGCTTCGGCTCTTCCGAACTTAAGATGTAAGTAGAAACACATTAAGAACAAATAAAGAAGCTAAGTCTACCTGTTGGATAACAATAAGAAATGATATAAAATGCAATGAGCTGATCACTACGGTACTTTATATCTACTTTTGAGCCACCTTGTGTATTTATAACAAAAGAATATCCTATTATGCTGCAATTGTGTCATAGCATGCCTTTCTTATTAAACATTGCAGATATGAACTACTAATAGACAACCCTACTATCCTAACCAGATTTAAATGATCTTATTCGAGATTTAAGTCTGAGTAAAGATGGTAGGTTGGAACATAGTTGATAAATCAGTAAACGCAACAGCAGAAAGGAGACGGCACGAACAGTTTTCCAAATTTTTTGTATGAAAGCTGGATTGTGGTTATAAGTGTTTATGCTTTAAAGATACCCTGCATTCTGAAAGAGTGGCGTTCGTTTATAGACAGTTCGTATGGAAGTCTCAAGGTTGTGCATTTGCACAATGGGAATCAGCACCTGTCTATTCCTGTGATTCATTCCGTCTCTATGAAGGAAGACTAACAGCTTGAAGACCTTATTGGACAATTTAGAATATACAAAATATGGGTTGCAAGTAATAAGGAACTTCAAAATTATTGCCTTACTCATGGGTTTGCAGGGCGGTTTTACCAAATTCTCGTGTTACCTTTGTTTGTGAGACAGTAGTGATGCCGAGGCACAACGGGAATAAAACACTGTGAGGACACATAACGTAAAATACGAGCCACTTGTGGGATCCTGCAATGGCATTGTTACCACCTCTACACATTAAACTTGGCATTATCAAGCAATTTGTGAAAGCTTTGGATAGAGATTCTGACACATTCAAGTTTTTACAAGACATGTTTCTGCAGCTATCTCATGCTAAGATGGAGGCTGGAGTGTTTGTAGGACCGCAAATGATTATGATAGTCCAGTCCACTCAGGTCTTCACGTTGTTAACTGAGATTGAAAAAGAAGCCTGGAGCAGCTGTGTGGTAGTTTGTTCAGTGTTACTTAGGAAATTACAAAGCTGAAAATTATGTGGAAATTATGAACATGGTGACAAACCATGGCGAAACATGTTGGAGGATGTCACTTAAGTTACATGTTCTTGCCTCTCATCTGGACAGTTTTAAGGAAAATATGGGTACAGAGGAACACGGTGAGCGATTTCACCAAGACATTATGACTTTCGAACGCGGTTACCAAGAACAATATAACGAGAACATGATGAGGAACTACATCTGGGGGCTAATTCATGAAAATGATGATACGCATAAACGAAAATGCAGGAAAAGGACACATTTCTAAGGTATACACAGGTACACATGGATATCTATCATGGTCGCACGAAGGGGGCAGAGAGGGTCCCCCTGACTCACGACAATGTATACGTAATACAGCAAACCATGTATATTAAATACCAGAAATATCAAATGTAATATAACAGCCATGGAGATGGCCCCCTTAAAAAAATTCTTCGGGCGCCCCTGATATCTATGTACCCAAGTTAAGTATTTAAGTAGCCTACTCTTTTGATGTTATAATAGGGGTGTTGAGGAACTTACTACCAAATTTAAATGCAATGTCTAGTATATTTCATAGCGTTATGTTTTTTCAAACAAATCGATGTTAAACTTACAAAAGCGAAGTTTTATGAGAATTATGCACATTTTCGTAAATGTTTAATGAATATGGCTAAGGAATCAACAATAGCAACCGAAGGACAAAATTTTCTTTTTTTAAAGTGTTGCATAGTGTTATTATTCTGAACTACTTGAGTTGCTGCTGATAGGAGGACCAAAGACCCACCTGTTGTTTTACCGGTGTCTTTAATGTCAATCACTTGCTAAAGTTTAGCCGTCGAAGTTCACCTTTTGAATATTTCCAGAATACTTGTGAATATGTTATTTTGTATGTTTATAGTGGATAAAAAGATGTATCTTAAAGTTTTGATAGTCCATGACCACGGGTTCTTGTTCCTGAGTTTCCGGTGGAACTATTTTGGGTTTTGTTGAAAATCATTATTCTGTTTCTTTCGAGTAGTCATTTTCTTGTACCTGCGTAACCTTCTTGTGTATACAGGTAATTGCTGTGTGAGTTTATCCATAACTTACGTGATTGTGGAATCAGTTATGTCCCTGTTTGTGATGATTTAATTGCGTTAACTTTTTTTCTTCAAGTTGATTGATTTATTTCCTTTTTCGTATTGTCAGCTGGCCGATTTTTGTCATTAACGAGTTTATTCGTTTTTCAAGCCGAGTTTATCATTTGGGTGTCTTGTGTGCGTGGGCTTCTTTTGTAGTATTTGTACTAACTGGCTTCTCCAGTTTTTCTATATTTCTTTATCTGCGTTACGTTCATCACTGTAACTGTATCACAGTAGGTGACATAGTGAAATCGTTTTGGATTTTCACATTCATTGGTATAGTTTGGTATAATCTGAGTGCTTAGTGAATAGCTTTATTGAATCTCTCGTCAATATTTTTTTTTTTTATTATTATTCCCTTAGTGGAGATTTTTCATTCGTGTTCATATGGATATATTTGTTGTAAAGAGCACAGCATTCTGCGTGAATATCCTTCATAAATTTGGTGTCTTGTATATCCTTTTTTGTTGTTTCGTTAAACTATGAGTCTGTGTCGTCTGTTGTCGGGTTCTCAGATGTCGTTAATCTTACGTTATGTGGACCATTTTCTTAATCATTTTCGCCATTGATTTCTTTTCGAATTTTGTTTATTTCTACTTCTGTGAGCAGGTTGTTGTTGAGATTGTTCTGTTTCTTTCTACCAGGTTTTACTTGCTAACTTCTGTGAATAATTCTTTGTAGACTTCAAGGAATAGCTGGTTCGTACGTTTCCTGTAGTCTGTCATGTTGGTTTCTAGTTCTGTACTTGGAAAGCAACATATGACATCTTTATTCATATCTATAGACCATTTGATCTTATTTTCCATTGCCCACTTTGGTCATTCTTGGTTCATTAACCGTTAAAACACTTGCAGTAAGTGAAGCTTGTTGCTGTTTGGTGCTTCCTAGATCTTGGCTGTTCGGAATCTTGCCGGCTGAGGACCGCCTGTTCAGCGCCCGACTACCACCGTTTCGCTTATTGTCATATCCATTGGTGGCTCCAGAAGTGCCCTGACGCTCTTCAAGTAGCGGCTTTTTAATGCTAGCTTTTCTTGAAATTGTCTCCATTATTGACAGGTGGCTGGCTGCATTTTATACCTACTACCAGGGGTTTTATGGCTGCCCTTAACATGAGGATACAGACGCCGACTAGGGTGCCGCTCTCTGTGGGTACCGTTGCGCCTGAGTTTTCGACCCTTTTATGTTGAGGAGCTGTGCTTATTTGATGGTGGCACATGCTTACCATATCACAGCGTGAATACGGGTTTATGTGTTTTAGGTGAGGTTTCGGCGTCACCGTAGCCTCGACACGCTCTGATTTCGCTGTCGTTCTGGTCGAGGGCTGTTTATTGGTTATACGCAATGGATCCCTATACTGGAGGCCTTTCCCACTATCCACCATTTGTGGATTTCATTTACCCTAAGCTAAGTTCGCCTGTAGCATGTAGGGGTGTTATAATTTCATTCACTGATCGTATTGATCTTTGTAGACACTAAATGAATAAACAATATCCCTTCTTGTCTGAAAGGACTACAAATGAAGACTCAGTAAGACGATGAGTACGTAGGAATATAAGCGAATCTGCAGTGAGGTGCAACTGGTGTTGTTGAGCATCTTGGCTATCACTTTGGCTCAGAGATGCTGTTAATAGTATTAACTTGTATTGCTTTCTGTTGAGTGCTTTCGTCTGGATACGTGATTGAGACCTATTTTGATGAATGATGTACACTGGGAGCTGTGACGAAATGATATTCTTGTTTGTTATACCAAGGATCTTTGATAGTTTGTGAAGAACAGCTTGGAGTCTTCAGTGAACATCTTGTTAACGGGAGACAAGGCTGAAGCTCTGATGAAATGTCTGAATTCTAGATAGGAACCCGTGACCTTCTTGATAAATAGACAACTGAGGCAGTTGAGCAGAAGAGCTAGAACTGGAACCGGGAACTCCTGGAAGATTGTAGCAACCTATGTTGCTGTTAGATGATGATCCAGTGCTGACACGAGCTCGGGACTTTTGAATGGTTGTTGATGATGTAATGGAAAATAAGAACAGAGGAGCAGACGCTAGATACAGTCTCCATGAACTGGAATAGGAAGAACAGAAGCTAGAGCACGATTGCAGGGAAACAGACGACATTGCATTGTATCTCTCTCTGATTATGGATGGCAACTGGCGCTTGAGATGACAAGGCATCATCCTGATGCGACAGGACTTGGAGCTTTGTGGCTGCATATCAGTTCCGCAGGTGTCTGAGATCTGTAAGGTAACATTTCACAAGAGAAAATAACATTGTAATGTTATTGTATCGTGTGATTACAAAACATTTTATTAGGTTTTAATGTGTTTCCCCTCATTTTTATTTATTTTATTTGTCCGTCTTTCAATATTAGATAAGGAAAACAATATCAAATGCATGTAGACTAAAACAATTTCCTTGAAATTTATTAGGACTACTGTGTTTTTTGTTGAAAGCTACTTAACGTAAATTAATTTTTGGTAGAAGAAAAGAGACTATTTTGCTTCATAACTGTTGTGTTTATTTTGTTTTTAGTGGTTAACGACCCAGAAAGAAAGGAATGATACTTTTCAGCCGTTGTTAGATGGAATCTTATAATAAGAATTGTAACCGGAAACGTTTTGGTTAGTGAAAATTGAAACTGTTCTGTGATGTAGTGGCCTTGTAATCATACTGTAACCCATATGTTGTGATAGTTGTGTTAGTGTGTGACTTCGTTAAGATTTAGTGTAATGAAGTTAAGGAAAATATCTCAGATAAGTTTTAATGTGAATAGCAGAAGTTTTAGTGAAATCTTTCCCTTTTTATTTAAAGCGTACGTGTTTTACTCTGAAACTTATTCACGAGCCTTTTGCACTTGGCTCTAAGAAGTCATCATAGTTGTACTATTTATGATAAATGGCCGAAAACGGACCTTGCTAGATTATCTTAAAATATAAATTGAATATAATCTTCCCTCAAAAGAAGGCTAATATATCGTGTTTGATGAAAATAATCTAGATATTGGAGGTAAAACATTTCCGGTTTCCGCTTACAGCAATACTTCACCCTCTTAAAACTGTAAAAGACATTACTTCGTTGATAAATACAAACTTACGCGACGCCAACCCTTGCCTAGGGATGTACCGATACTTTTGGACACATTTCTTATATATTATCAGGAATTCTCAGAATAATAAAATGATCAACATTGTAATAGCGTGAGGCTAAAATTTGACATACAAAGACAAAAAGCACAATTTCATATTAGATTTCACACAAAATATATATTTCCTCTAAACTTAATCCATCTCACATAAAATGAACTAAAAAGCAGCAAATACTTACATAGTGTAAACTTAATTCTAAGAGTCTGTGATTGATATTTAGTGAGATAATGTATTTCGATAGTTACATTGTATTTACTAGTCTCTACTACATACGTATAATGCAAACGGATAATACCGTTACAAATTTCTATTATTTACAAAGTTATGCGTGCTGAATACGGATGTACTGATATATCGGTAACGGTAATATCGGCCACTTTTGGGAGTATCGGTATCGGCAAATGGACACCAATATTTACCGATACATTTTCCGAACTATTTTCAATTAGTTTAACGAGACATTTATCTTGCAATGCAGTGCATTCCAAGAAATGATGATCTATCGTGGTAGAAACAACATGCATAGTTTTCCGGGGGCGCGGTGGCTCAGTGGTAGAGCGTTCACCTCTGGTGCTTGGGGTCCCTGGTTCGATCCCAGCTCGCGCCGTGTGGACTTTGTGGTGGACAAACACCGTGCTCATGGGTTTTCTCGGAGTTCTTCCGTTTCCTCCCACTTTCTTCACTCCACCATTTCATTCATTTTCCATCATCACTATCTCCTTTAGCCTAACCTGCATAAACGTGGGACGTAAAACTTAGTTTTTTATTTTATTTTAAAAGTTTTCCTTTACTTGTACAACTTGTGAAGAAATATTTCAGTGCTCCACTATCATCAGTTGAAAGTGAACGTCTCTTTAGCGTTCGAGGACATATATACGATAATTTAAGAAGCAGAATGAAACCTGAAACAGCTGAAGCAATTATGTTTCATCATTGTGATTTGCGTTTATTGAATTTCAACTACCAGAAAATAGAGTTAGTGTAACAAGTGGTGGCAAAGTTCTAAATCGTGTTCAAATATTTCGAAACTACTGCAAATGAATGGAACTTTTGAAGTAGACTTGTTTAGTTTTTATTTTTACTAACTTTTTCCAAATTTGAATAGAATATAGAATTTACTTCTTTTTATTTTGTTACGTTAATTTTTCAAAGTCATACAATTACAATCCAGTGGCTTGTAACACTGCATTTACAAAAAAAAATATAATTGTACAATAACATTACTTTCAGAATTGGAAGAAAGTTCTCATCAGGTTTTTCGTATGTCATTTTTGAATTATATAGTTTTTATGCGAGACGGATGTATTACAGATTTCCTTGATGTGATTAACAATCCTTTTGTAAAAAATATGAATTCCGAAAAGCGAACTGAAGGTTAAGAATTAGTTTATAACAATACATCAACTGTTGAAAATATCTTGTAGAAAATTTTCACTGGCTAAAAACAATTAGTTCTAAAATTAACCCTCTTATCTTTTTTAATGATATAGACAGCAACACCTGGTTCAGCACTAGGGTAATGATATAGACAGCAACACCTGGTTCAACACTAGGAATGTACCGATACCACTTTTTCACCGATTTCCAATACCGATACCGATACCGATACTTTCGCTTAAATATAGTTTCGAAATATTTGAACATGATTTACTGCTTTGCCATCACTTGTTACACTAACTCTATTTTCTAGTAGTTGAAATTCAGTAAACGCAAATCACAATGAAGAAACATAAGTACTTCAGCTGTTTCAGATTTCATTCTACTTCTTAAATTCTCGTATATATGTCCTCCAATACTAAAGAGACGTCCACTTTGAACTGATGATGGGGGGCACTGAAATATTACTTCTCAAGTTGTAAAAGTAAAGGAAAACTATTTGCATGTTGTTTCCACCACGATAGAGGATCATTATTTCTTGGAATGCATTCCATTGCAAGATAAATGTCTCGTTAAACTAATTGAAAATAGTTCGGAAAATGTGTCGGTAAATATCGGTGTCCATTTGCCGATACCGATACTCCCAAAAGTAACCGATATCATCGGTACCGATATATCAGTACATCCCTACCCATGCCAAATATAGAGTATATTTCAACCCAGTTTTGTCAAGTGGAAAGTAAGATGAAGCTCTGTAAGTGTGTGTGCAGCGAAACTATGATTCTAGCAAGATAAATCTATTATGAAAATGCAGAGTATTGACCTGATTTAGATTTTTTTCTTTAGGATGGGAAACGATCGTTGAAAGTACACATGAAGGATGCGATTAGTACAGAATAAATAAAAATGACAGAGATAGGCGGTAGTTTGAGATAAATAATGTAGAGAAATGTGTTAGTTCATAGTGAGTGAGAACGACAGTCATGGTGTTGGTTCGAAATAAAAGGAAACGTGAAAATTATTATCTATCTATTAAAATGCTACAATTTCAATTAAAGCGCCTCAGCTCCAACCTCTAGCTTTTGATTTCAAATCTTTGATTTATGGTTATTTGTAATTTCACGTTTAAAAAAGACAAATATTTTAAACTATGTATACTTTTAATAAATTATTTAAATAGAACTTTTTCACAAGGTTTATTTCTTAAAATGTTTATTGTTCAAAGCCTTTGTATTTTAATAATTCTTCTCCAAAATCAATGCAAATGAATTATGCTGCTATCTTTGGGGTTTTTTAAAACTATAAGTTTGTGGGCCAATCCTTTCGACAATGAGATCTCGGAAACTACAGGCTCTAGAAAGATGACTTTTTCACTGATCGATTGCAAATTTTGTGTAGATTGTCCAGTTCTAATTGAATATTTAAAAAAAACATGACCATTATTTCTTTATTACATTTTTACGGGTACACTGGAAGTGTTGAAATTTAAGAAAAAAGCACCACATCCTACGCATTATACATTCCAACACCATATTGTTGTATATAGAGGTATGTATATATCTCAGGCGTTTGCTTCATGGCCAAATAATAATGAAAAAGGAAGAATAACCATTTCTCCAGTCTAAGATTAATCTTTATTTTTGGAGTGTTTTGCACAATGAACACCATATATATATATATATATATATATATATATATATATATATATATATATATATATATATATATATATATATATCACATTATAATTAATTGTGTATGTAATGTATTTGCTTATTACATATTGCATGCAAGAAGAAAGAAAACACTGGTCATACGTGAATTAGAAACTCCAACCGGAAGTAGGCTCAAATCTTGCAAACGGTGCGAGATATTGAGAAATAATAATCGAAAAAATCTCCCCTTTATAATACCCCTTGCCTTTTTTAAATCAAGACGTCTTTCACTTGTTCTGTAAAGGAACATGTACAGATGTTGTGAGGAATGAGTAGGAGGTTTATGCTCATATGCGAATGATGCGCTGTGTAGAGAGCGCAGGTTCAACTAGTAGGTTAGTAATTCGATATTGTTTTAATGACACAAAAGTTCATCCATTAGCGTTCCACATGATTAGTCGTTTGTCGGAAGAGCCATGCCAATTTAGAGACTTCTGTCGGGAGGGCTATGTCACTGTAGATAACTTTCCAAAATCGTGTGGTTTGCAAAGAGATAGTTATTTCTTTTGAATGTCATACTTTACCTGTTGCAGATGCTTTGCAGGCAGCGGGCCTTCTTTCGATACTTATATATTGTATCCAGGTGGTTACTTCGCAGAAACTTATACGTCGTTACTCTGGAGCTGTGAAATTTGCTTGAAAACTGAGAGGAAGATTGTGATCTTTCAATTGAAAGCCTGTTCTTTTTATATGCAACAATTTGCATTTCTACATGTTTTGAAGGTCTTTTATATGAAACCTAAATTAGCTGGAATTTGTATACTCCCTGGTTTTTAATGACCGCAGTGATTACTTTACAGAATTACACCGAATACGTGACAAAATTCAGATTCTGTAATTGAGACAAATTAGATTAAAATACAAATTAACATAATTCATCTGCTGATATTAAGACAGTTTGGTGCTGAGCAGAATAAGGTCTTTTATATGAAACCTAAATTAGCTGGAATTTGTATACACCCTGGTTTTTAATGACCGCAGTGATTGCTTTACAGAATTACACCGAATACGTGACAGAATTCAGATTCTGTAATGGAGACAAATTAGATTAAAATACAAATTAACAGAATTCATCTGCTGATATTAAGACAGTTTGGTGCTGAGCAGAATAAGATAACAAATTAAAATTGAATCAAGAAGTTGTTTGCATTGATGCAGGATTCACTTGCCCATTACCGGATAAGGTACTATTATACAAAATAAAACGAAAATGTGAACGTCTCCTTGAACTTCGAAATTCCTCGTTGTATATAATCTTTCAAACATTATATTTATAATTTTTTTTCTATCTTTTTCCCCATAATTTCATTACAGTAAAGAGTGATATTAGAATACTAGTGCACACTAGAATTCAGTTGGTTTAAGTGGTTAAAAACTTCCCTTTCCAGTTCACAACAAAACAGGATATTGTATGTACCTGTAAAGTAAAATTTGATACTGTTTATTATATCATTTCTGCTTCCTTACTTAAATATTGAATTGCTTTGTTGTATCTGCTTCAAATATTTAAAGGTAACTAATGCATTTCTGTAATTTGTCTTCGATAAGATAAACGAAGTATACTTCACTAATAATATTTATATTGCAGGAGGGAGGTGTAACATGGGAGCGAGTTGTGCTCCTATTCTTTTTCTGCAGTGATGTAGCAATTATTGCCCTAAGGAAGAAAATAGGAGATGTCTTTCATAAATTGATTGAGTGGAGTCTAAGTTTTATCATGAGTAAACTCGCTGCTTGGGTACAAGAAAATGGAGGTTGGGTAAGTTTGAAATGCTTGTTTCGTAGTTTCAGTAAAATATGTAGAAAGATTGTGAAGCGAATTGTAGACACCAAGAAATTTGAATTAAGTAAGTCAGTTTAAAGTAGTGAATAGAATAGTCTTCACACATTTTGCATAATTATTATATTGTTTTGATGCATGTGACCCGCCGAGGCTTGAAGAGTTGTCAGTGACACGACATGAGTGATACGGGAAATTTTCCGAAGGACATAATGCTGATGTTAGGTGAGCATGTGATGTCTGTGTAAATATATAAGTGTACCATTTATCCTGAAACGTCTTGAAAGTTTTAAACTTTAAAAAAAATAAATAAATAAATAAAAATAAATTTCGTACGATGCAGTTGTTTGACATAGTCTGTAATACAATCAGATTAAGTGTTGCCAAGCCAACATAAAGTTATGTTTTCTCAACTGACAACAGATTATTACATATTTCAGACGTACATGTTAAATGAAAACTTAAAATATCACATTTATTGTTAAATAATGCAAGCTAAGGACCCTGCAATATCACAAACATCCAATTCTGGAGGTCTCTGCAACTGTAATAACGTAACTGAGAGGAATGGGACAATACACATCCGAAGTACAAGGCTCATGTCAAAAGAAGAGTCTGTTTGATTATTGCAAAGAAATTAAAAGGGTTATTCGTAAGTATTACAATATCCAGAACCTAAACAGCAGACGCGTGTATACGCTGTGATCGACCGTAAATACAAAGTCAAATTATCCGAAAAGGTAGTGTGACAAGCAGACTGACACTTTGGGCAGAACTTCATTAGTATCTTCAGTCAGCTCTTAGTAGCAATAACGATGAGTGCTCAAGAACATCTGATACGTTGATCGTCACTTTTTATGTTCGAACTCAGGTATAACGTTGCGGCAACAAGCCCAGGTTTTTTCAAATCCTGCCAACAAGAGATAGAAACAGCAGTGACTGACTTTGTCTAAGGACAAGACGTGGTGTCGACGCATCGAGGAACCTGCAGGAAGGTGGCTCCAGACAGTCCAGTTATACTTTCCCTTGAATGTTAACCTGCTTTCATTTGCTGTATATTTACGAGAATAATGCAAGATTTATGACTTACCCTTGCATAGAAAGAAATATTGTTCGTTCTGTACAAGTACATACCTTGGCTAGTTTTCTACATAGTCACCACGAAACTTTAAGAATTTTTGGTAGAGTGGCATAAACTTTTGTAGACCCTCTGTGTAGGAAGTTGTCACGTGCGACTTCAGCCAGTCAAGAATTGTATCTTTAGAACTTCACTACCACTGAAATGTTGCGAAGTCAACAACTTTTTCAGGGGAAGTAACAATTTAAAAAACAAAGAAAAAAGTTAGTCAAGCTTTCCCATCAGAATTTTCGAATTGTGAGCATGTACAGACGTCTTCAATCAGAATTTCAAACCGTAACATTCCTCTTCCCCTGTTTTGGATGGTGCGTCGCAGATAAGGCAGTATTTGGCAATACATATTCGTTGTGATATCAGGTACAGTCTGTCGTCTTGTGTTGAGAAATCGAACCTCAGACTTCACCTTTCGTTTGGCAGGATTATATATATATATATATATATATTAGGGATGGCCAAAATTTTCCGGAATCCGGATTCCGGAAATTTTGTTTTCCGGAATCGGAAAATTTACTTTCCGGAATTCAGAAAAATTCCGGAATTCGGAAAAATTCCGGAATTCAGAAAAATTCCGAATTTCGGAAAAATTCCGGAATTCAGAAAAATTCCGAATTTCGGAAAAATTCCGGAATTCAGAAAAAATCCGGAATTCGGAAAAATTCCGGAATTCAGAAAAAATCCGGATTTCGGAAAAATTCCGACATTCGGAAAAAATCCGGAATTTAGAAAAAATCTGAATTTTTCCGATTTTACTTTCCGGATTCCGGAAAGTAAAAATTCTGGAATTGCCCATCCTTAGCTAGTAGCTGTTAAAAGTAAACACAATAATGAATAGGCTATATATACTGTATTAATTTCTTGTAGTTGGATATGTCTTTATCATTTACGTAGACAATTGCTGCTGCAGTTATTTACTACTTTATGAGAAAGGTCTTATTTTCACACACAAAAAAGTCGCCAGTATGTCTCAAACATTATCGCGTTCCCACCTGCAGCTGCTCCAAAGCACTGCAAACTACTTTTTAACCAGGCGAAAGGCAGTGAAGGAAAATAAATCTCAACAAATATTCTAATAACATTCGCTTATTGTCAACATACCTACAGTGAGCGCAGAAAGTGTTCGTACACCGTGCATACTTTGTATTGAAAACAGCTAGCATGAGAACGGGAGGTGGAAAATATATATATATAACCAGAATTAAGACTACACATTCATACATTTTATTTCTATATACAAGAGAAAGGCCAAACAAACACAATCACTGTTTTGTTCAGAAGAAAGAGAGAATTCCTTTTTTGTAAACGCAAAAAGTCACCGTACACTTCTGCTTGAATTAATGCTTATAAAGTATATTACGTTATTTAATATTTTGTGGGATTACCCTGTGCGTTAATGATTGTCTGTAGTCTTCGTGGCATTGATTTCACCTGTAGTAGTTCGTAGTTCTGTAGTTTCGGGACTGATTATGTCCCATTCTTCTTGAATAGCTTTTCTTAGGCCTTCTTTAGTAGACAAGCTGTGCCTTCTGATTCTTGTCTCCAGAACAGATCATAGATGTTCTATGGGGTTCATGTCTGGGGATTGGGGAGGTGTGCGAAGCTGTTTCAAGGTATTATAGAGTCAGGGGCGGATCCAGAGGGGGGCGATCGGGGCGATCGTCCCCCCCAAGAAGAAACTTTCTTATTTTATATATAAATAAACCCATCCATAATAAGTTTGGAGCTCTTAAAAGTAGCAGGATATATCCAATATATTAAAAAACATACATAAAAAATACATAAACATATTAAATTATAAAATAACAATATACAAAATATTCATCATCATCATCATAATAGGTATTCTGCCTTTATTGGCAGGTCACTTGCCGCAGCTGAGAACCTTTCATGCTCCACGGTCCTCTGCTAACCTTTTCGTCTTCGCGTATGATCTTTCTGTTTTAATATCATCCATTAATTGTAGTCTCCTTCGCCCCCTCCCTCTCTTTCCCGCCACCATACCCTCTAGGATGTCCCTCATGATACAATCTCTTCTTAGGCAATGTCCCAACCAGTTTCTCTTCCTCTTCCTAATAATATCTAGAAGTGCTCTTTTCTCACCCACCATTTCTAACACTCTCTCATTCGTTTTCCGCTCGACCCAACTAATTCTTTCCATTCTTCTCCACACCCACATTTCGAAGGCTTCCAGTCGATTTTCGTCACCTTTACGTAATGTCCACGTTTCCGCCCCATACAGTACAACACTCCACACGAAGCATTTTATGAGTCTTTTTCTTAACCCTTTGTTCAAGGTCCCACAAAACAGACTTTTCTTTCTTTTAAAGGCTTCTTTCGCCATTCCTACCCTTGCTTTTATTTCACGTTCGCATTTCATGTCATTACTAAGAATTCTACCCAGGTATCGAAAACTATTCACTTGTTCTATTTTCTCCTCTCCTACTTTTATATTTGACACAGACCCCTTCGTTCCAATCACCATGGCTTTTGTCTTTCTAACATTTATTTTCATCCCATATTCTTCAAAGCCCTTTCTAATTTTTTGTAACATTTTATTGATTTTCTTTTCAGATTCTGCAACAAGCGCCATATCGTCTGCAAATCTTATACATCTAATCATTCTACCTCCTACCGAAATGCCATCATCATCATGTAGGCTCTTTTTCACTATCTCTTCTAGATAGACATTAAATAGTGTTGGCGAGAGGCAGCATCCTTGTCGAACTCCCCTTCCAATTGCACTCTCTTCCGTCAGTTCTTCCCCTATCCTAACACTTACTTGTTGGTTCATGTATAAGTTTCTTATTAGTCTTCTATCTTTCCATTCCAACCCTATCTTCGTTAGAACTCCCAACAACAATTCCCAATTCACGCGGTCAAAAGCCTTTTCAAGATCAATAAATATAACATACACCTCTTTCCCTTTTTCTATAAATCTTTCACCGATCGCCCTTAATAATCCAATTGCATCTCTTGTGCCCTTGCCTCTTCTGAGCCCGACCTGCTCCTCCTCAACCTCTTTATTTGTTCTTTCATATAACCTTCTGTTCAGTATTCGGAGCAGAATTTTAGCTGCATGAGATATGAGACTAATAGTTCTATAATCCTCACATCTCTTTGGGTTCGATTTCTTAGCCATCGGTATCATGATCGTTTTTAGAAAGTCTCTTGGCCATTCTCCTGTTTCATATATTTCATTGCATAGTCGCCACAATTCTTTCTTTCCCTTGTCTCCTATATTTTTAATGAATTCTATTGGTATGTTATCTATTCCTGTTGCCTTTCCATTCCTAATCTCGGATATAGCCTTTTCAAACTCATCCCGAAGAATACTAAATCCTTTATCATTATGTAATTGTTCAATAATTAACATAAGCAGGCATTCATTAATTTATATTAATATAATAATTAACAAAACTAATAAGCGGTTGATTGATGACTCAGTGGTAGAGTTTTCATCTATGGTATTCTAACCCAGGACATGTGGGTTTTCGATGGCTAATTTTGTGTTCGAAAATTTTCCCGGTGGTACTCTTGGTTCTCTTTCTTATATTTGTTCCATCATCACTCATTAACGAATTTAGTTTATCAAAACTCTATAGCCATATATTCATTCTGTCCGTCAGTGAAACAAACAGTCTCAAGAACTATCTGATGGATTACCAATCAATTTTGGCCATGATGTACAGAGTCAATAGTTAAGAATCGAGTTCCCTGATGAATGTAATATTCAAACCGGAAGCGGTACAAACCACCATTTCCGGTTTTAACGTTAATCATTATATAGTAAATATGGTAATAGATAGCGAGAAGCGGTTTCCAGTAATCGACATATATAACATTCATGTAGATAGAATGTTACCCAGTTTGTGCATCTGCTGAAAATAATGAGCTTAGGTATTTAGAGAGCATTTTCCGCTTTAGAAAATGTGTGCTTGGTAAAGAATGTAGAGAATTAGCTGAGCCAGGCACGTAGCTAGAATATGGTAATAGGAAGGAGGGGGGGGGTCTGTCACGAAATACTGTGGTTATTTACCAGGGGCTCAATCATTCTAAACTATTTTATTGGCAACATATATTGGTTCGTTTATCCAAGATTTCTAATGGGGGCATGATATGAAATACTGTGGTTACACACCAGAGGCTCGATCAATCTAAATATTTTACTGACAACATACCCATATTGATTGGTTAGGACAATAAAATGAGGATATATTAGTAAGTATTTTAATAAGAAGCTATGAAGAAATCTCGAGCAAAAGAATATAAAAAAAAGTATTGAAAAAGATATCGTCTTCCGAGGTCATTCGAACGGTGTCGAGAATTTTGCGTCTGGGAAATTTGCGCCCTACCTCAAGAACAGGGAAAATTGCGCCTGCGATGTACCTCCACCGGGAAGTTTGAGCCCTGCGAAATAAAAGAACCTATTGGAGCTTACGCATTTGCTCGGAGGGGCTGACATTACAGCATAAACAATCCTCCCCCCACAACCATGCCATTTGTGATTTATTTTCATTGTGGCTATATAAGGGGAGAATAAACTTCAATATAAGCCAAAAGAACACAACGGATCAACGCAATCACTGCTTCTTCCAGAGATGATTTTGGGGGAACACTGGCCTCCCCAGAGCTCTCAGAGTGCCCCCTCGGAGGAGACCAAAATAATACGTCTATAATATAATAATAAATAGAATAGTACCAGCAGTGACCCCCCTCCGGAATACTAAATGTGCCCCCCGGAACATTTTTCCTGAAAGAACGACTGAACGCAATTGTGTGTTTGAAGTGTAATTCCAGCAAGTAAACACACTGTACATAGTTTTCTTGATAATATTACTGAACTGATTTTACATTCACTGTACATTTTCTTTTCTATATTTTGTGTCCTGAAAAGCCAAACAACTCGCAAGGATTGTGAACAGAGATATCTGGGTAGAGCCAAACAGCCTTTTGTAGATTAAATTATACTCTTTGATTAAATTAATAAATAATTATATATCAGTCATTTATACTTTTATTGTAAATTTTGTAGTATAATGAAAAATTGTATTTGTATGGATTGCCCTTTAGTGAACTAAAATTGTATTTTTTTCATTTGTTCGGAATATTATAACGGATGGAGTAACTCACTGAGACGATGAGAGGCAAGCCTAGTTCAAGTGCGAGTAGAAGTTACTTTACACAATACAATAATAAGTTGAATTGTAGGGCGCTAACATCCCAGTGCAAATATACACCCTTCATTCCAAAAGAAACCGAACTTTTGAAAACAAATAGTACCACTAGTGCCATCTGTTGTAATATTTTACCGGTAGATGGCGTAGTCCCTCATTGACAACTGGTATAAATGTCATGACATTTGGATTCACGGCAACAAAGTTATTGCATTTCAACTGTCAGTGTGTTGTGTACATCGGTCGGAAAATGAGTTTCAAACAACGAGCTGCAATTGAGTTTTGTGTTAAACTGGGTAAAACTTTTAGTGAAACGCACCAAATGCTACAAAATGCATATGGTGATGAGTGTCTATCCCGTACGCAAGTTTACGAATGGTTCAGGCGATTCAAATCGGGTAGAGAGACGCTGGATGATGACGAAAGATCAGGCCGTCCCAGAATCGGATTATCGGAAGAAAACATCGAGAAAGTGCGTGAATTCATCAAACATAACAAAAAATCGTCGATGAAAGTTATTGAAATGGAATTAGGCATTCCTCAAACAACCGCATACCGCATTTTGACCGAAGTTTTGGGCCTTAAGAAGGTTAATTCGCGGTTTGTACCACACAAACTCACCAAAGACCAAAAAGTTGATCGAATTGCGCATTGCAAAGGCATCGTTAAAAGTGCTCGGCAGGATCGAAACTTCTTGAAATCGATTGTAACTGGTGACGAGACGTGGTGTTTTAAATATGAGCCCGAAACAAAGCGGCAAAGTGCTGAATGGAGAGCGCCGGATGAAGGAACACCCAAAAAAAGTCGCTTGGTGAAGTCAAAAGTTAAGGTGATGCTGATTTGTTTTTACGATTCAAAAGGAATTATCCACAAAGAATTTGTTCAGCCCGGCCAGACAGTCACTGGAGAGTTTTACTTGGGCGTCATGAACCGTTTGCTGGCAAGAATTCGTCGTATTCGGCCCGAATATCGCGAAATCGGCAGTTGGACTCTTTTGGACGATAATGCACCATCACATCGTTCGCGACTTGTAACTGAATTTTTGGTCAAAAATCACATTATTCGGTTGTATCATCCGCCCTATTCACCAGATCTCGCTCCGTGCGATTTCTATCTGTTCCCGAAACTGCATTTGGCGATGAAAGGAAAGTGGCACGCATCGATTGATGCCATTGAGAAGGCGACGACCGCCGTCCTAAAGACCATTCCAATAAAGGACATGGAGAAGTCGTTTGACAACTTGTTGGAGCGTGCAAACATGTATATCGATGCAGAAGGGGAATACATTGATTAATAAAAATGATTTGTTCCAAAATGTACATTGCTTTTTTGTTTTTTTAAAACGTTCGGTTTCTTTTGGAATGGAGGGTGTATAGCCGGTGCATTTCCCCCTCTTTTTGTGGTAGGGCGCAAATTTCCCGGGCGCAAAATTCTTTCATTCAAGGAAAATATAATGTCCGTGAAGTTGACAAGCCACTTATGTCAGACTCCAATTTCGACTTTAAACGTCGCTAGTGCTACGTTAGTGTTCGATAGTGACGCAAATCGTTAGTACTCCAACTGCATGCCAACACGCCCACTTCTAAGAATCATCTCAAAAATGAGGTTAACCGTTAGAGCAAGTAAGTGCTCATTGGTGCCATTAACATTAACGTTAATGCCTCCATCGTACGGCTCTTTGAGTAATAATAATACCACGGTTTTTGCTAGTCTCAATGCGTCCCTATATTCTCGCGAACATTCTGACGTGCCCAAGTTAGTTACTTTTTTTTTGGGACTATTGTTTATCTGTTATTGTTTATTGTTTATTGCTAGTCTGCAGAGTAGTCCTTACATTAATATGCCATTGTCCTTGATAATCATTGCGTATTTACAAACAATTTGTTATTACTGTTAGAAAATATCAAAAAACAACAGATAAAATCTACTACTTAACGGTTCATATTTTTCTTTTACAGTACATAAACGATTAATAATAATAATAATAATAATAAGACTATTCCAGCATAAAAGTTATCAATTGCATCACACTGGCAACAAGCGACGCATATTTTAACTTCATAAAAAATCGTTTCTCACGATTTTCTGGAAAACTACGTATGATAACATCTTCATTATGTCAAGTTGTTTATCTCAGTGTGATATATGTCTTACCTCTGGACAATATCACACTAAAACAAAAATTAAATATTAGGAATACATCGTACTTTTGGACTACATCTCATTAACCATGGGAAGATTGAGTAGTGTATACTTTAGGATGTAAGTTTCAGCTTAACTTGCATCATACATTCTTAGGATTACAAAAAGGAAATTTGTTCGTTTGCATTTGAACAAAATTCTTAGGATTACAAAAAGAAAAAATAATTTTTCCGAATTCCGGAATTTTTCTGAATTCCGGATTCTTTCCGAAATACGGAATTTTTCCGAATTCCGGATTTTTTCCGAAATCCGGAATTATTCCGAAATCCGGAATTTTCCCGAATTCCGGATTTTTTCCGAATTCCGGAATTTTTCTGAATTCCGGAATTTTTCTGAAATCCGGTATTTTTCCGAATTCCGGAATTTTCCGATTTTACTTTCCGGATTCCGGAAAGTAAAAATTCCGGAATTGGCCATCCCTAACATATATATATATATGTATATATGTATGTATATATGTATGTATATAACGGCAGTCATTTCAACTTACTGCTACTCGCAAGTACGCAACTTCTCACTGATAATTATACCTCTGATGCAGGTACAGAATATTTGAGCATGCTTTTCCGCACGTGAGCTTCATCATTATTGCCAATTCTGTCTTTTTTTTTTTTTTTTTTTTTAAATGGCTCCTTGCTTTTTGTCTTGCGCTTAGTACTTTAGTGTCCAATTCTATGATTACGAAAGACGCATTGCAAATAAATAGAAACTGAGTTACAAGCAATTGAAAATTTAATATTAAAAAGAAAAAAAGAAAAAGAAAAAAGATTAGATGGGTATCACTGCAACACTGTTTAAAATTAGGTAATTGCGAGAACTTGTAATTACAACTACAAGCTGTTGCTGTAATGTTATAGAAGCAAAGAAATGCATGCAACAATCATTTTAAACACTTTCTATAAATACATTATTGTAAGCAGGGAACAAGTCTCTACTCATAAGTAAACTTCCTTTTGTACTTACTGAAATATCTGAATGTTAAAACAGCGTTCCGATGCTGAGTTGCAGTGACCCCTTAACCATCATCGTGAGTGATTTTTTAAAGGAAGAAATTACATTGCTAGTAGAATTATATATATATTTCAGTATTATTCAGTTGCGCAGAATATTTTGTTAAATGTTTCCTTGAGTCAATGTTATTAATATTTCTTGTTGAAAACCACGTTTCACTTCTTCCATTCACTCCAGAAATACCGACAAATACGTAAATCGTATTAACACACTTTATAATAATTTTTCTTTTTCTGCTTTATTCTTTTATATAACGTATAAAACTTTGAGTGGACAAAAAATTTATCTGTGCTCCAATCTTATTTTAACATCTTTACTCCAAGCTAAAACAGTAATTTCCAAATTTGCAGTTGTTAGCTGTTTCGCACTCCAAAACAATTATGATTTGTCCTACTAAACTTCAACGGAAAATCAGTGTCATTAAAACTATTTTTTACGTGCATTCTCTTCTTAAAGAACAAAAGATAAAAAGGTATGTTACTCTGCGTTACCTTTGTATGTTCCACATACTATGGTAATAATAGCCGACGAGAGACATAGCTGCGCTCTAACCTTAGTAGAAAAGAACAAAAAGTATGTATATATATTTATTGTTAATTTGTATCCTATTATGCCATTAAGTAATCCCAACTCATGTTTTACATACCTCCGGAACGATTTGATACATCAGCTTGGTGTAGGTGGTATTATGATTTTTTTTCGTCGATTGCAAACCATGTAAGTCCTTAGGTGTGAAATTTTTCTAAGCGCTTTCTCGAAATAAAAGCTTCCAAAAAAAAGTTAAATTGTCAGTCTCACGTAACTGTGTTCCTGTTTATTTGAAATGTGTCATTTTATTTATTTATTTATTTATTTAATTGTTTATTTATTTATTTATGACTTCTTTTACGTGGCGAAGTTAAGGCTTTGCAGCCTTCTCCGAGCACTTAACCACGTGCATACACTTTTTTTTTTTAAAAAAAAAAAAAAAAAAAAAAAGCACCAATACATAGAAAATACTAACAATTACAAAAGAAAAGTATTGAACCACATAAAAAAGAATATACTACTTAAGTAGAAGAAATAGTTAAACACTTCAAAACAAAAATTGAAAATAATATACAATAGAGAAAGCAAAATAACATGGAGAAACCGAAATTGCATATTGCATATAGCGGTACTAGAAGTATGAATATATAAGCTGTACAAATTAACATAGGTTACCTATTGGTTGTGTGTTCATATATGGGTTATTAATAATCTGGTAAAACGAAGATGCCTCATGTGCTACCAGTATCCTTATTTTTACTTAAGAGAAGGGAATTTAGAGATTTTTTAAATTTGGGAACTGTGGAAACGTTGTGTATTAATTGAGGTAAACTGTTCCAGAGGCGTGTAGTAATTACTGTGAAGGATTTTGAGTATGAATCAGAATTGTGACTGGGTATGGAGAGCAAGAAATTATCTTGTGCTTCTAGCATGAAAGTCTGATAATCTACGTGCTAGGTACGATGGTTCTGACGTAGTAAGTATTTTGTACAATAAGGTAATATTATGTAAATTTCTTCTTTCAACTAACGTCAGCCATGATAGTTTTTTTATAAATTGATGTGAGATGTTCCCTGTAAGTTAAATTGAAAATAAATCTAATGCAGGCATTTTGCACTCTTTGCAAGCGCTTTGATTGATTTTCGGTTAGATCAGAATAGACTGAGTCGCAATAGTCAAGATGTGGAAACACCAGTGCCTTGACAAATTTGATCTTCAGAGACATTGGTAAGAAATTTCTTAGTCGATTTAACGTATGCAGGGCACCAAATGCTCTCGTACAAACTCCATTTATTTGATCTGACCCGGAGAGATTTTAATTTAGTATGACTCCCAAATTTTTGACAGTTGTAGACAGGGTTGGCAAAAGCCATGGTTTTTATTGAAAAAAACAAACAAAAAAAAACGGTTTTTTTGGTTTAACCCAGGATTTTTTGGTTTAAATAATTTGCTTTATGTATTTATATCACATATCGATAGAAATAAGTTTGTTTCGTCTTGGTGTTATTATGCAACAACCGGGTTATGCTGGAAGAGGCCACATACGCTTAAAGCGGAATCCAAACCGCTTCTCGGCTTACATCCGAGAGAAATTGTCCTCCATTTGAACTCGAAACCGGAACTAATTGGCCACAAATGCGATATGTCTGCCGACTCACGAAGGACTCTTGATAAAAATACGTTGTACTCATCTTTACATACTTGTTAATATAATTGTCAAGAGTCATTTGAGAAGGACAAAAAGATAAAACAGCTGCACAAGTGAAACCATTATAGTGAATTTCAAAATACTGCAGAGTACAGAAGAACTAATTTAGTCCAAGTAAGTTCACTACGACTTTTATTAGTCCAAGTTAAAGAAATACGACGACTTAATTTGCATATTACTAAGAAAAGTGAATAAAGATACGAATTATTTTAGTCCACTTTGGCTCTGACCCATTTATACATGGATAAATACCAAAGATACTTCTGATTTCAATAAATCTCTCTCGTGGGGTTTGTATGCCCCCCCCCCAAAAAAAAAAGTACTGCATTTCGATGGTTTTTTTTATCAATAGTAAAACAAAACAATATTTAGAATTTTTCTTTGATTGCAACTGCATAACAATAATAACAAACTATAACAAATCACAAAAGAAACATTCATAAACTTATTAAAAAAAACGAAAGTTGCTTTTGTAGTATAATCTCTTTGAGTAACGAATGAGGAATGTAGATCTGAATATAATACGAATAACTTACGGGAGTGAAACATGATAACCCACAAATATGTATTCGTATTAATTACGATTTTTACGAATACTTACACTTTTACGAACATTTTTCGTTTTTTGATTTAAACAGCCAACCCTGGTTGTAGAGAATGGAATAACAGTATTGGACAATTTCATATTTGGGAGCTAATAGATATTAATAAAAGAAAGAATTCTTGGGAAGCCAATTAAGATGCACTGCGATTTGGTTGCACTTATTTTTAACCCGTGAGCCGTAGACCAGTCGCTGATTTTGTTTAACTCGGTATTTATTTTCTCAGTCGCATTATTAATATCTTGTTGGAAAAAAGAAGCATATAACTGAAAATCATCAGCGTAAATATGGTATTTACAATATGTGAGAATTTTAGGGAGGTCATTAATGTAAAGGGCAAAGAGAAGGGGACCTAGTACGCTACCCTGCGGCACTTCACTGTTGATACAATGCCATGTCGATATGTGATCCTGATTTATCACTACCCTTTGTTTACGTTCGTGGAGGTAAGAATGAAACCATTTAATCACTGATTCAGAAAAATTAAACAATAATGATCATTTCTGAAGTAATATGTCAAAATCAATCATTTGAAATGCCTTACTATAGTCAAGTAGAGTCAGGAGCGTCAGTTTTCTGTTATCAATAGCCCATCTTATATCATCCGTTACGTTTACTAGTGCAGTGCATGTGCTATGATTACTTCGAAAACCAGATTGAAAGGTATCCAATAAATTATTTGTTGTTAAGTATTCCCGGATTTGATCATTTACAATAATTCAAAAACTTTTGAAAGCACGGGAAGACAGTCTGCGATATTGTCAGCGTGGTTCTTTTTTGGAAGTGGGCGGACCTTAGCGAGTTTCCATACTGCGGGAAAAGTACCTGTGCCAAGAGAGTAATTCAATATGTCAGTGATAGGATTAAGTACATGCGGTAGGATTTTCCTGATCATGGTTATTGAAATTTCATTTGTACCAGTGGCTTGAGATTTAATTCTTTGGATCGCTTTTAATGCATGTGCAGGCTGTACGTGAGAAAACGAGAACAGAGAGTTAATTTCCGAAGCTACAATATTATTCATTGTTTGAAGTTTCATGGAGGCTGGTATCATACAGCTTTGACATAAAAAAGTATTCAATTCATCTGGCGTATAGTTAACTGCGTTCTTGGCTATGTGTCTCCCAACACCTAATACTTTTAGCCGTTTCCAAAGAACTGCTCCATTATTTTCGAATTCAAGTATTTCATAGGCAAAGCGCCGTTTTGCCTTCCTTACTTCTTGAGTGCAATGGTTTCTTAATATTCTATAGTTCTCGAATTTTGTATTGGGATTTATTGTGCTATCTTTAACTATCACTATTTTTAACATGTCTCCTGTATGCTCTATAAGCTTTATCTCTCCGCGCCATTAACGAACGTAATTCATCGGTTAACCATGGTGATGGAGGTCGCGAAATGCGTTTCTTAACTACAAGGGTGTGTCTATCATACAAATTTATTATTAAAAAATTTAGAGTATTTACCTGCTCGTCAACTGTAGGGAGGCAGTTTATTGAGTGCCACGGCAAGTAGACAGCGTCGATGTTCAGGTCTACTTCATTCATGTACCTAAAGTCTCTGTATGATGTGAATTTAGCTTTATATTGCGGAACTCGAAGTTTGTACGATATATATATACGATAACATATCATGGTACGAGATGCCGGGCATGTGGATTTGACCGTGGCTAATTAGATGATCTTCCTTGGATACCAGTATCACATCTATCCATGATTGTGAGTTCCTTATGTGATGGGTTGGACCAAGAAGACAGATAGCAAGGTTAAGGCCCGAGATCGTATCCCGATATTGCAAGACTTCGTCCTTCGTTGTTAAAAGATCCCAATTTGTATCACCCATTACTATGGAATACTGGTAATTGGATAAATGTTCTGCAATATCGTCAACAAAGTTTGTGAAAGATGTACGGGGGGACGATACACAGCACTCAAAAGCAGTGTCTGGTGACCTACAGTGACTTCGAGTATAATATATTCTGAACTACTGTTATACGAGGGTCACTACGAAAGTTTTGAGATGTGAAATAACTTACATACTTAAAATTAATTTAACACTTACACTTTCTCAAAGTATTCACCATTACACTGTACACACTTTTGCATCCTCAAAAACCACTTTTGGAAACAGTGTTGCCGGTCTTTCTTCAAGTGTTGAAAGTTCATTTTCGTAAGCAACTACAGCTTCTTCAGGGCTGCAAAATCTTTTCCCATGTATGCGATCTTTGATCCTGGGGAACAGAAAAAATCACACGGGGCCAGGTCAGGGCTATACGGTGGAAGAGTCATAAGTTTGACCTCCGTAGATTCTAAAAACTGAATTGTGATGTAGGCCGTGTGTACGGACGCGTTATGATGAAGCAGGATCCCACGCAATCCAATTCTTGGACGCCGTTCCCGAAAGTTCTGGATCACTCTTGTTAGGCAAACAGTGGTGTACCACTGAGCAGAAAGAGTCCTTCAAGTGGAACAGTTGCAACATGGCCAGATTTGGAGAAGAAAGTTGCGACCATCTTCTTCCCCACACTTCGCGGTCGCTTCACTTTCGTGGGTGGATTTTCGTCTGGAAAGATGCAAACTGTAGACTGGCGTTTATTTTCAGGGTCAGTTTGATAGAGCCAAGTCTCATCACCAGTAACAATGTTAGATACGCGTCGAAAATTGCCTCCATCAAATCTTGGAAGCATTTCTTCACACCATTCCAAACGCATGCGCTTCTGCTGTTCAGTCAAAGTGTGAGGCACCCAACGAGATGAAACCTTCCTGAGCCGAAGATGATCATGAAGAATTTTTGATACTGCTGGCGATCCAGTGTTCACTGTAGATTCAGTGTACTTGAAAGTTGTTCGAGGATTTTCGCGAATCATTTGTTCCACAGCGGCAATGTTTTCATCTGACACAGCTGTTGCCGGACGTCCAGCTCTCTCTTCATCTTTAAGCGATGCCCGGCCTCTTCTGAATTCACCAAACCACCGAAAAATTGTAGCACGGGAAGGGGCAAGGTCCCCAAATGCCCCCTACATACGGTCAAGGCTTTGTGTCTCGTTCAAACTACTTTTGAAATCGTAAAGAATCATTGCCCGAAAATATTCACTTTCGAGCTCCATTCTAGACAGCCGAATACACATCAACAAACAAGTGAAGGCGATACGGCCACGCCGATAATCGAGGCGAGTTGAAACTTGCTACGCTTTTTTGCTCTGGATTCCACTACCGAACGCAATTGTTGGAATTCAAATACTGTGCCACAACAATGCGTATCTCGAAACTTTCGTAGTGATCCTCGTATACACCAGCTGACTGAGACAGAAGTTTGACATGGAAGTTGTCTTGTAAGTATATTGCCACATCCCCGCCGCATTTACCCTTTCTATTTGTAAAGAGATGGAAACCTGATAAATGAACGAGGTTGTTTGAGAGGGAATCCTGTAGCCAAGATTCAGAAATAAGTATTGCATGCACATGTTTAAAAGAGGATACAATGTTTTCAATTTCCACGAAAGTTGAAAGAAGGCTTTGCACGTTGAAATGAATAGCGTTGAAGTTCCCTTCGGGAAATTCTGGTCTCTGGTCATGGGAGGTAGTTTCCAAAGGGGAGGGAGGAAGGTCATTGTCACTTTCTATGCAGGTGGAAGTGTCAGGCCCACTGAAAAAGTTAGAAATCAAGGTTGTCATATTTGAGTCTGCGAATGTGTCATTCACTGTCCTATCCTGAGAAGATAACCAGATGCAATATAATGTAATATACCGGAAATGTTTACAAGAATCCCTTCCCTATACATACGTACAAGATAGACAATAGTTCTACTTACCAGAATGTTCATCAAAAGCAAAAACAAGACGAAAAACCGACATAATAGCAAAATAATAGCATGAACACACACACACACACACACAGACAGAACAATGCGTCTGTTGCCGATATTGGATACATAAACAACACAACTACACACACAAGATATCCGACACATGAGGAGAATGTTGTAGGCACTGCACAAGATAAATATATGTAACTTAGACATCCCTAGCTTTGCAATTTGAAGTGGAGTACAAATACAAATTGAAATAGTTATTGATAGATATGTTAAATACACTGAACTATAAAAATAATTCACGAAACTAGCAACAAATAAAAAAGTAAGTTGAATAGAAACATATTGCAAGAAAGTGTTCATAATTATTCACAGAAACGTGCTACCAGGATTGCACCCGTATGTTGTCCATCGTAAGTCCAAGTGTTCTTATAGCCAAACCGAGCTGATGCTGCTTTGTAGAGCTGCAAGCGCTGAGAACACAGGTCTTCACGAATTGTTATTTTCGTTCCTTTCAGTTTGTTCTTATTTGCAAACACC
This sequence comes from Thermobia domestica, assembly GCF_964235325.1. Taxonomy (NCBI): domain Eukaryota; kingdom Metazoa; phylum Arthropoda; class Insecta; order Zygentoma; family Lepismatidae; genus Thermobia; species Thermobia domestica. The sequence continues at coordinate 248,750,661 of NC_137455.1, read as the reverse complement.
TTGGCCCTGGTCTGATAATTCGTGAATTTAACTATGATAGATCTAAGTTTGCCTGAGGTATGGGGACCAACACGATGGCTGCGACACACTTCACTTGGTGTAACTTCAACACCCATTTTTTCCCTGAACAGTGAGATCACTGATTCTGTAGTATGTTCATCTGCCTTGTGTGGTACACCAAAAATGCGTACACTATTTGTTAGTGAATATTGTTTTAGATGAACTACTCTCGTGAAGATTAGAAATTTCTGCAGAAAGATCGTTGATAGTATCTTCCTTTTTCTTCAGCTTCTCTTCAAAGTTATGCACCACTTCTGTATTGAATTTCAAAAGGTCTTCAATACGTTGAACTACAAGACTTGTCATAGTTTCAATGATATTGTCCACCATGATTTTCAATACTTCAGGGGATTGTATCACTGATTTTACCTCCGCACAAATTTGTTTTGCCAGTTCGCCGTGAGAGGGCTTCTCCGGGAGACAAGATGGACTGCTGACTTTCTTCTGTGCAGCCATGCTTTCGAAATATATTTATCAAGACAAATGTCTTCACTTATAATATTTAGAACTCACGAATTTGGAAGCACATCACCCACATACTATACACAAAGAGTTGTAGGTTTACATGAAAATCTCGTTCTGCTTTCTATAAAATACTGTGATTTTCCTGGGAGCACGATCAACACAAGTCTAACGTCCCGCCGCCAATACGTCAACGCGACAATACATAGAAAATACTAACAATTTTATGATCATAGTATTGGATACTAAAGTAATGTGAATGTATATTGTCCTCTCCATCTTAGTTACTTTATTAGTATTACAGAGACTTCCAAATTAGATGTTTGTGATATTGTAGCATTGTTGGTTTGTAACAATGAATGATACATGGGATGATGTAAGTTTTCGTGTAATGTGTAGATTTGGAATATGCCATTTGAAAGAATACAACTCTCTGTTGGGTTGGTAACTGTCCACAATTCTTATTTTTCTCTCATTCACTCTCACTCATTCATTCACATATGACATGTTTTTAATTGTATTTTTCTTAAATATTTTCAGGGGGCTGTGCTGAACCATTCAATAAATACATTGTACAAAGTGGCTGTAATAGGTTTTTGTATCATTGGAATAGTAGCAATGACTGTGTATATAAAAAAAAATCTCAGATAGATTTTATGTGTGGCAGTGGCTCATTAGAGACGATTGTTTGAATAACAGTGAAGGTTTTACCTGAAGTTCATTCTTCTTAAGCACATACTGAGAAATAATTTTCCCGTCTTTACGACGATGTCGAAACCAAACTCATTTACATATGCTATATCACTAAATTTTGTGAACAGGTTTGGAGAAGTTCCCATGGAAGTTTAATACTCAATATAATATACAAAAATGTTGACATAAAGGCACACGACGAAACTTTCATGCTACTAAGATACAGGAAAGTTAACTTCAAGATATAGTAACGTTAACTTCCACATTGAAATTGATGACGTTTCTGATAATTTCCGGCTGTTAATTACGAGCATGAGAGTCAGTAGTGAGACATTATTCAATGAAATGAGTGAGAACGGAAGATCTACGATTTACGCAGTCTTCCGCCTTTTATATCCAGTAATGCCTTCCAATTTTCTTGTAATATATATAGCCCTTTTTTTGTATTTTTCGTATAGATAGTTGATAATACTATTTTGCCCTTGGAAAGGGTGCTATACATCGTGATAAAAAAAAAGTTTTGTTTCATGGACATGTGTCTGTGCGTGTGTGTACAGTACATAGAACAGTTTTCAGAGAACATAATAGATATATTTATCTTACGTATAACTATATTAATTTAGGATTTTTTAAAAATGTATATGTACGTAAATATCTCAGCAGTGTAAAATAGAAGTGAAAATTTGACTTTAGTTATTAAATGTTTTTGTATTGTGTGGATATATGTTTTATATTTAAGTTTTTTGTGCTAAGCTTGTTGAAGAAATAATACTGAAACAATGTTTTAATAATTCAATCAGCAAGTACTTGTGTACATATAAGAGAATTATGTATAATTTTCTAATAAGTTTGATCTATTTCATGTTTTGTAGTCACGTTGATAAATAAGTTTTTGTGTTCCTTAGTTAAATATAATTTTCTGTTGTTCACTAGTCATTTGGTGGAAGACTCGAACTAAATGCTACTAATTGCATATATCCTTCATAAAAATAATATATCGTGTTGTATTTTTCTTTCTTTAAGTCGTAAGTGATATATAATTACTTTGTGTGATATCATACTCCTCCGGTTATAACATCTATAAAGACTGCATTATTTTAAATAATAATTTAGTGTGGGAGCTAGATATTATTTATGTTGATGTAGATTGTAAATTGCTTAGATTATCATCCATGAAAACATATGAATACAACTGTACGACTGCTGTAAGTTAACATCATTTTGCTGCCGCTAACATTAGAGAAACAATTGATGCTGTATTTTAAAAGCTCAGTGCGCGTAGACATATAAGGTACGTCGAAAGAAAAATTTCGCAAGAAAAGCTACCATAATTCGTACATTTCTAATTGTATTGAAGTCCTAATTTTAATTCAATTCTCTTTACAATATAATGTTAAAAAAATGTGCTTAAGGTGCATGAACCAACTTCCTTTCATTAGCGTTGAAATTACAGTTAAATAAGTTTGTGCATTGTTGTTTGAACTTATACGTGCTATTTGAATTGCTAAATTCCTAATAAAAACAAATATAAATAGAATTCACCACTGGATAAAACATTCCTAATGCCCACATTTATAGATAGAAAGTACGACTTCTTCATTGTTATAGGAAATCACACACACAGAAAACAGAAAATCCTGAATGTGTGTTAGTAAGCACTGGTCATGAAAATATTGTAAACAAGGAAGAAAACCATTCACTGCCAACGAAATGATTCGTGTAAGTAAAGTGCCTCTTCAGTTACGAAAACCAATAATTTTTGCACTTGTTATTAAACAAATATTGCGCTATTAAATTTTTCTACTCTGCATTAGTATTGTTTTGTCACTTTAAATCAGCTATGGTTATATATTTTTGAATATTTTAAAGTTGCAGTAAACACGGTTCGAGTCAACTTGTTTTACGAGGGGTGGGGGGACTTTTCCAGACATATGTCCAAGAACATTTTACACAGTAATGTGTATGAAATGGGGGAAATATTTCCCTGGCAAAGAATAAATTCTTTGACGAGAGGGAAAAAATCCCGGACCCGTTGATTTGAACCTTGATAGTAAATAAGTTCGGAATTCCACATATTTATGTACTGTGGAATAATAACTACAGCTGTTTCAAGAAGTACAATAATTACTTCAATCGAGAGTCAAACATTTATAGTTAATTCTTGTTAGAGAAGTTAATTATTTGTCGAAACAGCACTGCATCGTAAATTACTATACCGTGAAACAGCAATGAATCGTGCGTTTTGATTTGTAAAAAATGATATTTAACAGCGAGCATGTTGCAAAGTTTCGTCGAAGCTTTTACTCTATCCTGTGGTTCGAACGTCAATTTTCACAGCAATTATTATAATGCTAGTTTTGAAATAAGAATGGGAGGAAGAGAAATAGCGTACAGTCGCAAATGCGTATAATGTAATCGCTGATTTTGAGTTTTGTAATCGCTTGGTTTTCAGTCGATTTAATATTACAACATATTTTTCTTCCGATACGAATGTCATAATGCTTTTGAATTTATTGTAATATTTCGAAGTGTTGAAATTTACACTGATTTTAATTTTTTTTAAATTACCAATGGTTTATTATCCTTGTTCTTAAAAAATTGTCTTGTATATTGTGCCCGAAATCTAGTATGTAAAGTGTATACATTTTTATACTATAGGATTGACTATAAGTGAATTAGTACTAACAATTCGAGGGATTTTGTTGATGCAATAAAACGTGCGAGGCTTGTTGCATGTTTGGTACATCGCACTTTTCTGAAACTAAAGCTGCAAGCGTAGCTAAATTTCACTTAAGTGACATGATTCCTTTGAAATATGATGGGATTTTAATTATATCTATTATTGTAATTATATATAGTGTTCATTATTGAAATGTAACCGATTTTGATTATGAAAGTGATATAAATGAATCAACCAAAATAATATTGTGTCCTGACTTAAGATTATGTTCTTATACTGTGTTATGACTGGTAACCACAGAAATCCAATTGAAATAAACTGATTTTTGAAGAAGATAATCATTAACAATTAAAAGAGAACAATAAATTCTTCTCTCTAAAAATATAAAAAAGAATAAATCAAGGAAGAGATGTAGAGTAGAAGTATTATTTATAGATGAAACTAAATAGAAGTATTGAGTATAGAACTAAATAAGTTTTAGTTAATAAGTATGCTCATTGCAATAACAATGAAAGTAGATTTTTTAAAAAATCTTTGTACTCCTGACCTTTTACATGTCAATTGTGTAATTATAATCGAAATTCTAAAATTTCATTCACTTGTAACAAATTATAATGCGCTAATTTGGGTTAAGTATTTGTATGTGTGTTTGTTCTATTTGTTTTTGTGTGATACATCTCTTGTAATTATTTAGGTATAGGTGGTTTCTTTCTTTCAAGGAGAAACAAATATATATACCGTCCGTCCGTCGTCTGTTACTTTCTCATAATAAAGATAGTTGATTTGACTTCATTTTCCTATTGTTGACATGTTTGTTGTTAGAAGAGATAAGCAGAGAGGAAGGGGTTAATGGAGTGAATATATATTAGAGGAGCAATCTATTAACGCATTTCAGCAAAGTATTTAAAATTCTTTATGACTACGCGCGCAGTACTTTATATTCGATTTCGTCCTCGTTCCGTTTATGCTTACCAGAGTGTTAGTGTATCTGTGAAATATATATTTTTTCTTTTGTTGAAATGTTTAGTTTCTAACTTAATATATTAGAAAGTAAGTTACCAAATAGAAAAAAAAAAAAAAACTTAAATCACAGAAGGAAGCCTGGTCAGTTGTGTAAGTACCACAAACTTGCATGGTGAATTCTGAAATTTTTAGTCTTTAAAAAATATGTTATATAACCAAGAAATGTAAGCAATGCAAAACTTTGGATATTGACATAACACATTAACAGGTATTAGTATGATTTCTCAGTGAAGCAATCCGTTTGCATAATTTGGTTTCGCCTGTTAGTCACAGTAATGTCGGACAGAAAAGTATTTACGTATTAGCTGAATGATCTGTTATAGAAGTATAGAGACCACATACATATAGAAGTAAACATTGGAATATAATTATTTAAAAAAAAATATTTCTTCACTATTAGAATCTGTGTCTATGTTATCTTCAGAGTGTCCTAGTAGGAAATAAATTTATCTCTTTCCTCTACTCTTTTGCCGTTACAAAATGAAGATAAACATCTGGACTGAATACTTTTTGCGTTAACCTTTCACTATCCTAATGCTACTTTAGTATACTTTTTGATCAATAGTGTCCTGATATCTGAAAACTGCTAAATAATTAGCATTAAGATGACTCCTAGAACTTAATATGTTATTTTGTTGTGAGTCTATTAACGTGGAATCACGAACCATAAGATTAATACTGATGATAATTTAAAATCGATCGTTTTAGTGCGCGTGCATTTGGCGCCGAGTTCAATGTCCAGTGTGAGAGTATCGAGTGCACTACAGTGGTTTAGATTCCACTTCGAACTGCAGGTCTCGTCCTATATAATACCCTTGCTACTTACGAAGGATGTATATACAAATCGATTAGTCAGTGACATATTTACTTAAAGTTAGCGTTTTAGTTTAAAAAAAAAAAAATAACAGCGAGTATGTTGCAAGGTTTCGTCGAAGCTTTTACTCTATCCTGTGGTGCGAACGTCAATTTTCACAGTAGTGAGAACAGAACAGTCTCTGCATTAATTTGTAATTCCTGTAACTCCGAAACTACTTTCAATTGGATAAATTGTAAAAGTAGTGGCAGTTGCACATCTCTCCCAATCACAATATTTCCCCTTCAATTTCGAGTAGTCTGAAGAAATTTAAGGAGCTACAATAAATGTACACTCACATCTTTGAATGTCATGCAGTGTCAAATAAAGAGAGATCTTTATTTTTGACAATCCAGTGGTTTGAAGTATGGCAGAGACCAGTTGTCAAATTTATTTTCAACGCTATAGTAAATTAAGCCATCCATGTTTTGATTATACTTTTTCTTCAAGTCTCGCCTATGCCATCTTACAAATACTGTGACTTGTATACCATAGAAACACACTGTCCATTGCTCCATAGCTGCTTTCTCTAACAAAGGAATGGGATTTCAATGAATTAAGTAAATTTTCGGATTCTTTCTATCATAGGTTGCTTGTCTGGTTATCACATAGGTTGATTTCGTCGTAAATTTATAATTGCAAGAAGACATTTATTCTGTCGTACGTTTTAGTTCAAAATAATGCTCCATAATAGATTGACATTTAACAATCTTATCTGGGTAAATATCGTGTAAGAAAGCATCCTCAGCAGAATAGTTGTTTATTACACATTTGCTTTTACGTTTTATAAAAAGGGAAAGCTCCATTTTGCAGCGATCGTGTATTACTACGGTATTTTTTACTATTTGCCAATTTCATTGCGATATTCCGTTGTTTATTTATTTAATTTTAGCGTTCCTTTTCAGCACCGAAACTATATAAGACTTGGACCTACAGTTTAAGGTGAAATCCGAACCGTCGTAATGCGTTCAGATTTAGACCAGAGAGGAGAGGATGTGTCGTTTTTCGTACAGTATACATGGAAGAAGCTTTACGATATGTCAGTCAATAAGAGTTCTGTTTATTTTTTGACCTCATAATGTTGGCGTATGTCTCATGATATAGGACGGAAAGATTTGAAATACGTCATTAATACATTCTTTGAAATTTTATTAATAATGCTGTAACAACTATTCGTCTCTTTCTGTTTGACAAACATTCTGCAGTAGCTACAGTCAAGATATACTTCACTTTTACAGATCGACAATCAGATTGCACAGGCAAGTTTCCGCTTCTGAAATAAAAAATAAAATAACCAATAGTTAACTTTTAATACTATATTGAACATGAATCAGCTAGGTACAAACACAACTGGTAACTTAGCTACATAATCAATGAAGCAGTTACGGTTCCTAAGGGAAGTTATATGAGCCGCTACTGCGAGGCGGCTCATGTAATAAGTAATAAGTATAACGGTGGAAACGCAAAAGTGGGGATACAATATTGCCAACCTAAGAAAGAAAGTATCCAAAATCATGTCAGTTTACATCGTTAAAAGATAGGAAAAAGAGCGAAGCAAACCATTACTGAAGAAACAAAAAAAAAAAAAAAAAAAAGTTGCTGTGGAAACGTAAAGGGCTAGGAAAAGTAAAGAAGAAGAATTACAATTCTCTTATTCTTGCTGTTACAAGTTTTACACTGCATAAATAGAATAAATCTTTATTGAGATACTTGCTTATCTATCGGACAAAATAAATAGTTTTGAAACGAAACTTTAATTCAAATTTTAAACATATTTAAGAAACCATTACTTTATATATTTCTGTTAAAATATGGTTATGTACTTCTTAATAAGGTATCGTTAAAAAGTTAACTTTTATGAAGAATTGCCTACCAAAATTATAAAATTTAAGATGAGAATATATTATTAGCTTCATTGAAAAATATCTAAATTAAACTTTGTGGCTGTAGCACACGAAGAGCTGTTGCCGGTCAAGTGGCCTATGTTAACGAGTAGCAGCTCTTTGACTCCCAGCGCCAGTATTTCTTGCTTTCTTTGAGTTATTTTCCTGATCCAGGTAGTCTGTAATTGCATTATAATGATAGAACAACACAAAGAATTTTGTGCTCCCACTGGTGATTGAGCGAGGAACTATACTCACTATGACTCATACGGAAGTATAAAGAAATGTAACTACATACTTAAAATTTGACAGTATATACTCTAATATAAAAGGGTAAAAGTGGATGACGCATCATTCCGAGGCCAAACTATTATAAACATAAACATGAAATTTGGAGAGAATAGTGTATCTAATGAATCCGTATAAGCGTTTTAAGAAATTCCGCTTCAAAAAGGAGAAAAAAGGACATTCATAAAAAAGAATCTTCTTTAATCAGAAGGTGCCTAATGTTAGGACCAGCTTAAGTTAGAGATCTGAAACTCGGTGTATATAGACTTTTAACTAAAAATATAAGTACTTCAGCGTTTCTGATAATTCCGGAACGAAGTTAGAAAAAAGAGTAATTTCAATCATATTGAAATCGGCTTCTAATGGAAAAGTTACGGCACTTTTTATAAAATCAAAATTCCCTTTGGTTATTAAATTTTCCATTGTAAGGATACGCGTAAGTTGAAGATTTGAAATTCGGTATATAAACTTTTAAATAAAAATAAATATGTGTTTCAACGACAGCGAAAATCCCACTTCTAAAAAGATCAAAGGAGGCAATTTCTATAATATTAAGATTTCCCATTATTTGTTGAGAAAATGTAAGTATTCGCTCAAGTCGGAGGTATTTAAAAAAATCCTAGTTAAAAATGAAGGAAACGCGTATTTCATCATTTTTGAAACTTTTCCTGGAAAGGGGTGGGGGGCAACATGTATGATGAAATGCAGGAGAGAAAGTGATTACTGGAAATTCAGGCCCTATTAATATATAGGAAAGTGAGATTTGGACGGAAAACTCCTTTTGTTATGAGAGCAGTGACTAATAGAGATATTTCCTGAATACGTATATTAAGAGAGAGAAATTGCCCAGAATTGATTACCATATAAATCCCTGAAGTTAGGGAGATGAAACTTAGTATATAAAACTCCTAATTAAAAATGAGCGGATATATGTCCCAGCGTTTTTAATAATACCCATTTTAAAAAGAAGAATGCATTTTCTGTTATTTTCCCCCTGCATTGAAAGTGATGTCTGTTGTTTGTGATCGCATCACGGGAAAATGGCTGAAAACTTTGAAATAAGTTTTGGAACATACCGTAGAATGGGGTGATACCGATCAATATTTGAACTTTTTTGTGGGAAAGCCAACAAAAATATTCAATCACAATATTGAAAAATAGGTATTAATTTTCTATGTTGTTTCTCTAGCAGATGCTAAAAGATGACGTGTGGTATTACGTTACGGCATGAGATATTAAATACGAATTATTGATCGGTATCACCCCGCATAGAGGAGGGGCGGGGGTGATTCCGATCACTCATGTATTGCTGCGGATGATCGGTATAAGACTGAGCGGGAGGTGATACAAAGCATGAAGAAACATTTCAAAAATATATTATTAGTAAATGTCAGAGTACAGAACACACTACAAAAAATAGGGACGTACAGTGGTGGAAAATAGAACGCTCAATGTCACAGTTATTCCACACCTTGAACATGGAGACCTAAAAATTCGACAGCTCGTCGATACACCTATTTTTCAGTTTCAATCATGATAATCTGTTGAAGATCAATCAGGTACATCAGGAATATCCGAGTACACAAATATAACCTTTTTTTTATTTTTTACGAAGGAACTTTACCTCTTATCTGTTGAACTTAAGGACTTGCGTCGCTTGTCGAATAAAGTAACGTGTGTGGGTTTTGCTCACAGGGAATTTTACACGGCATTTAGCACATAATAGCCCTTTAACAAGATGCATCTCCTCCTCCTCAGTGAGAACTGTTTAACTACCATATTTCTTGCTGTACTTAGCGTTGTCACAAAAACGTTGTATATGGGACGTTATACTTTTCTGCTGCCTTTCGGATACTTATTCCACCCTTCTGTACCTCGCACATTTTGTCCTCAAGTTGTTTTACATTATAATTACGCCGAGCATGCTGAGCAACTTGTTTCAAACACTTTCTCGGCATGATCGGTTTCACCCCTAAACTTGGCATAAATTTATAAAGCAACCCACCGTCACTACACTAGTTTTGGTACTCTTATGCAAACTTACACGAAGCAAGTTCTTTTACCTTGCTACGATAAAGTCTCCTACCAAAAGCTATAAACTACGTACTGTAGTCACACCAATATAACGAAAACAGGGTTCCACAATTACGTTTTTACCACTAAACAAATTTGCACTATACACACAATCTGCATGCATCATGCTCTGACTTTCTATGCTCACAGATCTTGTATCTAATCACCCTTCTTCTCATGATATCTGCCCTACGCTCGACTTGAAACTATAGATGACAGCACTGTCTCAATGTAGGTACGTGCAAATGATCAGTTTCACCCCGCATGATCGGTATCACCTCATTCTACGGTACTTAGTATCTAACTCGAGGTAGGTTTCAATAAGCACTTTGATTAAAGGCCGTATCCTATTGTAGGTTGGACAATATCTAGCACATTTTGTAAAATAATTGTTTTGGAAATCAAAAAACATTATGTCTCGTTAATGCTGAATAATAGCTATTGCACGAGTAAGACTTAGTCTTGACTTGAATGAAGTTTCCGTGATGTGCGTACAATGAATGTAATTTAGATTGGGGTCCTTATTTTTATCAGGCACTGTTCTCTACTATCTTATTCGTACTTATTGATACTCTGTCGCATACTTGGCATACAGTTTCTCTGGGGTTTTGTCTACTCTCATTTATTTGATTGCTCTCGAAGTGTTGTTGCTAAGCCACCAACCATGCTGTTGGACACTTCGAAATAACCTCAGAATCTTTCAAATACTTTCTTCTGGATTTGATATCTCAAAATTAATGATTGCTAAGTTTTGAATTAATTATCTGTTGATTCAGCACCTTACCTATTTTGGATACAACATACTTTATGCAATAAAGCAAAATCCCATTCAGAAGTTAGTTTTATTTATTTATTTATTTGGTATCTTTATAGGTGGTTGTTCTTTCCAATCGTCTTTAAGCATTGTCAAGGACTGCAATGTAATTAAAGAATCCTTAAGTCATTTGTCTCATCACGTCACCCATAGCCAATTCAAATTTCCATAATATAGGGGCTGCGGTGGCTAACGGTAAAATGTTCACCTCTGGTGCGTGAGGTCCCTCACTCGATTCTAGTTCGCACTAAATGGGTTTTGTGGTGGACAAACATCGTGTGTAACGGTTCTCCAACTTCCTTCATTTCATTTATTCTCATCACTGTTTCTTTAAGCGTAGTGGCATATTAGTAGGACGTAAAACCGAAACTTTTTTTTTTCAAATTTCCTACAAAACTTAATTGCATCAGTAATACATGACAATATAAGTATATTGTAATTGTCAAGTTGTTCAAATCTGCATACAGGCATCCTATAACCATCATATATCTTTGCTCTTATATCAGCACAGAACGAAACTCATTTGATTATCAGAATGATGCTTTGATATTTTTTTTTTTTTTTCACTAAAGTGTTTCAAGGCCTCTATGCCAATTTTATTCCATGTGTTTTTTCCATTGAATAAAATATACGAAAAGTAAAAAGGTGCATTTGCTGCAGCCTACAGCACAGTTGCACTTCTATTCTCACTTTTCGCACACGCTTTTATCTATTGTCTAGAGAATTGTATTGTCGTTGGGTAAATAGCTCACGTGACATTAATGCCATCTACCGGGTGGATTCAACTAATATGAGAAAGCTATTTCTATTCCGTGTTCTTCGCTCTGCAAGTTTTCACATTTAAAATCCTCGTCTAGTGACTACTTTCCTGATTCGTAGGTTAAGTGCATTAAAATGATTCCAAATATGTACCAGTACTTATTTTGTATGATGTAAGGAAAATGTATATTCAGTGTACTTACTATTAATGCACTTATCCTGCTATCATTAGTATGGATAATCAGAAGTTGGTTCTAATGTGTGGTTCTATGAATGTGTTTCGGTTTTACTTCTCGATTTAATGGTATATAGAATATGAAATTCCTTAATTTTTTAAGACAATAGGATTGAGGGAGCTGAAATGTGTCAACTTTTATTCGTACATACAGTATGAGATCCTTGATCATATATTTTTTTTTTTAATATGTGCAAGTGAAGTTGATGCAATATGTTAATTACATTGTAACTTTTATAATTTTGTAATAAAATATCAAATTAAAAGTATTCTGATTTTTAATGACTGAATTCTCATGAAATGGTATATAACCTACTCAAGTTTATGCTTCCTGCACTAAACATTTTTAATAATACGAAGTCCATACCAAAATTATCTCAATTTTCCCATATCTCCTGGAAATTTTATTTTTCGAACGAGACATTTGTCATTTCTCAACATAAACTAATAGAGTGTAGGGGTGTTTGATAAGGCTGAGGACCTATCGAACTTCGGGAGTGAAAATTTATCGAGTTATCATCGGTTACTCGAAACCGTTCGAGTATTTGAAATTATCGAAGTTTCGGGTATTATCGACATTTCGAGTATTATCGAAGTTTCGGGTATTATCAAAAGTTCGGTGCCTTCACCTCTCCAATGATTCCTTCTTGCAGCCAAACTAGTCAAACAACTTTTTTCATGTGATAAGTTATTGCGAAGTTGTATTTGTGAGGAGAAAGGAAAGCGTACAGAAAGGGATTGCTTTTTCGACCCCCCCCCCCCCCAACACACACACACACAGAGAGAGAGAAAGTTCAATTTCTTCCTGAATTTTATCTCTTGTTTGTTATTTGCTGACAGCTATAGTATCAGTGTTGCCAGACATACGGTCTTAAACGTACAAATAGGGTAAGTTGTTCTTCATACGATATAGTATACGCCCAACACCTCAACCATATTAAATCACGTACGGTGTTGCTAAAATGTAGCAAAATTTTATTTTTAAGCCAAATGTGTTATCTTCTGTCGTGTTTGCTTTCTCTTAATGACAACTAGTTCACACATTGCCGCAATCAGATATGATGATCCTTTGGGCTCAAACTCCCCCTTTAGCCTTTCAGTAAAATAAATGTTAGTCAAATCAGTGGTGATTTCAGGGGGTTGTTCAGGAGGAATATTCCCCCCACAAACACATCTCAAAATCATGTTCACCATGGCTTACCAGTATTTTTGCTACTTTCACCCTCCGTGTATTCGAAATCCCCCGGGATAGGATTACCATAATTTCTGGATATTTTTAAGAATAGTGTGTGTTTATTGAGAAATTAAGAAAAGTCTAACCTTAAGTTCCAAAGATGCTTATGCTCATTTTCTATACTTAAAATATATTTTTATATTATTGTCTTAATTATTTTCCTGAGTAAAGTATTGTTGCGAAGAACACCTTATCGCTATTGATTTTATCATAAATATCAACACAAGACAGAATTGCAAGCCAAGCACTTGACCAAACAGCGAAATTTTCCGGTCTTCCATTTTCCCTAAAATTTCGGGCATTAGTTAATCTCAGACAATTTTCCGGACCAGACTTGAATCTAAGACGTATGGTAAACTTACCCGGGGGAAACCTTGAAATCATCACTAAGTTTAATGAAGATGAAAAATGTAAATAAATCTATTTCTTCGACAGTGTAGCATATGTTCTATACAGTCGGTTTGTACATTATGATGAATCCATACACTAGCGGATCCAGAAGCGTCGTTTGGTGGAGGCAGATTGCTTCCTGGACGAATAATGTAGCCTTTAAAAACGTAAGAGTTTTGCATCAATTCAGAATAACGTGGTGCATTAATTTATACAGAGTATTTCAAAACAACACCGCCAACGTTTTAGAGGCAATTCCTGACATAGGGTTGCCATATTACCTGATTTTAGAGGATACCACCAGATTTTCAGGTCTTATATTCGTCCCCCGCGTAATCATCTCTTAATTACAAAAAACACCCCCTTTTTTGAATTGGAGAAAAATCTAAGACGACTTTGTTGATAAAGTGTTGTTATATTCAACGTAAACCGCTACATTTCTGTGTCAATCTCAATCAGTGGACAGATGACAGAAACTAGATGAACGTTGGTTTTGTACAATATGAAAGACGTATCATGCGTAGAATCTTATGATAAGATTTTATGCATTCGAGATTTTTTAAAGAAAGTTAAAGGGAATGAAAAATGTAAAAAAAAAAAAAAAAAAAATTGGCATAGTCATACACATTTTGGTTCAACCCATGAATACTAATGTATGAGCTCATGGGTGCGTATTTCTTTGATAACGTTCTGTCCAGTTCAACTGAACAAGTCTATGTTGTTACGTAATCTATATGTTCAACTAGTCTTTATATATTCAGAAATGATTGCAAATTGAACTACGGTATCCTTAGCATTTTGTTTAGATTAGATTCATTATTAGTATTTTTTTTTTCTTTTAAAATGTGTATACTGTATTTCATATATTGTAAAACTATGGTAATTTCGTATGTTAGTATGATTTCAAGTAGCAATCTTTGAAAATGATTTAAAATTTTATGAGATGGATCAAGACTCCTAAATATGTTTTAGCTTTCTTACGATAAAAGTTTAGAAATTATTTTGTATTTCTTAGAGAGAAAACCGTATGAACATTTGCCATATATCGTTTGCCTTTTTTTTTTTTTTTTTTTTTTTTGAAAACTTGTCTTACAGATATCCTTATTAGAGATATCTTACTGTAATACTTACTTAATACTTTACAATTCGAGAGTCACATTTGTTGAACTTAATAAAACATTAAAGGCAAAAACTAAATTTGCTTTACTTTAGTTTTGTTAAAAAAGTGCATTGGAAGTGTCACTTAACAAAGAAATCACTAAAAAGAATGGTCAGAAGGATCGTCAGTATCTGTAATACACAAGTTCACATCAGTACTTATGGTTTAGAATCCCCCGCTTTTCTAATTTCAAAATATGGCAACCCTATCCTGAGACCAAGATAAAACAAAAAGTATAGACCAAACTGGGTGCACAAATGCTTCCTTTTGGAGTTAGGCTGCCGAAAACATGAATAAATGAACTTTATAGGTCCATAGCCTCAATACTATAGGATCTACCGTAGTCGGGTCAAGATTTTATTTAGGAACTAGTATGTGCCCTATTCAAATATTCAAGTTTCAGAATGATCCAAATATCCTATATGACAGGGGCGGATCCAGGGGGAGGGGGATCGGGGCAATTCCCCCCCTCAGAAGAGGAAACTTTCTTATTTTATATATATAAATAAAACCCATCCCAAAGTTTGGAGCCCTTAAAAGTAGCATTATGACAACCCACTGCCCCCCCCCATAAGTCGGTCCTGGATCCGCCCCTGTCATATGATCTTTTCGCTTACATTTTCACTATAGTAACTTTCCAGCACCGTTTCAGCTTGAATTAGCAATATAACCTTGTTTCCCATAGAAAAATTTGATTACAACCGAAGTCCAATGTAATCGCAATCGGTTTCAAAGACATTGGCTTCTTTTTCGCAAAAGAAAGAAACAGTGATAAGTAGTCTATTGTATGCAGGACACGACAGGAGAGATAATATTTCTTTCAACAACTGCAAAGCAAGTAACTGCACGACCATCTTTCTTTGAAAGTCTGTTTGCTACAATATACGAAGCAGCTGAGAGAACTCTTGAGGAAATAATGTTTTTCTTTTTTTCCTTAAGAAGTGGTCGGAAGTTATTTTAATTTGATATGGAAATTGAATCAGAGCCATTGAAATGTGTCAGAGCATGTATGTTTTTCTCCTTTTTCCCCTTCATCCCTTTTGTCCCTCCCTGGTTCGATCCCCGACCAAGTAAGTTTGTGGTGGACAACATCGTGTCCGTGGGTTTTCTCGGCGTACTCCCGTTTACTCCCACATTCTTATTCCACCAATTATACCATCATCATTCACTTGCCTTAATCATCCTTCTCCCTTAGCCTAACAGACATAATAGTAGGTCATTAAACTGGAGGATTTCATTTTCCTTTAGTCTCTGTTCTGTCATATGTAATGTTCTCCCTTGTGCATAGCACCGTGCCATGAGGGCATATAGGGAGTATGGAGTTAATTCTCCAAACTTTCTTGATCTCAGTCGTAGATGAATGTGATGCCCCAGAGCCGCATCCCCCCTGTTGGTAATGCCCCAGAGCCGCACAGCATCTTATGTATAAAATCAAATGTCGTAAAGTAACAATCAAGAGCAACAGATATCTGACATACGCATTTAGACCAATCCTCTTTAAAATCAGACAATTCATTCGAAAGTTATCGTAGCTTTCACACACCTACGGTCAAAGTAAGAACAAATACTTGAATTCGGAAAAATTCCCTTTGCCGTATGGCAAACAAAACAATAGGTGTCTGGTGAAAGCAAACGAAAACATTTTAAAATGAGTTTCATCAAAATCGGATAATCCGTTCGAAAGGTATCGTCGAATGCCACATACAAACAGACAGGAAGGGCGGCCTGTAATAGGGAGCTTCGCACCCAAAATTCTCAAGGTTTGTTTCACGACAATCTCAAATACTCGAAGGCATTCGACTGCCGGATAGTAAATTTTCGAAATGGAAGTTCGATAAGTCTTCAGCCTTATCGAATTTCCTTACCTCTACCTATATCAGTAGCTGTCTCTATACAGAACTTTTAAATTAAACCCTCGAAAGCAAATGTAAAATTATTTTTCTGCCTGCCCCGTTATTGGCGCAATCCGCAAAGTGACTATTAGTAGACTATGGTGTCTTGGATTCCAATTCCATTCGGGTGATACATGTTTTCTCTTCCTCTTTCTCTTGTACAGATCTGTGAGGAAAAAACTTTTCCTTCACTTCATTGCCAATTGAGAGAAGTTTTAAAATGAACACCCTGTATATATGTAATACATATTATATACAACTACGATAACCTCAAATACATTGTTTCTTCCGAACACTCCGATAATCTGAACTTTTCAAAATATTCAAGCAACTCGACAAATGCGATCATATTGATATAATTATTTCTGTATTTGCTGCTTTCAAACAATTCGAGACTCTCGAACAGTTCGAGTGTCTCGAAGTTGTCTAATGTTTCTTACATTTTGAGTGCCTCGAACACTTCGAGAGTCCCGAACATTTCGGGAGCCTCCAACATTTCGAAAGTCTTGAATATTTCGGGAATTCTTGAACATTTCGAGAGTCTCGAATATTTCGGGAGTATCGAACATTTCGAGTCTCGAAAGTTCGATAATTCGATAAAATTAAAATTCTTTATCGACGAAACGGCTTTGAAATTTTATCGAATTGTTATCGATTACTCGATTATCGGAACAGCCCTAGTAGAGTGGGTGTTAAAGCACTTTCATTCATTGGAGTAAGACTTAAACAATTGCCCATTGATTGCAGAATCCCTTATCAGAAGATCAGTGGCAGTTGTCGTGCGGGTTGTCTTCTCACCCGGTTGTTGAAGAACAGAACCTATGATACAATGAAAGTACAAGGCAAAGCTGCTGATACCCTCAACAGGAAAAATTTTTCTGCGGTAGTAGCACATAAAATGGACATCCAAACCTTGACAAATATCATGTTGTATCACACTGGCCAGTAAATTCACTTTGAGTTGTGAAAGTTTATGTAAAATTTAAATAAAAATGAAATGAAATCTTTGTTTTACGTCCCACGCATATGGCGGTTAGGCTAAAGGAGACGGTGATGATGAGTAATGAATGAAATGGTGGAATGAAGAAAGTGGAAGGAAACGGGAGAACCCCGAGAAAACCAATGAGCACGGTGTTTGTCCACCATAAAGTCCACACGGCGCGAGCTGGGATCGAACCAGGGACCCCAAGCATCGGAGGTGAACGCTCTACCACTGAGCCACACGCCCCCATGTGTAAAATTTAATGGTTAAAGTTAAGAACATGAAAACATTGGTCTAGAATTTAGGAATTAGATTTCTGGGCTTTCGGCATCTAAGGCCATTTAGCCTTTCACGTTTTTGAGGGATGACGTCCCTTGGCGAGCACACAATCCGGGGAAAGGGAAGGAAGGAAGTGGCATGGGACCTATAAGTTTGGTACCACCCCGGCATTTGCCTGGTGTGAATGAGAAAAACCTCATTCCGGGTGGCTGGCCTGACAAAGCGTTTTACATTTTTCAACCGTGTAGCCCCACTCGGAATCGAACCCGGGACCGCTCGCACCGAAGGCGAGAGCGTTAGCGACTACACTACGCGGGGCCACGAAAACATTGGTCTACTACAGAGGTTGTTCAGCCTACGTTTGGCCGATTTCGTTCCTTTCCTCTCCCGGGCAGAATGGACTCACCCGACCTGACTCGTGGCGTCCTGCAGTGTTATGCAGTGGCTTCCTGGGAACGGAGTTGTTTTTCCGCGTAGACGACAATAAGGCACAAAACGACCATTGTTGTGAGTGTTGTGTTAAATTTGTTTGCAAGTGTGTGGGTTTCCGCTCTGTGGCCAAAATTCCGCCCAAGCTAAGCCGGGTTTGGGAAGGCTATGTTGCGGCTTTATGACGCCCACTTTAGTGTTTCTGTAATTAAAAAACAGTGCAAGGAGAATGGTTGCAACATCAGTTTAAGTGGAATAAAAAATGTTATTAAAAAGTACAAGGGCAACGAAGCTCCACCATTTGGATCACCAACGAAGTTGCCTAGGAAGCGGGAATGCACCAAGGTCACCTCCACACCATGCAGAGGAAACTTCGTAAAATGGCAATGCAAACAGAAAGATGTATGGCTAATCGTCTTGACGTGTCTTTGGGGACTGTGAACTGGACGTTACACCATCAACTCAAGTTGGAAAAAGTCATGAAAGCTCGCGGCCATCTTCTCACCAAAAGGAACGAAAGTGTAACGTCCGGAAGCTGTACGAACGGCATCTGGCAAAACAAAGGTGGATGTACGTCGTAACGCTCGATGAAGCATGGATTTACCTTTCCGACTGCGGTAAACCGAGAGCCATCATGTACCGAGAGAAAGGCGCCAAGAACTTCAGAAGGTGGGTCCGTGTCTGTAAAGAATCCTTCCCAAAAGGGTTCATGGTCGTTACTGGCTACTGTTACCGAGGTAAACTGAAGATTCGTAGGGTGGCGAAGAACTGCAAAATAAATTCGCAGTATTTTCAGGAGTAGATCATGCGGCCGATCTACGAGCATGAGATTCCAACAATGTACGGAAATGATGCCAATCTGGTGCGCATTCACATGGACAAGGGCCTTATCAAATACCTCACGATCGTCCCTCGCATTCTACAGGGAGATGGAGGAGGCAAGTAGTATACAGGTGATACCTTTCAATGAGGTACCTGTTAAATCTCCAGATGCAAGTCCTATGGACTATTGTGGATTTGGATTGCTGAAGCGGGCTTTGGGAAAACGGCGTGTGACAACTGTGGAAGAACTTTGGAAAGATGTGCAAAGGGAATGGGACAAGATTCCCCTCCCAGTTCTTCAGAGAAGCCTATTACAGTGGAAATTACGCTGTCGGGCTATTGTTAGGAACCAAGGGAAACACATCGAGCACTTACGGACCTGGCTTCATGGATTCTTCTAAATTTTTAGGTAAGTCGAAATTGGCCAAATGTAGACTGAACAACCTCTGTATTATGCAAAGTTACTGTTTTCAACCAAACTGATATCTAATAAGGAATACAATTAAATACCATAAAACTCAGAATATTTCATATGGATTCTGATGAAAAAACAAATGACTGATTTCTTAATCGTTGCTATTTTTTTAACGATTATTAAATATTAACAGAACTTCTAACTGATTAATTTAATCGTTACTTTTTAATGGATTAATTACAAGCCTGACAACAAGAGTCCTATCGGCAAGCTTCCTTCAACTGACGGTAGTTATCAATATCTTTGATCCATATATAACTGAAAACATAACAGCAAGTTGTTCCACCCTATCTTCTCGGAGCAATGTCAAAGAAAAAAAAAGTTTCCTTCACATCGAAACATATATATTATTATAGTTAGAAGTTTCAAATTTGTGACATTTATATGATAAACTTTATTCATATATAATTGTATTTCTTTATTTACACTTATTTGGGAAGTATAGAGAGAGCTAAAAATATTATTAGCCCCTATGTATGTTTCGAATATGGATATTGATGGATCTGAAATGACTAAGCGTATGGTTACAGAAGATACAGATTACCTGAGGAGGTATATACTTATAGTGTATGTTTATACATCATTTTCTTAACAGTTATTTGCCTCCAGGTACGGTATGAAATTCTCCGCAGTATTGTTGATTTGATAGCGAATGCATTTCGAACAGATTCTCTAAGTTCGTCAGTTGTGCGGTAACAAGTACTTGCAACCTTCTGTTCGAATTTTCACCTCAACAAGCTGTCGCACGATTGAAGATCCGTGCTTCTGAGAGGTGTTGGTATCTGTGGAGAACCCTGGCCAATGAAACTGTTGGGAAACACTTCATTAATATAATTCCCTCATGAAAAGCGAATTATATGCCAATGCTCCATCTTGCTGATACCATACTCGACTGATAAGTTTTGGAGCTTGTAATTCATGGGGAAACAAGTCTTTTTAACATCAAACTTACATTACGTGGTAATCAGCACCATCAAAGAAATATGAGTCGAACAGAAATGTTCCAGACAATGCAGCTCAAATAATCATATGGAGACTGTTCCGTTCCAATGGTTCACATAATTGGGGATTTTGTTTATATTAAACATAAATGTTTCTCGCTTTTGCACTGCGGTAGATCACACAATCATGCTAAATAAAAATACTTTTCGATACGACGGGATTGTTTGGAAAAAAGTTCAGTAATCACTTACATTGAATACCTAGGTACAAGTGTGAGCAAAATTAATGACACGTCTCTTTAATCTATCGTTTTTTTTTTTTTTTTTTTTTTTTTTTTTTTTTTTTTTAAAGAAAATATTTCCTCCGTTTTTTTTATATATTCGAAGTTTCGGAAGGTTTCCACAGCGGGAAAGGTTAATGACAAACATGTTTTCAATCTTTGTGTTTAATATTACCTTTATTTTAAAATAAAGCAATTAGATGCAAAAAAAAAACTTTGGCCGAAATTACGAAAATTACCAACTCTGTTGAAAAGGGTAATTTTCCTAGACCGAGAGGGAATTCTGTAGTTCGATGTAGAACTGAGACCTCTACGTCACTGAGAATGAGAACAATGGGTCATATGCATAAAAGTGTGATCTTACTCTTTGCTCAAGATTTTGAGATTAATCTCAAAGTTGTATGCATAAAAAACGAGGCAACGTGACTTCATTTCAGTTTAATCTCAGGTACCTGAGTAAATACTCGGAACTTATGAATCAAACTGTGATTTCTCACTTTTCGTATGCATAAAGTAAAGTATAATATCAACTAGCTGAGATTAATCTACAAATTTTTTGAACTACCTATGTACCTGTTTCGCTTGTCTCACAGTGTGAGAGAGTGGATCGAAATGGCTGAATTTATGCATGTGGAGTCAAGAACAGGGGTGTAGCCAAGGGGGGGCCTATCGGGGCCAGGCCCCCCCAAATGGTTTCCTGCCCCCCCCCAAATGACCATCTTTTAAAACATCATAGTAAAATTATCTCACTTCATTCATTTAAAAGTAACAAAGTTTATTGACAATTAATAATTTACGGTAAAATAGTATGGACAAATATTGTTTTTCCATATCGATCGAAGAATAATAGTATAGTATCTCTTCCTTATACGATCGAAAAATGGGATACTTTTTTGTGACAGCAGATTACACAATTTACTACCATTTATATTGGACAGTTTGAAGACAAACGTTTTAACAAGGTACTATAAATACAGCCATAAAACAAAGGTACTAAACTGATTTGTAAGTACAGTTTATTTTTATATGCTTTAACAAGTGTTTTAAAAGACATAGAGGATAGAAAATTTGGTGAGAAACAATGATTTTATTCAATTTGGATTTCATTCGCTCTCTTTTATTTCTACTCAGTATAATAAAATATTTATGTTTTTTTTTAGTCACGAATAATAAATATTTTTGTCAGGAAACCGTAAAGAAATTAAGTGAAATTTCAAAGAAAATCACTCTTGTGTAGATAGGCTCTGTATACAAGGTCTTAAATTGAAATATAAAGGTAACCAAGAAAAGTTTTGTTGCTTTTTCACCCACCACCTTCGAACATCGATATGTCACCTAACCTGGAAGATCAAAAATAGTCCGCATCAGCATCGACGACCTTCTGAAAACGTTCTGGAAGGCCATGGAATCCATCGCGGCAGAACTTGGTGGGCCGTGAAACGAAAAAGGTATCAGGTGCATTTTGGACTTTTACTAGGGATTTGAACTGGCATCCTCTAAGATGACTGTCCAAAGAATGGAACAGGTGATAATCAGACGGTGTAACACCCGGAGAATATACTGGTTGCAATATTGTTTCCCATCCAAGGCGGATAATGGTGCCCTGAGTCATCCTAGCCACGCGGGACTTAGCGTTGTCCCGTAAACGAGGACCCATTTGCAATTCAGAAGTGATGAATTTTGAGTTTTGACTTTTGAGACTCCAGACTTTTGAGTTTTTTCTTGAGCACAGCTCAACTGCTGACACTACACAGTTGCACTGATACTCTGACCAGCTGGTAGCAGTTCCCAATGCACGATGCACCAAACACACAGAAGGACCTTCTTCTGGTACAGTGCTGGTTTCGGCTGTTTTGAAATCGGTTCATGGGATGCTAACCAATGGCTACGGCGCCGTGGAGCTTCGTATAGGACCCACTTTTTATCACATGCCAACGCCCTGTCCAGAAATGGCTCCGAAACAGTAAATAAACACAGGCGTCTGCCGCGTTGCCTTCTGGCCCGGAGTCAAAACACGTGGGACCCATCGACCCAACTTGTAGTGCTTCCCAAGTTGATGGATGTGCTGCTGAATGGTTTCTCCACACACTGAATTGTAGTTCCAGTTCCTTTTTGTACATGTGTTGGTCTTCTGGCATGTGGTGTTTTCGGGTGTTTCGTCATCGTCCTTAAACTTGTTAAACCATCGCTGCACTGTCCGCGTCGTCACGACACCCTCACCAAAGGCCTGGCATATCTTCTGTTCCGCTACAGCGGCGTTTCACCTCCATTTGAACTCGTTCAGCATACATGCTCTTATGACGCTGTGTGGATCTCCCATGTTCCCTCTGTCTTTACGCAAGTTCACAGTGTATCTGAATTGCGACAACCAGGTAATATGTTCGATATACCAACACCAACAACTGACGTTCGCCTTATCTCCACTCGCATTCAACTCACGGTGTGAGGTCCAATTGAACACAGACCTCCACGAAAGTGACAGAACTTTCTTGGTTACCTTTATAGTTATGCACAAAAGTATAGCGTTTGGTCCCGGGCAGTAGTTCTTGATTAATCATAATAAAAACTATCTTGAATATAATTTATGGAGAATATTGACCCACAAACGCCCCTTGTGCCACCAGTGACCCAGTTTATTTTTCACTACGTTACATGGGCTTTATCATTCATTTAGCCAAACCCCCGTTGTTCCACTTCAGGCACACTACCCGTTCTCTTGTTGTACGAATTTCGTTTAGTTTTCTTCTCAGGTTTTCGATGTAACACGGTATTGTTCAATGCAATTGCTAACGAATAGAACTGGTCTTGGGCGTTTGTGGGTTAATATTATTATTATTATTATTATTATTATTATTATTAATAATAATAATAATAATAATAATAATAATAATATTAATAATAATAATAATAAGCTAAAATAGTGTTTTTAGTTTTCCAGAAGGAAACCAAAATTTTCTTTTTTTTTAAGGCCTCAGAAACACTAGCAGCAACACTTTTTTTTGCTTTGTACATTGTAGCTGGCCCCCCCTAAAAAACGACGGGCCCCTCCTACACAAAACTGCTGGCTACACCCCTGTCCAAGAAGAAAAGTGTACAAAATTCGGAGAGACTCTGATGTGTATGACTATGAACGTCTATATAGATTTCAAAACCAAAATGTACAGTGGATAACACAGCATTTGCTTGAGGATTTATTGGAAACCAGAGGTGGGACTCTGAATAATGAGAAGAGTTTTCTTGCGTTATGTTGGGACCCTGACTTTTAAACTGGTGTTGCAGAAGATGTTGGCGTTCATCTGTCCACAGTATCAAGAACTAAATGGGAAGATGTGGCAAACCTTAAAAGAAGAGCTGAACAATGGCTAAAATTCTCCTCAAACGCTGCAGCGCTTCATGTATGGCGTAAAAAAAAAATACGTTTCCCAACGCTATAGGGGTAATGTACTGCACACACATTCTTATCAAGAAACCAACTGAACATGGGAATGAATATATTAATAGAAGAGCAACTTGTCTTACTGTTCTTGTTACTTTTCTTAATTTTATCTATGTATGAGAAATTTCTTACCTTCATGAGTTTCCTTGTTAGTACTGTACAACGTTTGTTGCAGTATAATTAAAGCTGGAGAAACACCACAGTGCCTAGAACGGCAAAACTTATCACATTGCACTCTTAACGATAAATAAATACAATAAATATAAAACATACTAAAAATAAATATAATAAATGAATACATGATGATGTAGGGAAGAGCTACTTCTTGTTCTTTAGCAATCGTAGAGGACACCATTTAAGGATCACCGATGGCCCGTGCACTTCCGATTTCCACATTTCAACATTTTAGATTTGGAGCTAACCCAAATTTTTTTCTGCTTATTTTAAAACTTTGACTCATGTTCTTTAACCTCTTCTATTTTAGATGTTTTGGGGAAACAGAGACAGCCAATTTTTTTAAATCTACAGAAACCCCTAACATCGTTGCATGAGCTAGCACTTCTGTTTTGTTTCCCCATCACAAATGCAAAACTATTCCCTTTTTATGTTTGTATATATAACATTAAAAGTAACTATGTTCATACTCTTAATCTCTCGAACCACCCGACCGATTTCGATCAAATTCTAAATTTAGATGAGATTCAGAGCTGAGATGGTTTTATCATATCACTTTGATGGTGTGACTTAAGGAAGGAGGAGATATTTAAAAATGATCGAAAATGGCCGACATTAGTATCGAATCTGCAGCTTTCGGGCTCACTGAGTTGAACAGTGATACTTGCGATCCCGTTTACATCCAAATTCAGCACCGAAACTTGTGAGAGAGGTAGATACATAAAAATTATTAAAAAATGACCAATATTAGTGCCCAATCCAAGTTTTCGGTGTCGTTGAGATAAGTAGTGACACTTCCGATCCCGTTTAAATCCAAATTAAGGTTGGTGTAAAGGGACAAGTTTCGCCGATAGATGTCACTACAGTCTTCGTATCTCTCTCATGTATTTTTTACCTTTTACGAAAATGTACAATTTCTCTTACAAATTTCAATCTAGAGATTTCAAATTTTTAGAGAAGGAACTTCATAACCTATCGAAGGCACCAACTCGTGCCAAATTTTTATTGAGAATTTTTATCATTGAAAAAATGAAATGAAATCTTTAAGTTTTACGTCCCACAGTTATGCCGGTTAGGCTAAAGGAGACGGTGATGATGAGAGATAAGTGAAATGGTGGAATGAAGAAAGTGGGAGGAAACGGGAGAACCCCGAGAAAACCCACGAGCACGGTGTTTGTTTACCAAATTTTTATCATTGTTGAAACAGTTCCATTGTTAAAAGTTTGGATATCCATTTCAACGAACAAGTCACTTCAACAATGAAGAAAATTATAAATAAAAAATCGGCACGGATTGTTGCCTTCTATAGGTTATGAAGTTCCTTCTCTAAACCTTTGAAGTCAGTAGGTTGAAATTTGTAAGAGAAATCGTGAATTTTCGTGAAAGGTAAAAAATACATGAGAGATACGAAGACTGTATTGAAATCTATCGGCAAAACTTGCCCCTTTAAACCAACCTTAAGACTCACAACGTTTGGGAGGGAGAGGAAGAAGATGTATAAAAATAATTGAAAATAACCAGTATCAGTGTCGAATCCATCATTTTCGGGGTCGCTGAGATGAACAGTGACACTTCCCATACCATGCCCCGCAACATAGAAGAAGAGGAGGGGGATATATAAAATAATCGAAAATGACCGACATTAGAACCGGATCCATAGATTTGGGTTCGCTGAGATGAACAGTGGCACTTCTGATACCGTTTATATCCAAATTCAGATCCACTACTTGCAGGACAGTTAGGGGGAGATAGATAAAAATGATCGGAAATAAGCGATATCAGACAGCGATTAAGTAATAGTTAAAAGTAACTGACCAATGGAACATATAACTATTTTTTTTTATTATTATTATTATTTTAACCCAGTGAAGCGGGTATTTGACGCTAGTCCAGTGTTAATTGGCTCCTCAAACTTGAAGCAGAGTTACGTCTCTATACTGCTGAGGAGTTGGTTGTAACTATTTTATATCGCTGGAATACTCAAACTAAAGTAGCCGTAGTTTAATCTCTACTCCAACAGAAAACAAACATCTTGCTTGCTTTTGTGCTGGATAAACAACGGTACTGATTTTAATTTTGTAATATATTTCCACTCACTGCATACCTGTGAATTCAAGATTTAGAGAAGGAAAGGAAATAAATATCCGCGCTTTCATTACGTCATTTCTGTATGAAACGTCATCAAAGCCGAGTTCACATGGGACAGAACTGCATGCCACAGTGAGAACAACCTCATTTGCTATTCCTTCTTTTTATGCATACGAATTATGAGAAAGAATTCACTTGTAGATTAACCTCGTTCGAGAGGTGAGATTATACGAGGATCACTACGAAAGTTTTGAGATGTGAAATAACTTACATACTTAAAATCAGTGTTGGGAAGTAACGTAACGCAAGTAACGCGTTACTTTTTAAGTAACGTTTCCTAGTAACGCGTTACCTTTTTTCAAAAGTAACTGTAACGGTAACGCGTTACAAATTTTTAAGTAACGTACCTACTTTGCGTTACTTTTTTCGCGTTACATTTCGGATGAGTAACTACAATATATGTATTTTTTTTTCGGAAACAAATGTTTCTTTCCTGTAAATGAATTTCTCAGAATGAAACAATCGAGCATGAACTACGTATGTCAGTGACCGACAGTCACAGACACACAGAGAAACAGATAAGTTCGTAGTGCCACTAGCTGTTTTTTGAAGATGAAGACACCTTAGGGAAATCACGTGTACTGATTGCAAGCACCTGGAAGATTTTGTTGTAGATTTTGACAGCTCCAAATCAATACATTCAGTGAGTGAACTAGGAGTGCAACTATTTTACTTTGATTGGTGTTGTTTTTTTATAAAGATGGAAAACTAAAGTATCTTACCGTTCGAACATTTGAAAGAATACTTTTTTCTTAGGAGCTAAGAATGATGGTGGACAGAATTTAAAAGTAAAGTGTCTGAAGTACCCCGCGGAAAATATTTATCAACAACTAGGGTGGCATAATTAACGATTTACAGTAAGGTGTTAATATGAATAAACTGTGTTCTGATGAGCAGGCCTACTTTATTACTAGAAAATAGTTTGCTGATGGTATGTAATATTCGAGTTCTTTCAGATCAGTTTGCTTGTCCTAGAGTCCCGTTGATTATAGAGTAGTGTAATGTTTCTCTACAGTATACTCTTTATTTTTAATTTTACATAGTAACATTGTTATTATTATATAATTAGTTTAACAGAATAATAATAAGCAACCATTTTTTCTAACGTATAGGGATGAGCACGAGTCAAGCTAAAACTCGATTTGACTCGAATTGAAGTCGAGTTTCGAGTCAAGTCAAGGGTAATATCCTCGAGTCGAGTTCCGAGCCGATCCAGTTTTTCGCGTCGAGTTTCGAGTCCAGTCGAGTTTGATAAATGGCTCGTTCGTTTTAAGTCGTCTTGAAATCATGGTCTGATTACACTGGAAAACGAAAGCCATGAGAAATGTAAGCTAAACAGTAATATGGAATATTTTTAGTGTTGCTTACGAGAGGGGACACGGCTCGCATCTCGTATCGTCTCGATAGCGAGACCACAAGAGATTTTTTAAAACAAGCTCAGCTCTGCTCGGCTCAACTGAGAAGATGGCTCGAGCCGGCTCACTTGGGGTGAACCATCGGCTCGAGTTGGCTTGGTGAGGATGAGCCATGTGGTCGGTTCGGCTCAACTGAGCCGAGAGCTCTTGCCGAGTCGGTTGGGTGAGCTGTTGGCTCCGCTTACTTTTTGGTTCGGGTCGGTAGTGAATGAGCTGTGAGCCGAGCTGCTCGAGTCGTTGACAATTCTAAATC
The DNA here is from genome assembly GCF_964235325.1 of Thermobia domestica. NCBI lineage: Eukaryota > Metazoa > Arthropoda > Insecta > Zygentoma > Lepismatidae > Thermobia > Thermobia domestica. Next base: position 248,722,528 of record NC_137455.1, on the reverse strand, counting down.
CGGGCCGAGCAGTTTTGAAGATATTTGGCCAGTGCCCTTTTACTTTTAACAGTGTTTGGCTTGAGCCCGAATACTCAACCTAGACCCTCAACCCAAACTCAGAAGCTCGTGAACAATGTCCTTGACTCCTAAACTTCACGACTACCGAGGTTGGCAATCAACTAGTTTTTTAGTATTCAAATACAAACCACCTATCTTTCTCTTTATATACAGTGTTGTAATAATAATAATAATAATAATAATAATAATAATAATAATAATAATAATATAAGTTGTATTATGTATTAAGTAATAATAACAAATTGCATTTGTCTACAACAAATAATATAAGCTGTAGTAGTAGTAGTGTCATTGATAATAATTATACTGTCTATGTAATATACTTAAAGAATGTACTCGAAACTACACAGCGGATTTTGCTCGAGTCGAGTTCTCGAGTTGGAGGAAATTTTTCGAGTCGAGTTCTCGGATCGAGCTCAAAGATGTTTGTTTCTAGTCGAATCGAGGGTCAAAGAAAACTCGCTCATGTCCATCCCTACGAGTAACGCAGTATGGCATTTTATCAATGTTACATTATATGAAAATGTTCATATATCAAGTAAAAATTTGTCCTTGCATTTACATATAGCGATTCAGAACGTGCAATAATAATAATAATAATAATAATAGCGGTAGTAATGGTAGTACGGAAAATTGAAGTCATAATTTTTTTCACATTTTTAAAATTTCGGACCTAAAAGTAACGCGTTACTTTCGAAGTAAAGTAACAGTTACTTTTTTGGGGCAAGTAACGCGTTACTAACGCGTTACATTTTAAGAGAAAGTAAAGTAACTTGTAACGCGTTACATTTTTACAAGTAACTTACCCAACACTGCTTAAAATCAATTTAACACTTACATTTTCTCAAAGTATTCACCATTACACTGTACACACTTTTGCATCCTCGAAAACCACTTTTGGAAGCAGTTGCCAGTCTTTTTCTTCAAGTGTTGAAAGTTCATTCTCGTAAGCCACTACAGCTTCTTCGGGGCTGCAAAATCTCTTCCCACGCATGCGATCTTTGATCCTGGGGAACAGAAAAAATCACACGGCGTCAGGTCAAGGGTATACGGCGGATGAGTCATAAGTTTGACCTCTGTAGATTCTAAAAACTGAATTGTGATGTTGGCCGTGTGTGCGGACGCGTTGTCATGATGAAGAAAGATCCCACGCAATCCAGTTCTTGGACGTTCCCGAAGCTTCTGGAACACTTTTGTTAGGCAAACTGTGGTGTACCACTGAGCAGTAACAGCCCTTTGTTCTTCAAGTGGAACAGATGCAACATGGCCAGATTTGGAGAAGAAAGTTGCGACCATCTTCTTCCCCACACTTCGCGGTCGCTTCACTTTCGTGGGTGGATTTTCGTCCGGAAAGATGCAAACTGTAGACTGGCGTTTATTTTCAGGGTCAAATTGATAGATCCAAGTCTCATCACCAATAACAATGTCAGAGACGCGTCGAAAATTGCCTCCATCAAATCTTGGAAGCATTTCTTCACACCATTCCACACGCATGCGCTTCTGCTGTTCAGTCAAAGTGTGAGGCACCCAACGAGATTAAACCTTCCTGAGCCGAAGATTATCATGAAGAATTTTTGATACTGCTGGCGATCCAATGTTCACTGTAAATTTAATGTCTTTGAAAGTTGTTCGAGGATTTTCTCGAATCATTTGTTCCACAGCGGCAATGTTTTCATCTGACACAACTGTTGCCAGACGTCCAGCTCTCTCCTCATCTTTAAGCGATGTCCGGCCTCTTCTGAATTCACCAAACCACCGAAAAATTCTAGCACGGGAAGGAGCAAGGTCCCGAAATGTCCCCTGTAAACGGTCAAGGCTTTGTGTCTCGTTCAAATCACTTTTGAAATCGTAAAGGATCATTGCACGAAAATGTTCCCTTTCGAGCTCCATTCTAGACAGCCGAATACTGCTCACATCAACGAACAAGTGAAGGCTATACGGCCACGCCGATAAGCGAGACGAGTTGAAACTTGCTTCGCTTCTTCGCTCTGGATACCACTACCGAACGCAATTGTTGGAATTCAAATACTGTGCCACAGCAATGCGTATCTCAAAACTTTTGTAGTGACCCTCGTACTCACTAGTACTTACTCATCTTGATGCATTTCATCCAATGTGGATTCATATCCACAAACAAAGCATTTAATCAAATATTCCCAGCATTTCTTACATTCATGCAGATATAAGAAATACAGATATAACATGCAGATTCCATATAAATAAAGAAAACAGTGGAAAGTAACTATCAAAAGGGGCGAAGTGGAACATGATCATAATGAAATTTATGCCTTTTAGTAGAAAAGGCGTACAATGTGTAAGAAATCAGTAACGCAGTTGGTTAGTGCGCGAACATGAAATCAATCAATGAATGCGAGTGAAGGTGGTTCTAGCCCCGTGGGCGAAACTTTTTTGTAATTGTTTATTTTTTGTTTTTTGTATGTGAGAAAAAAATAAACTACTACATATGGTTAAAACTCAGCACGATGTCAAAGTAAGAAAAATGCCATTGTTGCACTTGTATTACTATTCTTCAGTTTTGTTTGCAAAGATTTCGGAATTACTTTCTGTATGCTTATTGGTGCATAAAGAATGCTTTTCAGTAAATTATATTTGTTAAAAGTAGTAATTTAGGGAACTTGATAATTAATTTTCACGTTACTTATCGTCTCGTAACTTATATGATTGACTCGTCTCGTGGCATCACTATTTAATTAAATGCATTACAGAATATTCCTCTCTATCTAGGCCTAACTGTTTCATATCAGACTTCCCTATTAAATGTTTATTTTTTCTGTAAACATTATTGAGCTGAACGTTCTTATAATGCATTTGATAAAGTAGTGATACTTCGACACGAGACAGTCATAATTTTCGAGACAAGACAGTATTTTCATGGGACGAGACGAGACTTTAAACTTGTCTCGTCTCATGACAACACAAGTGATGCTACGTGACAATATATTTCTCGGGTATCGTCTTGAAAACGAGCGGAGACTTCGAGACGAGACAGACATAATTTTCGAGACGAGACGATGTTTGCAAGACCAAACGAGACAGCCTACACTCTCGTCTCGTCTCATCTCATGGCAACACTATTAAATTATGGAACTTTGCCTTAGGAAAACTTTAAGTAAATAAGTAGTGAATTCCTTAACCATATCTCATTTCGAAGACCATCCAGTTCTTGGCAAGTCTCTTTGATATGTTTCTTCATTTTTATGTAGCCTACATAATGAGTTTTTTTTTATATGTATCTTCTTTTTCCTTGACTGTTAACAGACTTAAATTTTAGCATGCCTCAAATAGAAAAACTACCAGAGATAGCAACACCGACTTCAACTCCCACAAAAATATTTCGTACCTATTCCTCCCCTAACGGGACTGAAGATCACTTTCCACCCTCTCTCTCCCCTTCCCTTCTTCCCCCTTCGGCCCCGACGGCACATTTACTGCAAACAGAACTGGGTAAACCAGCAGCGGGGACAACTCTAAATGTCCATTCACCTAAACGCACAGTCCCTTCTAAGCTCTTTCTATGAATTTCAAATTATTGTTCTCCCGCAAAATAGTCTGCACCTGATTTTAGTATCCGAAACGTGAGCAAAGCCAAATTTAAATAGTAGCCTGTATGAGTTACCGGGTTATCAGTTCATAAGAAATGACAGAACGTAAAAAGGCGCTGGTGGAGTTGGTGTCTATGTGAGGGATGACGTTGATACGAAAATTATGGCTATGTCACCACAGGAATACAGCTTCTGTACTGAGTACATTATCATTGAATGTAGTTTCTGGAATAAAAAAGTTCTCATCTGTTCGGTGTACAGACCGCCAAAAGCAAATTTTAAAAATTTCGAAGATGAAATATTGCAACACTTGCCCTTTTATAAAAATTGTCTAGTTCTCGGTGATTTTAATTTTAACATGCTGAAATCGAACAGTGAGAGTAAAACATTTCGTGATGTTTTATCTGGCCTTAACCTGACAATGTGTGCTCTAAATCCTACTTTCCATACTGCTACATCACATTCACTACTCGATCTCATCTTAACTAATAATCCGCAGAATTGCTCACTATGGGCAATTACCAATCCCAGGTATATCTTACCACGATCTAGTGTTCGCCTGCTACTCTATACATACTCCGAAGAGACAGTGAAAACTTATTTCGTACAGAAACTTAAATAAAATAAATGAAGCTGACCTTTTCTTTGATGCGGCAAATATTCCTTGACACGTAATCTACAATTCTTCGTCTATAGACGAACAACTTAATTTCTTTAATACCGCGATATTAACACTACTTGATAAGCCTGCTCCACTCATTAAACACAAAGTATCGCGACCTTCTTCCCCGTGGATAACTAAAGGAATTCTAAATTTAATTGCTAAACGCGATTCCTCTTATAGACAATACACGAAATCTCGTAAAGATAATCCAGTACAAGCTGACGAGTGTTTTAAAAAATATAAAATCTTACGAAATAGATGTACACACTTAATTAGGAAAGCCAAAATGGAATTTGCCTCGAACCTAGCGAACAGCACTTCTAACTCGAAAATTTTGTGGAAAAAGTTAAATATATTAGGGATCAAGAGCAGTAGGAAACAAAATATGGCTAACAATAAATTTACTGCAGATGATCTTAATAAGTTTTGTGACATTAAATTTTTAAGTAATGCAGATTCTAAAATTACATATGATGAGAGTCCAGAATGTACTGAAAACTTTTTTCCTTTGAATGTGTCAGTCCTCTAATAGTCATGAAGGCCATCAATAGAATAAAATCAAATGCTACTGGAGCTGACCAAATTAGTATTAAATTTACTAAAAAATTTTTGCCTTTTATACTAAATCCCATCACTAATATTTTCAACCGTTCTCTTATGAGCGGCACTTTTCCATCTGCTTGGAAAACAGCTGAAGTCCTAGCGTTTCCCAAAACAAGTAAATCACAAGTATTAATGATTTTCGGCCAATTAGTATTTTACTTGCTCTTTCAAAGGCATTAGAATACATTGTTAGTGATCAAATCCGAACCCATTTAATGAAATACGTTTTTTGATCCATTTTTTTAAGTTCGTTCTGGCAATGCTCTTCGAGTATTCTCAACTGGTTTTCTTTCAAATCTATGAACACCAGCAGCGAAAGATATGAAAATTAGTAGCTATATTGTTTATATGAAAAAATTAACAAATATGTTTCTATTCAACAAAATTATATTCCTAAGAGCGTAAAGAAAATAAATTGTTTAGGAAAACAGTAATTACCCACACTCTGCATCAGTCAAATGTATTACTGATGTTCATAGAAGCAATGGAAAGTGTTGTTTCCAAAGATTCGTTTGGTTAAAGACTGACGTTATAAAACAATCATGTTTCGTTTTATCTACGTATTTTATCACCTCCGATACTTTAGCTGATTTTGGGCTTGTCGATGAATAGTCGTAGAAAACTGAGCCATTATATAAAGAAAACGAAAATTTCTACTTTGATAGGGACTCGAACCTATGTCCGTGAGATTACAAGCGTTATGCCTTAAACTCCTTTGGTATTCTCTTCACCTATCAACAGTCAGTAGTTTAGCTAGAATTTTTTTCAGGGGGGGGGGCTATGAAGGACCCAACAAAATTTTGAGGGGGCCATCTCCAATGAATGAAAAATTTATATTATTCGCACACACACACACACACACACACACACATATATATATATATATATATATATATATATATATATATATATATATATATATATATATATATATATATATATATATATAGGGCAGAGGAAGGGAATGGCGATCAGCCTATTTAGCCCTCTTGCGTGACCCGAGGAGAAGTCAAACTAGTGCTGTCATCTGCCTCTTGTAGCAAGGTTTCTTGTGTATTGTCGAGGAAGATGTCAGAGAAGACTGAAGTCTACAGCGTGCTAAAACTTGTTTTTGTTAATTTTCTTATAAGGATCTGCATATTTCAACTCAATTTTAATTTGTAAGATCTTAAAGTTACTAAGATTCATAAAAAGTTATATTTACGTCTAATGCACGACACATAGTTATATTTCAAATAAACTACGTTTTACAGTATAACCAGCTCAATTTTCAAAATGGCGCAATGTTGGGAATGCCGATCAACGTGATCGGTTTACCATCATGGTGATCGTCATTCTGAACAAACTTTTAGAATACTTCTCCAGCCACAAATTATAAATGAGGTTAGACCTAAGATAAGTAATACGCCTATTTGAGTCAAACACTGAAACTTTGGTATCGGTGTAACCTTTGTGGATCCTGGGTGCATGCTGACTAAATTGCTGTGGACTCACCACGTGGATATACAGTGGGTCAAATAAGTTTCCGTACTCCAGTGATTAGTAATTTCAAAATGTTATATCATCTTAAAATAAATAAATAATAAAACGCAATTACATTAGCTGAATTTGTTAGTATCTACTTGTAATGTGTACACATTATAGTGATGGCACTGATTGTATCAATAGTATAACTGACGATTTAAGTTAAGTTGATGGAAATGGATATCAAAAAAGTTTCCGTACACAGTACAAATATACAAACGAAGGAAGCAAAACACACATCAAACAGTGTTTATAGTGGTTACAAATGGCAGTAGCGTGCTGTACTAGTGTTAAAGTACTACTGCAGTTAACTTTGGGCAAGGGAGATCTATAGAGACAGTAAAACGACGCGTCAAAACGGAAATGTAAATTCCGATACGTGAGCTAATAGTAAAATTAAGACAAGAAGGCAAGTCTCTTAGAAACATAGTAGAGACAGTAAAGAAATCACATTCTACAGTACAATGCATTCTAAATAGACATATTGGAACAAATAGTTGTGAAGATTGACCGTAGTGGCCATCCAACAAAGCTGAAGGATAATCATAAACATGTTATTTTAAGAACTATTAGAAATGAACCCAAAACAAATGCTCCAAAACTAGCTACTATGCTTGAAATTGATATTGGTGTACAAGTGGTTCTTGAAACAGTCCGTACTGTCATCAGAAAAGCGAGCTACAACGTTCGCGTAGGCAGAAAGAAACTATATGTTAGTAAAGTAAACGCCAAGAAACGTATAGAGTTCGCAAAAGCTCACGTGGACAAGGCAATAACTCTGTTTTATTTGGTGATGAGAGCAAGTTCAACATTCATGGATCTGATGGAAGAGTTAGTGTGCGGAGGAACCCAACCACGCACATGAAACCGAAGTATCTGTGTCTTACTGTGAAGGATGGAGGTGTTGTGTACTCGTTTAGGGGTTGAGCTGGAGTTGGAAATTGGTATTTTGTCGAAGGTACAATGGACCAACATGTTTACCTGAACATTCTGAAACAAAATCTCTACGACAGTGCAAAGAGACTGAATATGGGAGCCTCCTTTATATTCCAGCAAGATAACGACCCTAAACATACTGCACGAAAAGTGAAAGAGTGGTTGCTGTATAAGTGCCCAAACAACTTCATACTCCTACACAATCTCCTGACTGTAATCCTATTGAGGATCTGTGGAATGAATTAGAGAGAAGCATCAGGAAACACAATATTATAAACAAGGACCAATTGAAAAATGCATGATATGAAGAATAGAGGAACATCTCCCCTGCAACTACATCAAAATTGGTCACTATATGCAGAAACGAATGCGAGAAGTACTTAAGGCCAAAGGAGGACCAACTGATCATTAACTGCAGTCGAAACGCAACGTGGTGTTCTTATTTATGTGCATTTCTTTATGTGTATGGAAACTTTCTGATTCGTAATATGGTCAGTATTTCGTGTGTATTTGATTTTCTTCTGAATTATATATTCCAAATGTTTTATTTTCTTATGAATATGTTTATTATGGAGTTCTTTATAGAAAACTTGTAGAAATTGTCGTTTCCCTTCTGTACTTTTTAAGCTATATTACAATACATAAAATGAAAACATCTGTACGGAAACTTTTTTGATCCAGTGTATCTGTGACGTGTCTTTAAAAAACGTCAATAAAACATTCAGTTGACGTTTCTCAGTCTTTCGAAGGCGCAGTTTAGCAAAATAATAATAATAATAATAATAATAATAATAATAATAATAATAATAATAATAATAATAATAATAATAATAATAATAATAATAATAATAATATGGTAAACGCACCGGATTTCGACAGGTTAAGGACCTTTTTCAAAATCAATTGCCTATTGTGGCCATAATATTGGTCGGTGTTTGCTCATTTTTTTCCTTGAATTGTACAGTCTCTACTAATACCAAAAGTCACTTCAAGGCTCAAATGCTAATGTTAAAATTTTTTATGAAACTGGAACTCGCCAATGGAACCCGAATTCGACACACTTCACCTGGTTTCGACAGTTGCGATATCTGAATTCGACACCTTCAATTATATCCATGTAAAACATTAAGTCGGCATTATTATTAGTAGTAATATCTTCTCAGCTTCAAATATTGTTTTATTATTATGCAGACATTATCAGACGGGCAAAAGAACACAACTTAAATTTTCTGAACTGAGTAGTTACTTCGATGATCCTCAATTCGACATGCTGGAACCTGATTTCGACATTCCATGTCGAACTGAGGTTACAACTATCGGAGAATTATGCAACAAATAGCTTTATGAAAGACTTTGAACATACTTGTGCATTTAGATATTCAGTTAAAATTATATTGGCACTACTGAGCATGAATTCGACAACCTTGTCGAAATCCGGTTCACGTTACAAATAAAGGGTTGTGTTTTCGACAACCTCCCGTTCATGTTACATCACAACCTTTGTCCTCACAGAAGAAAACAAAACGCACTGATTGAAACTCCTTTACAACATTAAACTACCACTACTTGCTTGAAGCAAACCTAACTTTAATAAAAGTCTTACGAAAATAACCTGCCGTCTTATGATTTTCTTAAGATTATGTGTTTTCTCTCGAAGAGTGTATCATACACACAACAATGTACTTCTTTTCTCCATGCGTATGATTCATCTACTGTAACCGCACTTTTGACACGAGAAAAGACACTCCCATAATGTTGCCACTTCTACATCACGATCACAGGGATGACATCTTACGCTTATTTCACAACATTTAAGCACAGGTATGTCGAATTCGGGTGCCTGTCGAATTCAGGCACGTTTACCTTAATAATAATAATAATAATAATAATAATAATAATTAATAAAAAAGAAAAAGAAAACAAAGAACTGCCTATGGAACTATGTGTTTATTAAGCTTGTACTGTGATCGCCATTACCCACCTCTCCCCTATATATATATATATATATATATATATATATATATATATATATATATATATATATATATATATATATATATATATATATATATATATATATATATATATATATGTATATGTATATACATTATATACATAACTGTCTCAAACAACTAGGATACATTAATACAATTGATTTCTAATATAAGTAGTTATTTAATCACTGCGTTTAAAATATGTGGGGCTGGTTGATTTAAGTTGAAGCAGAGAAATACACTTTTACAGATACAGGAACTTATAGGTTCATGCCTCTACTTAAAAGAAAATTTTTCTATTCTTGTGGGCAGCAGCAAACTTATCAACAACTGCTTCAAGATTTAACAATTTAGCAATTTTCTTCAATATAAAATAATCCTAAGGTTTTCAACCTTCCTTTTTATTGCATATATGTCTTTAATGTTTTCAAACATGAAAATGGCGTTTCGCATGCAGCACTAGAAACTGATATAGTCACAGAGATTATATCTAGCTTGTAGGTTTCTAGGAATGCATTTTTGTAGACGCAGAGATCAACCAAATACATCAAGGAATTAACTTTTTTTCTCTCTCTCTCTCGTCTTCATACAACCTAATTGTTTTGGGGAGGATTTTGAGTTCACATTTGAATATTTCCAGATCACTTCCGTAATACTGGGTCGTAGGCTCCACAATGCTGTAATTTAGAAAGATTTCACTTTTTGGATGTAGAGTGATGATTGATCTAATGATTTTGCTATATTATCCAATGCGTCTTTCGGTCTCTTTGATGGCCTTATCAATTTTAGACAGAAAAATGTCTCTTAGTATATATCTTTGGACAATTCGTTTTGTGCCTGCAATGATGGAAAAGATTAATCCAAAATGAATTTGTGATATTTTGATGGCGAATGTCTAGTTCGTTTCCACGAGGAACCCCTATATTCTATCTGTTTCCGGCTCTGGAATTTGAAGACCATTGTCTTTGTATATCTCCAGTAGTAACCCCACCCCCCGTATATTGAGCCGTCAGCAAAATTTTTTGTGACGTCATAGTTCAAAGGTCAATGACCTTGGCCCGGGGTCAATGACCTAGGGGTACTTAGGACCACCCCCTCTAAATTTTGGGAGGGGTACCTTGGCCCGCCCCCTAAATTTTGGCAGGGGCACCTAGGATCATCCCCCTTAAATTTTGGAAATTGCCAAATCTAAAAATTGGGTATGGTAGCTTAGAACCAGGGTATGTACCTCTATTGGTATTGGGGTCCATCTCGTTCCCTTTCATGGGTGAAAATTGAAAAAAATTCAAATTTCGTTTTTTTTTAACCTAATTTATCCCCTTTGATGAGGTTTAATTACCTTATATAGTTATATGGGCGTATACAGGGGTCCATTCCCTTTCATAAGACATGGGTACACTAATGCACCCCTTTAAAATTTTGGGAGGTGTACCTTGGCCCATCCCTTAAATTTTGGAAATTGTCAAATCTAAAAATTTGGTATGGTAGCCTAGAACAATAGTATGTGCCTCTATTAGTATTGGTGGGTCTACCTCGTTCTCTTTCATGGGTAAAAAATTGCCAAAAATTTAAATTTCGGAGGGTTTTGACCTAATTTATCCCCTTTCATGAGGGGTTATTACCTTATATGGTTATATGGGAGTGTACAGGGTATCTATTTCCTTTCATAAGACATGGGCACATTAATGCACCCCTTTAAATTTTTGGGAGGGGTACATTGACCCACACCTTCAATTTTGGAAATTGCCCAATTTAAGCATTTACAGAACCTCAATATGTATCATGATAAATTTCGGTGGTTCTTTCATGCGTACAAAATAACCAAATTTTAGTACAACCACGTGTTCGGTTATTGACTCAATTTATCCTCTTTGATAAGGTTATATGGTATGGACGGGTATCCTCTTTCAATTTCGTAGTAACCTTAGGGTGTCAAATGCTAGTACGGTCACGTGATCGATGATTTAGTTTTGATGCGCGAGTCTTTGATACGACGACGGGTCCCTGGTCAATATTCTCTGAGAGTTAGGTGGAAACTTTGAACAAGATTTAAGACCAGAGTTCTCGTCTTATATCGCAGAGAACATTACTTTGAATCTGATAACATTGTATGTACCATATTGATGGAACGAAAAATGTTGGGGTTTGACAATGTTTTTATATTGAGTTGGGTTTCTTCATTAGACCTCCTCCTCTTCTTGACTGTGATTTGTTTCCATGTTTTGCAGCATAGCACTGGTTTGCAAAACTTCGTATTGTGAATTCTGTAAAAAGAACGAGGAAAAAAATATGATTAGTATAGAAATAGATGATGATAAAAGAAATACACTCTCAATGATAAATTTGATAAAATTACCTGGAATGTGTATTGCAGTAGTCTACGATTATTAACCGAGGGTACTGTTGTGAACAAGTATTGAATTTCACGCAGCGATTTTCCCGGGGCTTTACAGCACAAATAAAAATAAGCATAATAGCCACATACGGATGAACCAAGACTTTGCATTTGACTATTATTATATTTATAATACATACAATGAAGTTTTAAGAATGCAACATGCTGTGGCACATAAGGAGGAAGGTCATAGCTGTCAAAATATTATCCAACACCGCGATTATCAATGTAAATTGCAATCCAATGGCTTCCTAATTTTGTGGATGGATCTGTATTCACAATGATTGCCAGAGGAAGAAAAATCCGTGAGGGCTACTCATCGCTTGCAAATACCCCGGTAAAATGATTTCTAAATAATGGACTACCGTTTAAAGGACTAGTTAATTGTAATGTATTCAACATCGTGAATGGAAATGATACATAACATATACGTACCTTGTAATATAAAAGTCCAGGATAATGTTGCGCTGGTGGTCGATCTCTAGTAGTGAGGAAATCTCCCCATACACAATACAGTTTGCAGGTGCTGCTAATTTCTCTTGGAAATGAACTTCCAATCGGATGGCTCCATGTCGTTATAAGTTCCAATAGTGACAATCTCCAGCAGAAGAATCGGGAGTTAGGTCAAATACAAACAGTGTATATCCATTCTTGTAGTCGGTTCTTGAAATTGTATTTCCAATATTGGTAAAATGTATGCCAAAGCCTGAGAATAATGTGTGGTACGATGAAATGTAGAGATTCTCTTCAATGCTGGGTTGCGATGGTTTTGAAGGTACAGCTTTTCCATCCACGTACAATGTAAAGAAATTAATGTTTAGATGTTGAATTTCAAATGGATTGCTGGTAATAGTTCCACTGGATGCTTTATTCGATGTAAATTCTATAATAATATGATTTGGCAATGTTCCCATAAACAGGTTATCAATAGTTTTGGATTGTATATCCTTCGTGATGGTAAATGATTTCATTTGAACCCTTGTCAGAGGATACTTTGCCGGTGTAGATTGTAAAATTTTATTGTGTGCCAATTTGACACTAGGGCTAATGCTGACTTTTTTCCCCTGCAACGATGCATCTAGAATATTATATTTTTGCATTGACACCACTTTCACTGGCCATGAGACAAAAGTTTGGTTTCGCAGGAATAAGTTTCACACGTAATTCCACTCCATGAATTAAAAATTTATGTTGATTAAAAATGTCACAATGGAGATGTCCAATCATATCGAATTTCATACTTTGTTTTGTCAGTTCATAGCGTTGTTGAAATCCTTTGTTCTCACTGGTGGTTGCGTTCATATGACCACATTGCTGTTTGTAAATATGTATTTTTAGCTTCATCACTATAATTGAGCAGTTTTTTCAGGTACGAACCATATGGATGATTATGTGACGGAAATGAAATCAGTTTATTGTTCAAGTAGATTTGTACTTCACTAAACATAGCATTTAGAAAATCATTGACAGGTGCAATTGGTTTATCCGTTTCGGTGAAGGAGGAACCATCTGATTTCACAATTTGTGCTTGGATGTACAATAAGGTTTGTGGCAAATCAATATATTCATCACTGCTACCACTCACTACAAATTCTATTGGTGAATTTTCAGCTATTGAACCAATTGGTTTGTAGCCAATAATACGATTGTCCAGAACACTGGTTTGCGTGGGTAACGTTGAAAAAATGTCGAATTCACTTTTTACACATTCACAGGATTGATGATGCAACAAAGCCATCGTTGAATTAATCAAAAATATCTGGTGACGATACCAATGATCTTTTCTTCTTCTTATGTGATAATTTACGTCTCTTCGTAGGATTGATGATGTTGTTGTTCGTTGGAAGGTCAACCTCAAACTGAGAGCAGTCGTCCCATTTTCTTTTATGATATCCACTTCCCAGCATAGTTTTCAACTTACAGATGGTGATCAGAAAAATGGAAACACCTGAACGAAATTGCAACTTACCAGATTAATACGGTGTCGGGCCACCTTTCGCCTTCAGAACAGCCTTGATGCGACGTGGGATGGAGGCATAGAGGTGGTGAATGGTAGCAAGTGGAATTTTACACCATTCCTCATACAGGGCATCGGGCAGTTCTGTGAGAGAGGATGGAGGTGGAAATCGTCGCCGGAGTCGTGTTTCCAAGACGGACCACAGATGTTCAATTATGTTGAGATCTGGGGATTGGGCGGGCCAGGGGAGATGTTGAACTTCATCCTGATGTTCCTCAAACCACGCTGCAACAACGCCAGCTGCGTGAATGGGTGCATTATCATCCTGGAAGATGGCGTCATTGTCTGGGAACAACATCCGGACCATAGGATGCAAGTGGTCTCCTAAAATTGCGACATAATCGTTGGCAGTGATTCGTCCGCTAAGTGTGACCACAGGACCCAATGAAAACCATGATATGGTGGCCCACAGCATCACCGAGCCGCCGCCATGTTTCACAGTTGGGCGGAGACACTGAAGATCATAAGCTTCTTAGGGCGTTCTGCACACATAAACACGGCCCGTGGTTGGGAATAGGGTGAAGGATGACTCATCCGACCATATCACGCGTTTCCAGTCCTCAACGGTCCAAGTTGCATGGTCACAGCACCATTTGCGGCGTGCGAAAGCATTATGGTCCCTGATGAGCGGTTTGACCCGTGCAACACGACCCCGTAAGTTCATGTCATGTAATTCGCGGCGGACTGTGATTGTCGAAACAAGGTGCGGGAGATGCCGATTGAGTTCCTCCGTCACTTGCTCTGCAGTGGCACGACGGTTCTGCGTGACAATGCGCTTTAATATCCGGCGTGACCTGTCACTCATGATTTTCTTCCGCCCACTGTTCCGCTTCCACGATGTGGTTTTCCCGTGTGTTGTGTAGGCCGTCATCACCTTCGACACTGTCCCACGCGACACACCTAACACAGTAGCCACTGCCGTCACACTCACTCCACATAACCGCGCACCAACAATTTGCCCTCTTTGAAAATCTGATATGTCTCCCATTTTACACTACCTCTGTCTGCTGCAGCCACTGGACACTGCTGTTCCACTGCGCCTGTCGTAGTATGGAGACCGACCTAACACACCACTACCAGCGATCCGGTGCTGCGGGCGCCACGACGCCACTGCCAACCCATACATCTGACGCGTTGCCAACTACAGGTGTTTCCATTTTTCTGATCACCATCTGTATTTTTAGCTTTTTCTTGTAAATTTGATTTTGCCTCTTGCATATGTTGATGAAACGATTTTTCCAGCGGTTGATTCGAGATCACAACATCACTAATCATATCGGCACCTGATTTTAATAATTCTTTTCCTACAGTTTTAGATCCTTGCTTCACAAGTGGTAACACTGAACGAAAGAAACACCAAGGAAACTTCCAATACCATGTCCTGCTTGATAGGGACTTCCCACATAGACGTTGCCGATACCGGATAACGCTTGTTTTTGGTAGCATTGGAAATGCGGATCAGTCATGACGACGACGACGGAAATGTAGTTTTGTACACACCGTTCCAAAGGTGAATGGCATACGATGACCTGTGCTATCCCTTATATCGATTTGTATTTGCTCAAAATTCATTTTTCCACCGGAACATAATGTGCAGGATTAGAGATTTGTACTGCATGACTTCCAAAAGTATGATTCACAGGATCCATGTTGACAATTCGTAGCAAAGGTACCATTGTATCTCCAACAATGACAAATTCAATAATGTCACAGCAGACGTACATTTGTGATGGTAAACCTAATCGTACATCCGGTGTATATTGTCCCTTTTGCATATCTTTTAAATCACTTTTCGGTTCAAATCCAAGCATTAAACTAACAATTGGTGAGAATTGTACAGAAGTATGGATTTCCTTATTGGGATGTCTTATGAGGCATACATTATTAGTTGCATCATGAGATATAAATAAATTGGTTTTTTAATGATGTGTATTAATAAGACCCCGTATATTGTTATAATAGCGTACAGGGATCGTTACAACCTTCCACGGTTCCTGACCATTACTGCTTGATGATTTGTAATATATTTTATTGTTTTCACTGTTAATGTTCAGTAAAGAATGTGGATAATGAATCTCTACAATTGCCACATCCCATTTCTGGCGAAACTCTACACGTCATTGTAATTTCGTAATATATGAAGTCAATGTATTTTCTGGGAAATAATCCATGGAACTATTACTGGGAAGTGTAACGTGAAAATCTTGATCAGGTTCCATTCTTCTTCTTCTTCAATGAAGTTGCAGAGATCCACGAATTGAATGAGGTAGGATATCTTTACACTGGACGAGATACTCCTTTCTGCGACCTTTGTTCTTGTACGTAATATTTTATCGATGAGGAACGTCAAAGGGAGCGTACTGGTTGTAATTCTTCTCTGTAGAAAATACCATCGATGAGTTGATGATTTAAATCTTCTAGTCGGTACATTGGTGGATTTCTTTGTACAATGGCTTTTACTCTAAATATTTCCCAAGTCCAGTTTTCGAGGTAACCCTTGTCAAAGATACGTTTTGTTTTACTAATACGAACAGTATCACCAACAGATAAATCCGTATCTTGTTTTGAACGTTGTAGTTTTTTGTCGTATAAGTTATGCCACACCTCCAGAAAATTGTCTTGAGAAACGTTTGCAGGTACCATTTTAACCCTTAAGGGATCCGATGGTACAATTTGTACCATACGGGTGTTTCATGGTACATTGCGTTACAACTCTTCTATTTGAGCTTTTTCATCCGGTTTTTTTTTTCAAGTCCAGAGGCATTGTAGAATACCTAACGTATGGTTTCACACCTTCCTGCGTCCAGACATAGGAGGTGATGGCGTCATAATTTAAAAAAAATATTTTTTCTCTTATTAAGCCTATGTTCATTATTTCTGGCGGGCTTATTTTTGCACGTAGAAGATTGAAATTTTGCACAAACATTCAGTCCACCGAGTAGTATTTACCAGATTTTTTCAGATTTCTGCGTTAAAACAGGGGTGGATCCAGAGGGGCAAAAGTTGAAAAAAGGGATATTTTTACCAAAAAATGCCTTTCTTCGGGATTTTCACGCCTTAGATACATGATGGAGACACGTGAGTCGTACCGTCTGAGAGGCAGTTCTATTCTGAAGAGAATGATGGGCGAAACATGACCCGAGGATAATTAGAGATGTCTCAGAGAATTTTTATCAAAATATACTTCTGTATAGGGGAATATGGAACATTGTCGGTATATTTTTTTGGCGGGCTTACTTTTGCACCTAGAAGGTTGAAATTGTGCATAAACATTCAGCCCACCTAGTAGTATTTATCAGATTTTTTTCAGATCTCTGCATTAAAACAGGGGGTACAGAGGGGCAAAAAGTTGAAAAAAGGATATTTAGACCAAAAAATCCCTTTCTTCGGGATTTTCTCGCCTTAGATACATGATGGAGACACGACAGTTGTACCATCCGAAAGGCAGTTGTATTCTGAAGAGAATGATGGGCGAAACATGACCCGAGGATAATTAGGGATGTCTCAGGGAATTTTTATCAAAATATACTTCTGTATAGGGGGATATGGAACATTGTTGGTATATTTTTTTTTTTTTTTTTTTTTTGCCGGGTTTACTTTTGCACCTAGAAGGTTGAAATTGTGCATAAATTCAGTCCACCTAGTAGTATTTATCAGATTTTTCAGATCTCTGCGTTAAAAAAGGGGGGTTCAGAGGAGCAAAAGTTGAAAAAAGGGATATTTAAACCAAAAAATCCCTATCTTTGGGATTTTCTCGCCTTAGATACATGATGAAGACACGTGAGTCATACCGTCTGAAAGGCAATTCTATTCTGAAGAGAATGATGGGCGAAACATGACCCTAGGGTAATTAGGGATGTCTCAGGAAATTTTTTACCTGAGATCATGGTGTTTTGCGGTAATTTGGGGCATTGCGGGGATTCTTGATAAAATTTCTCCCGCCCTTAGTATTCAAGTTAGAATCTTGAAATTTGGCACACACATTCAGTATACCAAGTACTATTTATCAGATATTTTTTGAGATCTCTACGTTGACACAGGGCCGCTCCAGAGGAGCCCAAAATTTGAAAAATATTCCCTCCAAAATTTTCCCTTTGACATCAATTTTCCCTCTTCTGGTATATGATATGGGCATGGAAGTGGTACCATTTGAAAGCCAGCTTCACTCTGAAGAGAATGATGTATGAACAATGATCCTAGGATAAATAGTGACGATGCAGTAGCTGCTTGACTGAAAGTCTAAAAAATACCCCCAAAACCCCGGATCCCTTAAGGGTTAATACTGGAGTGTCGACTTTCATCGTATGCTTTTACAAGTAAAGGCAATACTTTGATGTAATTATATGTTTGATATTTGGTAAAGTATTTCCACATACAATGTTTCAATGTCTGATTCAGGGTGCGAATTACCGGGGGGATGAGGGGGATTTGCCCCCTCAATCACATTTTGCTGCCCCCCCCCCAAAGAAGTCAGCTGAAGTATCCCCACCGGGGATGCTCGCTTTCCCCCTCAAACTATGCTTAGTATAACTCCAAATTTCACTGATTTTTGTTATTTCTTGTAAATTTAATCTTCTAGCTGTATTTCGAAATGATCGATGTAAACTGTTCAGTTTTGGTCATTTCTACTTACCACCTAATTACCCACTATTTTCAACGTTGTTTAGTAGAACTATGTTATTATGACTACGGTTGTTACTTGCAACTGTACCTTCGTACCCTTCAGTTCGTCATCGTTTGTGAATTTGAATATACTAATTGCGTATAACAAAGCCACATATAGATTTATAAATGTTCTTAGCGGTTGGCCAAGAAGAAGTAAACAAATAGCTTCTTCTACCATACTTGGCGAAGTTCGGATATGTCATATTCATCCTCTATATTTGTATCGATTATCATCTTATTTTAATTTTTGTTATAACATGTTATTTCATTTTCCAGTGTACTCTTTGTTAGCACATGGTCTTCATTCCCTAGTAGGTTGTGTGTATGAAACTCAAAAGTTGCATTTAATTTGTGATAATTAGCATAGTAATCACTGCTTTTACAGTTTACGGAAATAAACTTTTGAAACTGTACTCAAAATCTGAGACATAGGTATTCTCTCGTAAGTATATGTTAACGTACACGCTGAGGGATACGCTCCTAGTGAGCAGACATGTTAATGAAGGTGATTTTTAAGTGAATAAGCGAATAATTCAAGATTTGTTTCAGCATTTGTTAATACGACTGGTTCTCCGTGTCATTGTCCGTATCTGTATAAGCATTTCAACTGGAGCGGGTTTTTTTAAAAGTTAACCCTTCATTTTTCCATCTTTACGCTGTACAGTTTGCTGTCCACGCAATTAATGTTGTCTGAAAAACTTCAGTGCAATGTTTTACTTTATTTGAATAACGTAGCCCATAGTGAATCAACTCATCTTCAACCTAACAGTAAAGTAATTTTTAAGTGTTGACTTTCCGTGCCCATCACGGAATCGATATTTGGAGAAAAAAAGTCGTGATGAGCACAGCTTTAGCGGGAAGTAGAAGCACAAGCTCGAAATTTGAATTGAGAGATTTTAAATATTTGGCCTTCGATTTGACCTTGATGTGAGAAATCGGGACCAGCAACAATCCATTTCTTATTTGATAGGCTAATATCTAGATTTTCTTTTTAAAAAAATGTCCGGTTTAACTGATAATTTTAGTGTTTTTTACAAGACTGAAGTAGGTTTCTTTTCGCAACCTGTATGTATTGATGCAAAGTGGAAGCTTTCAATATGAGTGGGAAAATTAACATATGCTTGTGATCATGGCTATCGCTCGAGCCAAATTATTAATTAATAAACCTTAGAGAGCTACGGGGACAAGAGTGAGTACAACATTAAAACACGTTCAGGAAGGTTTAGTGGGGTGTGTGTATGTCAGACAATATATATGTGCATAGTTATTGTCGGTAGATTTATTAAATTAATAAATCTCTTATTTATTACAGATGTCACACACACACACACACACACATATATATATATATATATATATATATATATATATATATATATATATATATATATATATATATATATATATATATATGGGGGTAAGGCATTTATTGTCTCGTTTTGAAATTTGAACCTTCAGACTATGTCCTTTGGCCTAATTTTATCCCCCCCAATATAGATTATCTAATTCGCACACTGGTCTGATTAAATCTTTCTGCGATGCTGGCTTTAATATCTGGATCCTTTGTTGTAACATGTTGCACGATGTGTCTCCTAAGAAACTTTTGTACTGTCTTGTTGGTAAATTCAGTTCCTTGATCATTACGTAGCATAATTGGTTTCCTGTCCTGGAAAATCATTTCAAATGCATTCACTATATCCTTGGCACTTTTTGATTTTAGTGGTACAGCCCACCCGTACCGACTAAACACATCAATCACTGTAAGAATATAGCGGTAATTGCCATTACAGTTTTGAAGTGATTGTAAATCATTTAAATCACATTCCCATTTATCATCAATATTGTTGACAAGATAAAAATCTCTACGGAAACAGGACGATGTAACGTGTAGGTAGGTTGTTTGTTTAACGAAAGTTTTATTTTGGCTAGAGGTATAGATTTTCCTGTGGCTTGCCATAATTTCTTTGCAGTAGAAAACGATGCAAAATGTGCTGGATTGTAATAAATGGATTTCAACTTTTAGTTCATGGTTTGTACGTTGACCATTGTGGAATGATACGTTTTCTTTTTGGTCGGACTTCTAAAACATCATCATCATCTTCTTCTTCTTCTCCGGAAGAAAATAATTCTGGTACAGGTTTTGGTGATGCAGATGCTGTTGTACTATTATACTTGACAATATAGTTTAATCTTCCTGGATAACCAATCAATTCTTGAGGTGTGTTTGACGATGCAAGGTAGTTGCAAAACAATTCCCAGCCTTGAGGATTAGAATGTTTCCTCGGTCGAGTCACATCACACATTAAATCTACAATATTGGATCCATGTAGTTTATTATCGTTAATGTACACTGTTCCTTTATGATGCCACGTAATTGCGTCATATTGTTTTAAACGACGGAATAGTAATTCGGCTTTCTTACGATACATTTGTGGTATTGCGTCTAAAATTTCTTGCTTGGTGCTATCGTCAACATTAGGAACGTCACCATCAGGTTTCATTGATGTAATTGTAAGTGGTATTGGTTCTTCTTGTTTACGTATAACGTAAATATATTTCTGTAATATTCTATTGGACTGATTCTATTTTTCTTCATCACTTGGATACGATGTATTCAATATAGATTGCATTTCACGATCGAGATTAGATTCTCGATTTTCACGCACACGGGATGATGATGCATGCATTCGTTGAAGCATTTCTGGTGGCACTAAAACCATCTTCTTGCTATGTTCCATAATGTTTATTGTTTAAACAAAATACTGGATAACACACTTCCTACAATAGGTGAAAGTAGTGCAGCTGAGAATACTCCTTGTTGTACGGCTAAATGTTTTTTTCCTTTTATCCAATGATTTTGTATTGTCCACGAGATAGCGGAGCGTGTTCTTGTAACACTTTAATCTTGCCTTCTGCGCACTTGTCAGTTGAACATTGCCTTTCAAGACATTATAACAACATTCACAAATACTATGAATTAATGAAGCGTCTGCATTGGCAATAATATCTTTACGGAATCTCGGTTTAGCTTTGTGCAGAGCACGTAGCAGATCATTGTGTTTCAGTGTAGGAGACATCGTGACAGTGTAAGTCATCCTTTTCACATGCACAATAATTTAAACATGTTTTGTTGGTACGTAAACATAATGATGCAAATCGTCGAGAAAAATATTTGTACGAAATCGCATTTCATCGGTTGTATCTTGTTTAAGATCCATCAGTAAATAGCAATGTGGCTTTCATGTTGCGTCTGCATAACTTTCTTGTGGTAACAGTGGATGCTCAGGCATGATTTGATATCTCATATGCTTGATTTGTGACTTGTCACGTGGATTTTTAAACAACGCCAAATACGAACAATTTAAACTAATATTTCTATTTGCTTTACTTTGATGAAATACATTTTGTTATAAAAATCACACTAATATTTCGATGATGCGATCCTTTCGTGAACATATCAACAATATCACTATTCACTTCTCGCATATGGTCATCAATAATAATCAAATGTGGTCCATCTTGAGGTTGAAAATCTTTCATTCGTGGAAGTCCTTCGTGAAATTCTACTGGAACCGGCATTGTTGCATACACGTCTTGCCATTCTGCACAATACCAGTATATCTTACGAAATTTCGTATTGATCATGGTTGGGAGATGTGACAGTAATCGCTTCACAAAATACGTTTTTCCACACCCACTAGGTCCTGCGACAATACAGATAAATGGATGTTTCCACCGTGTATCCATGATGAACACTAACACTTTGTTTCAAATATGATGCATATTTAAAGTGACTTCAATTTTTTGTTTGTTTTTAAATTCTTGCACTCACTGGTAAATGTTGATGAGAAACGAAAAAATCGTTTATCTGTTTATCGAATTCTTCAAAACCGTTTATTTGTTAATCGAATAGTTGAAAACCCTTTATTTGTTAATCGAATAGTTGAAAACCGTTTATTTGTTAATCGAATAGTTGAAAACCCTTTATTTGTTAATCGAATAGTTGAAAACCGTTTATTTGTTAATCGAATAGTTAAAAAACGGATCAAGTTTAACGGTTAACCGTGAAAGCTGATCAGTTTGATTTTAAATTCTATTTGAAAAATTTTTCGTTTGAAATTTATTTGTTTGAAATTTTTGTTTCAAAATTTTGTTTGAAAATTTTTTGGTCAAAATTTTGTTTAAAATTTTTAGTTTGCAATTTTTTTCGTTTCAAAAATATTGCTTCAAACTTTTTTGTTTTGAAAATTCTTTAGTTTGAAATTTTTTCGTTTCAAAATTTTCGTTTCAAAATCTTGTTTCAATTCTTTTTATTTTGAATTTTTTAGTTTGAAGATTTTTGTTTAAAAGTTTTCGTTTCAATTTTTTGTTTTGAAAATTTTGGTTTGATTTTTTTAGTTTGAAAGTTGAAAAACCTTTAAATGCCATGAATCTTGTTCAGTTTCCACCTAACTCACAGAGAATATTCACCAGGGACCCGTCGTCGTATCAAAGACTTGCTCATCAAAACCAAATAATCGATTACGTGACCGTACTAGCATTTGACACCCTAAGGGTCCTACCAAATTGAAAGGGGATACCAGTCCATATCTTATAACCTTATCAAAGAGGATGAATTGAGTCAATAACCGAACACATGGTTGAACTAAAATTTGGTTGTTTTGTACGCTTGAAAGGACCACCGAAATTTATCATGATACATATTGAGGTCCTGTAAATGCTTAAATTGAACAATTTCCAAAATTGAAGGTGTGGGTCAATGTACCCCTCCCAAATTTTAAGAAGTGTGCATCAATATACCCATGTCTTATGATAGGAAATAAACCCCTATACATTACCATATAACCACATAAGGTAATAGGACCTCATCAAAGGGGATAACTTAGGTCAAAACCAAACACGTGGTACTACGTATTCCTTACGTTTATATTTTGGCAATTTTGTACCCCTAAAAGGGGACAAAATGGACCACCCAAATTTATAGTGATATATATTAGGGTCCAATACTATGATACCAAATGTTTAAATTGGACAATTTCTAAAATTTAAAGGGTGGGACAAGGTACCCCTCCCAAAAATTTAAAGGGGTGCATTAATGTGCCCATGTCTTATGAAAGGAAATAAACCTCTCTTCACTCCCATATAACCATATAAGGTAATAACCCCTCATGAAAGGGGATAAATTAGGTCAAAACAATCCGAAATTTAAATTTTTAGCAATTTTTTACCCATGAAAGAGAACGAGGTAGACCCACCAATGATAATAGAGGTACATACTATGGTTCTAGGCTACCATACCAAATTTTTAGATTTGGCAATTTCCAAAATTTAAGGGGTGGGCCAAGGTACCCCTCCCAAAATTTTAAAGGGGTGCATTAGTGTACCCATGTCTTATGAAAGGGAATGGACCCCTGTATACGCCCATATAACTATATAAGATAATTAAACCTCATCAAAGGGGATAAATTAGGTTTTAAAAAAAACGAAATTTGAATTTTTGGCAATTTTCACTCATGAAAGGGAACGAGATGGACCCCAATACCAATAGAGGTACATATCCTGGTTCTAGGCTACCATACCCAATTTTTAGATTTGGCAATTTCCAAAATTTAAGGGGGATGATCCTAGGTGTCCCTGCCAAAAGTTAGGGGGTGGGCCAAGGTACCCCTCCCAAAATTTAGAGGGGGTGGTCCTAAGTACCCCTAGGTCATTAACTCCGGGCCAAGGTCATTGACCTTTGTCCTATGACGTCACAAAAAATTTTGCTGATTCGGCTCAATATACGGGGGGCTTACTACTTCTCCAAACATTCTTCATAAATTTGTTCGAATGCTGTTCGTTGAGAGTCATATTCTCCAGACCCCAAATTCGACAGCGTTTGAACTAGTGAATCTATAAGAATCAAACCTTCCGACATGTCTGCATCTACTTGAGATAAGGTGAAACTCAAGGTTAGAGCATGGCAGCAGTTATGTCAAATCTTAGGAGCCCGAAAACATACTATTTCGTACAGAGATCACACTAATTTTCCGGATGGATTGATGGAAGTGAATAAATATCACAAGTTCCAGATTTGGTTTCGCATAATAATATAAATACTTGTTTTGTAGATAAACTGTATTATTGTTAATAATAATAAAGTAAAAAGTGATGGGAGGACGACAAATGCTTTTAAGAGACAAACGTAGCGCAGAAACAGGAACTGAACTCTAACAGGACACTGATTTGCCTTCCCAGCCCACTATAAATTTTAAGACTTGCTCCTGAAGCTTAAGTTTCACTTTAAAGTAAACTGCCAATAATTATCATGTATTCTTAATATTTCAGTAAAATGTTCCGATTTCACGCTCTAAAGATATGGTAGCTTAATCAGTGACGAAAATAGACATTTGGTGCCCAGGGCAAATTTTGCGATTAGCATTCCCTTCATCTACAGCCCAACTGCCCCGGTTGCAGCATTTTGTTTTGATCTGGCCGTAGTTCAATTATTTTTTGGTTACTTTTACCCTTGTGCTCTAAAACTGAGTAATGAATTTGCCTTTACTTTGTTAAAATGATGAAGTGAACTCTCTTTGAAGCAAAAGGAAGAAACGTGTTTTCTTTCCCTAATATCAGTGTTAGAACAGATATTACAATTGGGACTCCTTACAGCAAAAATATAGTGCCCTTTTTTTTCCTTCGTTTGTTTGCCTTCACTAGTTTTTAGAATTTGACGTGAATTGAAATACACAAACACTTCACACCCACACCTAATGGCCAAACTCAGCGGTAGAACATTAGCTTAAGATTCGGAAGATGGTGTGATCGATCCCTCGTGAATAAACATTTCGACTGAGGAGTTTACCAAGATTCTTCCTCAGTGTCACTAGCGAAATTTTTATGGCCCTATTGACTCATTTCCCTCATTTCTACCCTCTGAGTCTCGGATGTTTCAAAGCCTTAAAATAAATTCAAATGTATTGAAATAACTTTATTCTACTATCCTGTCATCGATGCTAAATTAATATTGTTAGTTTTGAGATTAGATTTGAAGGAGGGGCATTAATTAGTATGTCCTGTTGAAAATTCAAATCACCAATGATTTACTGTTCTGCATAATTCATACAATGTAATTTTTTCAGAAATTCTTAATTTTCTCTGAAATGCATATTTAGACGAAGAACAAATATAAATCTGTGATAAAAATGGGTATTCACTGACTGAACTTACAGAATGGAATATCTGTGGACCAGTCGCACTTACTCCTGATATATATCTGATTATTACTAAACATTCGATAACGGGATGATACAATCTGGTTACGGGAGTATTACTGCAGCGACCAAGTTGTATCATCTTGGTATCTTACCTGATGGTTAGTCATCAGGAGATTGTAACACTGGCCCTGTGATATACTTCGGAATTTCTATAGTAGTAGCAGTTTTGGGATTAAGCTACAGTTAAAACCGTTTAAAAGAAAATACTTCTCAACGACATATGTATTTAAAAAAAATCACTGATTTTTGTTAGCCTTATTTCCCCAGGCTTTAGTTAGTAGTATAGGTCCACCAAGCGCTGACTTCGTTTTCCTTGGAGATCGCTAGAATCGCTTGTTAACATCGCAGCAGAAGGTTTCTACAGAGTTGCCAACGGCCCTAGACGTACTAGAGACAAGACCAGAAGGTAGTTGGGAAGGAGAACCAGTATCAGTAGCAAATAGTAGGTGTTGGTAGTATTCAGTATCTTAATTTTCTGGAACGATTGGGATACGAACAACAGAGAGAATGACAGAAATAATGAAAACTTCTGCTCTCTTCTTTTACTGTATATTAAACAAGACGGCTCGATATTAATAATAATAATAATAATACCAAATTATTTAGTGGATTGTTCTATGTCGCCATAATCAATGGAAATTAATTACTTACGATAGTGTACGAAGAATTCTTTCGTCGAACACAAGTGTAATATTTTACTGCAGTGTAATATTTTACTTACATGCTATTTGTAAGTAAGCATCTCTTATTTTAGTATGACTTTCACAATCGAAGCGAATGAGAATGCCGACTGAATTTGCCTTTTTTTTCTGGTTCTTTGTCGAAAACAAAGAAGATAACCAGGTAAGAGACACATATTAAAAGGAGCATTCAGATGGTGAGGGCTGTGCTTGCACCTTACAGATTTCAATAAATTAGATCTTGCTGTACTACAAACAAAGACGAACCTGGAGCTTTTTACTCGGAACGCAGACTGTTGCAACACACGGTATTCTGCAGTTGGTAACTCTGTTGTTGAGAGATGTTTGGTAGTTACACTTGCGGCCACTATCAACTCACCGTTTGTCGACCTATAGCAGTATCACTCTGTGTAGGGGTGCCACTAGGGGACCAAGAATTTGAGCAAGGGGGACTGGCCCCCCAGGCCCTCCCTTGGCTCCGCCACTGTCAACAGTTCATTGAAAATACAAACAATTTACTTTTGTTGCTCTCAATACTTTATGAAATGTATTAATGCACAATGAACAGTTTCCTAACTAGTAAAACAAAAATTCTTTCGTATTTATTAATGTCTCTTTCCTTTGTATTTTTATTTCCTTTCTTTTTCCAAATACAGTTAATTTATATTGTTTGAATTTACCGTATGACTTAAGAACATCATCTCAGAAGCAGAACCTCTCAAGATATATAAAATAACAGGTAGCCCCAGTTCGCGTTTAGCGTTCTGATTGACCCCCTGACGTGACGTCTTGTGAAGGAACTTTTGTGTATGCACTATTTCACTTGTTCTCTTGAACGATACCTCGTAATACTCAAGGACGTAATAAAATAGAGGGTCTGCCCATATGTATCTTCATCCTATTAGGTAACTGAATGACCGCCATATACGTTTGCTCAAAACATTGCCATCTTCATATGTAGACATGTAGTGTGTCTGTCGTTTATTTTAAGTCGTTGCTCAGATTTATATTATACAATGAGTCGATATTTAGTTTAGCGTCCCTTTCAGCAGCGAGGCTATATGAGACGTGGACCTACTGATTAACGTGGAATCCGAACCACATGAGCTCCCGCCGGGAATTGAACCCGGGTTTCCTACGCCAAAGGCGCGTACGCTAACCGCTTAGCCACGAGGGAGCTCAATATATTATACAATGGTTACATGCTGCACGTATGGGTGTACAAATAGAAGTGAGAAGAAATTACCCGAAATAACCTTTCACAGGTAAGAAAATCACCAATCATAGGATAAGTATGGCCGTGGCGTATGAGTTCACAATTTTATGATATGGGCAGTCTATTTTATTTTATAGCATCCTTGGTGATACCTCCACGTGACGTCACCGACCACAAAGTATCCTGGGAAAATGAGAACAGAAAGGCTGAATTGAGAATCCCCTGGAACCTCTAGTGAAACATATTCTACTTAAAAGTTACTCATTTTGAAATGAATTATCTTTTTTTTTTTTTTTTTTTTTTTTTTTTTTTTTTTTTTTTTTTTTTTTGTTACACGTTTCCTCCTACAGTCGAGGCGTTTAGCATTTTTTCCAGTTTCTCGGTACCGCTTTATCCACCGTTGAGCTCTTCTTGGGTTGACCCCAACACTTATTGCTACTTCTGAGATTCTGTAGCCTACATTAATAAGGGCAAGAATTGGCTCTTGCCTTGAATTCGCCGTTATGTTTTGTTTTCCAGACGTTATTCGTATGGGAGGCATACACATAAATAAATTTATTTTATTTTCATGTAGTAGTATGTCATTGCAACAGTGAAACTGTATGAGATGGGTCATGATGTGTGAAATTTTACTTTGGGTTCATACGGAAACCGACCATACGCTTTCTTCGCAGATATTGACAGAAAGATACGTCAGATACTGTATTTCATGAGGGGATAAAGTACAGGGTGGCCCAAAAGTAGGTATACAGTCCCGTACTGATAAACACGTTGCTTTTTATATAATTTCTTATTGTTATGCATCAGGTAGACTTATATATCTTAAGCTCGGAACAGCCGGAGCAAATAAACCTGTAAGCTAGAATGTTATATTTGATCAATGCAGGGGTGTCTACCTATTTTTGGTCCAGCCTGTATAATCATTCCAAAATGAGTAGCTTTTAAGTCAGATACGTTTCACTAGATGTGTTCTGTGACGATGAACATTTAATGTTCTTAAGTCATACGATAAATTAAAAAAGATTTAAAAAATAAATGTATTTGGAAAATGAAAGAAAATAAAAATAGAAAAGAAAGAGACATCAACTAAAACATGAAAGTATTCTTTACCAGTTAGGAAACTCTTCATTGTGTATGAAAGCTTTCACATTCAATCCAAGTATTGACATCAACGAAAGCTAATTGTATTTTCAAATGAAGGGTCAGGGGGAAGAACGCTTTCAGTCCATTTAATGATTTTTTTCAGGAGAGGAAAAAAAAACAAGGTATTCATTAAATAACCATTGTAATTACATTGTTAGAAAAATAGTTGTGAGTTTATATCATGGTAAATATTGTATATATGTAAAGAAAAACTTATTTTTACAGCAAATTAGAAAATTGGTGTTGGAGATATCGATTTTTTTGGACTGAAAGCGTTCTTCCCCCTGGCCCTTCAAATGATTTCCCACAAGGCAAAAGAACTATCCAATTATTCACAATTTGTGTGAACCGTTGATAGATCAGAATAGCGGAGGGGGCTAAGACATGACGCTTGTAATCTCACGGACATAGGTTTGAGTCCCTATCAAGGTAGAAATTTTCGTTTTCTTTATATAATAATAGCTCAGTTTCCCACGACTTACGAAAATATTCATCGACAAACGCTAAATCAGCTTAAGAATCAGAGGTAGTAGAATACGTAGATAAAACGAAACACATGGTTCTTGCATGATGCCAATTTTGAACCAAAGGAGTCTTTCGAAACAACACATTCCATTGATTAACGTGAACATCAGTAATACATTCGACTGAAGCACAGTGTAGGCAAGTACTGTTATTTATAAAAAAAGAAGACTTTTTTACACTCTTAGGAATATCATTTTGTAGATTAGAAACATATTTGTTAATTTCTTCATATAAATCATATACTAAATTTAATATATTTCATTGCTGTTGCTCATAGAATTCAAATAATAATAATAATAATAATAATAATAATAATAATAATAATAATAATAATAATAATAATAATAATAATACACAGGTTTCTACCTTAAAGTAAAATTTCTGTAATTGTTATACTGAATAACTACATTCAAGTGTTTGAAATGTAATATGCATCAGTAATCCACTACTTGTTCATTTAATTATGTGTTTTCGACGGTTACTGATACTTTTTCTAAGGCAAAGTTAACTCATTTAATAGTGTTCCCACTACACGAGACGTGATGAGATTGTAGGTTATCTCGTCTGGTGTCGTGAAAATGGCGTCTCGTATTGAACATTTTTTGTTTGCCTCGTCTCGATGTCTCCGCTCGTTATCGAGAGATACAAGAGATATATCTTGTCCCGTGGTATCATTAGTGTTGCTACGATAAGAGACGAGGCAATTTAAAATCTCGACTTGTCTCATGAAAAATGTTGTCTCGTCTCGAAAATTATGACCGTCTCGTCTCGAAGAGTCACTATTTAATTGAATGCATTATAAAACTTTCACCTCGATCATTATTTACATCGAAACTTAAACATTTTAAGGAAGTCTGTTATAAAACGCGTAGATAAAGAAGAAAGTTCTATAATGCATTTAATTAAATAGTGATGCCACGAGACGAGACAAGCTTATAATTTTTGGGACGATAAGTAATGTGAAAATTGATTATAAAATTCCCTAAATTATTGCTTTTAAGTGACAAAATTTACTGGAAAGCTTTCTTTATGCACCAATGATCATACAGAAAAAAAATTACAAAACCTTTGCAAACAGAAATGAAGAATAGCAATACAGGTGAAGAATGGCATTTTTCTTACCTTGATATCGTGATGAGTTTTAAACACATGTAATAGTTTATTTTTCACATGCAAAAAACAATTATAATATTAAAAAAAAGTTCTATGGGCAGAGCTCAAACTGCCTTCACCTAATTTTTTTAATTGATTTCACGTTCTCGTGCGGACTAACTGTTCTACCGACTTCTTAGAGGTTAAAAGTCTGTTCTTCTAAGAGATAAAGTTTTCATTATGATCGTGTTCCACTTCGTCTCTTTTGATAGCTACTTTCCACTATTTTCTTTATTTATATGGAGTGTGTATGTTATATCTGAATTTCTTATGTCTGCATAGATATAAGAAGTGTTAGAAATATTTGGTTAAATGTTATGTTTGTGAATATGAATCCACATTGTTCTCACTGTCAGTGACGTAGAAGTCTCAGTTCCACGTTGAACTACAGAATTCCTTCTCGGTCTAGGAAAATACCCTTTTCAACAGAGTTGGTAATTTTCGTAGTTTCGGCCAAATTAAGGTTTTTAGCTTGTGATTTCCTTATATTAAAATAATATTGAACACAAATATTGAAAACATGTTTGTCATTTTTCTTTCTTGCTGTGGAAACCTTCCAAAACTTCGAACATATAAAGAAAGCGAAGAAACTTTCAAAAAACCCGAAATTAAAGAGACGTGTCATTCACTTTGCTCACACCTGTACATCAAACATACTAAATACAAACAATACAATACAGTAGTAGAAGGTACCTATAATATATCACCTTATCTTGGGATGAGTAGACCAATTTATCTGACGTAGGTAATTAGTTGGTAAAGAAAATGGCAAGTAATTTCGGTATACACCTTGTACCTACGTACATAATATCAGTATAATTTGAATACTAGTGAGTAGAAAAGAAAGTGTGAACACTTAACCCTAAATTCGAATAATTTTCCGACCCACTCTTGAAATATTGTATATTTGGTTTCACGAAGAGGAGGAGCGTTGTGATTGCACGTCTGCATCTTATTGACTCACTGAACTGGCTGAGTTTTTGCGTGCTTGGAACAAGCTTGGCAATGATACCTTGCGGTGGTGAAACGTGTTACAACCTGCATCACAACGACCTTGGTATGGCCGGAATAACCAAATCCTGGATATAACCGTCTCGCAGTGGTGAAACTTATACAGTATAACTTTCATAGGATGATAATCTCACTTGATATTGTCGATGGTGAATACCATACACGTAAATGCCTTGCGAGTGTGAAAGTTGTTTCGTTCAAAAATGTTTTAATAAAAATTTTAGCAAAATTTTATATATAGACACATCATGGGTTGTTTTGAGAATGAACTGAAAGTTGGTGCTAATAAAACTGTTGTTAACCGTGAATCGCATTAGATGAAAAATGAATATACGCATCCTTGGAAGATGAAACCTTGGATTATAATATACGTTCAGAAACACCGCCGGAATCCCCGACAATACTTTGTCGGATAAGTTGTAACTGTTGCTCGACTAATGTGGACCCGAAATGTGTGAAGAAAACAATTGAAAACCGGAATTTCGATAAACCATTAATATGTGATGGTTGTAGGCAAGGTGCTTATCATGATTGTATACATGCAAATCTGTGAAATTTTATTAAGCTTATTGAGAATTACCAAGTGATGTGGACTATTCCCCGGAATTAGTGCAAATCTTATTAAGAAAAGACAAAAAGAAGTTAGATATACCATTTTAAAAATGCATTTTAAATGGTATGTCTAACTTCTTTCTTAGTGGTATGTTTCATGTGGTCTATGTAGTGATGAATATATTAATGTGAGTTGCGTAATAAAACTATAAATGTATCCTTACGTAATAATCCAATTCATTGTGATATGTGAAAGTTTAAATATTCTAAATGAGTGTTCTCATCATAATGCTGGAACAATAAAGTATCTATTCATTGATAAAATTCTTGTTGAACTGTTTGAAGTGTTTTGACAAGTACATACTGAAATCTCATTCATAAACTTAATGTGTAAAACTTGTGATCTTGTAAAAATACAGAATTTGTTGAACAAATTATATTATTTTCATACAAGGTTCATATCAAATTTTACAATATGTAAATCAGTACATTATTGATATTCAGGATTTTTAAAATCTTCGATAACGATTTTATAATTCGCGAATTTTAATTGATGCGATGCTACAATAAACTTCCATTTTCGGTGAAATCACAAATAAAATATATTATCATCAGATTCTCAAAAACAAATTGTTTGGTTAACTTTTCATTTACATAGAATAAATTGGAGTTAATAAAACAGATATAATGTATCGCACATACGTAACCTTGTATGTCATTTATGTGTAAAGAATTGAACATTTTATGGGAAAGGGTTACAGAAGTCCCTATTGATTCAGATAATATTCGCATTAGATAATGCTATTGAGTTAGAAACAAAAGATTGTTCTCCATTAAACGAATTATGTGGAAATACATTTAATGAATATTCATCTTTTCATAGTAATATTGTGAAGAAATCCGGATGTGCACATCGTAATGTTCAACAATTAAATAATTTTTGAAAATATAAACGACCTGTATTATCTAGATTATAATTATTTTTCTTTCGGTTGTTTGTATGAATTGTAAATAAAATGCATGAATTCCTAATACAAAATATTCAAAATTATAATAAAATAAAAATGTAAATAAAAAATTAATCAAAAATTGATTTTTTAGATTTGTTTACGTGTTTATAAACAATTTTATCGTTCTTTTTCAAATTTTTCTTGATAAAGATTTTTAAGCATTTTTCAGATGATTGCGAATAATATAAAATAAAAAATTAACGCATACCGTGGATTCTTCCTTTTGATAACATTGATTATTTGTAAAACATATTTTACTATTTTTCGATAAAATTATTTTTATCTTTGGAATGTCCATGACAAGACGATCTAAGTAATATCTTTGTTGTTTTTCATTGACGTACACTGCAACGCAAGGCGATACACTTGAATGTGATTTGTTCAGATTAATCACACAAATAATTGTCCAGACACATTTCTTTAATGCCAACTCTGGGAAAAGTGGCTATGAAAACGGACTCTAAGTCTTTCAACTAGTATTATAATGTAATGCTGGATATTCATACTCATATTACTGTTCTTCCACACATGTTTTACTAGAATTATAATTATATCAATTGTAATAAGATTCGAGATGTAAATACGGATAACGATTGAAAAATCACCTGGAAAGAGAAAATAAAAATTAAAAGTACTGAGAAGAGTGAAGAAAGAAGAATACTGAAGTTGATAGCAAAATAAAATGGTAAGGACACTACCTAAGGATGAACTTCCTTACTGTATAAGAGATACTTTGGAAGGATTAGTTTCTGGAAGGAGAAAGGGAGCAAGAAGAAGGTGTCAGCTCCTGGACGATGTGAAGATCGAAAATTCTGATGCCTTAACAAAAACGAACGCAGAAAATAGAAATAAATGGAGAAAGATGGGTTTGCTGTAAGGACCTGTCAACGTAGCAGAACACTGATGATAGTAAGGTTATAATCATGCTCATAATAAAATATGTAGGATTTGTTTCCTTCATGAACATACATAGAAACATCCTCTCTTTGGGTAAAAGAATTAGGATTTTTATGCGTTGTATTGATATTTTAAGAAAATATTCATACGAATATAGTAAAAAAATGTTTCGATTTACAAATTGCGGTTCAACGGATATTAGCCCAGTAAAAATAGTTCTGCGAGCTGAAAAGCAGCCAAGATGTGAGCTAGATAGGTTAACCGACGAATTAAACACAGTAATTAATTAATGGCAACCTGACGTATTGTACGTTAAATCTGTAGCTTAAAGTTCTCCTGACTTGATCAAAATGATGAGGCTCTTAATCCCGTTTCTGAGCCCGAAATTCGAAATTCTATAAATTCCCGCAATGACTTTTCTTCCGAGATAAGGGAAACAAATACTTGCAAAAAAGCAAACATTAATTTTCTGTATATCTACATCTTATAAAGACTGAGCCCTATAAGATTATCTTAGGCAGATAACAAGATAGTGATGGAAATTTTATATTCTGTGTCACAAGTAATGCAATGTGAATTTGAAACTGAGATGGAGACCAGGTTGATGCCGGTGATCCCTGCCGAGATTCAATCTCTTATTATAATTCAATTCATTGCGTATGGAGTACAAGGCAAATTCTAGACCTCAGAGTCCTCAATGAAAGTCATGGCCCTAGGGTTTAGGCGGAACCAATACAGGACCACATAATGAGAATTGCTGGCTCCAACGTTTTTTTTTTTTTCATTCGTCGATTTAATACAATCGTATTATGGAATTATCATTCATCCTTCTTCCTATAAATCCCTTAACTTCGTACATACGAATAGAAGGTATAGTCTGAAGCGCCTTGTTATGAGCCTGTAAAGTTCAGGGCGATGTTCCAAAGTGTGATGGATCACTTTGTCAATTCTAGCACTAACTCCTTCGTAACAACATATCTCGATGACATTTATAATCTTTCTAAGATATTTCAGACCATTTCATAGACTCAGAGACCATTTCTCAAAATTTTTGAAGCCATTAACTTCACACTCAAATTTCACAAGTGTCATTTGTTGTTTTATACTTTCCTTTTTACGCCACATCCCACATCGTTTCAGGAGATTTAGTTAAACTAGATTCTAACAAGGGACATCACCCAATTGTCCGGCTCCGATTTCAATGAATTTTTTTCTGATAGAGGACATGTATATATTATTTGTGATGACAAAAAATTTTGCCATCGTACATGTTTTCTATTTTTATATATATATATAATTTTTAGAAGTTTTGATGTGGTATTAGAGATTACTGCAGAAGTCCCTTACTATCCTTTGTAAACGGAGTGTTAATGTAAGAACAATCACGTAGATACATATAAGGCCTAGGGGAAGTCGTATGGTAGGTATGACCTTGACGGCAGCCATCTCGAAATCTGCCATTTTGAATTAAGGTCAAGTTTTTTAAATGGGAATAGGGTAATATGATACATAATTTCGGGCTAGAATTTAATTAGGAAGACAGTAGGGAAGTTAGTTTTAAGATACACTCATTTAGGGAAAAGTTACAGGCATATTAATTGTTTATACTTACTATGTGCTCAAGTCCCTTACCTCCGCTTCTAACCCACATATTAATGATAATAAGTGGACAAAAGCTTTGGTAATACATGTTATGCCTAGAGGAAAGTGGTACGATAAGGGTAACCTTGACGGCAGCCATCTTGAAATCCGCCATTTTGAATTAAAGTAAAGTTTTGAAAATGAAAACCATAGCATGTGACACTTCATTTTAATAGCAAATTTTCCCAAAAAAGGCAATGGTATGCTTATTTTTGTTCTATATTTAACCAGTATTAATTTAGGACTGCTTCTAAAGTGCGCCAAACGTCCATTATTCGATCTTTCAAATTGGCAACACTCATAATTTTCACCGCATGTTTTAAGATTCCAACTGGCACTTTGCAATTGTTGCATGGGCTCATGTTTTCTAAATTTATTACATTTTTTAAGAGTTGTGATTTGTCAGTTCATGAATAGTGTTGGAATAAGCATCCAGCAATCTATCTGAATTATGAAGACTTGCAATGTAATTATTTATTTCCTATACCTGCCTCCAGAAACTCGTTTACTGACATGAATCATCGCAGAACGAAACAACTCCAACTTTGCATTCACGTAATACCGAATATGTAGCTTGTAATGGATAGTATATGAGACGAGAAATCAAATGAAAATTCATTTCACAAAGGAAATCGAAATATGATTGTTGTGTAAATCAATGGTCTTTTGTTTTGTTTTATATTTATTCCTTTATTGTTTATTTATTTATTTATTTATTTTCTAGGGCAATTTTGTAGCTAGTCAGGCAAAAATGTCATTAGTTTTCTAGCGATTGTTGTCGAAAGTTCATATTTGTAAAATTTATAATCCGTTTTGATTGGGAACTCGATTAAGTAACACATCTTTATAAACAAATTACCAGTTTTCATATTATGTTCTGGGTACAAACAGCGTGTTGGGAATAGTCATATTATGCCTCTTTGATATTTTCTATCATTGCTGCTGTTTCTTTAAAGTTGTATTTATTAAAAATATTTTATTGTTCGTCGTTTGCGCAACATGTAGGCTACATTTCCTGATAATTTTGTGTTCATATAACAACAATTTGTTATAATTTCATTTGTAGTTCTTTACGTCACACAGATCTATATGCTTCTCATATATTCTGGTTTGAAATAAATAATTACATTACAAGTCTTCAAAATTCAGAAAGATTGCTGTATGCTTATCCCAACACTATTCATGAACTGACAAATCACAACTCTTAAAATATCCAGTGGTCGTTGGAATCTTAAAACATGCGGTGAAAATTAGGAGTGTTGCCAATTTGAAAGATCGAATAATGGACTTTGGTGCACATTAGAAGCAGTCCTAAATTAATACTGGTTAACTATAGAACAAAAATGAGCATACCATTGGCTTTTTGGGAAAATTTGCTATTAAAATGAGGTGTCACATGCTATGGTTTTCATTTTTCAAAACTTCACTTTAATTCAAGATGGCTGCCGTCACGGTCATACCTACCATACGACTTCCCCCTAGGACTTATATGTATCTATGTGGTTGTTCTTTAATTAACACTCCGTTTACAAAGGGTAGTAAGGGACTTCTGTAGTAATCTCAAATACCACATCACAACTTTTAAAAATTATATATATATATATAAAATAGAAAACATGCACGACGGCAAAAAATTTTGTCATCACAAATAATGCATACATGTCCTCTATCAGAAGAAAAAAATCATTGAAATCGGAGCCGGACAATTGGGTGATGTCCCTTGTAAGCTCAATGAAGCAGCCAAGTATTTTACCAGCTCAAAATCCAAGCGAAATTTGAGAAAAAAAATACATATGTATATCATCATGTTGTCGTCGTCACAGTCCTGACTTTGGTTTCCTCACTCTCTACTTCATGATTTTTTATTTAAAAAAAGACACAAATGCTTTTCTCAACTTGAAAAATTGTCAATGATCCATCCACTTTCCACTAAGTCACAACACAATATCCAATACCCCTTCTATATTCACAGTGAACTTTGTTATGGAATTTAGCTGGGTTCCTGGCACAGTTTCCTTCTGATGAAGATTACTCAAACGTCATAACTCACGTGATCTGGTGGATAAAGTTCCATGAATTTTCATTGAACATCTATTCACTGGAGCTACAATCCATCCTCTTTGCGTGCAGTTTTCAAGCTTTATACTAGACAGAAACGTTACACTGCATTGTGATAGCATGGCAATTATCCATGCTTTCTCTACGGAAAATTTCCGCATCGTTATAAACTGTAACCTTCGATATAGAAATAATTCATTTTCGAGCTTCCTTAAAATAATAGCGAATACTCTTAGCACATGCACCTCGCCAAGTCCTAAGGACATAAAATATCATTACATTAATTTTTTATGTTCTGCCGACGTTCATATTCTTCAGGAAAAGGAATTTGCGAGAAAATAAGTGCCCGATCCTTATTGCATATCATTGAGAGAAAAATATAATAATGGAAACTAGGATGATAGCATACACAGAAATCTTTATTTTCGACATCCTAAATTTCGAAATTGGATATTGGCAATCCAAGAAAAAAAATCTAGCTCTACTTCAATAAATAACATCCACAGTACAGGGGACTTCGGAACTAAAAAGAATTTAACTTTTATTAAATCGTTATTCATATGGCCCAAACAGAAGGAACATGTAGTCAAATGTATGAAAGAATATTTAGCTTGTGACCATAATAAATGTAGCTTAAAAACGATAACTAAACACACCTATTACTTAGAGGCCGAGTGTTCTCATGAGAAACTCGAGATGTCATAGGATGATTGGTTAGCAGTGAATCATAGCAATGTTTTCTCTCGTTTCGTTGTTTTTATTGCATTAAGAAATGCTAATTCGCAAGAAAATATTAGTATATTGGAAAATTATTATTTTCATCTTGTACTTAACCCGCTTATTTGGTAACGGACAATCCCACACAGTTTATGTCGAAAAATGCAAACATTTTTCACATCTCATAGCATTTAGCACATTACAACCACCACCCAATTCCAAAGGAAGCGGAAATCGGGAACGATTTAATAGAAAAGCAAACATGTCATTCGTTTGGAATACCACCACAGGAAAGGAAAAGGAAAGGACATCTTGAGAACAGCCCAATATCTCCTTAATAACTCTGAGCAGTGCATCGAAACGAACTCTGGGATAATTATTTTGTCTTATTTAGCTACAGTATATTACAAGTACTCCTTTTCATGGCCGAAGTAACTGTTGGACATTGCAATGAAGGATATGTATTTTAAAGTAGAGTTCATTCCCACCAGAAGACAAAAGAAAGAAGTGAAACAGACAGGTCGAGAAGTAAAGGAACAGTTAGCAATTCGTATACATTACCTGCCTTCGACTGTAAAGAAGGTAAAATATCAAAAGTATTTAAGCCATTTTTAACCAAGACAATTACTTGGAATTCTGCAGTTTTGGAAATGTTAAAAAGAAAATCCATAGATTCAAAATTTCTCTAACCTCAAGCTTTCAATTGTTCGGAATAAAGAGGAGGAGATACCGAAACAGACCCAAAGGATCAACATATTGCACTACTGACGTGAAAAGCCAGGTCTATTATGTTTATAAAAATGTTCGTAATGCTAAAGGTGAAATAGCCAAGAAAAACTTATTTATTTTTTTATTTATTATTGAATTTAATTATAAGAATACTGTACTTATATTGTTTTGTAGAATGTTTGTATGTTTTCTAAGCTAAGGTTATTTAGGATATAATTGTCATTTCTTAATTTAAGAAGTACTAATTATTAATTACTAATACTTGTAGGTATGCGTACGAAAGGAGTTGATAAATTCTAGGTCCCACTCAGAAGGCTTCTGACTACAGACACGAAAGTTTTAGGCTATTCAATGTACTCTCCCAGAAGGTTAACACATTTGGCACACCGTTGTTCCAGCTTCTGCATCTCCTCCCCCAAGAGTATTTCTCCCGGTCTGTAAAAAACTGTTCTGCAGCTACTATAACATCGTTATCACTAATAAGTTTCTGTTCTTTACATTGAAAATTAAAAATAGTACATTTTTTATTTACAACGGCTAATATATAACAGTCTCTAAGAAAGGAAAATACATTTAGTATAAAATTATAACTGATTGATTTGTTTTAATGTTTGTAATCAATTCTGTATTAACATGATAAGCAATCTTTATTTAAAATAATCTTGTAGTTTCTATTATGTAAATTTATATGTTTAAGCAATCCTAATTTGTATGCAGAAGGTTGGTAGGACGTGGTAGAAGTGACCAAACGAACGAAATTTTCATTAATTGTGAAGTCAAGAAGTCAGCAATTAATCTCGTGTTCCAATTGTGATTTCCTAATGTTAAATAATAATTCGCATATTCATGTAAATTGTGAATACTAAATTTTGTTGCCTCCGGTTTAGTATTATTGTATTCCTCTTCTTGGTAAGAGTTATTTTCATCTTTCTTATTAAGTAGTTGAAGAAATTTCGAAATTATCATATTTGTATTGCAGTCACATGTGAAGTTTGAAAATGGAAGTGTAATCTTCCATTCCCCAGATACTAATAACAGCAATTGATTTATATGATTAGCACTATTATGAGTTACTAGCATATTTCTTTTGCTTATTGATTTTTTCAGGAAAGGTACTTCATGCTTGAAATAAGGTAGCTGCTTGTCAAGATGCAAGATATAAGAACACCCGTAATCTACATTTTCTATTTCATTCAATTCTGAATTCCATCTTCTCTTACCAAAATATGGAAATAGATAATGTAAATATCTCATTTCTTGTTCACTTTGATTATAACTGCTATAATTCTCAACAGCGTTTTGTAAAGTATGATGTATATTGACAGTAGTTAAGTTAAAGAAATCCTCTTGTCTTAATCTGGTGTGCAATAGTGCTTCTTGAATATATTTTAGCTCAACTATTACCATTTTGGTGGGAAGTGCAAAATTTTTGTTTAGGCCATAGTGTATATTAAAACATTCACATTGATTCGTGTTAAATTCTCTCGAATTTTCGTCGTAAATTTTGAAAGTTTTATTTTTAAGATTGCTTTCTGGAAGAGAAGAAATGTAGTTTCTGTATTTCTCGATTGGGAACATTCCTCTCTTTTCTGACAAGTAAGTTTTGTTTAGGTTTGTAGAATTAAATTTACTGTTAGTAGATGCGCTGATGTCTTTATCTGCATTGGGTATTTTGGGCGACTTGGACATCTTTCGCTGTGATGAAGAACCTGACCTGCTCCGTGATTTCTTTGAACTTTTATCCTCTTGTTTGTTTTTATTTCCTCTGCAAAATACATTTGAACCAGATGGTTCTTCACTTTTATTTTCTTCTCCCAATTCCCGAAAGTCTTGTTGAAGGACATTAGAACTAGGTTTTGAGATTGTATTATTAAATCTTTGACTGCAGACCGTGCATATAATAGGGATACTTCTACATTCTCCTAGATGAGAACTCCAAATACAACTATTTTTTATTTTGGCTTCCTCCTCACCTATATCCTCATTTGAAGTAGCAGTCTCGTAAGATGTATCAGTTACTCCACTTTCACTAAGATGTGTTTCTAATTTTAAAGTTTCGAAATTATCCATCAGTCGACTTTCGTTATTACAGATTGATTCTGATGTGAAAGAAAATATGCTCCATTGATTTGAACTGACATTCCTTTTTATATCTTTATTTAAAGAATTGAATGAATTTGTACTATCTTTCCGGCCTTTGTCATTAACCTCTCGTGAATCTTTGAGAGTAGAAGCTAGATTTAATTGAGTATTGGGATCTTTAGGTGCCGAAGTTCCCAGGTTAATATGTTTAGTTAGTAATGAAATTACATTAGTCACATCTTGGCCGTCTAAATCATCCTGTTTGGTATCCTTACTTGAAATTGATTCGCGTAGTTTGCCCTGAGTAATCGTGTTGTAACTACCAGTTATATGATAGTAATCGGTTTGTTGAATTTCAGTTTCCTTTAAGCATATCATACTTTTACATTTATCAATTTTTAAACATTTCTGATTATTCACTGGTATTTCATTTTCTGAGTTATGTTGTACTTTTGTTTGATTCTTGACCAAACAGCTATTGTTTTTATCAGAAGAAATTTTCTTTACTTCTTGTTGGACAATATTCGTATCTGTCTTATTTAGTTTCGTTTCAAAAGTTTTATATGATGTTGTGTAAGTATTTATTGCTGATTGATTTTGTTTCTTCGTAAGCGTGTTTTCTCTCTGGCAATGCTTAATGTCCGTGTTGATAGTCTGTTGTTGAATATATTCATCCAAGTTGTAAGCATGTTGTTGAGTCATAGAGCGCATATTTCTTATTTTGTGAAGCTCAAAATCTGACATCTGTATACCTGATAGAAGTAATCTACTGTTAGTACGCTGAAAGTCATCTCTGTTTTTGTTTTCGTACAAGATTAGTGTAGAACCAGTTTTTTGAAGAATAACCTTTTCGCTCTGCTTATTCAAAGTGTTCGTTAAGTTACTTCTTGTGTCGTTTGCATAAAAGGATTTGCAATCGGCTGATACGTTCATCATTGGTTCATGAGTTTTAATCGAATTCGCTTTCTTAGGAGACATCATTACGTTGCCTTTGGAGGAACTTTTGTTATATCCCCCAAGAGGACTCCGGCATATTTTTGATTTCTGCCATATTTTCCTTGTTTTCTTGTTTGGTACATCAGATAAGTTTAATTTGTGTTTAGATTTTAATGGAACTGGTCTGCTATGAGAAATTCCAAAAGAAATGTTTGTTTCTTTGTCTGATGTGCTTGGATTCTTTGACTGAACGTTCAATTTTCTATTCCCTTCGTGATTTTTTCCTTTCTGAAGTCGTTTGTACTTTTCTAGTTCATCTTTGAGCATTTTTGAGTATTTCAACAGTGAATTCATTCGTGTCTCAGCACATCTCTTTTCCCTCAGAGCTGTATCCAAAAGTTTCTGAATTCTGTTTCTTTCTATGTTTGTCTCTGAGTTTTTTCTTCTGAGCTCGTCCATTTCTTTCTCAAGAACCTGTAACTTCTTACAATATAATGATTTCTCTGTTTTAGAAGTTGCCAGCTTGTTTGTAAGATCTATCTTTTCCCTATTGCCTTGCTCAATTAATACATTCAGTTTTTTGATATTTTCTTGATTATATTGTAAATTTTGATTCATTTTTCTGAGTTCCTCTTGACGTTTCTCTAGTTCTTTTTTGGTTTGTTCCCTTTCCTTCTGTATAACAAGTAACTGTTTCTCAATAGCTAATTTAGAATTTGTAATTTCTGCTATATTGTCGTTTAGTTGCTTTATTGTATTTTCTGCTTGTTCACAATTTTGCATAAGTGCTTTTATTTTTTCTTGCTCCATTTCGATTACTTCTCGATATCTTTTTTCTATACATTCTTTGCTTTCCGTTTGCTCTTCCACTTTTTCCTTCATAAGTTTCAAGTTTTGCTCTAATTCTTTTATTGTTTCTTGTGTTTTCTTTGTTAATTCATCTTCATGTTTCAATTTATCTTCGAGCAATCTTTTTTCCCATGTTACTGACGCAAGGTTATTCTGTAGATGACTACAATCACGTTTTGTAGCTTTCAGTTCAGATTCAATTGCTGACAACCGTGATTCCATTTCTTCAAGCTCTATTTTGTTTTGTCTTTCCTTGTTCTGCAACATAGTAAAAGATTTATCTTGGATTTCTAGTTTTTCCTTTAACATGTTCTCTGAATCTTCTCTTTGTTTCAATATTGATACTAACCTTTTTTCTCGCATTTTGCTCTCGTCAAGTTCCTTCTGCACAGCATCAAGCTTCGT
The DNA here is from genome assembly GCF_964235325.1 of Thermobia domestica. Taxonomy (NCBI): domain Eukaryota; kingdom Metazoa; phylum Arthropoda; class Insecta; order Zygentoma; family Lepismatidae; genus Thermobia; species Thermobia domestica. Next base: position 248,679,248 of record NC_137455.1, on the reverse strand, counting down.
CTCATATTGCCACAATTCAGCTTCCAAGCAACGTAATTCATGAACCATTCGGTTACTTTTCTTTTTAGTTTCATGTATTTCTGTTTCATATTGATTTATTTTAGTGGAAATTTTCTTCTGGCTTCTAGACTGTTCCCATACCAAATAGCCAAATACAACGACTACAACTAACAAGGTTCCACCGGGGACAGAACTTACCGTTATTGGAGCTACAGTGTTAGGAGGCTCATTGTATTCATTATCATTGTAATTATCGTCGTCGTCGTCATCATACTCCTTGATGCTGTCAGTGGACACATATATATCATTTGAATCATCAAAAGTTTCCTCCTGTCCGCTAGTACCAGAAAATTCTGTGCCTTTTTCTGTAATGAAAATAGAAAATATTCTGATATACGATTGTGTACAAACTACACTGATGTACAAAACTTGTACAGGTATACCTAGGTATAAAAGTAACCAAGAAAGTTCTGTAGCTTTTTGTGGAGGACTGTGTTCAATTGACCCTCACATCGTGACTTGAATGTGAATGGATATAAGGAGAAGGTCAGTTGTAGGTGTGGGTATTTCCAACATACTACATGATTGTAGCAGTTCAGTTACACCGTGAACTTGCGTAAGGACAGAGTGAACATGGGACCTAAACAGAGCGTCATACGGGCGTGTATGCTATAGGAGTTCAAACTGGGGTCAAACGCTGCTGCAGCGAGACGGAAGATGTGCCAGGCCTTTGGTGACGATGTCGTGCCTACGCGGACAGTGAAGGCGTGTTTTAACAAGTTTAAGGACGGTGACGGAACACTCGAAGACGCACTACGTATCAGAAGACCAACACATATACAAAATCAAGATTTTCAGGCAGAAATTGAGGCGAACAATGGCCAGACATGTAAGTAATTGGAATCACAATTCAGTGTAAGTGGGGAAACCATTGGGCAGCACCTCCATCAACTTGGGAAGCACTACAAATTGGGTCGATGGGTCCCACATGATTTGACTTCGGGCCAGAAGGCAACGCGAGCAGACACCTGTGTTTCTTTGCTGTCTTGTCTGAGCAAGCAGCCATTTCTGGACAGGGTGTTGACATATGATGAGAAGTGGGTCCTGTGTGAAGCTCCACGGCGCACAGTGCGTCGAGCATATGGGAGTAATGGACAAAAATAAAACAAATAATACTGAAGCTTTTATCACATGTTTATTGTGTCACAAGGCGTTCTTTGATCACTTAGACTGAAGCAAAGTTGTTCTTGAAGTTATCGAACTTGACAACTGTACTTATATAGAAAATAATATCCCGTTCAGGGACGTCAAAAAACTATGTTAGACATATAAGATTTTATGCAGAGTAGTTCTGACGCGTGATTAGTGTCATACTAAAGAGTTCGACTAACATATGTTTCCTGCACTAGTAAAGCCTTTAGTATGACGCTAAACATACGTCACAACGACTCTGCATAAGGCCCTTACTGTTTACGGCACTCGTAAACACCAACCCATATAACTCAAAACTACACAACACTAAAATATAATGAAAAGCAGTGCATGAAATGACTGAAACAGTTCTAGAGTTTTTTCTTTCTTTCTTTTTTTCTTCTTTTTTTAGATCAGTCAGTACCATCACTGTCTAAGTTATCAAATTCCATAGCGACAGAATTATGAAGCTGGACAGCATCAGTTTTCCAGATCCGTATCTGTCCTCCTTTTCTTTGCGTGAATCTGTATCTTGGAGGGGACAATAGAGTCAGATAGAATAAGCATATGCTTCATCAGTTCTAAATAAGTATTGAAGGGAGAAGTTTTCCGTATAAAGTGTAGCCTAGTGTGACGGAAGACTTTATAGAGACTTCTAAAGCTTCTTTCGCATAACCGACAATCCTTTGGACTATTCGTCATTTCTTGGTTTATTTAATTTCGCTGCTGCTTCTTTGGCAGCAAAGGCAAGCTCCTCTGCCGATTTAGTCGGTACAAGAGGATCTAAGCGCCTTTTCTTTGTTTTTACTGAACACTCTGCGGACTGTTTACTGGTTCTACCGTGAGTACATCAAGCTACATCGGTCTTCACGTTAGTGTGATACCGAGCACTTATCACTGTTGAGACATAGTCCGGAAGTGTACATGCACGATCAAACCACTCTTTATTTTTAGCTAGGAAAACCGACCAAACTCTGTGTGACATTCTCCAGTTTTATTGCTCAAGGTCATATTAATAACTTACTAAATTTCTCTAAACTGTTGTAACACCTTCCGTGGCGTATTCAAGTTTATAACGACTACAAATAGCCTGCATAGATTCCGCTTTCTTCCGACTAGCACTGGTGGTTGTTATCCATCTTTCAAAAATGTCCTTGTTTTTCATGGCGTCTTCTTTCGCAATTTCACTAATTACTGGCAATATTGCGGACACTTGCACATACACTATTGCTGAATCCAAAGGAAATCATTGAAGGAAGATATTTCTGCAGAGATCTCAAGACATGTTTAGGCTTTTTTGAGATATTCCAAATATACCAGTGAAAAAATGATTACCAATCGTTCGTCGTAAAGGAAAGAACGTACTTGTGCTATAACTTCACACTAGTGACAAAAAGTCTCAACTTTCGCTTTGGTCTGAAACACCAGTGCGATCACTATGTAGAAATTGACTCAGGTCGGTCTAATATAGTAGTTTGCATGCTAATAGTTATCTGCAAGAGTGTCATCTCGACTCGGGTCGGTCTAATGTGATAACTTTGCGCGCGCCCTCTGTTGGCTGACAGGTTGTCATCATTTCGTGGCTAGGGATTTCTGTCTTTTGAATCATTTGTGCTTCATTCTGTGCTATTTGTAAGTCCGAAGAAAATTGTTTCTTTTCTAATTTTTGTCCATTGGTCGACGCACTGTGCGGCGCCGTCATTATTGATTAGCATCCCATGAACCGGTTCCAAAACAGCCGAAACCAGCACTGCACCAGAAGAAGGTCCTCCTGTGTGTTTGATGGACTCCTCGTGACATCATGCATCGGGAACTGTTACCAGCTGGTTAGAGCATCAATGCAACTGTGTACTCTCAGAGTTGATCCGTGTTCAAGAAAAAAGCACTTCTGAATTGCAAAGGGGTCTTCCTGTTATAGAACAACACTAAGCTCCACGTGGCTAGGATAACCTGGAACTAAGGGTGCCGATTCTGGGGGGCCGAGGGGGCCCGGGTCTCCCCAAAGTTAATGTGAGCCCCCTTATTCTATTTAAGAATATACAATATTTGGCATACTTTGAATGCAAATTGTCTTAAAATCCTCATATATTCCTTCTGCATCTGAATGGGTCCCCCCAAGTTTACAGAGAAATCGGCGCCCTTGCCCGGAACACCATTCTACGCCTTGGATGGGAAACAATATTGCATCCGCCATACTCCCCGGACATTGCACTGTTCGATTATTGCCTGTTCCATTCCTTGGACAATCACCTTAGAGAACGCCATTCAAATCCCTAGCAGAGGTACAAAATGCACTTGATACCTTCTTCGCTTTACGGCCCTCCAAGTTCTATCGCGATGGAATCCATGGCTTTCCAGAATATAGGCAGAAGGTTGTCGATGCAGATGCAGATGGGGACTATTTTTGATGTTCCAGGTAGTTCTTAGGTGACATCGATGTTCGAAGGTGGTGTGTGAGAAAACGACAGAACTTTCTTGATTACCTTTATAATTAACCATATGGAATAGACTATACAAGATCTTTGCTTGAAATTTTGAATGAAACTATTATTATTATTATTATTATTATTATTATTATTATTATTATTATTATTATTATTATTATTATTATTATTATTATTATTATTATTGATCCTTACTACAGAATAGTTTATCTGATTGGTGGTTGCTCCGAATCCCTTATTTCGTGGCTTGTCATGTGTAGTTCTATGCTGGTTATTATATTAATTACTTGTACTTTCTACGCAATGTCTATTGAAATCAACCGAACTATTTCAGCTTCTTCTTCTTCTTACCTTTCTTTCAACTGTTATTCAATGAAGATTACTTAAATATTAGACTGTCAACTAACTGGCAATCTCCAGATTATCTCCTGATTATAGTACGAAGTGAATGAAATCACACTTTACACACCCAAGAAATAGAAGTTCAAGAAAATCTGTATTTATATAGAGAGATATTCATACTTTTAATCTACCAATGGCAAGATACTCAGTAGACGAATGAATACGAGGTTTCCTTTTTCCTAGTATTTACAGCTTTATTGTCTAAATTTCATGATGTAAATAGTTTTGTTTTACAAATACGTATTGTGAAATAATTTCTATGCTGGAACTTACTTTAATCACATCTTTGACGATTTTACCTTCAAGAAATAGATATAATCAAAATGAAATGAAATCTTTAAGTTTAACGTTCCACGGTTATGCCGGTTAGACTAAAGGAGACGGTGATAATGAGAAATGAGTGAAATGGTGGAATGAAGAAAGTGGTAGGAAACGGGAGAACCCCAAGAAAACCAACGAGCACGGTGTTTGTCCACCACAAAGTCCACACAGCGCGAGCTGGGATCGAACCAGGGACCCCAAGCACCGGAGGTAGATATAATCAGTAAATATGACAGAAAAAATTACTATGCCCTTTAAAGAAAATAAACTATCCTTGCTTTACTGAATCCATATTATAAACCTGATTCTCGCTATTACCATCTTACACTAAGCTGGTAGGCGATGAAATCGGAAATCATAGTTTCCACAAGTTTCAGTTTCAGAAGGGGGATAAAGGTGGAAATGATATTTACAGTATTCTTCCGACGCTGACTTGACACCAGAAAGTCATTACTCATTATATTTTATCGTGATCAATACGGAAATCACAATTGTGTTATATTTGAACCACTTCCGCTTGCAATAGTGGAAGTCAGAGAATACAAATTCTCAAGGTACTGATTCGATGTTGAAGAAGCGCTTCTCTTTATCTTTTAACCTCTTGCGCTGTTGTGTTCAGTTTTGAAACCGGAAGCCGTAAATCTTCAGTACATCCGCTTGGCACACAGGAATAAAGGTCGAAATAATATACCTAGTTTTATTGGAACCCTCAATTTGCACCGAAAGACAAGGAAAAGACAAGAGTTAATTTCTATTCCTTTCAGTCGTAGTAGAGAGTTACAGGGTAAGATGGAATCTTTCCTGAAGAACCTGAATCGATTGCAACAAATAGTTTATCGCTAGCTGTTGCCAGTTTTGTTTTATAGGGATCAACATTAAAGCCAAAATAGTGGTAATTTCGACTACTTCCAGCCTTAGCAGAGTAACGGGTGAAGATACTGTCTTCTCTTGAGACGCTCAATTTACTTCAAAAATCAGCTTCTAACTATCTATTAATGTTTCCATTCTGTGATGATCATTGTTGAAACCAAAAACGGTGATTTTTATTATTCCTGGTTTGACTTGAGGATTAAAGAAGATGGAATGGGATTCTGAACCTACTAACAAAATAATAATAATAATAATAATAATAATAATAATAATAATAATAATAATAATAATAATAATAATAATAATAATAATAATAATAATAATCTTGATATCGTTTCATTGGTTGATTAAATACTTTCTCAACACAGACTAAATTGTATTGTAGACAGTGGTGCTATTCAGCTGGTTCGCTAGAACCGCTTCTTAAAATATTTCAAGTCCGCAAAACTGTTTGTTATACTCATACATAACAGTAAATTTTAGTTTAACTACCTTTGTTTTAGAAGTCTTGTAGCTACAGTGTTAAACGTATGATATCTCAGAGCAATGTATAAAGCATTTATTTCTTAATTTCAAATGCTCAGATATCAAGAATGAGAACTGGGATCATTGGAATCGCATACATACCGCTCAAGTGTCGATTCATTGCTGTGGATAATTCGTTTCCAAGATATTCGCAGTGCTACCTAATTTCCTAACACCACCTTGTATTAGGATCCTGTATAGGTCTCTACTTGTCACTTATGGTATCCAGTAAAAAATTTGTTTTCGTCTACCTTGTATGGTTTGTTTCCTAAGAGGGTTATATCTATCTATCTACCTATTCATCTACTCTCTCTCTCTCTCTCTCGATATATAGGCCTATATATATATATCAGTGGCGGTTTCTCTTAATGTTTGCATGTTTGTAAAAACCTCCTTCCGATATTTTTATTTTTTATTTATGCTAATTCACTTTTCGTTTTATTGTCAACATCGTCTTTCCTTAAAGCGTTTGAAACGGGGCTGGCTAACAGCTTTCTGCTTGGGAGTTTGACAAACTCTCCAGCTGGGCTACTGCGGGGGTTACGAGGTGCGAGAATCCTTATAGTGCCTCATAGGAATCTAATCGCTTTTTCACGAAGCTTTGCAGTCCTTGTAAACAATGCAGACGACAGTGTGTAAATGTTGCCAACTAACAGACTAAAATGTTTATAGAAAAGCTCGAGCTAACAAGTTAAGAAACAAACCGAAGAGTGGGAGATTAAAAATGAAATGGCATAGACTTCTGATAGATTACCAAGATGCATTTTCTTTCTCCTGAATCTTTGAAGTAGCATATAAATATAGACACAGAACACTAGGAAGCATGGCTACCCGCAATGGGGAAGGGGGAAAGGGGATGTTGCCTCCCTTTGTTTTAAAAGGTTTTTGGAAATGCATGTCAAGACATACTAATTTGCTTACTTAAATGTTGTAACACTTAATATATTCATATCAAATACTATAGTATCTGGTATTATAGATTATTTACTGTAGTTAAAAAGCATACGCGCGTAAATAACTGTTGTTTTACTTGATGTATTATGTGCCCTCGTGTATCAAAATATTGTGTATTCACGACTGAGTTTGTGTGTCGGTCTTTTGTCCTCCACTGGAATCAGTATTTTACCCCCTTGAAAAAGTCCTACGGATGTCCATGCCTGGAAGCCAGGCTGAACAATCTCTTAAATTTTCCCTGTAACTGCAAATCATGGCTAATCGTGGTTGACGATAAATCCTCGTCCTTTGATATCAGGGAGTTCGCATTAATGGTTCAAAATATTCAATTTATCACTACTAAATTTTATTTAGCCTGCCCATAGCGTCAAGGGATAACATGGAAAATTAGAATCACAGCTATTGGATCTTACTATGTTCTCTAGTCTCTGTTGTCTTACTATGTTTATTAGCTTGACTAGCAGATCTACTAAAACATATGCTCTTTACTCCTGTCCATTTCAAGACTGTTTCGGATCACTACGTAACTCTCAAGTAGAGGCAAGAGAACATGTGGATCAAATAATTGTTCATTAAAAAAAAGCGAAAGAGTTTATTTATTGAATATATTACAATTTTAGTATCCCTTGAAGATTTTTTCAGATATTTTGTTACTCCTGAAAACGAACAATCATTCTTGCGACTCTTAAATGTTCATTTAATCCTTACCGTACCAAGCTTAACTCGTCAACGTTGTTTACAAAGCGGGGGTCTTCTGGCGACCCCAAGTATTATTTTAATTTCTCAACATAGTATTGAAATTATTATTATTATTATTATTATTATTATTATTATTATTATTATTATTATTATTATTATTATTATTATTATTATTATTATTATTATTATTGTTTTTTTATGTCTAAAAGCTTACCTAATTTAAATGAGCATTGTTGACATCAAATATTATGTTTACTTTAACAATATTCAGTTTTTCGTACAATTTTATACTTTTGTGTTCGTAAATCTGAAATACAAGTTTAACAATGGAGCTTTTAGATTTTCAAGTATGTTTTGTTTTTTGTATTTTTTTTAACGAACGCATCGTTGATCTAATTATGTAATAGATAGTATATCCCAAACGGATGCAGGACACACATAAAAATCGAGAATAAATTGATTCTTATAGTTGCAGCAGTATCACCAAATATCACTCTCTGGGGTCCCTAGAGGGTATGTTAAGAGTTAAACCCGATCGTTTCTTTTAATCGATATGCGAATTATAACCAGGGGTAAAAGTGTGGGGGAACGCGGAAGAACGCCATCCCCGACCTCGGAAAAATATGTACGGCGTCCCCCAGTTCCTAAAAACTTAAAATGGGCAAGGATAGGCGGGGGACGGCGGTCATGCCGCTTGCTACCGTCCCCCTACCTTTTCAGATCCACTTTTACCCCTGATTATAATATACAGAATTAACATCAGACGTTACGCTACTTCGAATTGGTGAAATAGCTTTTATCTTTCTTTCTTACTTATCTTTAAAATAATTGGCCTACATATTCTTATATCCAATTATCCGAAGTATAATGCATTTAATATATTAAATAGACATTTAGTACAAGGGCTCAGTTTTTCTTTTGGGTAACATAATGGACATTCGCAGCCCAGTTAACTGAAACTGACTAAACAGTCTGACTACGATTTAAAAAAAAAACGAAATATAATCAGAAGTGAGCAACACTGACAATGAGCCAAATGACCATTATTCTTCCATAAGAAAATAATCCCCGAGAAATTCCACTTGTTCAACCTAGGTAGCAATTATTGTATTTTTAAATCACACTAAGAACATTTTAGTTTCAATTAAAAGCACATCTCTATATGTGGATTGACATCTTACACAAAAATTTAAATTTAACAGGAAAACAGCTACAACCACTGACAAATACGCAGAGCGCGCGCTATATTTGATGATGGCCATGCAGGCAGGAAGGTTACCAGTGAATGATTACATGCACGTGCAGAAGCAGAAATATTGCGGGAAACAGACGAAGCATTTTCTCCTGCACCAATCACTGAATACTCGTGCGCGGAGTGATACAAATTGAGTTACGCGGTTTGTTTTTGAAAGGTGCAAAGGTACGTGAAAAAGCGAGTATATGTTTGCAGATCTTTTGCAAGCAAGTCTACCAACAAAAGCGACTTTTCCAAAACAGCGCTTTGGAACTGGAAATTCTCCACCATCTTTCCCCCTGCAATATTGGTTGACACAGTTCTCGCCTGAAGGGATATTATGGTCCGCTCCTCCAAGTCGTACACAGAGAAGAAAATATCTTTGCGCCTTGCCTAAATGCTAGGGCATGGTTTGCACGTACCCTCCCGGCATTCGCCTGGTGTGACTGGGGACACCCTCGCACCATCTGACTTTCACCTAGTAATGCGTCCGTGTTGCTGCCAACGAGGCAGATATATGCCAACATGTTTTCTCTCGACGTTTCTCCCATTGTGCGCTTCTTTCAATGCAGGCACAACCAACCCCTGTTTCCATGTCAAATTTTGAAGCTGCCCCCCTTGGAGATATTCACGATACGCCACTGGTGTCGCTACTATGTTTATTGAATTCTACACATACGATTTGGTAGTTCAATTGTTTGTTTGACGGCTCTATGTGCATTATTAGCTGAGATAAAGGCCTGCAACGGGTAGTCAGATAAAGTCTGCAACAACACCTCTAGCGGCTAAATGGGAAAGGATATGACAAAGTTTGTCCTCTAAAAGTTGCATGACATTTAATGTCCTTTCGAACGATTTCAACAGTTATACCACTTTCTATTTCACATTTTGAAGTTGCTCCCCGTTGGAGGTATTCACGAGACAACACTGGTCTCGCTACTATTTTTATTGCATTCTAACTTACACATACGATTTGGTAATGCAATTTTTTGTTTGAAGGCTCTACGTGCAATATTAGCTGCGATATATGTATCACTCCTTCTCTCTCTCTCTCTCTCTCTCTCTATATATATATATATATATATATATATATATGTTTAGGATAAAAATTTACATAGTATTTTGAATTTATATATATATATATATATATATATATATATATATATATATATATATATATATATATATATATATATATATATATATATATATACCGGTATATATAATTCAAAATACTATGTACATTTTTATCCTAAACAATTACTGTGCCAGCTTTATATTTTGGGGGCAAGTGTAGCGGCATAGATATTTTTGGAGAGGGGCAGTAACTTTCTTGTATGCTGAAAAGGATAGCGTTTTATTGCTTGACTTACATTACCTAGGTAGAATAAAACCTGTCTGAAGGGAAGAGTTTATCTCCGAGGAGGACCTAGAGCCCTTGCTTCCCTTTGGCGTCGTCACTGGTCCAAGGCAACCAATCTAACCAGAAACAAACTAGGAACCACAATAATTACGGCTAATATATATTGATTTTTACATTTCAATATCTACTATCGTATGGTAAGTAATAATACAGCATACTAAGAAATACCTGATAATTTTCTATATGAAGTTCCTATTACAAGGTTGAATGTAAGAACCAATAGTAAAACCAAGCACCGCATGTTATTTATCCATTTTCCCCCTTATTGTGAAATCTTGATATTACTTCCTTTAAAAAAAATAAATAAATAAAAATAAAAATTATACCATTTTGCTAGGATCGCTTTTCTCACCAGTTTCCAGGTGAGTTATTATTGTTTAAACACAATTGTTGTAGGTTTGTTTCCACGTCTTACTTGACATCAAACTTTTTTTAAAAAAATCTGTCTAGAGTATAAGGAAAAGTGAGTATATCAAAAAAATAAAAGGTGACTATTATGGAATGACATGAATGAAGTGAAGAAGGGGGATACAATATTAAAGTTTATTTATTATCTATTTATGTGTAAGACACGTATACAGTGGATTTCGACTAGTGAATGGCGCATAGAGTGAATGAGAGTCTTCAACGCGTTTGCACAAGTAAATGATATACGATTTTATCACTATAGTTCGTGGAGTTAACGTAAGAATATTTCACTTTCCACACCAGTATATCTTGCACGGTGATATACAGTGAGCAAAAAAAGTATTCGTCTCAAAGCGCACACAATATAAATCGTTTCATATATTAAAGGAAAGAAAACTCTATCGCACAATAATATGCTCATAGGTTTGTCTATATTTCCCAGCATAAAATAAAGGAAGAAACAAGTGAAACTTTGTCTTTCGTTTTCTACAGGTTACAATATAGAAGAGAGACGTCACATTTATTGCCAAAAAAGTATTCGTCTTGTATCTATAGCTGAAGCAACACACTTTTCGTAATGCGTGTCTTTGGGTATTATAGCTGCAAACGCTTGTGTCAATTGGTGAACTGTAGTCAAAGAGTGTATATGTGCTGCTATTGGAGTCAACAACAAACACAAAGTAACCAGGTGAAGACGAAATGGGTCGGAAATCAAAAGAAACAAGTGAAGAGGAAAGACGAATGATGATACGATTGTTTGGTCAGAGTAAATCGTTTAGTGAGACCAGTGTTAGACCCCTATGATTGGTCGGCCTATTACCAGCATTGAAGGCCTCATATATAAGTTTAAAAAGACAAAAAAATACAAGAATCTGTCGAGATCTGAGCGTCCATCAAAACTAACGCAGCAAGATAGACGTCTTATCGCACGTAAAGTTAAGGAGAATTCGAAGTGAGTGCACCACTCATAGCTGCGGAGCTCGAATTAGAGTCTCCAAAGAAAGTGTCAGTCCAAACCGTGAGAAACGTCCTCCATGAAGCTGGATATGGAGCCCAAACAGGCCACAGAAATCCATATATCAGAAAAAAACAACAGAAAGAAGGGCCAGGAGTATACGTCAGACTGGAACGAGATATTCAACTTCTAGGATTTTTTTTTTTTTTTCACTGATGAAGGCACATATCATTTGTTTCAATCAGATGGACGAGTTCTGGTATAAAGGAAGAAGAATTGTGAACTTAAGGAAAATAATTTTACAGCTACAGTGAAGTATAGGGGCGGCTCAGTACTTGTGTGGGGTGCATAAGTGCGTACGGGGTTGGAAAATTGTTTCATTGTAAGAATAATGGATCACACAGCATACATCAACATCCTGAAAACACATCTCACAAGCGTTGAGCAAATGGGCCTAGCAGGTGATTACATATTGATCCAAGATAACTACCCTAAACACACTGCGCTGAATACGAAGCTGTGGCTCTTATACAATACCTCGAAGTGGATGGAAACCCTTCCAAAATCACCGGACATAAATCTAATTGAGTATCAATGGCACTCTCTGGAAACAATCATACGAAAACACAATATTTAAAATAAGACTGATCTTTAAAACACAGTGTTGACAAAATGGAGGAAAATTACCAGCGTAACAACAGAAAATCTAGTTATCAATGCCAAGGAGGTTGCAGGAGGTCATGCGGCGGAAAGAAGAACCCACAAAGCATTAAAAGTTGGGGCACAACAACCCAAGGTATTGCAGATGAATAGTATTTCTTAGTAGACGAATACTTTTTGGCGTGAATATGTTTAGTTCATTTTATTTCTACTTTTTCGTATGCTTTGAATATGAAATAACTTCATTTCTATGTTTGGTATATTTAAATGTAGTGTGATGAAATATCTGTTTCGTTCTTGCTGTTACTATTGAGTTGAATGCAAATTATATGCGTACAAACATTTAAGTTCTGGCCGGACGAATACTTATTTTGCTCACTGTATGTCAAACAACAATAAAATTTTGGAAAACACTTGATTGCAGATTATGTATCCCTTAGTAACATTATCAAAATATCCTCTATATCCAGAGATAGGTCCATTTAAATAATCATATCTCCATTATTAACTGTGATGTTTTAATACACCATTTGAAATATCTTGAATTAGGGTATAAAAAGGACTCAGTAACGTTTTTCGTGCCACGAACGGTTAAGGAATTTTAATGGTAAAAATTTGGAAGTGAATAGTATACTAGTGAACTTTGAGGACTCTAAAATTATTTTAACGACATTTTTTTTTAAATGACATTTGGGCAATACGTTTTTCTTTCTTTTTTAATGGATAATGAGGTTCTGTTGAACATGAATTTGAATGTTTCCAAGTAGGATGTCGTTTTCTTGTGGCTGGAATCCAAGATGGCGCACAACATGATGGTTGTATTAATTTGTCTTCGAAAATTACTACGAATATTGGCACGTGATAAATGACTTCCTAGGTTTTATGAGTTCAGAAATCTATGTGTGACCTCCGAATTACAATCTAGCTACCGGAAGTCGCTCACACACCACGAAAACCAAATGGTGAACAAATCTGACGGGAAATAAAAGCGCTGTATATTAGAGTGTGAGATATCGTTTCGCATGTTTTCAGGGTGAAGAATATCATTGCTTCAGCTCAGTAGCGAAGCGTACTATGAGGCTCTGAGGCCAGGCCTACCCTGTTTTCTACCGTATATTTTCTTTATCTTTGGTTTCTTATAAAATAAGTAAATACTTCAAAATCGTTTTTTTTTCGGCAACAAAATAGTAGGTTGGAAGCACTTGGAGTCCCTTTCGTCTGAGCCTCACCAGCTCTCTAAAGTCTTTCCAGCCTTAGAACAAAGTAGATGTAAACAAAGCGAAATATATTACTCCGCGGCTCACACTTGCTTCGGCAGCAAGAGACGTGAACAGCAAGATCTGCTAGCTTATTTTCGTCCCATAATTTCCAAAGTGTAAGGCTCTGTTGGTTGGTATATAATTAACGCACTGACACTGACTACTGTTATGTTGGAAATACATATTTTCTTAAATCGTTATATAAATGAGATTGCCTCTGTTCCTGTTGTTCTCTTTTGTGTTTTATAACACGAGAAGAAGGTGGATTATTGTAACACTTTTTCGCCATGGAAAACTCTGCATTCTACAATTTCAAATGAGTGGGGTCGGCGCGCGAACGCATACGCATGCGCAGTAAATACTATATGTTCAAGAAGGGTGAGGTTGAAATAAAGCTACATCTGTTGTTAAATGTGATATATATATTGCGTTTATTATCACAAAAATACACGATAAATTCGGATATTTTCATTTGAAATTATTATTTTAATAGGAATTATATTGCCGTAGGATATTAGTGCCAACAACCAATCACTGGTCATCGATCCATTGGTAGTCAGGTGGGTTTGTTTACGTCCACTTTTTTCTAAGGCTGGAAAGAGATTAGACAGGTTTGCGGGCTATGCTGTTCAGGAAGCGAAGCTGTTATCGCTGGGGGTTGCACGCATTGTTGGGAAGGTGAGAAGGATCGCCTCTGGGAGTTTAGTTTTAGCATTGAAGGCATCTTACACGGAGTAAGAAGTTGTTGTGTAGAATTATGCATTTCTACTAGTAATAACTTGTTTAATTTAGGCATATACTCTCAGGAGTTATTCAGAGTAGTTGTATTTTTCCTACATGGCGCCTGGTTCATAATAGCTTGTAGAATATAAGTCTGATACATTAAACATATGTATAAATTTACCAAACGCTACGGTCAGGATAAAATAATATTATTTGTGTGTAATTTTAGTTGTTTACCATTTCATAGAATCAGTGGGGCAGATAGGATTTTGTTTCGGGGGGCTTTGCTTATTTCGGAAGTGGTTTTGCTAACTTTATTTCTGGAAATGTGAATATTCTATAATAGGAATATATACACCCAGTTTCAAAAAGAATATACATATTACGAAGAATTATTTTGTCCAAACTATCAATCGCTCCGCCTCGGTTCAGCTATTGGAGAAACGAATACATACTCTAGTTTATATTAATAGCTGCTAGATGTTAGTTGTCTTCTGTTTTGCTTGGTAACCGTTATATTTTTAAAATGGCTACTCCGCAGCAGAAATCATTTTATGTTGTCGAGTTTGCGAAGTGCAATTCCGTGATTACAGTGCAAAGACGTTTCAGGTTGAGGTATCAAATTGATCCTCCGAATGGGTGGAATATTCGCAGATGCTATCGAGAGTTTGTAGATACAGGATGTGTATGTAAAGGAAAGAGTCCTGGCCGCCCTCGTGTTCCTGAAGAAAATGTTGCACGAATTCAAACTGCTTTCCAACGTAGTCCTTCAAATTCAACTCGTCGTGCCAGTCAAGATGCAAGTGCCGACAATAACAATTTGGCGTGTTTTGAGACGTCGTTTGGTTATGAAGCCGTACAAGTTACAGCTGTTACAAGCTCTGCGTCCTGATGACAAACGCAAACTAATGACATTTTGTAACGAGATTCTGGATGCTATTGACAATGATAACACTTTTGCACAACGCATTTTGTTCAGTGATGAAGCGACTTTCCGTGTTAGTGGTTTGGTAAACAAACAAAATGTTCGAATTTGGGGCCTACAGAACCCACATGCAGTCATTGAACATTCGCCCAAAGTCAATGTGTTTTGTGCCATATCCCGATCATCTGTTTACGGCCCATTCTTCTTTAATGGAAACACGGTTAACAGTCAGCAGTATCTCGCTATGTTACAAAACTGGTTGTTTCCGAGGCTGCACAAAGACAATTTTTCAACAAGACGGGGCACCCCCTCACTATAGTCGCCAAGTGTGTGAATCTCTGAATGAAACTCTACTGAATTGTTGGATTGGTCGTCAAGGAGCTGGCCTCCACGGTCACCGGATTGTTACTTCTTGCTGTGGGGTTTTGTTAAAGGCAACGTTTACCACCATGGTATGTACCACCACTGCCACAGAACCTGGAAGAGTTGAAGAACCGGGTCCGTACTGCCATAACATCAGCGATGCAGGACATGCTTGCCCAAGTATGGGAGGAATTTGAGTTTCGATGTGATATTGTTCGTGTCGCTGATGGAGCACATATTGAACATCTGTAATTTGAACTTTGAACTGCAATTTGAACTTCAGAGGTTCGTAAATATGTGTGTAAAATTTCATATTCGTATGTCTTAAAGTTTAATAAATGTATACGTTCGAAATACGTAAATTCTTTTTGAAACAGGGTGTATATACAGTGGTCGAAGTGAGACGGTATGCGGTGGTATGCCATACCACCTCTGGTTCCCCATTGATGAAGACATACCGCCTCTGGTTTCCCATTGATGAAGACACCGCCTCTGGTTTTTCAGTGATCAAGACATACCGTCACTGGAAAGTAGATGCTAATATACCTTTAATAAATCCATTTTTATACACAGTAATTGATGAATTGCTTTGCACGTCAAAGATTTTATTTCTTATGTAGAAATAATTTCGAAGTTGGAAACACCAACGTTTTTGTTATGTTTTTCCTATCTTTCGTTTTTAAAATGGTGTCTACAAACAATTCACCCCTTGCTCCTATGCAAGAACTCGTGTTGGCAGTGTTGCCAACAAACTCTCAAGAAAAAAGGCTAGATGACCTTCAGAAATAAGCATTTTTACGCGAAAAATAGCTCAATTTTGGACTTATAACCGATAACCCAGATTTTGTAGATTTTAAACCCCTTTTTTGTGCGTAGTATTATAAGCGAGTTATAGTAAAATTTGAAATGCTGAATTTTATTTACTGAAGACTTACAAGTAACATATATGACTTTAAATTACAATAAAATTTATCAACAACTCACCTGATTTGTGAAAGTCAACGGCCATAATTATCAGTCGGATTGAAATAAGTCATCAATATCGTCGCAGCTAGAGAGATAAGTCATCAATATCGTCGCCTTTGCGTCGCACTTGCAAAACCTACATCGGGCTTTTGTTGGATCTGAAGGAATTTCCAGGATCCAATCAATCATTGAATTCATTTTTCACGAGCCACTGTTTACGAAACCTCTTGATAATGAAGCGGCGTTTTTTTATTTACACAAAGAAATCCACAATATCCAAATTAACTAGAAATAAAAGTTTATAACATTCAGACGCACAATTATTATTTACGATTCACAAGATTTTAAATAAAAACAGACAAACTTAAAAAAACATTCTCACCTGCAACACATTCAAAAGAAACTGGAAGATATAACAGGCTGTTACTCACTACCCGTAAGCAGAGAACAAAGAATAATGAAACTTCATTATTGTGTTCACAAATTACAGAAAATAAACTAGTTTGGAAGTTTAATTTCCATTTCCAAGTGTGATACCATGAATTCTTTGAAGTCATAAACTAAAATTTATTATTAGTCCCCCCAATTGTTTTCTTTAATAAACTAAAACAATCTATATGGCTTGAAGAACCAAAGTTAGAAAATTCTCATTCCTGTAATGAAATGCGAAATTGAAATAATTAAAAAGTAGCTAACGGAGCCGTTACGAAAGCGTAAAATTCTTTCTAAATTGACAAGTATTGTTAAGTAGCTGTAAATTTGTGAAGTGGGGAGATTAAAGAAGAATTTTAAAGAAAGGGTTTGTTGCGTAATAAAATGCCTTCTGTCTTAAGAAATTAATTAATACAAATATATATAATGACACATAGTCTGATTTTCTAAGTTTATAATTTATTTTCAAAGAAAGAAAAGTATATTGGGAATTTACTTACCAGCTAATAAAAAAAGGGCCAAAAATGGCAAAAGAGTTTCATAAAATAAGCTATATTTAAGGCTATAAGCATTTTGTAGATTTGTATGGCTAAGTGCCTCTCCAAATATGCTAGTTTTAGCCAAAAAAATAGGCCAAATTGGCATCACTACGTGTTGGTTGTCGACAAGGATCACATGACAGAAAGAAATCAGTCATAGGCCCAATCCAAACAAAAGGCAGTGTATTGAGGCTACATGTTTAAACTGAAATCGAAAAGTATTGTTGTGAGTTCGTCGGGACTTCTTTTGTGTCTACGATGGTAAATAAATACATAACTGAGTTCGATATTTACAAGAAAAACTAATATAGTTTATGCAATCAAGAAAATCTGTTTTGCTTTAGTGTTTGTTCAGTGTGGTGTGTCAAGAATATGAATTTGATGGAGCTTATATACTTCAATTAAAACATATTTTTGTGTCTTTCTAATAATTTAATAACATCCTTCCGGGCATCTGGAATACCTCAGTCGAGTCAGGAGTCCGGGAGTTCACCCGCGGGAAATTGTTTAAAAATTTACACACAGCATTTTTGTGTGTAATTCTGTATAATATAACATACGGGGATTTTTTTGTTATTCACAGAAAGTTGGGGGCGGGGACAAAGCCTCACCATGACCCACCCGTAAATACGAAAGTTCTCTCATGGTTTTGAGTCATTATGTAAATAGAAATGCAATCTTCTAGACGACATACCCTCACTGTATTTCAACATTTAGATAGCCGCGGTATGTCGACTCAAAATCGTAATAAAACATACCGCCTCTGCTTTCTTTCCACTTCAAACACTATATATATATATATATATATATATATATATATATATATATATATATATATATATATATATATATATATATATATATATATATATATAGGGAAAGGCGGGGCAGAACGGGGTAGCTGGGTGGATTGGGGTACCCCTCCTATTTCCTCGCTATGGTGCTGCAGCCTTGCGGAAACAGCGGGAAACTAAATGTCGACTCCCTACCAGTGTGTGAAGCAAGTAGCGTTAGCGTTGGAGAAGGCGAGTGTCACCTGCTAATCATTCAAGGGTTTGCGCTCTGTTTTTCTACGCTTGTAGCAACATCAACAGAAACAAAGCTCAAGATAAGTCAAATAAGAATGCATAGAATGCTGAAGTCGTAATTATAGTTTCAGATTATCATAGTTGTATGTTTTAGTGACTATAGTATGTAATCTTTCCCACGTAGTTACCGCTGACACCATATGAAGCACCAACATGTGTATCGGGCCGGAATGGGGTAGGGACGAAAGGGGCTACTGATATCACATTGCAACCAAAAAGAAGAAACCCAGACCAGCGAGAAATGTCTACAAACAAACTGTTCCAGGAAGTTGTTCCCTTGCAGCATCGAAACTAGGGCCTTCGTCGTCATCCACAGAATCACAATCCCAGATGTGACTACGGTTTCAGAAAGTAGACCTCTTGACGAACCGATTCCAGGACCTTCGACGCCAACCACAGGAACAGACATTCCCCACGTGACAACATTACTACACATGTCACTGAAGGATATTTTACCTTTCCCCAGAGTTAACACTGGTGGCAGGAGACTGATCAAAAGACGATGAAAAACAGCAATTTTGACATCATCGCCGTATAAAGCAGCATTACAAACAAGAGCCAAGGAAAAGGAAGCAAAAGATGGCAGAAAGAAAAGGAAGCAGCAGGGCAAGGAGAAGCTGGCGAAGAAGTCAGATCACGCACTTGAGTATGCAAGAGTGCTAACAGTAGCAACAAGGATGAAGAAATTGAGCGCTAGCTCATCAGAGGACGCTACATGCCTTTATTGTGGTGGGTGGTATTCCCAATCTAATGAGGGGTTTATTGCGCGTATGCTGTGCAAACTTTGGTCACATAATTCTGTGCAAGTGTAGATAGTGACGACGACGAAGAAGTTTACGGTTGGAAGTACTGCCAGCCATAATTCAGGGTATCCCATTGTGCCCCGTGTGTTCACGTCCATGCGAAAAAACATTACTTTCGATAAACACGTGTGCATCCTTAGGTTTGCACACATATCAACCAACTACTGGTGCTATTTATGCCTAAAACTTCAAATAATATATTAACTTCATTTTCAGTATTCTCTTGTCATTTTTGTTACCGTTACATAGCCATTTATGTTAAATACCCCGTCCCGCCCCACCTTCCCCTATATATATATATATATATATATATATATATATATATATATATATATATATATATATAAACAATAAAAAGTTGCGATAAAATTGCGATGGGTGCTTACGCCCGTAAGCCAACCCCATAAATATGCCACTTCATAGAATACAATATTAAATATCTTACGTTGATTCAAATAAAGTTCCTTCTGAGCATTAACATTCTTAGTGAAGTCGTTATCAAGTGATGCATTAATTAAATGCAGTATTGAACTTACTTTAAAGTGAGAGATGCAAGTAGCAAACGCTTATCCAAGAAATTTGATACTTTCTTTGTCTCTCCCTCGATTTTCAAATATGCAGGAAATTCCCGTCAACGCCCTGAAAATCCCAGACAGAAGAAAAAAATGAAATGAAATTTTTGAGTTTTACGTCCCACGTTATGCCGGCTAGGCTAAAGAAGTCGGTGATGATGAGAAATGAATGAAAATGGTGTAATGAAGAAAGTGGGAGGAAACAGGAGAACCCCGAGGAAACCCACGCACACGGTGTTTGTTCATCACAAAGTTCACTTGGCGGCAGCAGGGTTTGATCCCCCAGACAGAAGAAAGTATGAACTGCAATTTAAAATATTTGTAGTGGAGCTAAATGGGAAATAATAATAATAATAAAATAAATTACTTTCCGTTCACTTATATATTCATTCTTTCTTGTTAAATTAAACAACAACAAGAACAAAAACGATGCATACATGCACATAAATTCAACTCTAAACAGTGTTAGAAATACACCTAAGAAAGTTCTTTAAAATAAATATATTTGGTAGGTTTTTTAACTCAATAAGGAATTAGAATTCTGACTGTAATTTTAAACATTTTGATACATTAAATGTTACTTGTATTATTAATTTGTCCGGCCTATCCTACTTGTGGGATTACGCTTCGCCACTGCTTTAGCTTAAATTTTGACTCTGACATCAGAAGTGCTCAGAAACTCAAGATGGCTCCCAAAAGACTTAATTTACGAAAAATTATAAAGGCAATAATTCTGGGAATGAGCTGAATACATCTTTGACGGTATATTTAATTCTCCTCTGATTTCTCTTCCCTTAAACAGGAGCCGATACATCCCTAGCCTAAATTCCCCAAATTTTCCCTAAAGCTACGGGGAATATTAAAGTGTTTTCGTATACCATTTGAAGATATTAAATTAAACTAAAAGAAAAAATATATAATTTATTATTTTGTCAGTCGAATTGTTTGATAGTTATTGCGGCAGCAATTTGAAAGGGAGTAAAAGGATAAAGAAAAACAGAAAGAAAGAAATATGCGTTAAGTGGTTGACTTTTAATCTCTTTATTGAGCCTCACAGCTACAAAATAAAGTACAATTTATCATATTTAGGTCGACAACAATTTCACTTCTTTTGGATTTGTATGACATTAGGGCTTGTAAGTAGGAGACACAAATGAGTCTCATTATGCCGAAAACTTAGGAAATATATCATGCGACAATTTTCAAAAACAAATTTATGCATCAACAATGTTGGCCGCCATGTTCGATTTTGACCAAAAGCAGAAATTCGACTTGGAAACATTCAAATTCTTGTTCAGCAGAAACTCATTATCCATAAAAATAAATACACGTTGTCCAGAAAGTGCTGTTAAAATCATTTTAGAGAGTGTTTTTCTGTTTTGCTCAACAGTATACTACCTATTTCCAGGTTTTCACAGCTATAACTTCTTAAGCGTTCATGTTACAAAAAGACGTTACTGAACCTTTTCTGTACCGTAAGACGAGATTACTTTGCATATCAGGGTAATATGAAAAGAATTTCACAGTCCTCTGTCGGTAAAACTATGAACTGTAAAGAAGGTTTCAACTATCACCGTAAGATAGAACACCTAACTGTATTTTAGCTATAATGTTGGCGGTTAACAGTTCTAATTACCGAAGGGTTTGTTGTTGTAGACGTATGGAAAGCTGTCACTGTAAAGGCCGCCAAAATTTAGAAGATATTATCTACGAGAATTTCTGTCCAAGTTAAGTCAGTTTCATAGAATACTACTGTGTATAATGGGACTTTGATGCAATAATTGAAATGTGACATTTTAAAGTCAAGAAAAACGTAAAACTGGGAGAAGGCGGATTCAGCCTCTACTCGGGGTTACTTTGCACCGGTCCAAAATACCCCTTAGATAAGCAATTATTACTACTGGAACCTCCTGCATTCAAAATTTAGGTATATGCGGAATGAATTTCTTGTTGGAAAATAAATTATGAACAGTGATGGATCCAGAAAAATAGTTTGAGAGGGGCTTCACTCACAGAGGCTTCGTTTTTTTTTCGGGGGAAGGGAGCTTTAAGCTTATACGCATATGATTGACTAACATTAGATTTTCTTTTTTAAAAAAAGAAATCATGAAATTTGGATGGGCTTCAGCCTGAAAGTCCCAAACCCCGTAATCTCCCACTGATTACGGTTGGGATGATATTCTTGGACATAAGGAATAACCAAGGCAAATCAGTTCACGCGGATTCTTTTTCTGTTCCTGAGTTGGCATTTTTGTGGGACATGCTAAACTATTACAATGTGATATGCCTCTGCAATATATATATTCATGGGACTCTTACCTATCTTCTAGATTGAAGCGTGATACCAGTGTTCCTTTGCCCACATTAATGGTGATTAATCCTGCTGGGAAAGTTCATATTCCCATTGCGGGATTAGGCTCCAAACCACGGGCGAATATTTGCCCGAAAGATTTTATTTCAGCAAATTAGTTCCGGCTCCTTCTGAAGATCTATCAGAAGAATACAGAACCGACAGAAAGACACCTATCTCCTCCGGAGAAATTAGGATCAAACTCAGGTACTGAAACAAAGTGGCAATCCCGGAAAAGTCACCCGCAGTTAATTTTACCAGACTTAAGTAACGTTTGACAACAGAATTGTCTTCGATGGAAGCCCAAACTAAATCTCCTGATATTCCAAATCCCATAACCGCACTTTTATTTTCCGACTTCCTAGATAGCTCAGTGAATAGGAAACGCAATCAGAAAGTGAACCCTAAATTCCTGACAAAGATATTGATAAGGATTATTAGAATGTGTTACGGTCAAGGGCGCCGATTTCTCTGTAAATTGGGAGGGGGGAGCATTCAGATGCAGAAGTATATATATGAGGATTTTAAAACAAATTGCATTCAAATTATGCCAAGTATAGTATATTCGTAAATACAATAGGGGGCCACATGAGCTTTGGGGGGCCCGGTCCGCCCGGTCCCCCAGGATCTGCGCCCTTGGTTACGGTGAAACCAATCCAGATTAATTCGATTGTTAGGCTATCCTCAAATACAGTTTTTGATCAGTACTTTAATTCACTAACAGCCCAACAGTTTCCCGAAGGAAAAACACTAATGATGCATGCAGCAAAACGAACAGATCTATGTGTAATACAAGCAGTAAATGGTAGTAAGAAAATTCGGTATAAGGCTGGATAAGGCTAGATAAGATTTCCATAGTAATCGCAAGTTAACTAAAAACGAAAATCATTGATCATGGATTGGCTAACTCTTAACGGAAATCAGATCACAACTGGCATGTGTTCGAATTACTTGGCGACGAAATTCTTTCACCAACTAGCTGTTTAATCAATTGGAAACATCAACTTTAGTCCGAAGCTAGTAAGGTTCATTAAAACTACTTAGAACCGACATACTAGCCACTTCATGATTATTATCATTAGATCTGCATGTCTCAAGGGAAACTATTAATTGTTTGTATCAAGAAAAAGAGATATAGTAGATATAGCAGAGAATCCATTTTCTAAGAGTAATTTGATATGGTAATACCTAGGTATATGATTTTCCAACATTTTACTATCAACCATTACGGACGGCCCACGCAGAAATTAAAGTGGACCTGCATCTTACCAAAATGAATATAGTCAAGAGATAGGTCACTTTTGGCATCTTTTAAAAGTCTCAAAAAAAAAAAAAAAAAAAAAGGAATAAAATTGAAAGAAGAAAAGTGATGATTTTTCTATTCCATGTATTCTTTGCTAGTATTGGTTAACTATCCAATTGGCATGCACTATCCAATACAAGAAAGTTACGCACGTGATTATAATCAACAGAGGCGTAGTTTACTAGTACATTAAAACTGTCAACTTGGTCACCTCTCTAAGTTAGTCGCCTGCTTATCTTGGCCTGGTTCGTCTTGAACCTGCATTTTTCCAAAAGACATTCGTTACTTACTACTCTGTAAGTTGGCCCCTTGTCTATCTTGGAAGTTGGCCCATTGAAGCAATGTTTACCCTATGTTGATAATGATACCTTTACCTGCGTATGTTGGTCACGCAAAATACTGTTTTGTTATTTTTTCTTAACTATTCCGTATTCCCATATGAGGCAGATGTTCTGTATTTGTGATTGGAGACAAAGATGCATGGATTCCCACGATTTGTTCTTGAAGGTTAATGACCAGAACACTACCCTGATAGAGGGGTGGTGAAGGAAGATGTGAATAAGAAAAATCACTTACAGGAATTCAGGAAATGGTTGTACGTATTTGTTTACCTTGTCTGTTTTGGTAAAGGCATTAGCTATATCGGTTCCTATCATCAGTGGGGAGCTTCAGTAATTCCGGAAAATTCTCAAAGTTAAAGCTAACCATCTCAATTGTCAATTATTGCCACCTGACGGCTTGTCGAAAGTAGCGGAGGTTTTGAGATATAAATTCCCGTAAGATTTTCTCAAATCATCTTTTGCTCCGAGGGAAACACTTGTAGCTCATTAACAAGAGGTAGTTAACTACAAAATTAGAATGCGCATATGTGCCAAAAAGAATAAAAGATATACGTCTAGAATGAACCAATTGAATAAATTTGTGATTATAATAACTGATTCGCTTTTTTCGAAAGGTAGATACAGAAAATATTTGCTAATGTTAAAAGTAGTTGTCGTGTCATTGCTTATTAAAATTTTACAATCAAGTAATACTAGAATTTTATTCTAAAAATACACGAATCACACTTATTTTCTGTAAGTTGGTCGCCTTTCTTGATCTTTCCACTTCAGCTGAAGTAACTGGGGCGTATATAAATTAAGCTATTGTAGATGGACTCATTTCAAGATCACTTTTCACCGTTAAGAACATCACAAAATTTCAACATTTTTTGAAAGTTCTCGTTAGCTGCCACAACGTTTGCACTTTTCATAAACAGCCAGTCCCTTTTCCCCTGGCACTTTTCCTAGGTGGTTAACTTTTTCCTGAAAGATCTGTAAGGATGTTGGAAGGGTTTCACCTCTTTTCTGTAGTTTCTTAATAGTCTCTGGCAAATTACCATAATGCACTGAAATGAATGCAAGATCACTGCTGAGATCCGAACAGCACACAAGTTTTTTCACCTCGGAAATTGAAGCAGCATCCTCTTCTGATAATTGTTCCATCACAGCACGGATCGTTTCCAGGTTGTTTCCATAGTACACTGTACCTGAAATTCAGGTCCCCCACCTCGTGATAATCGGCTGTGGAGGAAGAGGAAGCTCGAGCGCTACTTCCTTAAAAATCAGACATCGGGAAGGAGATTTCAGAATTATTTTTTGGTGTTTAAAATTAACTTGTCTACTTTAGGGTACAACATTCTTATCTCTTCAGCGATTCTATGTATGCCGTGAACATGTGATATGAATCATATTGGGAAACAGCACTTTCAATGCCCGCGCAGCTTTCTTCATGTACAGAGCAGCATCTGTAATGAAAAGGAGGACATCATTGTGTTGTGTTTCTTCTGGCCAGATCAGAACAAGCGAATTTGTGAATGACTGAGCTATAGATGAGCCATTAGTCTTTTCGAGCTCTTCTACAGTCAGAAGAAATGACAAAGATGAGGATGTTTCCATGGGTCCAATGATGACGTTGGCTAGGTATCTTCCTGTAGCATCTGTTGTCTCACCTATCGAAATCCAAATCTTATCCCCACAAACTTCGTCACGAATCTTTTGCAGAGTCTGTTCATAGCAAGCATTTAAATATGTTTTCCTTAGAGTAGATTCTGACGGTACAACTTCCTTCGTGTATTTTTTCAGGAAATTCTTTAGTGTTTTGTTTTCCAGCCTCCAGAAAGGTATTCCCGCTGCCATGAAAGCCTTGCATAGGTCAAAAGAAAATTGTGATTGTCTATTGGATGAACACATAGCTTTTGAAATCAAGAACAATTCCCGTCAGTTTCAAAGCAGCATCTTTATGTTTAGCAATACTCAGATGCTGAGATACAAAGTATTTCTTGTCATGATTAATTGCTCTGCCACAAACTTTACACAACAAAACTGCGCCATCGGTAGTAAACGTATCTGCGCCAAATTCACGGACGTATATTTGTAATTTACTGCTCAACGGTATGCTAAATTTTGGCATGATGCGGCCTTTTGTGCGTTCGAATCTGGAATAAAGAATATTGCTTCGAATGCTTCGTTGATTGAACTTAGTTCTTTCTTTCTTTCTTTTTTACAGAAGCTCCAGTTTCTTTTGATACGTTGTCGTATGTGTTCCTGAATGGCGGCCATCTTTGTTGTTGGTGGAGTGCCAATTTTTGCATTTGCAAGCGTTTACGAAAACTACAGTTGCTCAGGACCTACGAATCACACGAACATCAAATAAAAACGAATGTTTAGAGGAGAGACTGAGGTACACGAAGAATATAAACTCTTGCTTCTAAATAAATATGCAGGGTTGCAAACAAATATATGAAATCACCAGGAAAACTAGAGACAATTACACTTTTAGAGGGGCTATATTGGAATGGCATAAAGTGCGGGGTTCATAAGTTTTATGCTGAATAATGTTGCATGTAAACAGGTGGCAGAAATATCCACAGCTATGGTACTATTGGCACCGTAGATTTATGGGGGTCAGAAAAGTGAAGTTTGTGATTTTGATGCCATTTTTGGTGCGTAATATCTCAGGAGGGCAAAGTGCTAAAACTTGCTGCTTACGCCACAAAGGAATTCTGTATATGAATAAACTACTGCAAAAAACTCATGACTGATATTACATGGAGAAAAAAGTGATGACATGGTAAAAGCGCAAAGAAAGCACGTGCGTGACGATGGTCGTAGGCCGGAAAAAAATAAATATTTTGATATGTTTCATGCTAGATCTCAAAAACTACGCATGGTGCAGCAATTAGGCCCGCTTTTGTTTGTGTTCAGTTGTGCAAAAGCTTGCGAGTGGCGTTTGTTCCATATTTCTAGCTCTATCATCATTTTGCCACGTCTATATGGTAAGGGAATTAGCTCCCCCTTGCACCCACGATACCCATCGTCGAACTGAACCGCGGTATTAAGTCAATGTATCATTGAAATGCAATCTCAATTACGGAAGTTAATATGTTCACAAGGTTGCGTTATATAGGATAGACTAGCCTTTAGATGGCTGGGAACTCCGCCTCCAGATCCCAGCGTTTGCTCGGCCTATGGCCTCGAATCTCTAAAACCTACAATTCTATCAAATTTCAAATTTGTTTTCGTATTTCAACTATCTAAAAGACAAGGTTTTGTATCACAAGGGAACAACCATTTAAATAACATCGGAATTACTTCACACTCCCCCTTTAGACCTCTTAAAAACTAAAAATATTCACTTTTGACAATTTTCCTGTAGTAGTCTCAGAAGTCTACATTCACGCCAAATTTCATCATTCTAATTCCGCCGGAAGTATCTAAACATTTTGGGGTGTAGAAGATGTCCCATAAATAAAATTGGGAAGATTTTTCAGTTCCCCATAAAATCTCTCTACGGTTGAAAATTTTTATTTTGGGTGATTTACTTAGGTAACGCTAACGAAAACGCACAACCATATCGAATTTCAAATTTTTATTCCAAGTACCTAAAATATGAGATTATAAGTCCAAAAAAACAGACCATTTAAATAACATGGATAATTTCTTCTTTCCCCTTTAGACCCCCTAAAAATTAAAAATATTAACTTTGGCAATTTTTCTGTGGGTTAGTACTTGAAAGCTACAATCATTCTAAATCCAACTTTCCACGTCAACCGGAAGTATTTCTTTATTTTGTGTCAGTTTATGTTGTATATACTTAGATTAGATGTAACGTAACCTTGTGAACATATTAATTTCCGTAACTGGTATTACATTTTAATTACAATTTGCTGATACATTAAGTCACTTAATACCGCGGTCCAGTTCGACGATCGGTGTCGTGGGTGAAAGGGGGAGCTGATCCCCTCACCATATACACGTGGCAATGATGATGGAGCTAGAAAGGTGAACCCAACTCCACTCGCAAGCTTTTGCACAACTGAACACATACAAAAACGGGAATAATTGCTGCACCATGCGTAGTTTTTGAGATCTAGCATGAAACATATCCAAATATTTAAAATTTCCGGGTCATGGCCACGTGCTTTCTTCGCGTTTTTACCATGTCATCACTTTTTTCTCTATGTAATATCAGTCATGAGTTTTTTGCAATAGTTTATTTACATATAGAATTACTTTGTGGCGTAAGCAGCAAGTTTTAGCACTTGCCCTCCTGAAATATTACGCCCCAAAAATGGCACCGAAATCACGAACGTCACTTTTCGGACCCACATAAATCTACGGTGCCAGTAGTATCATACCTGTGAATATTATTGCAGACTTTCCACATGCAATATTATTCTGCTCAAAACTTATGAACCCCCACTTTATGCTATTTCAAAATATAGTCCCTTTAAAAGTGTAATTTTCTGTAGTTTTTCTGCTGATTTCATCTATTTGTTTGCAACCCTGCATATTTATTTGAAGCAAGAGTTTATATTCCTCGTGTACCTCAGTCTCTCCTCTAAACATTCGTTTTTGTTTGGTGTTCGTGTGATTCGTAGGTCCTGAGCAACTGTAGTTTTCGTAAACGTTTGCAAATGCAAAAATTGGCACTCCACCAAAAAGATGGCCGCCATTCAGGAACACTTATACATACGACAACGTGAATCATGTTATTGACCTTCTCATCCACAAGGTTCGTTACACTCAAATTTTTATAATTTTCAGAGACGGTCGAGCAACCGTTTTCACCATCTTTGGACCACTTCAGATGGATTGACCCATGTGGAGGTTTACGCCCTACACGTGGCTACTGCTACTGCTAGTTTCAAGACAGTCTCTGATCATTCCCAGTACGCTGTCTTAAAATTTAACTGTCGACATGGTGTGATTTCCTCCGATTTCACGTAGGGAAAATTGACGAGACCCTATCTCTCGAAGGCGAATATGGAGGCGTGGAAAAATACGGGAAAAGTTATTTTCCTTTGAGGGTGACGGTAAGTATATAAACGTCTCGCCTCTGTACTTTTCCCTTGCCTGTACATAAATGAGGTTCATATCTGTCAGCTCATGGATAGGGTGACCTGCCATTGGGCAGGCACGTACAGATTAACACAATCAATTTTACTTAAACACCAAGGTCTACACTTTTACACGACCGTGAATATCTGGACACAACCCTCTTCTGTTGAACGTAACACTTTCTACCCTGTTATACAACAATTCTATACGTAAACCAAGAGCATCGGACTGCGTATATCACTCAAGTTGCGTAGATGCCTATTGCAACACAGCCACGCTAATTGACGCCATTCCACAACAAAACTGCAAGACAGCCTTCTGCGAGCCACTCACAATTGGCACACAAGGGATGATAGTTACGTAGTGTGCGACCAAAGCATCATGCCCTTAGTGGAAGTACTATGAGCTACGTACATGCTGCTACGTGTACGTAAAAGTGCACATCTTTGGTTCGGAACCTCCTTAAGACGAGAAACAGCTATGTGAATCGTGATAAGATTACAAAGAAACCTGAGAGACGAGTATTAGAGACGAGACAAGAGAACCGTACTTTTGGTTACGTGAGAGCTACAACAGCTTCATACGTATTTCCTTTGGTTGTACAGTCCGCAGCGAAAAACCTGCAACATGAGCATGTAAGTTTATTGTGAAACGACGAAATCTTTTGCTCCAAAATAAGTGTGCAGGGGAGGACGCCGAGGTTTCTCCTGGCGTGATTCGTGCCACTTAGACGTTATGTTGATTCCCTGGGCCGTCAGTCGTACTTTCACAATAAACTTACATATAATGTTGCAGCTTGCAGGTTTCTTGCTGCGGATTGTACCAGATTCCGACATTTTACATTCAATTATTGTGTACTCAAGTCACTTTTCGGCGGGCCATGCTCAGATGAGATATTTCCAGTCAAGGGCCTGTAACGCAGATTGGTTCTTTCGTTATTACCCACCCATCCTTATCAATATTTCCCACGGACAAAGTTTAATTCCAAATCCTAGCACATGCTTTCGCAGAACTGTTTTTCCTAATCTGATTCAGATACTGTACTTCTTTCTAACCCAAACAACTTCATTGCGTACTTGCACAATTAATGATTTCTCATTTTTTGTTTCAGATGTACGAAATATTATACTTTCCTTTTGGGTCTATCCTTGCGCTTCTACTGCTTCAAATCAATTTCTACAATAATGAAATCTCAGGTACAAATAATACATATATATCCTTTGGCTGGAATACCACATTTCATTCTCGAGTTATGGCCACTTTTGTCCCGTTGCGACAAATTTTCGGTGGTGTATATCTCCGAAATGATGCACTTTTGGATACTTGAAAAATGACATGAATGAAATCGTGGAATGAAGAGTAGGAGGAAATGGGAGAACCCCGAGAAAACCCATGTACAGTGGACCACATAAATTCTTGAGGTACAAAATTCGTTAGATAGGCAACCCCACTGACGTCCGCTCCAAGATTAATTACGCCTGGTAGAGTAGCTAGAACAGCAGCATGAAGTTGCCTTCAACTGTTAAAAGAACAAATCGTAAAGTGTGTTTTCGTGCAGGAGTGAGGCAAAACGCTGGCTGATGAAATCACAAAAGGGAGTCTTTGGATACGTGTACTCATAGTAAACAGCACAATACCAGAAAAAAATATACGGACATCAGAGGCGCCGATGAGAAGGTATCAGTCAGGGGACTTAAATAATCTTATAATTAATTCAAATGAGGGATTATAAACAAGTTAACTTACTTTAAATGACTATATATATGTGCATATCAAATAATATACGGATAGATTATGCGGTATATGTAGTAGGTTATTTTTTTTAGTAAACACAAAGCCTTCCGTTGAGTTTTGAAAATATTAACAGTAGTCCTACCTGCAAATTAATTAAACTATGGATCGATCATTTGGGAGAAAGCCCAACCTCCAACGAAAATTTTGGGGTTCTAACTGGGCCTGAGCTCCTTGGTTCCGGCGCCATTGATTGATATGTAATACTACTTCGAAAGAAGAACTTGTCCGATTTCATTATTCGTTAAATGACTTTTGAAAATGCTAAATATTGGTATACAGTAATTTATTTGTAAATATTAAAAATGCAAAATTCGATAACACACAAACGAATTGGAGAACTTATCCGTATTAAGCGTATTTCCCCTTAGGTTGCAAATATAATTCAATGTTCCTGATTTGTATAATATTTGTGAAAATTTACACATTGAGACACAAGGAGGAAAGGGGAGAATATAGTGTCAATAAAAACAATTTAAAAATGTACGAAATTAACGGATAATATCAAATATAGAACCATTAACAGAATTAACTCTGTAACTCGATTTCTCCATTCATTTCCCTTGATTTATTTTCAGGATTATATCATGACTGAATTTAAACTGGATATTATCTTCGTTTAGCAGCATCCAACTGGAGCTCAGCCTTATAAATGAAACATTTTAAAAAGTGTAAAGGTCAAGGGGGAGAATCGAATCAGGGCCGGGAAATTGGCAAACAATAACGCTAATCATTCATCTAAAGCGTTACTTAGTCTGGCTCACCTAAATAAAGAACCTTTTCTGTTCGCTCAAAACAGTAGCTTGTTTATAGTCAAATTGATTGGTAAAACATAGGAATATGTAATTGAGGACGCGGAGGGCATTATATTATTGTATTCACTAAATTCTCAACATTACAGATTAAAAAACTCCTTTATTTTTTATTAAATACGGCGCGTATATTATACACGTAAAGAAACAAAAGACAAATCAATTAACGCGTAGTAATCGTGGTTCAGTGGTCAAGGCGCTCGGCCATTAATCTGAATGTCTAGGAAGGCTTTTTTCAATATATGGAAACCTTTCTTTAAACACAAAGTTTTGTTTTGAAGTGCTTGAAAAAACAAAATCAACTCGTTTCGCCACGTTTCAAAGCTCAGTCAAATTTATTCACAATTTATTCACAATGTCCATAATTTATATACGAAGACGCTAAAATGAGAAACGTTAACATTGTTATAATGGGAACATATTTCTGGTTTGAATACCAACTTTAAACCACACGTCCAAAATGAAAATTATTCATGTTCCTGATACCTATTGCAATATATAGTGTATATGTAGAGAAAGAGAGAGAGTGTGAGAGGGAAAGAGAATGTGAGAGAAATAAAAAACAATATATGCTTGTATTTTTACTTACAACGTAAAAAGTTATTGTAGTTCATAATCTGGATTTTTATAAAGCGATTTGAACGTTTGAAGCGACTTAATGTTCATAAAGCTTCTTAAAGCTTTAGTAATTAATGCCGCAAATAGTCCGATGTTTTGTAATATTTGCCGGAGAAATAAATACATGTTTTAGCAGGATAGTATCGTCTACCCTTGCTTCTATTGATGGCATAAAAGTAACGTTGAGTTGATTTTGAGTTTAACGTCCCTTTCTGCAGTGAGGCTATATGAGACGTTTACCTACTGATTAGCGTGGAATCTGAATGACATGAGCTCACATCGGGAATCGAACCAGGTCACTTACGTCAAATTCCCGTAATGCGTGTATGCGTGTATGCGCTAACCGCTTAGCTACAAAGAAACTCGGCATGAAAATAGAATATCACACATTATCCCATATTACTTCACAGACAGATTTCTGTTTTATGATCAATTAAAATAGTATTTCTGGATACTGTAGCCAAAAATGTAATTGCTATTTCATGTACTGTGAGAAAAATACAAATAAACACAATAAAAGCGAAACAAGAAAAAGGATTCAATATAAAGTCTTTTGCCTCCTCCAATAAATCACTCAATATATTTCAAGTGCATATCTCGAGCATTTCTAGTAGAACTATTAAAACACGCTGGCTTTATAACTTGCCTATGTGATCTAGTGGCTAGCACGTGCGTCTCTGGTGGACGGGGTCTCGGGTTCGATTCCCAATGTGAGAAATTTTGGAATTTAAATGTTCTCAGTGTGTCTGTTCGTGTGTCGCTATCGTTCAAGGCTACTGGAAATAACTGTAAAACGTGTATAACCAAGTAAGAACCAAGTTACTGAAAGGGGAAAGCAGACTTTGGTAAATGAACTTTGGGGCTACCTTTCGCGAGGTAGGACTGCACATTTAATGTGTCAAGATTATAAACTGCAATAGCCAGAAAACCCATCTTAAAGTTTCTGACTCTCCGCATATATGATAGAACGCGTTAACTTATTAAGTGGCAGAGTGAGGAGTATCTACACCTCACGCGCAAAATGTCCCATTCATGTCATTTTTCTTGTTGTAACCAATAAAGTAGTCATTTGTAACTACAAGTAAAATATTAATTCACCATATGTTTATAATGCATACAACAATAAAAATGTTCAAATCAGTTGTATCCGTAATTATATTGACGGTGGCGTATTTAGGGGGTGGCTATCGGGCTCAAGCCTCCGAAATAAATTTCGTATATGCACAATTTCATTAAAATTTGTAGGCACCCAAAAGGAAAAAGTAAGTGCTTATTCACGTGTTGTGCATGGCCCCTAACCAAAACAAAATCCTAAATACGCCACTGTATATTGATATCTCTAGATATATTATGGTTACCACAGTCGTCGTGCAAAAAAAATGTTCTTGATGCTTCGTGAACAGTGCGAATTACAAGGGATATGAGGGGGAAATCCCCTTTGGTAATTCTGGATATATATATACTACAACCAGAGGCATCATTTAGGGGAGAAAGAGCACCACCGACATAAGACTTTCTTGTTTTGTACTAGTATATAAATAGACAATCGATTAAAGTATATGTATTCCTTAAACTCTTGAGAGGTAATTGTCCCCTCTTGCTCCCCTAAATGACGCCTTTGGCTACAACTGTTATAGTTTCCCATGCTATTATGGTCTGAAATGACGCCCCTGGTTATAGCATACATCCAGCATTACCAAAGGGGATTTTCCCTTATCCCCCTTGTAATTCGCACACTGTCCACCGATAAAGACACGAAGCGCCAAGAACATTTTTACACAACGACTGTGGTAACCATAATATATCTAGTGACATCAATATACAGCGGCGTATTTGGATTTTGTGTCGGGAAGGGGAACACGTGAATAAGCACTTACATAATCAAAGGAGGGGAACCAAAACGTTATTAAAATGTGGTTTGGCAGGCCTGTGTGGTCATACGGTTAGCGTACTGGCCTGCGAAATCAGAGATCCTAATTTCAATTCCTGCGTAAAGTAACATTTTTATGTGTATTTTTTTGTACTCAAATAATCAGTTCATTCATTTTAATTTCGATAAAAATAATGTTTATCCATAATTTATTAATCTGCAAGAAAATACAAATTGCAATAAAAATGGTTTGTTTTGTTGTAAATAACCCTATGACCTCTAATCATAATAACCCTATTACTAAGTTCCACTTCATAAAGTTAGTTTGCAAAACAGTTATCGAAATTGGTATTGTGTGTAACTTGAATAAAGTACTAATTGAAGCTAAAATGTAAAAAATTATTATTTGAGAAAACAAATAAAGAAGTTGCCTTGCGCGGGTAATCGAACTCAAGACCTCTGAGCTCGAACCCCAGTACGCTAACCATCTGACCACAGACTACGGGACTGATAACTGTTATTTTCATAACGTTTTCTTGCTCGCTTTCTGTGTATCGGTTCAAGCGCCATCTGTGAACGGCCTGTCTTCAATTCTGGGTCAAATCATTGATATTTTTTCTGAAGAATCCAAATGTGCAATAAGAAGTGTGGGTTCATATTTAAAATTTTAAAGTTACCCCACGTATCCCCGAAGGAGGTAGGGATAGAGTTTGCGTTTGGTATCATTGGATAACCTTTCCAAAACTATTTAACATGTTGTTTTTGTTTTCCTGATCTGTATATTTCGCGAAATAATTAATCGTTCCGGGACTATGAAGATACACACACATATAGTGTTTTTCATATAAAATTGCAAGTGTAATTCATAATTTTGTCAATTTACAAAATGTTTCTAAATACAAAATTCCTACTTCTCAATATGGATTTAAATCGCAATACTAACAATCAGTGATAGGTTTTCTAATTTTTTTCACTTCTTAAAAATAGTCTCGCTGCGGAAAGGGACGTTAAACTCAAAATCAACTCAACTGATATCCTCATATAACCGTACCGATACAAGATTTCGGATAAAAAACACGCGCTATGACTGTTGTTTGTTTGAATCGGGCTTCGGGAGTGCATCTTTAAAATTATTTTTCTAATGTGTTGTAATAAAAGAATATACTCGTACAGGTGTAGAAGTTTCAAAGCAAATATAAGGCCAAGGAGCAACTATGTCGAATGATTTTTTTTTTTAATTATTAGCATCCTCGTCTTTGGTGGCAGACATCTGAGCTTGAATCTGGAAGTAAATCCGGTCTAAGGATGTGAAAGCGCATATAGTTTATTATAGAGGGAGATATTTTACTGGAAATTTTCTAGAGGAGGAAGACCAATTGACTTTCATGTACGGTAACACTTCTCAAGTGTAAAACTCCGATTTTGATAAAATTTAGCAGGTAGAAACTACACATAAACAAACACGTGATTTTACTTTCTACGGAACAACAGTTTTAGGGGGCAAAGTCCTCACCCTACATTTTGAAAGTTGACGCCCGAAAGGCAAGAAGTGTACCAAAGTGAATGAAATTGTGCACAGATATTGTAGACGTAAAATGAGGAAATACGTATTTCGTATTTTCTAAAAAAAAAAAATAAATAAATAATAAAAAAATATAATAATAATAATAATAATAATAATAATAATAATAATAATAATAATAATAATAATAATAATAAATAGTGTTGCCACGAGACGAGACATTTTTCGTGTTTCGTCTCGTCTCGTCTCGTAAACGAGACGAGACACGAGACGGGACAGAACCCTCTTAGACGAGACACGAGACGAGACAGACTACTTGTCCCGTCTAGAAAACGAGACGAGACACGAGACGAGACGGGACATCTCGTGAAATGTCTCGTCTTGTCTCGTGTCTCGAAAATGAAAACGCTGGCGGGAATGGCCAAGATTGAAATTGCCAGTGGTCATATAGATTGCAAAAGGAAAATCCCATTTGTGAGATAACATGTTGAAAAGCCTTCATAGAAAAGTGTCCTCTGTCTATTGAATGAAACAATCGTGATACATGAGCTTCCAGAAATATAATCCTTAATGTCTTGTCCCCAATTCCCCTGGCTGTAAACTGAGGAATTCTCTTTTTTTTTTATTTCTGGCTGGAATGATGACAAACAAACTCAAAGACAGGGAAGATTTTTACAAGGTCAAGAAACCGAACTACCACTACCATCTATTCAATTTGAAAACTGGGTAAGGTCTACACTTGTCTTTATTCTCTGGTGGCGGTATTCTTTTGCTATATGAACCGAAAACGGCAATTGAAGTATGTCATCTTGCAACTAAAATTTTGTCTTCTCTCTCTCTCTCTCACACACACACACACATAAAAACACACTTTTACCATTTTACCAATCGCTCGCTTATT
Source organism: Thermobia domestica (assembly GCF_964235325.1). Lineage (NCBI taxonomy): Eukaryota > Metazoa > Arthropoda > Insecta > Zygentoma > Lepismatidae > Thermobia > Thermobia domestica. Next base: position 248,642,944 of record NC_137455.1, on the reverse strand, counting down.
ATACAGCAGTCATGTTGTAAAATTCACCTCTTCGTTTGGAAGGCGGGCGGACAACAAAGGAAGCAAAGATATTATCGACGAACCCTTCAAATTGTTTGCTTTCAGCAAATTTATGATACTAATAATAACACAAGTTTTACAGGGGGACCTTCGTTTTGTTACGCGGAAATGTTTGATCTGACCAGAGTGCGAAATTGCCCTCTGCTTCCATGTTCAGAGGAGGGGAATACTTCCCTTTCCTAGTGAATAATATTCATTAGGACCTGAATTATCTTCAGAAATTGTTTCTTACAGGCCCATAAAACCTCTCGAACTTGATAAGTGTAAAGAACATTTGGTATAATATTCATGGAACTCCGTTGAAAGCAGAAAATATCATAAGAATGATCAAAATTCGACCATTGAAGAATATAATTAACAGAAATGAAATAGGATGCCCAAACCATATTTTTAAACCTGCTATAAAATGTATATCCTATATTTTTACTAATTCCTTACTCCCATGAAAGTATCCCGGGGAGGATATTCTCTCCATTTTTTCAGACTGAAATCCTTTTATCAAGTACGATCCCCCCCTGACACAGTACGAAAAAACAAATGTTAAAATCCATACACATGACCCTTCCGGGAGTCAACCCGGGGCCTTCAAGCCGATGGTCTATCGCCGCAGACCGCTAGGCTTGGTATGAAGATGTTCGTTGTATGATTGAGAATAGATCCCGACAATATAAGGAACTTTAATCCAAAATTGCCACCCAAAAATCAACTTTTTTTTTTTTTTTTTTTTTTTAGACATTAGCTAATCTGAGTGTACTGTCATGAGTTTGTTACACAAACGGGGCAAGCATCACATAGTAGCACACACCCCGCGGTTATGGTAACAGATTTGAACCATAGAGGTGAAGACTGGCCCCAAGCATTCTTTCGTCCGATGTGTCGTTCAGCTCCCATTACTATGGCACTTTAAGTAGAGCTTAGTGTGCAGTAACATATAAAATTTAAATCAAATACTTTCCATTACTCAATAAAATTATTTGGTTCCGAGCTTTTTTTAAAAAAAAATAATTGCAACAAATCTATATATGCTAAAATGAAAAGTAGTTTTTGGATTGTTATGGGTTAACACTGTGAAACCTAAAGGCTGGAATATATGAAATCAAAGTGTACACACATATCTATCTCTCTATTTATCTATATATCTTTCCATCTCTCTCTCTCTCTCTCTCTCTCTGTATATATATATATATATATATATATATATATATATATATACAGGGTGGGCCATTTTAATTAATCCATGGAAATATATGAAAAATGATAAAACATAGAAGAAATTTTTGAAGTACACGTTATATATTGCTAAGGGGGAAAACCAATTCCGCCAAAAGTACCCCTCCTCGCCCCCCTTAAATGGGGGTAACGGGGGGTAACTTTGAAATGTCAAATGGGAACATGGGTCGAGTAATACCTCGTTCGAAAGGTCTTGGAAAACTAAGTAACGCTGTACCAAAAGATGTTTGATATTGTGCACCAGTTTCAAAATGGCCGCCATGATATGGTTCGGAAACTCCAGTACCCGTAGTATGAAAACCATGGAAGGTAAATGAATGGAACAAAATTGAAATACGTAAATATCATAGGGCATATCAAATGATTTAATCCCTGTGATCCCAGTGGCCTCTCTGAAGCGGTCTTGTGGGCTAACTTCAAAATTTCAATGTCCGACCGGACAACGGTTCGGGCGTACGCTTGACCTACCCAATGCTGTTTGGAAGGCAGACTTCATGCATAGAGAATTGGTGCACTAAGTTAACGCGGATGGCCACAGTTACATTTTGATTAACTATTAGCATTCATGTCATATTGTAAGCTTGAGGGACGAAACGGTGTGTACGTATATCCCCGAAATGCTTTCTGAATAACCAGCAAGCATTGCATAAAAGTTTCTAATTTTTTAGTCACTACAGCGTCATCCTTACAAACAAATGTTTCAATCACACCATACCTATTTGTAAGGTTAGCCTTAATTTACGAATTAAAGTAGAGTTCTCGTTTGAATTTTCACTTTACTTTCCACCCCACTCACATACAGAGCGCAGGGAGAGATTATTTTGCAGGACTTGGATTTCTCTCTATACATTATGGCAATTTTACTCTAATATTCTTATCTCTGTTGTATTATTCTCGAGCCTTGGAACGCCTCCGTGGTTTTCCTATTTAATTTTCGTTATTTTCATTTATGTCTAACCGTATTCATACTATGGGCACTAGACGTTTTCTTAGACACAGTCACCATGTCTTTGCGATCATTTTGAAAACGGTGTCTCATGTCGAAAATTTTCTTACAGAAGCTGTTTGATATTAATTTGTCTATGTAACGTGATGTTACTCGCTTCAAGCTGCTATTTGAAATTTTCAAGTTGGCCCCGGATACCTTTCAGTTGGCCCTTGGAGTCACCCCGACAACACCTCTCGATGTGCCTTACGTCAGTTAGCTACTCCAGTTTTTCTTTTGTTGATTTATCTCCAATCGCTTTCATACTACGGGTACTAAACCTTTTCTCTGACACGGATACTATGTTTCGGCGGCCTTTTGAGAACACTGCCATTTCACATCAATCGTTTCCTCCTTCAATATGTTAGATTTTGCAAGATTTATCGAACGAGGTACCACTCGACTCATGTTACTATTTGAAATTTTGAAGTTAGTCCCCAAAACCCCTTTATGGAGGCCACTGGGATCACAGGAATTAAATAATTTGATATGCCCTATGATATTTACATATTTCAATTTTGTTCCATTCATTTACCTTCCATGGTTTTCACACTACGGGTACTGGAGTTTCCGAACTATATTATGGCGGCCATTTTGAAACCGGTGCACAATATGGAACATATTTTGGTACAGCGTTACTTAGTTTTCCAAGACCTTTCGAACGAGGTATTACTCGACCCATGTTCCCATTTGACATTTCAAAGTTACCCCCCGTTACCCCCATTTAGGGGGGGTGGGGAGGGGTACTTTTGGCGGAATTGGTTTTCCCCCTTAGAAATATATGACGTGTACTTGAAACATTTCTTCTATGTTTTATCATTTTTCAGATATTTCCGTGGATTAATTAAAATGGCCCACCCTGTATATATATATCGGGTGTTGCAAAATAAGTGTTACAACTCTTGGGAGGTGACTCCTGCCACTGAGGCAAGAAAAAAAGTTCTCTTGAACTTTCGGCTATGGGACATAGCTTCAGATCTACAGGGTGCCGAAAGCGTGGGAAAATGACTTCAATAGTTCGGAAACTATCCAACATAAAGAGAGCGGGTAAAAAATTCACTGAAGAAATCAGACCTGCTCTATTAAATTTTGCATGTTTCACAATTCTACCATGCACGCGCAAGGGATTCCCCAAAGGAACGTAGGGAGTCCCGGATAATCTGCCAAGTGAAACTTGGTATAAATTGAGATGAATTGATAGGCTTTCTACCAGGTAACAATAATTCGTTAGTATTAAGTCGATATCTGGAACAAATACAAAATGGCGGACACCTTCATGCCCGTTGTGTGTGGTTGCATAATCGCCAAAAATGCCCAGAAATGCACTCGTACTCAGTAAACGTGAGTTCAAATCGTCGGAAATGTAAGGATTAGCGTCAAGAACATGAAAGCCATTGCCAATTCATCAATAATATTCCCTCAAACCGATGCAATATGATGTGCACGGTTGCATACCAATAAGGATGCAACAACTGAGGCCAAGTTAAAATTGTACAATTGAACTCACTAAGAAACTGGGTAAACTAAATGAATGTCACTAGTGGGATCGCATGATCAATATTGAAATGTGGCAAATGTGTGTGTTGATATCAACATGTTGCTAATGAACAAATGTCAACATGTCGCACTACTGCTGGAACACCGTCTCACGTGCGAAAACTAGGAAAATAACATTATACATTCTGCTATTACATCTGGTGCACCTTTTGGTAGAACGTAACTAGAACACGATTGTATCAATGTCCCTCTTTGTTCCGGACATTGTCCCACAGTCGACACATATGAAAAGAAATCTCTTAATGCATGGTTCAAATTCTGATAGAGCGTGAAAATAACAAACTTGTATCATGTCCCACGTCTTCTGGAACATATGACGTACTCGAAATATAGGAAAATACCTCCAGAAATTTGTATTTTACACACGTGCACATGCCAAGACAAAGACGAAAATGAACCGATTTGGCACATTTAACACTACAGCTGGAACACCATACATATGGAAAATAAAATGACATGAGAAATAGGAAGAAACGTCTTAAAGCTGTGATTGTTTACAACTGTGCGGTAGGAGTAACAAAATGAAACACGCAAGCATGTCGGGAGGGTGTAGAAGAGCGCTTGCCAAACAAAGTGGGTACTCCTAAAAGAAATGAATATAGAGAAAGTGAGGCCCCTTCGAACCTCAGGGCTAGAGCGCTCGCTTTTGCTCGCGTGGTCGCAGTTTCCAATCCTACTGGTAGCCCACGGCCTCAGATTCAAGACCCGAGTAGTTATTTTCCTATTTTTCGCACGTGGAACGGTGTCCCAGCAGTAGTGGGACATGTTGACATTTGTCCATTAGCTACATGTTGATATCAACACACACATTTGCCACATTTCAATATCGATCATGCGATTCCACTAGTGACATTCATTTAGTTTACCCAGTTTCTTAGTGAGTCCAATTGCACAATTTTAACTTGGCTTCAGTTGTTGCATCCTTATTGGTATGCAACCGTGCACATCATATTGCATCGGTTTGAGGGAATATTATTGGTGAATTGGCAATGGCTTTCATGTTCTTGACCTTAATCCTTACATTTCCGACGATTTGAACTCACGTTTACTGAGTATGAGTGCATTTCTGGGCATTTTTCGTTAAGTGTTTCCACACATGTGAATCACCCTGCTTCATCTGTTATGCTCTACCGACACTCCAGAAGTTCTTCTAGAGCATTTGAGTACAAATTCATTACACTTAATACTCAGAACGTCACTGTTGGCCGGAATCCGTACCTGGCGATTATGCAACCACACACAACGGGCATGAAGGTGTCCGCCATTTTGCATTTGTTCCAGATATCGACTTAATACTAACGAATTATTGTTACCTGGTAGAAAGCCTATCAATTCATCTCAATTTATACCAAGTTTCACTTGGCAGATTATCCGGGACTCCCTACGTTCCTTTGGGGAATCCCTTGCGCGTGCATGGTAGAATTGTGAAACATGCAAAATTTAATAGAACAGGTCTGACTCCTTCAGTAAATTTTTTACCCGCCCTCTTTATGTTGGATAGTTTCCGAACTATTGGCGTCCGAAAGTCATTTTCCCACGCTTTCGGCACCTTGTAGATCTGAAACTATGTTCGATAGCCGAAAGTTCAAGAGAACTTTTTTTCTTGTCTCAGTGGCAGGAGTCACCTTCCAAGAGTTGTAACACTTATTTTGCAACACCCGATATATATATATATATATATATATATATATATATATATATATATATATATATATATATATATATATATATATACAGACACTATAAAGCAAGTGGGCTGATAGTATACGATAGTGTCGGGGATGATGACACCTTTACATCGAACTTTGCTTGTCGTGTAAACATTATTTAACATTAGTGTCTTCATCTTCAACGTACCTATGAGCAATTTACTGTATATTCGTGTATTGAAACTGGCGAAACAAATTTCAATGTTTTAGAATGTAATAAAAAGAAGCCAGGGTCGAGAAGCCTCAGACAACTAACAGCAGAGATATATTATCTTGTAAACTATTTATCCTTGCCTTGTGAGCTTATTTGAATTTATTTTTAAGACCTTTAGGTAACTTTGGCCGAATGGATGATAATGGGAAAATTAGTGGAATGAAGAAAGTGGTAGGATACTAGACAACTTCGAGAAAACACACACATTCAAAAAATGAAATGAAATGAAATGAAATCTTTGAGTTTTACGTCCCACGGTTATGCCGGTTAGGCTAAAGGAGACAGTGATGATGAGTAATGAATTAAATGGTGGAATGAAGAAAGTGGGAGGAAACGGGAGAACCCCAAGAAAACCCACGCACACGGTGTTTGTCCACCACAAAGTTCACTTGGCGGGGCTGGGATCGAACCCGAGACCCGAAGCACCAGAGGTGAACGCTCTACCACTGAGCCACCGCGGTCCCCACACACATTCAATGTTTGTCCACCACAAAGCTCACATGGCATTAACCGAGATCGAACCGACTACCACATACACCAGAGGTGAAGGCTTCACGGTGTAGCTACCGTGACATTTCTTGTCTTGTGTGTTCTGGGTAATACTTGTAACTTACAAGGGAAGAGAGGGAGATTATATATCGAAGTGGAAGATGGTTTATATACCAATCGAAAGCACTAATGACGCCTATTACAAAACTGTAATAAAAATTTTCCGAATGCATATACTATGCGAGTTATATGGATATATAGAGTGTCCAGATAAGCCGTTACCACCCCTTGAAATCGCAAACGATAAGACAGATGCCAAAACTGGAAAACATGTGTTTGATCATTTTAAAAGTACAACGTATCAAAGCAAAAATTCTTGTCACAAGGCCACCCGCAGTGTACTGGGCGGGGTCCAACTCAAAAATTACAAAAGGTAAGGGGGTCAAGTAGTATATCGTTCGAAACTTCTTGGGAAATGAAAGAAGACGGAACAAGTCTCAATACTCTAAAATTACCTTGTGCAAAATGGCGGCCGATCAAACTGTCAGCAAAAACGTAATTGTAAAGTCGATGGCCACCCCCCAAAAAATCCTGAAACGGTGAGGCAGATGTCAAAAGAGGGAAACATGTGTGTCATCATTTCAAAAGTACAATGATTGGAAGTAAAAATATTTGTCTCAGGGTTCTCCACAATGTCCCAGGGGGGTCATGTTCAAATTGTTCAAATGGCAAGGGAGGTCAAGTAGCACATCGTTTAAAGCTGTTATTAAATGAAAGCAGATAGAACAAGTATGGACGCTCTACGATAATACTGTGCAAACATCTTGCATTTTAGTTGTTCTTTCTGTAACCGGGTTTTAGTTTATTTTCACTTTAATTCTTGTACTCAACGGAAAGAAAGGAAATGCTCCTACTGTGAGATTCTGCTCTTTGAGCCCAATAATATCTAAATAAAGAAAAAAAATAATAAAATAAAAGCAAATTAAGACATAAAGAAAAGAAACGACAACATTTGACATCTTTAAGTATAGAACTGACTAGTTAACATATAATGTACTTCCACAAACATAAATAAGTAGAGGTTGGAGCCATCAGAAGTAAAGACCCTTACCTCTACTTATTTATGTTTATGACTGCACAACAGTGGTACTTATGCTCGTTATCTGGTTTATCAATTATACAATGATTCAAACGAAAGAATTCCTTGCACCAGGAAGAGTAAATACGTACAAATGTCTCAGAATGAATACAAGTGTCGATTGCAAAATGGAAAGTGAACGTGCTCAGAAAATCGAAATGAAGATGTACATTTTGACCGCCATTTTACACAGGGTAATTTTAGAGGATCGAGACTTGTTCCGTGTTCTTTTATTTCTCAACAGCTTTATTTGACCATATTTGCCATTTGAACATTTTGAGTAGGACCCCGTCTGGAACCTTGTGGAGGACCCTGGGACAAACATTTTTACTTTCAATCATTGTATTTTTGAAAAGATGACACACATCTTTTTCTTTTTTGACATCTGTCTTACCGTTTCAGTTTTTTTCTTTCTTTGGAGGGTGGCCATAGACTCTACAATGACGTTTCTGCTGACAGTTTGACCGGCCGCCATTTTGCACAGGGTAATTTTAGAGAGTTGGGACTTGTTCGTCTTCTTTCATTTCCCAAGAAGTTTCGAACGATATACTACTTGACCCCCTTACCTTTTGTAATTTTTGAGTTGGATCCCGCCTGGGACTCTGCGGGTGGCCCTGGGACAACAATGTTTGCTTTGATACATTGTACTTTTATAATGATCAAGAACGTGTTTTCCAGTTTTGGCATCTGTCTCATCGTTTGCGATTTCAAGGGGTGGAAATGGATTTTCTGGACACCCTGTATATTCATATAACTCGCACAGTATATGCATTCGGAAAATTTTTATTACAGTTTTGTAATAGGCGTCATTAGTGCTTTCGATTGGTATATAAACCATCTTCCACTTCGATATATAATCTCCCTCTCTTCCCTTGTTAGTTGTATCTTGATTAGCATGGTGCAGCCTGCTACATTTTACTTTCGTTCCCATGGTATGCTGCTATATTTTTACGAGACAAGACGAGACAAAACGAGACAAAACGAGACGAGACGAGACGAGACGGGACAGAACATCTCGAGACGAGACACGAGACGGGACGAGCACATTTTTTCGAGACGAGACAAGCTTTGCACGAGACGAGACGAGACAGCCTGAAGTCTCGTCTCGTCTCGTCTCGTGGCAACACTAATAATAAAAGGTTGGGTTGAGTATGGGCCCCTCCAAACCTTTCATCACGAAATATCAAATGTGGTAATAACAGTATGTCGGAAATGCCTTAAGGACATGAACAATTGCAACGAAATTTTGTGTAGTGACAATACGCAAAAAGTAAATGAATATGTTTGTTTTAATTTTATGTCGGAAAACAATTTTAGGGGCAAAAACCCCCACCCAAAATTTTGAAAGTTGACGGCTGAAAGGCAAGAAGAAGTGGACCAAAGTCAATGAAACTGTGGACAGATATTGTAGACGCGAAATGAGGGAATACTGTTTCGTTTCTTCCTTTTTTTAAAAAAAAAAAAAGAAAAAAAAAGTTGGGCGGGTTACAGACCTTCTAAACCGTTGATTACGAAATATCAAAAGTGCAATTCAGTGGGAGTCTTGGCCTCAATACTGTTTTGGGAGCCAAGGCCCCCTCCGAAAAGAGTAAATTTTACCGTAGTAGCAGAGGAAGGAGTGGACCGAAGCAAACGAAATTGTGTGTAGCTAATGCATATGTTAAGAAAGGCCTCTCGTGTTTCTCAAGTGTCCGCATCCGATTTGCTTCAAATTTGACACATCAAAAGTAAACAGGAAATAAATCGACACGTCTTTCTCTTTATGCGGAAAAACATTGTAAGGGTTAAAGGCGCCTCCCGAAATACTATAAAATACACTATACTGTTTGTGCTTACTGCTGATGTGCCAAATTTGAAGAAATCGGATGAGGACACATGTTGAACACGAAAGGCCGTATTTTACATATATAGTATCTGCACACAATTTCATTTGCTTCGGTCCACTCTTTCCGCCACCCAACTCTTCGGTCCACCTAACTGTTTATTATTATTATTATTATTATTATTATTATTATTATTATTATTATTTTCAGGAAAATTAGAATCACCTATACGTCTATAATATCTGTACATAATTTCATTTACTTTGGTCCACTCTTGCTTTTCGGGCGTCAAATATCAAACTTTTGAGTGGGTGCTTTTGCCCATAAAACTGTTTCTCCGCAGAGAATAAAAAACCCGTATCCGTTTATTTTTTGTGTATTTTCCCTATAAAAAATTTCGTTGAAAATCTTCATGTTCTTTAAGCACTTCTGACAAACTGTTATTAGTACTTGATACTTCGTAATCAAAGGTTTCCCTAACAGCACCAAATGTGCTACGCATTTGCCATTTAGGTGTCCCAGCTACTTTTTAGGTACCCAACACTTGGTATATATGGTATTCATGTGCGAAGTATGTACTTCAGCTACCTAAAGTTTTAGGTGCTTGTTACACCTAATTGATATTTGAGACTATGTACAACAAATATAGCATTTATATACTTGGCTCAGCTTCCCACTATGATAGTCATTTGTTTTATGTCGTACTTGGGACATTCATGTACGAGGTACTTCCCTTAGGTGCATACTTTTTCAGATACTTATGACACATAATTGATATCTGCAGCGACGCACGAATGACGTTCAGTTGTTTGCATTTGTTCATGCACAGTAACATGCAACGGTTTCTCGCGCTTTCTGAAAATGAAATCTTTCAGTTTTACGTCCCACGGCTATGCCGGTTAAGCTAAAGGAGACGGTGATTATGAGAAATGAATGAAATGGTGGAATGACGAAAGTGGGAGGAAACTGGATAACCCGAGAAAACCCACGAGCACGGTGTTTGCCTACCACAAAGTCCACACGGCGAGAGCTGGGATCGAACCAGGGACTTCAAGCACCGCTGGCGCTTTCTGCTCCACATTCTGTCCTTCTAGTACACAATCGCTTAGAAAAAGGATGCAACCAATGCATCAAATTTGGGAGATGAATTTAGAAGAAAGAAATGACATAACTGATGAATAAAAATTAAGATGAATCTTTCATACATACGTGAACAGTTAATTATTTACGTAGTTAGGGATAAAGAATTGTATTTTTTAGATGCCAACTGTCGCCGATCATCTGAAAGTGAATATGGAAGAACCGTGAAATAAAGTAAAGACATGCGCGTCATTTTGTTATAAAATTACATGGCGAACATATTTTATTTGATTTCAAACGGTTATCGTCGAATATACAGGGTTACAAGAGCACTCTGATTAGCCAAATTAAAAAGACCTTAAGGATTTATTCCTCTACAAACGTTTTCTTCATCGCCTCCTTGGCCAAATTGGAAGAGCACGCGCCTAGTGATCAAAGGGTTGGTTGTTCAAGCCCCCCCGAGCACTTTTTTTACCTCTTTTAAGTGTTTTAGACACCTTAATGTAAACAAATTACGCATAAAGGCCATTTAACATATTTTGGGGGAGTAATTTTCGCTTACGGTAGGGGAAGAACATACCTAAAACGTACTAGGTAAGTTCCCCAGGTACATGTCAGACATATGCCTAGGAGCGGACATAGACTGCGACTATCACTTGCCTTCCATGTGATTTCTCTCCTAGGTACATAAGGCACAAACTGGACACATTTCCATGTACCTGAGGGAATATGATAGGCATATGCCTGCTATGTAGTTGTGCTGTTAGGGTTGGAGGGGCCCGTGCGAGATCCAACCGTTTTTTCCAGGAAAATGCGAAGCACGTTTTCCCTTATTTTACGTCTACAATATCTCTGAACAATTTCATTCACTTCAGTCCATTTCTTCTTGCCTTTCGGACGTCAACTTTCAACATTTTGGGTGGGGACATCTGCCCCTAAAACCGTTTTTCCGCAGAAAATAAAAAAAACACGTACCCGTTTATGTGTAGTATCTACTTGCTAAATTTTATCAAAATCGAAGTGTTACACTTAAGTAATTTTACATATTAGACTTATAGAGTTTAAACCAGGTCGCAGTGGCTCAATGGTAGAGCGATCACCTCTGGTGCATTCGATCTCAGCTCGCGCCAAGTGAACTTGTGGTTGACAAACACCCTATGCGTGGGTTTTCTCGGGGTTCTCCCAATCTCTTCAATCCTCCTTTTCATTTATTTCTCAACATCACTGTTTCGTTTAGCCTAGCTGACATAAACGTGTGACGTAAAACTTAAAGATTTCATTTCTTTCTAGAGTTTAACGTCCCTTTTAGCAGCGAGGTTATATGAGACAGAACCTACTGATTAACGTTGAATCCGAACCACATGAGCTCCCGCCGGGAATGGAAGACCAACTGAGTACGTAACAAGTAGTGACTATTTTCATGAATACATGTATCATATAAAAATCTCTTCAAGTATGATACTAAAATAATAATAATAATAATATTATTATTATTATCATCATCATCATCATCATTATGTTACATATTACTTGAGATGCAAACTATAGTTGCAATATTGTAGAAGGAATATTGCCTAATTGATAATGCTTATGAGAATTCTTAAGTTTCTACAGGGGTGGATCTACTCTTCCCACCCTGAGAAAACAGTAATTACGTAAATTCTCCTTCCACTCTACAAGTGAAGCACTGATTAGGACATATAGCACTGGAAAAGGATTAAAATTTCAACAGGAAAGTAAAACTTGCATTTTCTGTAAAACAGAAGATTGGTTAGCTTTACTGGAAAATGGTATTTTTGTCAAGAACATTGAACGTTAAAAAAACAGTAATGGAACGAATTAATTTCTTTATACGGGCTAAAACAAAAAGCTGTCATTTCTAAAGAGAGCAGAAACATAGCAAGTAAACATAAATCGAAACCTCTGCTGAACTAGTACTCACAGAACAGTATGTTATGTTAAAAACATTTCTTTTAACATCTTGAGTTTGTCTTAGGCCCATAGCCACTTACAAGATCAGTACAATATTGTCTGTTAACGTGTAGAAATTGCCTGAAGAAAAGTGGAACAGAGTACTAAACAGTTGTGCAGTGCTCACTTTAAGTCAAACAACATATATCGAAATAAGACGTGGATCCTGGCTGTTAACAAATAAAAAAATACTGTTTTATGAGCTGTTGGAACAACTGATAGAAATTGAAGCTAATACTAGAAATAGAAGAGATTTAAATGCTCCAGCAAAAGTGAAAATATGCTTCGCCGCAATTGAATCCCGACTATGAAAAATTATGACCGCAGCGTGATTCGTACACCGACTCCCACGTTAGTAGCCCATGACTTTACCGTCTGAGCGGCTACTATTTGCTTGCTTCCATCTGGTATATCAATACATTTCGGGCACCACTTTGGAACATGAAACAAACATTGAAGCGAAATAATTAGAATGATGGGATTGACAGTTTGAACTGTCCACTATTGCAACCCTAGTTGGGCATAACAACATTACGCAAACTCTATTTTATAAAAAAACATTATTATACATTTCATTTTCATAAACTTGCTCTTATGACAACAATGCCGATTTCCTATCTAAATTCAATGTATAAATAATTGTTTAGTTGAGTTGATTTTGAGTTTAGCATCCTTTTTAGCAGCGAGGCTATATGAGATGGGGCCGACTGATTAACATGGAATCCGAACCACATGAACTCCCGCCGTAATTGAACCAGGGTCTCCAACGCCAAAGCTATAGATAATAGCAGCTAATATTAATGCTATAAAGTATAAAATAACTAAACATTTGAAGTAAACAAATGAGAAATCTAAAATATTGCAGATTACTGAAATTGCGATTTAATTCAATTTTAACCATTACCCAGATAGCAAAAATGACTTGCAACAAACTTGCAGCAGATTTGCAATTCAAGTCTGGCAAACTTGCAGCAGACTTGTGATGCAAGTCTGCAAGTTTGATGCAAGTTTAATGCAAACTTCCTAGTTGACGCTCTTCGAACTTGCAGCACGCCTGCAGTGCAAATGTATGGTAAGTTTGGAAAGCAAGTTTCTACTTGCACTGCAAGTGCGCAGCAAGTTGCCAGCAAGCTAGTCCAGGTTTGACGCAAGTCTCAGCAAGTATGTCACTTGCACTGCAAGTGCACAACAAGTTGGCAGCAAGTTTGTGTAGGTTATAAGCAAGTCTCTGCAAGGATACGACTTGCACTGCAAGTCCCTAACAAGTCTACAGCAAGTTTGTAGTAAGTCTTCTGCAAGTATATACTTACATTGCAAGGCTACAGCAGGTTTTCATCAAGTGAGTGTAGTAAGTCTTCTGCAGGTATATACTTACATTGCAAGTCTACTGCAAGTGTGCGGAACTTAGCATAGCAAGCCTGCAGCAAGCACTTTACTTCCTCTGCAAGTCTTCTGCTAGTGATAGCACATTGAAGGATGCATTAGCGAGTACAGCTTGCACTTTCATTGCAGAAGAAAAGTGCATTATTTTGCTATAATACAAATATACCACTTGGCGAGACCAAGTGATGTACTTGTAAAAGAAATAATAAAACATGCATTTTTCTTTTACAATGGAAAGTCTAGGCCGCGAAGATTAATGCTCATCTCGCCACTGCCTGCTGACTTACACATGACTTATGGAAGTGAAACGCTTGCAGAAGATACTGCATGCAAACTTACACTCATACAAGAATCCAATTGATATGAAAGAAAATGACAGTATGGCCTAAAATTCTGCAACAGCAAAATGTGACAAAATAATCTAAAAATTCTTTTGCTGTAACCGTGAAAAATCAAGTTATTATTTGTATCTGCATTGTGGTTCGTTAAAACAGTTTTAACATGTGTGTTAGCTTCCTGATTATAGCAGTTATAATCCAACCACATGGAATTCCTAGACAAAACTACAACTAAACGCTAGTGCATAAACCTTGATCTTCTGAGAATGGATGCATCAATAAGACTCTAGAATGCCCCCCTTTTTTTATACCTTTGATGTTGAAAAATCTCACCCTAGACACGTTACAGCAAGAGATACTTTTTTTAACTTAACAGCACACGTCGGAGGGTGAAAACTGGAATGCTTCCCGGTGATTTTAGCTCTTTTCATGTCTATTTAAAAATATTTCGACTTTTATAGGCTCGTGTTCATATTCTAAAGGAAATTAAATAAAAACATAAAAGAAATTAATACTTCAATATTATAAGGAAAGTATTCTAAATAATATAAATGAACAACACTTAATTTAGTTTCATTAATTATATTTTGCCCTTGTTAGTTAACTTTTTTTTTCGTCCATGGGCTAAATATGTAATACAAAATTTGCTTTTCAAAGTACTACGTTAATTCTTCCACTTGTTCCCCACCAACTGCAGCTGCTTCCTCTTTTTGCTGCTTCTCCTTACTGAAATATAAAAGGAAATGCAAACCGTCAATTTCTTATATTATAAATTCATTACATATTTCATTAAATTAATTTTAAAGTAGTTTTCGCTTTATTAATTCCACAATGTCTGTAATCAAGGTGTCCACTGGAGTTTACTTTTATATTTCGAGTGTTCTACTAGAAATACTGCCTACTACGATATATTGTCCACCCACGCAGCTTGTGCAATATCTTCATCACTATCTCAGCGTTTTACCTTAACCCTATAATACCCCGCGTTACATATATGTAACATTGGGATTTTTACTTCTTTATATTGAATACAATGGTGTTTTGCTGCTAATGCCCACTGTGACACATCTGTAACAGTACGCTCAACACCACCTACTGGATTATTGCTGAACTTCTTGTCATTTTGTCCTCCCAGAAGTACTTGAAAGCATATTTTTTGATTCTATGATATCACACTCTGGGTATTATAGGGTTAAATCTTATATAAGTAGTATCTATCAACGCTATCCCGAATCTAATATATTATATACAAACTAAACCTTTTTTCTTTCTCTGGCTAGATATTTTTTCTCTAAATTCTGGTGATTCGTTTGAGAAGTGAGTGATAAAGACTGTGATTATTATTTCTAATAACTGAGACTTAGAACGTGTAATTGTTTAAAGGAATGAGACATTCAGTACACAGTTTAGGTTTCTTGAGGGTTAATAAACACTGTCATCTTTTGTATCTTCTACGTCTGCTGTTCCATTGCATCGGCGGTAAAGACGTTGAATTCGCTCCTTGAGGTACTCGGTTCAATAGAGTTGTTTACTGTACTGCTACAGGTTATAAATGGATATGGAGAGACTGTAGTTTGGTGTAGAGACTGAGATCTTAAGAATCCGAATCCGACTGAGGGAAATAAGCGCGAATGAACAGAATGAGTCAGAGTGAGCAAAATGAACCAGAATGAGCCCCTGTGTGTCCTTTTCAGGGATTTTAATAATTTCTTTGTGGTGGACAACACTGTCGCGTGTTATCTTCGTCACCTATTGTTTCTTCTCCGAGTCTTGTATTCTTGAAATGTTCAGTTTAAGAAACCTAAACGTAACTTCATGAATGTCCAGTCAGCTTACTATATTCTTTGTCTTCAAACAATCACCTATTCTCAAGTGTGTTTCCGTTTCATTCTTACAAATTGATAAAAGAGGTCCTGCTTGTTACTTTTGTTTCTAAATTCAATTCTAAATAAGACACCTGTATGACCATCTTGTACTTCAGTACTACACTCCGACTTCATCCTTCTGAATCTAGCTGGTACACTCGAGGACAAAACCGACAATATTTTAAACAGATTTACTGCGTATCTAATCAGCCCTCGAGCCATTCAACGAATCAGCTTAAAGAAGCGAAACGCATAACTTTTACTACAAAGCAGAAGTACGTATTACCCTTATATGATATTTGACAATTATTAAAGATTTCTTTAAGTGTGTAATAAAGGGCTGCATTATAGGTGGCATTTGCGTTATAATACAGGGATCTATCAGTCGCTGACGCGATTAAGAAATCTATTAAATATCCAGTCTAGTTTCCTTTTACGAAACCCAAAATCTAGTTTTCATTTACAAACCCATAAATTATAAAATTGCATACTACTTACAGCCTAGTCAACCTAGTTTTAGCTTGGTGCAGCCAATCGCCTGTTTTCTTTCACTTTCTCATCAGTAGTACTAATGTACACTTTCTTACACGCATCTCAAAACAGAAATAATTAATTTTAAAAAATTGTATTTGAGTATACACAGCAATGCAAGACACTGGTAAGGACGAAGTTTTATGAACAAGACTACATCAATATATTCACATTTTTTCGTAAGGACAGAAAGATCTGGAATTATTTATTCATATTGTACAAAGCAGCTTGGACATGGAGTTAATTCCATCCCTTTGTTTTTCTCATTTTAAATGAAAAATACAAGGTAAACACCACGGACATTGCTGCAGTTTACAAACTGTAAACTATAGCGCGAAAAAAAAAATATAAAA
Organism: Thermobia domestica; assembly: GCF_964235325.1. Lineage (NCBI taxonomy): Eukaryota > Metazoa > Arthropoda > Insecta > Zygentoma > Lepismatidae > Thermobia > Thermobia domestica. The sequence goes on along the minus strand of NC_137455.1, from coordinate 248,626,218 downwards.
TTTATTCATACAATATGTAGTTCTATTGGCTGTGAGAATTAAAATCTAAATTCTTACAAACAACTATGCAAAACAAGTTTAAAAATAAAATAAAAATTAAAAAAAACTTTCGAAGGGAAAAGCATGGAGAGCACTATCATTAGTATATAAAGATTTATCATTTGATTTATATGAGAGCGCTTCCCACGATTCTATCTTTCAAAGAAAGATCAAATTTGAAATTCTAAAAGCGAGAAAAACTCGCAAGTTTTTTCTTGAATTTCGATAATCGGACCTTTTTTATATATATATATATAGATTTTTCTCTCAAATTCGTATTTTCGAGTTAGAAGCGGATGTGTTTACGTCTTCGTTAGTGACAATATTGACGCGCCTCTAAAGGCAAACAAAGCCTCGAATCAAGGTAAGTTACCGGATCATTGTTGTACATGGGAGAAAGCAATTCCCAACCCTAACGTCACCGCAGGCGACAAGCGAATATTTCAGCAGTAAATTGGCCCCGAAAACTTATTTAAACGGCAACAGACAACTTCTAAGAGCCAAAGGTCGTCCTACGTATAAAGTAACAAAAAGGAATAGGAAAAATTTAAACTTCCAACGACACATTTTGTTGAAAGAAACTCGGACTCGTCTTACAGGTTTGTCACTTGTTAAAAATTACGACTAAAATATCAGGCCCGATATTGATAGCTACACAAATTTGCAGATATTTCCACATTTCTGGTAAACAGACAATATATAGGTAAAACTGAAAAATGTCTTCCTTCTGGTGAGTAAAGCGCAATCCTATATAAATATTTTAAAACTACATTTAATATTTTTATGGAACCTCTTTTAATACGAGGGTTAAGTCATAAGTCATGACAACTATTTCAATATTTATTTAAAATAAAATCACGCTAAACAGCTGCCTAATTCAATAATTCGAATGTAGCGTCAAGAATCACCGATGTTCCAAAGTTAATTTACTCCCAGCAATTATTTCAGTTTCTTTCAGCAACACCTACCTGACATCTTAATGAAGAATTGCCATGTTGGTGTCTTGGTGCAATATACGATGTGGGTGATAGCATAACAAAGTTGCAAAATCTTTCAAAAATTTTAAAATGCATATTATTTATAGCTTACTGCCCTCACCTTTTAAAATCTTAGACATATTCACAAACTAAACTTGAAAGAATGTATTTATACCTCTTGGGTATCTAAGGCTCAGGCCGGGATAAGGGAAGGGAAGGATGTGGACAGGCAGAGTACCAGAATCTACCATCCCATCATTCGTCTGCTGGAACTAAAGACATAAAGGGAAACCTCATCAGGTAGTCCGATCGGAGCAGTGAGATTTATAGGTATCAGTATAAAGAAAATTTTATATAAAGTACTTACGTAATACAATATTCCCAATTTGTGTCCCAATGAAAGCTTTCTTATCCAATTTCTTCGTCGATCTCCCACTTAACGTGGACATCTGGGCCAATTCATCATGTAAGAGGCGTCGGAGCATATTATAGATGAGCGTCTTCTCATCACGACCACCAGTACTGATTAACATTTGAACCTGAAAAAATGCAGATATTTAATGCTTCTATTTTTCACAATAAGCAATTACAAGGTTACATATTACATGTAAGAGACTAAAGTTGTCTTATTAAGAACTATCTTTTTCCTCTAAAACGTGTTTTTCCCACTCACATTAAAGAAAAGTGGATATTACAAATTTAAACCTAGAGAGTATAAGCTTGCAGAGAAGGCTGTTCCTATCCACATAAAGGATTTAATGCGTGGCGTATTGTGATTTTCTATTTTGTTCATTCCTGCAACAATTTCACTGTTGAATTATTTGCTAATCACGAATCAGTCAACTGATTTTAACAATGGAGAATATGGAAAATAAATAGAACCCTTTACATGGTTATGAGCTTCCTTCTCTGAAATTTTGAACCAAGTTAAAAAAAAAAAAAAAACAGAGAGGTTTCTGCCATCTATTCGTAGAGCCATCTGGTATATAAGCTCTCTCTTTTTCGGTGCACAAATAAAATCACTACGAGTGAAGGCCATCAGCAGAAACTGAAAATCGGAGATAGTTCCTTGCCCTTTTCAAGCAACAGTAAAGGAACTGGAGCTCGGTAATGTAATAAAAATTTTCAATAGAGAAATTATTTCCGAATAAGCTTCTGCAGGTTTTGCAAGCATGCAACAGAAGAAGCTAGATCATTAACCTGTTTAAGAAAGACTATACAGAGGTTTCAACTATTAGTTATCTTTTCACTTTTCTAGTAAACTAAAAGTATTTACAGAAATAAAATATCGTATTTGCCTAAAAATAAGCATGATCCAATTCTATTCGTAAAAATCTAGTACGCAGCTTACATGACATGAGCAAACTTTCAAACAATCATCATCATCATAATAATATACAATACTTATGTCAACAATATGGTGCTTGTTGCTCATGTTATCACTAGCATCTACAAAAGAAAGATAGAAGTATTCCATAATGTATTAGGCACTAATAAATTTGATTGGACAATTCCCACGTGCCAATCTTTGCCCTTCTGTTTTTCAAGCTATAGTGGAAACTGTCGAACTCAAAAAAATCTTGGGTTTACTAAGCCCCCGTCTCTTCTCAGTGATGCACTTCGGAAATGTCTACGTGGAACTATAAAAAACTTTTAAAAAAATCAGGATGACAATAAAAGTAATTAGAACTCACAACCTAGCGAATGATTACCCAACGCTCCACACCTTTTAAAATTAACTTTCAATCGATTCCGTCGACTGTTTAAGGCTAACATTGCTTCAAAAAGAAATTAAGCGAAATGAAACAAAATATTTAGTTTAGCTCCCCATGGTTGTGCGAGCTTAGGGTGAAGGAGACGACAAAGGATGGATGAAAGAAATGGTGGAATGAGAAAGTAGAAGGAAATGGGAAAGCCCCGATAAATCCCACGAGCACGATGTTGGCAGGGGTGGAACACGGATCCTTGAAACTAGAAGTGAGCACTCTACTACTGAGCCACCATGGGCAACTGGTTCGAACAGGCCCACGTAAACAGTACTTTGAGGAATACGGTTTACCACACAGCATTAGATGAGAAGCACATAATGTATGTGCCAAGTAGTTCCAGACTGTATGAGAGAACGAAATATCGGGGAGGTTCCCCATGACTTCTATCAGTGAATAAAAAAACATAGATCAAAGAAAGTAGCATTCACTACAAGCTAGAAAGGTATAACCTATAAATATAAAATAAAAAGCAACGCCTGACATATCGATGAACAGGTGAATACCTGTAGAATTAGGATCTCAGAATAAACTCCAACTACAATATAATATACACAGCTACATTCAAAGAAAAATGTTGCTTACCAATTTCAATCTGAGTTTAGAGTTGTCCTTCAACTGTTGTTCAAACTTATGGAAGTCTTCCAATGTTTTCAACGGTAGCACGCCCAAAGAAGCAAAATGGTCGTCATTCTCGTCTTCTTCTGATACAGCCTTACTGCCTAGAATATTATTCACCTTTTTATCCAGATTGTTTACACTGTTTGATAAATCTATCATCCACTGTTGTAGAATACTCCACTGTCGATTCGAAAACGATTCATGTCCTGCAACAGGTAATTTCATTTACGTCAGTGTAAAGTTGAATAAATTGTAACGTTCACAAAGCGTATACATTCCGTGAAATTATATGAGCTACCAATACCCTGTTCCTTTTTAGATTTCTAAGGTATATATATACTGTATATATAGAATAATCTTAGTTTACAATAAAAGTTACACCAGCAACAAAAAGCTTGGTGAATGTAATTACGTAGAGAAAAAAGGGAACTAACAATAAAGAGAATGTATACAACTTTTTATAGAGTGGAAGTTATGTGGTTGAGAAGTGAATCGATTGGCTGCGCATCACGTAACTTACACTCCTTAAAAAAATACTTTGCACCTACAGGGATTTGGCATATCAAAATCGGAAGGTTAACCGTTATTACGAGAAAAAAACATTATGGCTCTTATTCACCCACATTTTTACCACGCCTATTTTAATGGAACTGACAGGAAAATGGCTTAACCATCCGAGTGACAATAGCTAATAAAGATACTGTAGCCAGGCAAACACAATAGGGCCCTTCAGAATTCGACCAACTGAAGTCCAGCAGAATTCCCCAACACAATGTTAACAGTTCAATTTTTACACTATACGAAAAACAAACAAACGTTCTTTGGTTGACCCAGCATAATATGTAATGTGTTCTGTTGAGATTTAGCCAATGTATGTGCTTTAAATCTCCAAGTTACAGAGAGAAACACTAAACCTGAGTGACAGAGTGACGGCCATATTAGATTTAGTTGACATCTTGGTTTTGCCACACCTGGGAACTTGAAGACATATCAAGAAGTCATTCGGCCCAACTAAAGATTACAAATCAAAGATCAGCTCCGACAATTTTTTCCCACGTCCCCTCTGGTTCCAATATATAAATAATTGAGATAGTAATAATAAATTGAATACAATTTCTCTAGTCCTTTACGCATACACTCCTTAGGGAAAGGGGAAGGACAAGGATCTTGAAATGCAGCAGCCATGGCCTTATAGGCTAAAAGGTACTATTTCGGCATTCGCCTGGTGGCACTGAGAAACTAGGAAAACTTCAGTCAAGACGGCTGCCCGGAGCAAGCTTGGTGCCCACGCTCAACCTACCGAACGATGCTTGGGAACCACACACACTATCCCTACATCATCAGCTGAGTAGTAGTAATAATGAAAGAGATCAGGCTATATAACTTTAAATGCGAATGAAACGAACTTTTAATAAGAATGAAAGTAACAAATCGATTAATGGCAGATAATGTATTCTACTGTTCCGTTTCCCTTAAAAAAAAAAAAAAAAAAAAAAAAAAAAAAAAAAAAAGCTGTCGACACTAGTATTGAAGAAAATGCTACAGTTCAATAGTACCAATTCTCGCATAACGTTGCGCAAGTTGTTTCGATTATTAACTTTCAGATATCAACAAAAAAATGGTACTTCAGTACCCGAAGTATTTAAGCAAAGACTCCTGTACTCAGAGAATGAAATTAAATATTGAGTTTAACGTCCCAAAACTTTTCTCCGAGGCTAAGGGAGACGGTGATGATAAGAATGAAATGGTGAAATGAAGAAAGTGGGAGGAAATGGGAGAACCAAGAGAAAACCCTTACACATGGTGTTTGTTCACCACAAAGCCCACTTAACGCAAGCTGGAATAGAACCAGACCCCACGCACAAGAGGTGAACATTATCGCTGAGCCACCGCGGCCCCGTACTCAGAGAAGAATATGGCAGTATTATATCCCATAAGCCTGTAAGGGTCTGATGAGACAGTCCACAAAATTAACTTTAAAAAAGATGGGTTTATGCGGAGGCGGCTCCGCGTCCTGGATAGATGCTAGTATAGAGGGTTATAAGGTATTTGTTTCAGACTTCCTTTAATTCTTTTCAAATGAAAGTAAAGCTTTTTTTTAAAAAAATATATAAAATATTAATAAATTGTAAAACCACAAGCGCATATTAGAATGCCATTCTGTGTCAAACGATACGATGCTTGCCGAACTACTTGAACGCGTCAGATTATGTCACTGTCAAACAGTATGTTCATATCAAGAATGCCATCGAATTGATGGCGGAAAGACAGGGTCACCCTATGCGACAAAATAGATGAAAACTTGTAACTAATACACAGGGTTTGCGCAAGTGGGCGCAGCCCGAAAAAACCCGGTGGGTTTTTTCGGGTTGGGCCCACCTGAAAAAACCCACTTTAAAACCCACCTGGGTTTTTGACCTATTTGTTAGTATATTGTTGGTACAACTAAGGTGATCACATTGTAAGTGATTTTCATCAGATTTTAGACTTTCCTTGGGCGAATTAGAGGCTTTCATGTTAAGGTATACAATAACATTCAACATAAGACCTTTATAAAGTTTTGAATGCACTAAAGGTTTTTTTTAAAACTTACCTTAGCTTGAGATAGTTATACAACAAATTAATGTATGGGTTATGCTTATAGCCTATTTGAAGTAAAATAAGCGATTTTGTACTTTCGAAAATATTTTCCGTGAATAGTATGCTCGTCGACTTGGCGACCCCGAGGGACATTATCACTCATACGTTTGACGGGTTTAAGGTCATAGGTGCCGGTACTATTAGTACACATGTAAATACATTAGTAAAACTTATTCTTTACTTAAAACTTAAACATTTCTTACTTTTGATGTAAAACACAAGTTTCTTCAACTAAAATTTGGTTCTCCAACAATAACAGTTTAGTTCAGTCATTTGTTGCTACTCTTCAAATAATCATTCTGTAGAATCAACACCAGCAATAGCGTAAAAATTCTTGTCAAATTTAAGAAGCTCAATGCTCGGGGTTTCGAAGACTATGTACCGCTTACTATTTCAAGTGCTGAGTTCAACGCCGTGAAAGAAGTGCTCGGGAAATTAAACGCAGAAGGATCGGAAATGAATATTTCAACAATAAAACTGTTTATTTTACGCTTAAGCCTGCCATACGTCCCGTAAAAAACGGGGTTGTCCCGTTTTTGGGCCCGAGTGTACCGCGTCCCCGTAAATTTAGTCGTGACAGGGAAATGTTCCGTATTTTAACTCCGTTCCATTTCTGCTATCAATATCAGCTTATTCGAAAAGTTAAAAAAAAATTTTAAAAAATCTGACTGGCTGGAAATCCTGTAATTAGTGAATGAACAGTGGGCTGTTGCAGGTAACAGTTTCGAGGAAGTTATTACACCACCCTGATAGCGAGCGAAATCCGACTTGATAGCAAGTGAAATTTGCAATGCTACTTTTTCCATTGCATTTTATGGAAACTCGGATAATTTCCGGAACATTAAAAAAAAAGAAAAAGAAAAAAAAAGATGGCTTTGACTGTTTCTACATTTACAAACACAGGGAAGATGACTAACCTTTTCTCCGGCAACACATTAGATAAGTTAACAAGAATTATAATCTTTTTCAGAGGCTAGGGTACAGAATTCTGCTTTGGTCCAGGTCTTAGAAAAATGTAAATCTGGTCCTGACAATTACACACGACACAAGGAGAAAAATCAGCTTTTCATCAGATTAAATTGACGAACGTAATTTTGGCAAATACAGCCATGTAAATAAATATTGCTAAACGCGCGAAGAATATTGAAGGCAGATTGTACCACTGATTTAAATAATTTGCATATTGTTTTCCTATAAAGCATTTTTATAGCACATCTTAAGTTTTTAGGCATCTTCAGTCCGCACAATTAATTGCAGGGTACGAAGAGAGAAAAGCAGCTGGTGCTTAGTGAACTTTCGCTTATTATATTCTTGCAAAAAAAAAAATTAAATTGAATCTTTTAGTTTTAGTCTCACGGTTATGCCTGCTATGCTCAAGGTGACGGTGATGATGAGAAATGAATGAAATGACGGAATGAAGAAAGTGGGAGGAAACGTGAGATTCCTAAAAAACCCACGCACAAGGTGTTTGTCCACCACAAAGCTCACTTGGCGCGAGCTGGGATCGAACTAGGGACCCCATGCACCAGAGGTGAACGCTCTACCACTGAGCCACGGCGGCCTATTATACTTTTGTTCATAACCAGACTACAGTTCATTGCACTGTGTTGGAAAGTTGAGGGGGGATCTGAGGTGTCAGTATTCTCATGGAGAAAACATGGGAAGTTCATTTACGCTGGAAGATGTTAATTTCATATAAAACATTTTGAAACATTTATTTATTTCATATAACATGAATTGTATCTTTGTTTTAAATTAATAGACCCCTTTTGGTATTCATATTTGGCAAACGTCAGTCAGGCTTCTGGATGACTTGATGTATATTTGTTCGTTTGTCTGCCGAGCTCCTTCATGACTAAGCGGTTAGTGTACGCGTCTTCGGCGTGGGAGACCCAGGTTTGGTTCCCGGAGGGAGCTCATGTGGTTCGGATTCCATGTTAATCACTAGGTTCCGTCTCATATAGCCTCGCTGCTGAAAGGGACGTTAAACAAAAGCAACTGAACTCGTTTCACTGCCTCTACCACACACACTACAGGGTACAACTTCCGGCCTTTTAAGTTAAAATTTTCAGAGTACAAGCACGAGACACACTAAATTTCCTGCATAGATTTGGCGGTATACCAACGTAAAATATCAAAATGGCGGCCATTTTTTCAAAACAGCGAGTATCCACGGTACAAAGCGCAATTTTCAGTCTTTTAAGTTGAAATTTCGACAGTAAAAGCACGAGTTACGCTAAATTTGCTGTACAGATTTTCTCGGGAATCTAATGTAAAATTTCAAAATGACGGCAATTGTTTCAAAAGAGCAGTGAGTAGAAAATTGTTGCAAGTTGTGACAATGACAATCTTCAAATATAAATCACATTTTAACACTTTTAGCCCAAAGACATTGAAATATTTCGAAAAAACCTGAAAAACCCCAATTAAACCCGAAAAACCCATATGGGCCCAGGTGGGTTGGGCTTTTTCAAAAAAGCCCGGGCCGGGTTTTTTCAAACCCTGCTAATACATACCATATTATTTATTTATTTAAATGTGCTGTGTAAACAGATGTGATAAGAGTTATTGTAGCTAAAAAAAACTCACTATGATTATTTACCCTGTATTTTGGAAAATACAAATAGTTCACCTTTTGCTGGACCTCCTTCAATATCTGTTCGATTTAACAAACGCGGTGTCGTTCTTAAATATTAGCACGTACCGCTCGGAAACTTCCCACAATCCAACGATGCTGTAACATTCCGCTAAGTAATTCCATCATCACTTATGAAACAAATACATCTTCACGTATTATCAAGCATACAAACGACAAATTCTCCATTTCGCACGGTAATTTTCTCAAAACTTTGACTAAAATTAACACATGCCCCCTTTCCCGGTTTCCTATGGTGACTCGATTGGGTAATTTGGAAGCGGATCCATGGTTCCCAAACAAATTACGAGCTTCAGTTAGCTTAGTTCGGGGAAGGTTTTAGAACACTGGTCCTCTCATGTGAGTCAGATTCGCTGCTTTCTGTACAACAAATCAATACTTAATCCACACGCACTATTGCCGAGCGAATGAAAGCGCGTTTGAAGCCCCGCAGGGCACGCTGCTTCTACGTTTATTACAACTCAATGGAGAGGGAGAGTGTTCTAGAACCTTGCTCCTCGCCCCAGAGCATGCAGGATGGGGAAGGGTGGCTTCGGCACTTTTGTGGCAATATATGTCGGTGTTCCGGGCAGGCGGTTAATACACTTATGTCGTTTGGGTGATAAGAAGTGTCATATTATAAAGTTTTTGCAGCGTCATGGTGTGTTAAAACGTAAAATCAACTATGTGACGTGTGGAAAAGAAGTAAAAATTCAAAACAAACGAATTTCTCCTCGCAGCGGGCCATTTGTACCCGGGAAACCAGTGAAGCCACTTTGAAAGTAAGAGTTATTACAATTATTTAAGTGTTTTTGAAGGTGAAAATTATTTCGGATGTCTTATGTATTTTTCCACTATCCTTGTTTATGCGTATGCCCCCGTCGCTGACGCGCCTGCTCCCTACGGACGCACCCCTCGCTCCGCTCGGGCCCCCTGCTCCGTTCCTGCCCTGACTCGGTTAGATAGCATTCGTGCTTTTAGTGGCCACCTAGCACAAATTAGTTCGTGGTTTATGCATTAGCTCCTCATTTAGTGCATCCTCTGCAAGAAGAAATCGGAAAACGCAATAAATGTGTGAAAATTTGGTAGAGCCGTCTGCTCGAGTAATGCCGCAGCTTTTTGCACAGTGAAACTGGAGGGGCGTTCCTAGACTTCTCCATTATTTTGCATTAACTTTAGTTACTCCCCTCCATTTTGACAAGACATCTGCAAAATTTGTAGGAGAAATGAGGTAAGGAATGGTAATTTCGAGTTCTTACTACTACTACTACTACCACCACGGTAATGAATTTCAAGAACACAAGGAGCGTTGCGGGGCTACTAACCCACCTTCGTTCGCTCGGCAATACTGTGTGAATTGAGTAGGCCCTGTGAATTAAGTATTTCGATTTTTTGATAGTGGAGGGGAATAATTAAAGTTAAGCCATTATTTGCAATTACCATCGGTATCTTTCCCTCGTTCTCGATTTTAATGAAGTGGAAATCAGGATCAAAAAGCTACAATTACATAAGTATTCAATTAACTATCAATGTACACAAGGGCAAGGTTCTAGATTACTGGTCCCCCTTCCCATTGAGCAGTAATAAAGACAGAAAACAACGTGCCCTGCGGGGCTCTAACCCGCCTTCACTCGCTAACGCTCGCTCGGCAATACTGTATAAGCTAAATGTATAAACTTTAAAACCTACCCAGCTACTAATCTACATGGGGGACCAGTAATCTAGAACCTTCCCGTACACAAGGGTATAATGCAAGTAAACTTCACAGCAAATCTTCACTTGCAGTAGCACAGTATTTAAACATGAGTTCGAGTACATATTAAATACACAAGTTACAAAATATAGCCAATGTTACAAAATATATTTTTACATTGGTTTTATTAACCAATATATAGTAACATCGAATAATGATAGAGATGGACCAGTGATAAGTTATTTTGAATTTTTTTATTTTGTCCTGATTGTCCACTTCATAGTAACAACTGAAAATAGACAGTAGGAATTACGGCTCATATCAGATAATTAAGATATGTGTGTGTGTTTTTACGTATATAAAGACATATTGTGCTGTAGAAACTGATTAATTTTGAATGCCATTTACAAACCAGTAATCTAGAACCTTCCCGTACACAAGGGTATAATGCAAGTAAACATTTACTGCATACGAACATACACTCAGTATATTTTTCTCAACAACTTAGTCAAACAATACACGTTTAAAATATAAATTATCTCTACATCTGGATACTTACGTAATTATCTTAATTATCCACTTCTACCTATATACGACCTTTGCTTCTACCTTAGCACCTGTACAAATGGCGACCTGGCGCGAAATTTCTAAAATTAGACTTTTGTGCCACCTGTTGGTAGAAACTAGAACTGATACACTTGCTACAAATCTCCAGCAAGCCTCCGAGGTAAGTAAAATCTAGCAAGTGAAAATCAAATTACGACATTTGCGGGTAACTCTTTCAAAAAGCCTGCAGCAGGTGTACAGTGCACGGAAAGTCTAGCAAGTTAAAATCAAATATAATGAAAGACTTGCTGCAAACCAACATGCTATTAGGGTATACATCTATATGATTGTTCAAGATGCTTTATAAAGATGCAGATTATGAATTATTGTATTTTTTCAATAAAATAAAATTATTTTTTAAAGTGCAACGTCCCATTGTGTGTCAGTTTGGTAGAGGAGACGATGATGATGAGGAATGAATGAAAATTGTGGAACGAAGAAAGTGGGAGGAAACAGGGGAACCCTGAGAAAACTCACGCACACACAGTGTTTCTCCACCACAAATCTGACTTTGTGAAAACTCGGATCGAACCAAGGACCTCATGCACTAGAGGTGAACGCTCTACCACTAAGCCACTGCGGCTCTATGGAAAATACAACCATATCTATTCTTGTCTCTCTCTCTCTCTTTCTATCTATCTATCTATCTATCTATCTATCTATCTATCTATCTATCTATCTATCTATATATATATATATATATATATATATATATATATATATATATATACACTACCGGCCAAAAGTTTTGCATCACCACCGGTATCAGTAGAAAACGAAATGAATGCACATAATTATGAACACAAATAGAACAATTTTATATTTGCGAAACAAAACAGCAAAGGATAACACAAAACCAAAACAGAAGAGTCAGAATGTGAAACGAAATCATTCAAATTTGGGATTTATCAAAATATCCACCAATAGCTCTCAATACAGCAGCACACAACTTAGGCATCCTCGCGAGTAATTTCCGTAATGTTTGGGCTTTAAGTCCATTTCAACACGTTTCTGAATGTACCTACAACTTTGTTTTATTAACTGGTCGACGTTTTCGAACGTTTCTGTCTAACTCATCCCACAATAGCTCGATCAGATTTAAGTCTGTGCCTTCCGGTGGCCATCGCATGTTTATCAATTCTTTTCGTCTTTCTTTCTTTCTTTCCTAAGTACGACTTACACAAATGAAACGTGTGTTTGGGATCATTGTCTTGTTGAAAAATAAATCCCTGACCAACAAGCCTTTTGCCACTGTCTCTCCATAATGCGATGATAATCTTTTTTCATTGTTCTCTCAATTTTAACTAAATCACCAACATTTTCACCCGCGATAGAACCCATACCATGACAGACCCACCACCATATTTGACACTTGGAGTAATGCATTGTTCGAGCATGCGTTCTCCACGAAGTCGACGAACAAACTTTCTGCGTTTAGTTCCAAAAATTTCGAATTTACTTTCGTCACTAAAGAGCACTTTATACTACTGTTGTACTGACCAATTCTTATATTCTTTAGCCCATTGCAATCGTTTACGTTTGTTTTGTTTACTCAAAAGTTTTTTTGTTGTTGTTGTTGCAATGCATCCCCTTGATAAACCGTGTTTTCGAAGTCGGCGTTTCAGTATTTTAACAGATACGACTGTTTCTCGGGTAGCATTAAGTTTTTCTCGACTTTCTGGGGCAGTTAGTGTTCGTTGAGGTATGCTTGTGACCACAATAAACTGATCTTCATTCTTTGACGATATTCGCGGTCTTTCAGGTCATTGACGATTAACATTTGACAGAGTTTCGTTGAAACGTTGAATAGTGCGAACAACTGTAGATTGATGTATGTTCACTCTTCTAGCGATCTGTCACGTAGAAAACTTTAACGTGTACAATTCCACAATAACAGCACCTTGTTCTTTACTAAGTTTACGAACTTGAGCCATACTGTTCATATGTGTCGGACAAACAATCACTTATTTAGTATATTTTAGCTGACAACTCTTGATGACCACTGGTCCCTGAAAGGCAAACAGAAAAGAAAACTAGGCACAATTGCAGCTGGTTTCGTACTTACAATGACATTTTATGTTGTATGTAAACAAGTATTCATGTTAATAATTATACCAGCTAAAAGCATATTATCTTCCTGCTTGTCAAGAACTTTTCTTTTTGCTGTGAGGGTGGGGTCTCGCCACATTTTGAACTAATTTTTGATCGCGAGAAGTTAGTTTACTGGTGACAAATTTAGAAACGTTTCAGAATGACTTAACGAAAATTTATGTATAACATATTTTCATGAAAATCAGTATACCTTGTACGTATTTACAGCATTTCCATGGGTGATGCAATACTTTTGACCGGTAGTATATATATATATATATATATATATATAGGGTGGGCCATTTTAATTAATCCACGGAAATATCTGAAAAATGATAAAACATAGAAGAAATGTTTCAAGTACAGGTTATATATTGCTAAGGGGGAAACCAAATTCCGCCAAAAGTACCCCTCCCCGCCCCCCTAAATGGGGGTAACTGGGGGTAACTTTGAAATGTCAAATGGGAACATGGGTCGAGTAATACCTCGTTCGAAAGGTCTTGGAAAACTAAGTAACGCTGTACCAAAAGATGTTCCATATTGTGCACCGGTTTCAAAATGGCCGCCATAATATGGTTCGGAAACTTCAGTACCCGTAGTGTGAAAACCATGGAAGATAAATGAATGGAACAAAATCTGGCACATCCCATTTCTGGCGAAACTCTACACGTCGTTGTAATTTCGTAATATATGAAGTCAATGTATTTTCTGGGAAATAATCCATGGAACTATTACTGGAGAGTGTAACGTGAAAATCTTGATCAGGTTCCATTCTTCTTCTTCTTCAATGAAGTTGCAGAGATCCACGAATTGAATGAGGTAGAATATCCTTTCCATTGGACGAGATAATCCTTTCTGTGACCTTTTGTTCTTCTACGTAATATTTTATCGATGAGGAACGTCGTAGGGAGTTGTACTGGTTGTAATTCTTCTCTGTAGAAAACATCATCGATGAGTTGATGATTTAAATCATCTAGTCGATATATTGGTGGGTTTCTTGGTACAATGGCCTTTACTCTAAATATTTCCCAAATCCATTTCTCGAGGTAACCTTTGTCAAAGATACGTTTTGTTTTATTAATACGAACAGTATCACCAACAGATAAATCCGTATCTTCTTTTCAACGTTGTAGTTTTTGTCGTATAAGTAATGCCACACCTCCAGTAAATTGTCCTGAGAAACTTGTGCAGGTTCCATTTTAATACTGGAATGTCGACTTTCATTGTATGCTTTTACAAGTAAAGGCAATACTTTGATGTAATTGTATGTTTGATATTTGGTAAAGTATTTCCACATACGATGTTTCAATGTCTGACTAAATCTTTCTGCAATGCTGGCTTTAATATCTGGATCCTTTGTTGTAACATTTTGCTCGTTGTGTTTCCTGAGAAACTTTTGTACTTTTTGTTGGTAAATTCAGTTCCTTGATCACTTCGTAGCACAATTGGTTTCTTGTCTTGGGAAATCATTTCAAATGCATTCACTATATCCTCGGCACTTTTTGATTTTAGTGGTACAGCCCACCCGCACCGACTAAACACATCAATCACTGTAAGAATATAGCGGTAATTGTCATTATAGATTTGAAGTGATTGTAAATCATTTAAATCACATTCCCATTGATCATCAATATTGTTAACAAGATAAAAATCTCTACGGAACGACGACGTACAGGACGATGTAACGTGTAGGTAGGTTGTTTGTTTAACCAAAGTTTTATTTTGGCTGGAGGTATAGATTTTCCTGTGGCTTGCCATAATTTCTTTACAGTAGAAAACGATGCAGGATGTGCTGGATTATAATAAATGGATTTCAACTTTTTGTTCATGGTTTGTACGTTGACCATTGTGGAATGATACGTTTTCTTTTTGGTCGGACTTCTAAAACATCATCATCATCATCTTCTTCTTCTCCGGAAGAAAATAATTCAGGTGCAGGTTTTGGTGATGCAGATCCTTCAGATGCTGTTGTACTATTATGCTTGACAATATAGTTTAATCTTCGTGGATTACCAATCAATTCTTGAGGTGTGTTTGACGATGCAAGGTAGTTGCAAAACAATTCCCAACCTTGAGGATTAGTATGTTTCCTCGGTCGAGTCACATCGCACATTAAATCTACAATATTGGATCCATGTAGTTTATTATCGTTAAGGAACACTGTTTCTTTATGATCCACGTAATTGCGTCATCTTGTTTTAAACGACGGAATAGTAGTTCGGCTTTCGATACATTTGTGGTATTGCGGCTAAAATTTCTTGCTTCGTACTATCATCAACATCGGAACGTCACCATCAGGTTTCATTGATGTAATTGTAAGTGATATTGGTTCTTCTTATTTACATATAACATAAATATATTTC
Organism: Thermobia domestica; assembly: GCF_964235325.1. Taxonomy (NCBI): domain Eukaryota; kingdom Metazoa; phylum Arthropoda; class Insecta; order Zygentoma; family Lepismatidae; genus Thermobia; species Thermobia domestica. Next base: position 248,610,787 of record NC_137455.1, on the reverse strand, counting down.
TGTAATATTCTATTGGACTGATTCTATTTTTCTTCATCACTTGGATCCGATATATTCAATATACATTGATTTCACGATCGAGATTAAATTCTCGTTTTTCACTCACACGGGATGATGATGCATGCACACGTTGAAGCATTTCTGGTGGCACTAAAACCATCTTCTTGCTATGTTCCATGTTTATTGTTTAAACAAAATACTGGATAACACACTTCCTACAATAGTTGAAAGTAGTGCAGGTGAGAATACTCCTTGTTGTACGTCTAAATGTTTCTTCTTTTTATCCAATGATTTTGTATTGTCCACGAGATAGCGGAGCGTGTTCTTGTAACGCTTTAATCTTGCCTTCTGCGCACTAGTCAGTGGAGCATTGCCTTCGAAGACATTATAACAACATTCACAAATACTATGAATTAATGAAGCCTCTGCATTTGCAATAATAGCTTTACGCAATCTCGCAGAGCACGTAGCAAATCAGCGTGTTTCAGTGTAGGAGATATCGTGACAGATTAAGTCATCCTTTCCACATGCACAATAATTGAAACACGTTTTGTTGGTACGTAAACGTAATAATGCAAATCGTCGGGAAAAATATTTGTACGAAATCGCATTTCATCGGGTGTATCTTGTTTAAGATCCATCAGTATATAGCCATGTGGATTTCTTGTTGCGTATGCATAACTTTCTTGTACAAACAGTGGATGCTCAGGCATGATTTGAAAACTCATATGCTTGATTTGTGACTTGTCACGTGGATTTTTAAACAACACCAAATACGAACAATTTAAACTCATATTTCTATTTGCTTTACTTTGATGAAATACATTTTGTTATAAAAATCACACTAATATTTCGATGATGCGATCCTTTCATGAACATATCAACAATATCACTATTCACTTCTCGCATGTGGTCATCAATAATAATCAAATGTGGTCCATCTTGAGGCTGAAAATCTTTCATTCGTGGAAGTCCTTCGTGAAATTCTACTGGAACCAGCATTGGTTCATACACGTCTTGCCATTTTGCATAATACCAATATATATTACGAAATTTCGTATTGATAATGGTTGGGAGATGTGACAGTAACCTCTTCACAAAATACGTTTTTCCATACCCACTAGGTCCTGCGAGAATACATGTAAATGGATGTTTCCACTGTGTATCCATGATGAACACTAACACTTTGTTTCAAATATGATGCGTATTTAAAGTGACTTCAAATTTTTTGCTTTAATTTGTAACTTCTTGCACTCACTGACAAATAATGGCGAGAAACGGAAAATCGTTTATCTGTTTATCGAATAGTTGAAAGCCGTTTATTTGTTAATCGTGTAGTTGAAAACAGTTTATTTGGTAATCGAATAGTTAAAAACCTGATAAAGTTTAACGGTTAGCCGTGAAAGTTGATCACTGTTTGATCTTAAATTCTATTTGAAATAATTCCCACGAAAATTTTGTTTGGATTTTTTTTGTTTTGAAATTTCTGTTTCAAAATTTTGTTTGAAAATTTTTTGTTTCAAAATTTTGTTTTAATTTTTCCATTTGAAAATTTTGTTTCAAAATTTTTTTGGAAAAAATTCGTTTTAAAAATATTTTCAAATTTTCTGTTTTGAAAATTCTTTGAAATTTTTTTCAAATTTTCGTTTCAAATTTTCTGTTTTGAAATTTCTATTTCAAAATTTTTCTTTGAATTTTTTGTTTAAAATTTTTAGCTTGAAAATTTTTTGTTTGAAATTTTGTTTGAAATATTTAGTTTGAAAAATTTTCCGTTCAAAATTTTTGTTTGAAATTTTTTGTTTTGAAAATTTTATTATGAATTTTTACTTTGAAGATTTTTGTTTAAAAGTTTTCAATTTTTTTGTTTTGAAAATTGTGGTTTGAATTTTTAGTTTGGAAGTTGAAAACATTTTAAATGCCACAAATCTTGTTCAAAATTTCCACCTAACTCACAGAGAACATTGACAAGGGACCCGTCGACATATCAAAGACTCGCGAATGAAAACCAAATCATCGATCACGTGACCGTACTAGCATTTGACACCCAAAGGGTTCTACCAAATTGAAAGGGAATACCAGTCCATACCTTATAACCCTATATGATCTCATCAAAGAGGATAAATTGAGTCAATAACCGAACACGTGGTTGTACTAAAATTTGGCAATTTTTTACCCATGAAATGGAACGAGGTGGACCATCCAAATTTATCATGATACATATTGAGGTCCTGTTCTATGATACCAAATGCTTAAATTGGACAATTTCCAAAATTTAAGGGGTGGGTCAATGTACCCCTCTCAAAAATTTAAAGGGGTGCATCAGTATACCTATGTTTTATGATACGGAATGGACCCCTGTATACGCCCATATAACCATATAAGGTAAAAGGACCTCATCAAAGGGAATAAAATGGGCCAAAAACCAAACACGTGACACAACGTTTGGCTTACGTTTATCTTTGGCAATTGTCTACCCCAAAAAGGGAACGAGGTGGACCACCCAAAATTTATAGTGATCTACGCTATACTATACTACACTAAAATACAGGGGCCCTATACTATAATACGAAATGTTTAAATTGGGCAATTTCCAAAATTGAAGGGGTGGGCCAAGGTACCCCTCCCAAAAATTTAAAGGGATGCATCAATATACCGTTGTCTTATAAAAGGAAATGGAGCCCTGTATACGCCCATATAATCATATAGGGTAATTAAACTTCATCAAAGGGGATAAATTAGGTCAAAAATCTCCGAATTTTAACTTTTTGGCAATTTTTTACCCATGAAAGGGAACGAGATGGACCCCCAATACTAATAGAGGTACATACCTTAGTCCTAAGCTAAAATACCCAATTTTTAGATTTGGCAATTTTCAAAATTTAAGGGGGTGGTCCTATGTACCCCTGTCAAAATTTAGGGGTGGGCCAAGGTACCCCTGCCATGATGTGATCCTAGGTACCCCTGCATTATTGACCTGGGCGCCCGGGCGCCACGAGCGCAAAATTTTGGTGGAGTGCCGGCGCCACTAGGGGGACGCCAAAAGTTAGGCCAAGTGGGGAGCTTACTACTCCTGTGCATGTAAGAAAGTAATCAGTGTTCAGTTGTTTCGTATTATCAGATATATAGCAAGAAATATATACAGTATTCATATGGTGTGTGTATTCCATATACAGTATATCTTTCTGTAAGTACGAACGCAATCAGTGTGTAATTGTGTGGTAGCATCAGAAATATATAATCACAAACTACATCCCTACAGTGGCTCACTATGGGAAAGTGAATGGAAATGTTCAATATTGCAGGAACAATACTATCAAATGGAATTATGCCTGTGCAAATACATTTACACTAACACAGAAATTGACACTAATCTGCATTTGCGGTCATTGGGTTGTCAGTGGTGCCAACCTCGTACAAAGTGATATGTTTTCAAATAGCACTAGACATCCACGCGTTAGCATATGAGTGCTGATATAAAAATGTTCCTAAACATGGGACAGTTTCCGCTTCATTTTCGAAAGACAAGGCATCCAAGTGTGAAGTCAATTAACGGCTCACAACGGTTCATAGATCACAACTACTGATTGTTTTCAAAGATAAGTAACTGAGAAAGGTATTCGATGGAGGACGCAACGTTCATTTATGCCACACATAAACTTCGGAAGACAGTGCCTCATATTTAGGAACGTTCTGATCTCAGCAATCATATGCTAAAGTGTGGACGTTTACTGTTATTTGGAGACATAACACTTGTATCAATTTGGCAACATTGTCAACCCAATAAGCTCAAATGTTGATTAGTTTCATTCTTTATGTAAGTGTAAATGTATTTTGCAGAGAGATAATTCCACTTGATTGAATTATTTCTGTATTATTGGACATTTCCATTTACTTTCCCATAGTGAGCCATTGTAAGGACTCGACATGTGAACACTCTGTATCTCGAAACATTTTGAAAGGTGTAACGGTCGAGGGGGAGAATAGAATTCGGGCCGGGAAATTGGTAAACCATAACGCTAAGCATTCACCTAAAGCGTTACTTACTCTGGCTCGCCTAAATAAACAACCTTTTCTGTTCGCTCAAAACAGTAGCTTGCTTATAGTCAAATTGATTGGTAAAACATAGGAATATGTAATTGAGGACGCGGAGGGCATTATATCGTTGTATTCACTAAATTATCCACATTACAGATTTTTTAAAAACAAAATACAAATCTCCTTTATTTTAAATCAAATACAGCGCGTATATTATCCCTTTAATTGGCAAAACGTGAACAAGTTAAAAATTTTAAAGAGTCTGTGACACATCCATGAAGTGGCTGGGCCACAACAACCGATTTTGATTAAACTTGGTAAATTAATAGGACACCTTGCAAAACTAACGTAACTAGCACGAATTTGTCGAAAAAAGGCTGTAGTTTCTGACAGTGAGATACAGTCGATTCACTAAACACGACATTTGTCGTGATATCTCGGGAACAGCTCCACCGAGAACAAGCAAACTTTGCAAGCCATAGTAGATACATGATAGCTTTAAAACGAAGTTAATGCGAATTTTCTGCACCTGCTTAGAACTGCGCATGATGCGCAAATAATTGTGCGCATGCGCATATCTCGAAAACGTGAAGACTGCCATATATTTTTCTCTTCCTTAGTTTGAACTACATGACGAGTATAAGATAATGCAAGAAAAAACTAGACTCAAAGGTGAGCGTTTGCAAGCAACTGAGGTGAGAAGATGTTGGGTTGGTCTGCCCCCGGATACCCCGCTCTAGTTCCGGCACTCTGTCTGGCTTCTCAGTCATACATTTCCATTACATCTGTGTAGAAGTCATATAGTCAACGTTAAAAGTCGCCATATTCGGGTCGTAGTGATATCAAGTATTACAGAGAAGAATTCTTGAGAACCGACCCAGCAGACAGCTTCCCTTCCCTCCCCGAGTTTTAGTAATGTTTCGAACTCATACGTTAAAAGTTACAACTGTAGTTGCGTGATAAGCCTATTCCAACACCAACATTTAGTGCCACGATTACATCAACTACTATCATAGAGCATTGTTCACATTTTGTTTTTGTTACTATTACAAAATAAGTGTTTTGTATAAAGGCAGGATTTTTGGTTCCCAGATCCCATTTCCTGAAGGAGGTACCATACCTCAATACTTCTCAGTTGTGAGCAAGGAAGTAATACTTTCAGGTAAATTCCACTGACCCTGTTTGTTTCTCCTTTCTTTGTGCTTCAGATCCAGCGCAGTTTTAGCATTCGACGAACAATTAACATAAAAGTAGCAGAATCAATTTTTTCCTTAGCAATGACAACCGTCACACGAAGGCCTGCGGGACGAGACGAGAAGAGCTTTCCGAGGATGGAGACGAGGCAACCTTTTTTTCTCGTCTCTTAAGAAACATTAGTGATCGCCACCTAGGTATGCTATTTACGTACCATTGGTTTATGTGTTCAGCAGGGATGTAAATGAGGATATACGCAGGTATACGGCGTATACCCACCTGTAAGTTTTGGAAACTATCGTATAGCCACCAAAAATTTAGGAAGTACGTGGGTATACGCTACATTCGATTCATAGTATACTGACTTAATTTTTAAAAAACTACTTTTCATGTACTGTATTTCGGTTTTTACGGAATAAGCACATCATACTGAGGAAAATTAGTATTGGTTTGGCTACACTATATGTAGTTCTCCACAAATAAGACGCACAAGAAAATGCTTGATTTAATGAAATATATTGAATTTTGTGGATTAGGGGCCACAAAATTTTTGAACGGCCCCTAAATCGAGTTTTCATTTTTTTTTTTTTTTTTTTTTTTACGGAATAAGCACATCATACTGAGTAAACTGTTGGTTTTGGTTTGGCTACACTATATGTAGTTTTCGAGATATAAGGCCTACAAGAAAATTTTTGCCTGAAATAATTGGATCTTTTGATCCTAAAAAGGATGGGGTAAAACTAAACACTTTTCTTTGTTGTTTCGTTTTAGTTCAGATAAAAAATATTTGAACAAAATTTGTTAACAGGAAGTGGAAAACAAAAGTCAGGAAAGACCTAGCATATGAGCGTGTCACAGCAATCTTTGAATATTTCAGTAGAGCCGTTACTTGTACTAGCCGAACTTCAGTTGCTTAGTAGTAGCCCAGTAAATAAAGGGTTGTGAGCTCAAATAATTTATAAAAAGCTGAAACTTTCAGGATTTGTTTTTCACGTTATGTGAAGTAACATACTAAAAATCGCGGAAAATCGCATGTGTGCGTCATACTCAAAATAGCGGACAAAGATGGCGGCCAGTCGATATGATTATAGTTCGCAATTTTGGGCGTAGTTCAGAAACGAAAAGACGCAGATCACTTGTGTAAAATTATTTGAACTCTAGAAATATTTAATTTCAATTGCAAGTGTAAAAAAATTGAATCCAAGAATTTTTAAAGAATTTACATCCATTTAAACTTCAAAAATGTGTGGATTTTAGCCCTTACTCTGGTAGTTTATGTAAATACTCTTTTATACTCTTATGGATACAGAAATAGACGTTAAAGATTTTAATATTTTTAATAACGTATTCATTGTCTATAATTTAAAGAAAAGCTCATTCAGACCGTACAAAAATGAACTGAGATTTTTAATTTTGAAACAGATTAAAAAAGATGAAATTATAAGAGTTCATTAATTACATTACCGATTGCATCAGCAAAGCCATTGTCATTGACATATATGGGTTTTCTGGAGCTGATGTTCGTCATCATTTAATCAGATTCGTCTTCCGATTGGCCATTGGCACAGGAACTTCCTTGCCAGAATGCACAAAACTTTGAACACTTGAGATAAGCTTTTATACACACATGTTACTCGTTCACAATCCTTTCTTGTAGTCATTTGCACCTTCAGGTAAGTAAGCTTAGTACTTTGGCTGGAGCTGGTGGTAGTTCTGTGGGTACTGGAATTCGCACATCCTCTTTAACACATAAACCCCATTCGGTTGGGTTCATGCTTCGACCATTCTACTCCTGGGCTTGGAGGTACACTCGAAGTGAATGCTGCGCAGTTGCCGCGCTAGTAGGGGGCAAAGTGGCCAGTTGAAATGTGAAGACAGCTTTCTAACGACTTTCTTGCTATACCTGATATGTCTTACAAGTAAAGGTTCCCAAGAATCGGAGATCCGGAAACTGCGCATATATTTAGATAGAGGAGGGCCACGAAGGAATACTGGTTAAATATGCCGGGCCGACAGCAAAGGATAAATCCAATATGGCCGCCCGAAGGTCATGCCAATCGACTTTTGCAAGCAACCTCTCATCCACTTCCCATGGGCAGATTGACTTAATGTTTTGCAGATTGATATGTGTATGAACACTACACATCTATTGGTTTGAAATTTCGCGGACGTTGACGTATTGAACCCAATATGCCGATCAAAATGTCAATGTGTCAACGACTCGTGTCTGGAAGTACTGTTACCGTAACAAAAGTTCTAGAGGACTTTTGTGGGAAACAGTACGTGTTATCTGAGCGGCACGTTAAGCTAAGGTCCTCCAGTTCATATCGTGATGATAAAGACTTGAAGAAATTCTCAGAATGGTTGTCTGTTCACGACCTTTTCGAAAACTTAGCTCAAAAGGAATTACTCAAGAACACTGCTACATGCCTAGGTGCAGACAAGAAAACAAATTGCGATCAAGCGAGGAGTGTTGGGGAAACATTAGTTCAGAGAATGATTGGATGATTCTACGGATCTGTAAAGCGAGAAAGAAAGAAAATAGTTATCCTTATCTCGGCCACCTACAAGAGCGTCAAAAGCAAAGAAGAGCCGATTGTTATAAACTCGTTGCAGCTCTTCTTTGCTTTTGACGCTCCTGTAATTACAGCAGAATCGCAGCTGTAATTAAGCGAAGTGAAAATCTTCGTATTTGAACTATGAATTAGCGTCAATGCCCCTTCTTTCTTTGATAACGTCTCCATGCGCAAGAATGCCAAATCAACTATGGTAAATATCGTCGAGTCACTGATGTCTTGTGTTTGAACACCAGAAGATATTACGTATGTTGTAGATGAAAGATTGTTTCTTCACGCAATGGTGTGGACTAAAAATGACACATACCAGCAAATCTTGGAATGAAGGATCCATCTTGCTATCGTAGAGTCTGATAATCCCCGACCTTGAGTTAATCCAACAGAAATTTTCATGGACTTCATTAAGGATTGTTCCATAATCATATCAGTTGGAACTCCGCTCCAGAAAGCCTCTTTTCTGCGAATTGTGAAGTATCCTTGGGTTGTTAATTTATTGTAATCCTCTGGTTCCATAGTTGCCTCCAAGGCTTCCATCTGATGAATATAGTAATGGGCACATTTTGCATAGAAATGATCTTAGATTTTGTCTTAGATTTTGCATAGATCTTAGATTTTGTCATCTCCTCAGTGGCTTGTAAATGTCTTTCTAACTGCATGTAAAGAGCAAGCAGAGTCAAGAAGTGACCTCTCAATGATCTTGAGTAGGCATGACCATTCATCATTTTCACTATCTGTTTATCGAATAGTTGAAAGCCGTTTATTTGTTAATCGAATAGTTGAAAACCCTTTATTTGTTAATCAAATAGTTGAAAAACGTTTATTTGTTAATCGAATAGTTAAAAAACGAATAAAGTTTAACGGTTAACCGTGAAAGTTGATCACAGATTGATTTTAAATTCTATTTGAAAAAGTTTTCGTTTGAAATTTATTTGTTTGAAATTTTTGTTTCAAAATTTTGTTTGAAAATTTTTTGGTCAAAATTTTGTTTAAAATTTTTAGTTTGAATTTTTTTTGTTTCAAAAATATTGCTTAAAACCTTTTTGTTTTGAAAATTATTTAGTTTGAAATATTTTTCGTTTCAAAATTTTTGTTTGAAAATTTTTCGTTTCAAAATCTTGTTTCAATCTTTTTATTTTGAATTTTTTAGTTTGAAGATTTTTGTTTAAAAGTTTTCGTTTCAATTTTTTGTTTTGAAAATTTTGGTTTGAATTTTTTTTTTAGTTTGAAAGTTGAAAAAAGTTTAAATGCCATGAATCTTGTTCAAAGTTTCCACCTAACTCACAGAGAATATTGACCAGGGACCCGTCGTCGTATCAAAGACTCGCTCATCAAAACCAAATCATCGATTACGTGACCGTACTAGCATTTGACACCCTAAGGGTCCTACCAAATTGAAAGGGGATACCCGTCCATACCTTATAACCTTATCAAAGAAGATGAATAGAGTCAATAACCTAACACGTGGTTGAACTAAAATTTGGTTATTTTGTACGCTTGAAAGGACCACCGAAATTTATCATGATACATATTGAGGTCCTGTAAATGCTTAAATTGGACAATTTCCAAAATTGAAGGTGTGGGTCAATGAACCTCTCCCAAATTTTAAGAAGGGTGCATCAATATACCCATGTCTTATGACAGGAAATGAACCCCTATACATGACCATATAACCATATAAGGTAATAGGACCTCATTAAAGGGGATAACTTAGGTCAAAACCAAACACGTGGTACTACGTATTCCTTACGTTTATATTTTGGCAATTTTGTACCCCTAAAAGGGAACAAAATGGACCACCCAAATTTATAGTGATATATATTAGGGTCCAGTACTATGATACCAAATGTTTAAATTGGACTATTTCTAAAATTTAAGAGGTGGGCCAAGGTATCCCTCCCAAAAATTTAAAGGGGTTCATTAATGTGCCCATACTAGAATAGAGGCTGGATAAACGGCTGGGTCAGCTAAAAATTATCTTGTTTTCCTAGAATTCGAAGGCAAGTTTCAACAGGCCTTCAGTTGTTATGCTCATAGCCTTTTAGGGCTACCACCAGGACCCTGTGGGAAAATTTTGGTTGTGGGAACCCGCTGTTACTATGCTCATAGTCTTGGACGCCTACCAGATGTAGAAACAAGATTAAACATGTTTTCTCGTCTTATATTGTCTAGTTATTTGAACCCCGTCACCTCTGCTCCTCCCGGAAAGTCGAAGAGCATAAGCGATTTAGTCCCTTGGTCCTATTCAGTGACGACGCCAGAGGGGGGCAAGGGGGCAAGTGCCCCCCTAGTAGCTACTTCTGCCCCCCTGACTGCCACCTAGACTTCCCCCCCAGACTCCTACAATCTTTAAACATTCTACATGTAGTATTTTATATCAGTATCATAACCAATCTCATTGTCAAATTGTAGTCTACTGTAGTTTCCATGCATTTACTGTACTATGTGGCAGATAAGTCCTCAAGCTTTCTTCTTTGAGCGTCTGGGTATGCACGCATATTTCTGTTTTCTAATTTAGCGCCTTTTGAGGTAAATTTTAGTTATACTTCTTATGATTTTTAATTATTGTGCCTAGCGAGCAATAGTAGATTTGGTCGACTTGTTTTCTTCTCATTGGATCAACTTCGATTGGAAACAAAAGAAAGGTATAACCAGTTACGTAACTTGTTTGTATTTATCCAGGTTTGAAGTTTTCAGTTTCATATTTGTTTTATTTAAAGGTTCTACACTTATTTTTTCTGAAACATTATTCTCGGCTTTCAGTATTCAGAGGATGTGCTTATAACAGCTTAGTTTGCAACTACCAGGGCTTAATTTTTTGAAGGGGATAAAAAGAGTTGTGTTTTCCCTTCCTGCAAATGATAATAATAAATTTATGGAATTAAATTGATTCCCAATAAAACGTATTGTCAGAGTGCTGATCTTTAGTTAGTAATTGGCTTGCACTATTGCTCCCTTACTTATTTTGTTTCAAAGTACTGACGTGACGTCTACCATATTGACTAGGAACTGCTGAAAAATTCGTAGCCCAACCCAGAAGGAGTGCACGTGGAATGGTAAAGTTTTACTTCTTCTACACTTTCCCCGAGAGTCAATATACTACCTTGTGCAGTGCTCCAGTTTTTGCAGAAAAGTTTAAAAATCTGAAGATTTCCCCGCACCACTGTTCGTAGCGCTATCCCTATCAGATCTAAAATGACATTCTTTCAAGTGTTATTTAAGTTTGGGAAATAAGTACATGTAATAGTTAGACGGAGCTAAATTTGAGGAATAATAATGATGATCTAGACATTGAAATCCTAGATTATGCAATGTCAGTTGTGTTCGCAGGGGCTTGATGGACAGATGTATTCTCCTGAAAAAACAGAATTCCTTTCTTTTCATTTTCCGCGGCGTTGAACTTTGAATTTTTCTTTCAGTTTTGTAAGTAATGTAGAGATTCTGGATTAAATATTTGACTGTTGCGATTTGCGGAGGTAGTCTATGAGTACGACTCCATACTTATCCCAGAAGAATGTTGCAAACAGTTTCTCAACCTACTTCTGTGTCTTGAACTGCTTGGGGCTTTGGAGAAATGAGCGCTACTACTCCATTGACTGTTGTTTCGATTCAGGATCATAGCGGTACAACCATATTTCATCTATGGTTACTATTCGTGAGCGAAATTGATCAGCATTACGGTCAAATTGAAAGAAGACTTCTCTTAATGCCGTCACTCTTTTCTTCTCCTGACAGATATTTTGGGAACCCATTATGTCGAGAACTTGAGCATACCCAAGCCATTCTGAATTATGGTACCGATGATTTCCAAAGAAATGCCCAGAATCTCTGACACAAGTTTTGCTGAGTAGGTAAAAACTGAGAAAGCGGGGTGCAGCCAGACCTCAGACTATAATATGTATATCGTGAGTTTACTATACACTTTAAAAACTATATAAACAATAGCTTAAATTATTTTTGTCACTCAAAAACTGGGGTGGCCTAGGCCCTCCGGCCCCGGGCTATATCCACCACTGGATGAAATGCTGCAATTTTCAAGAATAATGTCACAAATTGCATCCATGATTTCGGGAAGAGTCATTGCTTTTAATCATCCTGGGTGTAAAGCATAGTTTGTTGAGAAATCGCCACGTTGATACTAAGCCACTTACTTCTTCACCACTGTATATAACGGAGTAGAGTCCCGCGGTGTTTCACTGATTTCCTAAAAAATTTACATCGGTGACTTTCCTTGGTGGAACAAAAATGTTATAACAGTTAGGATCTGGATGTTCGTGAAATTCGCTGCTTGGGTACACATGTCACTTCAGAGGCCTGAGAAACAATAAGAATTTCATTATTAATATGCAAATTTGTATTTGTACATACAGAGATATGTTTTTTCTAAACTACGGTTTCATTTTTCTACCTAGTACCTACACTCCTTCTGGATTGGACTAGGACATTTTCAGCAACTCCTTGTAAATTCTCTCTCTCTCTCTCGATATATATACAGGGTGGGCCATTTTAATTAATCCACGGAAATATCTGAAAAATGATAAAACATAGAAGAAATGTTTCAAGTACACGTTATATATTGCTAAGGGGGAAACCCAATTCCGCCAAAAGTACCCCTCCTCGCCCCCCCTAAATGGGGGTAACGGGGGGTAACTTTGAAATGTCAAATGGGAACATGGGTCGAGTAATACCTTGTTCGAAAGGTCTTTGAAAACTAAGTAACGCTGTACCAAAAGATGTTCCATATTGTGCACCGGTTTCAAAATGGCCGCCATAATATGGTTCGGAAACTCCAGTACACGTAGTGTGAAAACCATGGAAGGTAAATGAATGGAACAAAATTGAAATACGTAAATATCATAGGGCATATCGAACGGTGTGGTCCCTGTGATCCCAGTGGCCTCCCTAAAGGGGTCTTGGGGGCTACCTTCAAAATTTCAAATAGTAACATGAGTCGAGTGGTACCTCGTTCGATAAATCTTGCAAAACCTAACATATTGCAGGAGAAAACGATTGATGTGAAATGGCAGTGTTCTCAAAACGCCGCCGAAACATAGTATCCGTGTTAGAGAAAAGGTTTAGTACCCGTAGTATGAAAGCGATTGGAGATAAATCAACAAAAGAAAAACTGGAGTAGCTAACTGACGTAAGGCACATCGAGAGGTGTTGTCGGGGTGACTCCAAGGGCCAACTGAAAGGTATCCGGAGCCAACTTGAAAATTTCAAATAGCAGCTTGAAGCGAGTAACATCACGTTACATAGACAAATTAATATCAAACAGCTTCTGTAAGAAAATTTTCGACATGAGACGCCGTTTTCAAAATGATCGCAAAGACATGGTGACTGTGTCTAAGAAAACGTCTAGTGCCCATAGTATGAATACGGTGAGACATAAATGAAAATAACAAAAATTAAGTAGGAAAACCACGGAGGCGTTCCAAGGCTCGAGAATAATACGACAGAGATAAAAATATTAGAGTAAAATTGCCATAATGTATAGAGAGAAATCCAAGTCCTGCAAAATAATCTCTCCCTGCGCTCTGTATGTGAGTGGGGTGGAAAGTAAAGAGAAAGTTCAAACGAGAACTCTACTTTAATTCGTAAATTAAGGCTAACCTTACAAATAGGTATGGTGTGGTTGAAACATTTGTTTGTAAGGATGACGCTGTAGTGACTAAAAAAAGAGAAACTTTTATGCAATGCGTGCTGGTTATTCAGAAAGCATTTCGGGGATATACGCACACACCGTTTCGTCCCTCAAACTCACAATATGACATGAATGCTAATAGTTAATCAAAATGTAACTGTGGCCATCCGCGTTAACTTAGTGCACCAATTCTCTATGCATGAAGTCTGCCTTCCAAACAGCATTGGGGAGGTCAAGCGTACGCCCGAACCGTTGTCCGGTCGGACATTGAAATTTTGAAGTTAGCCCACAAGACCCCTTCAGGGAGGCCACTGGGATCTCAGGGATTACATCATTCGATATGCCCTATGATATTTACGTATTTCAATTTTGTTCCATTCATTTACCTTCCATGGTTTTCATACTACGGGTACTGGAGTTTCCGAACCATATCATGGCGGCCATTTTGAAACTAGTGCACAACATGAAACATCTTTTGGCACAGCGTTACTTAGTTTTCCAAGACCTTTCGAACGAGGTATTACTCGACCCATGTTCCCATTTGACATTTCAAAGTTACCCCCTGTTACCCCCATTTAGGGGGGGCGTGGAGGGGAACTTTTGGCGGAATTGGTTTTCCCCCTTAGCAATATATAACGTGTAGTTCAAAAATTTCTTCTATGTTTTATCATTTTTCAGATATTTCCGTGGATTAATTAAAATGGCCCACCCTGTATATATATATATATATATATATATATATATATATATATATATATATATATATATATATATATAGAGAGAGAGAGAGAGAGAGAGAGAGAGAGAGAGAGAGAGAGAGAGAAAGAGAGAGAGAGAGAGAGATACGTAGCATATAGTACTGGACGAATGCGTTACTCGTTGCATACGCGAAAGTAATTCAATTTATGTTTAGATTTCAAAAGTTTCATTGAAAATATTTCATATGCAGACGTTACTTATTTGTTAGTTACAAATTTTACCTGAAATAAGTTTAATTTATAATCACATAGGTCTAATATAAAAACAGCAACGAAATTACACAATGTAATGTAAAATAAGTCAAACGTAATAAATATGTCATATTTGGCATGGCAAATAGCCGCCCCCTGAAAATGTATCTGCCCCTCCTTTGCCCCCTAAGAACTTAAAGCTGGCGTCGTCACTGTTTCCGCCTAATGACCCCGTTAGGATCTCTGTAATGACTAGGAGACAAGCCGAAACACAAGAAAACTGAACTTGATCGCAGAAAAATATTCACATTCACGGAAATTTCAACACAACCAAACACACACACATAATATAATACACTATTGATACACTTTTTTCTACCACTATACAGTTATGCCATTATATTAGAAACAAACAATGACTGTAAGAGTTGCACACTTGAAAATAAAGCACATTCACAGTTTCAGCTCAGAATCTGAGAAGAAAGATAGTAATTGCAACTAAGAAATTAACAGAAAAGTCCAGTAATTGCAACTAAGAAATTAACAGAAAAGTTCTTACTTATATTTGTAATAAGCCTCCTTAATGTTTTGGAAAGGATAAATATATAAAATTTGTGGCATAGAAATCTATCGACCATTCTTTCATCATTGCAAGAGCTTCATTACATTGTTTAAAACTCAACTGCTTCAAAACTAAACATCTCAGTGAATTTTTATCCGGCTTGAACGAGCTTTCTTTTATATTGTAGATAGTAAATAGCTGACTAAAATAACTGAAACGTATAAAATCTATTTTTCAAACGATTAGGAAATTTTTGCACAATTTGACAGGATAAGGGCAAAAATTCCTACATTTTTGAATATTAGGTCTATGTAAATTTCTTAAAGGTGATTGTATTCAAATATTTTACACTTATAATTGACGTTAGATGCTTTTGGAGTTTAAATAATTTTACACAAATCATCTACGACTTTTTGTTTCTGAACTACGTTCAAAATTCCGAACTATAATCATATCAACTGACGCCATCTTTGTCCGCCATATTGAGGATGACTCACACATACAATTTTGCGTGATTTTTAAGTATGTTATTCTATATAACTTGAAAAACCATTCCTGAAATTTTCAGCTTTTTATAAATTATTTGAGTTCAGCCTCAGTTTTCGCCCTTTATTTACTGGGCTATAGTGTTTAAACTTTCTTCTTGAGGTGACGAATTAAAAGTTGCTTCGCAATTTGCAAGATGTTCAAGGTGTTAGAAAATTGGTTAAAAAGAAAAAGACGCAATAGCTGTGTAAATTTCGTTGACGAAAATGTAAAAGCTAAGATATTGAGAAGTAGGGAAGAAAAATCCAAAGAACAACTTAATTTGCCAGCTTTACTTCAGAAAAAGATGTGGCATCTCCGGCTTGATGGTGAAGAGGTCAGAGTGATAAGGTCCTTCGCTAAAAACATTGCAAAGAGACTAAGTGAGGCCTATAAGTTAGGCACTATTCTGATATTTGCATGGTGTGAATGAAGAAAAATCTGTCAAGATGGCTGATCTACAAAGGGGTTTCCACACCATCTTCACCGATTTATTACTATTATTATTATAGAAATTTACACCTGTGTGAACGGCCCAAGTTTAAATTTAGCTGGAAACAGCTGTGCGGTAATTCTATTTAAAAAAAATGATAGCCGGTCATCTTCAATGTTCTTTCCAAGCTTTTATTTGACAGATTAAGTGAATGCGGGAATAGTACATCAGCTTATAAGTTCGGAGAGCGTCCTTTACAAATCCTTTTGTCTGACAGTGTGCTCAAAGTTTAATAATTTAATAAGCAGTGATGGAACACCTTTCAATATCTAAGAAAATGTCTGATCACGGAAATTGTAATCTACCTAGAAGAGCTAGACTTGTGGGTTTTCTTATTTGCTTCCTCGGTTTTAATTTCTAAAAAGTTAAAAATTCAAATTTGAATTTGAAAGGTGCAAAAGCTCCCATTTTTTAGTTTACAACTTTATTTCTTTTAGGAAAGAAGAGCATTTTTTGTCTTTTTCTATTTTTCTTTTTTCCAGGCTGTGTATTTGCTTTATTTTATTTCATTTCATTTATTTAACAATCACCAGATACAGCTAAGAAGCCATTTTATACTGAATACCTAAAAACAATAATAACAATGGAAAGATCTACGAAGGTATTGGCCATGACCTGTTTAGTAGGTACTATCCCGGAATTGGCCTCGTAGGACTGTGGAAAACCACAGTCAGGATAGTCGACAGTGGGAATCGAATCCACGACCTCCAGAATACGAGGCGAATGCTCTAGCAGTTGAGCTACTTCGCTCGGTAAAATTGTCGTTTGTGATTTTTTTTTTCTTTTTGAATTCCTCCTGCGGGAAACTTGAGCCTCGACTCGAAAGAAATTATTGGACTAAAGTTTTAGGTGGGTATATCGATACTACCAGACTAACTTCGGAGTTGGCATCAGGGCTTAATTCAGCCATAACTTGGCCTCGAACTGGAAGTACAATCATTTCTACAACCTGACCTGCTTAACGCAGAGGTTAAATAAGATCTCCAATTAACCTATGATACTCTAAGTAATCTTTTTCTTAGTCTCTGGTTGATAGGTTAAATGGTTCAATAACTATTCCCCAAAATGTAGCTCTCTAGCCATATTTTTATTTTTGTTACTGCATATACATATCCTGCTTGTTCGAACCTTAATATTGCAAAGAGTAATAAGTGTTGGAGGAAGCGTTGTGGTGAATTTCAGAGGAAACCACACCTGTGTTGTCAGGAAATAAAAAGTTCAAGAGTATGGAGAAAGTAGATACAGAATTTCACAAATTAAGTCGTCTCATAGATAATTGTGGATTAAATGGAGCAAGGTTTAATTAAGTCTTGCGTAATTTCCCGAATATTTTGAATGTGGCGTTTTTCGAAAATACAAGTATGATCTTCCCTGAAATTCACCATACTACAGCTTCTTCTAACACTATTAGTCTTTGAGCTACTAATGTTCAAAGTTGAATTTTCTGCACTTTCCCGCACTCATAATTCGAAAAGGGCGCCACTTTCGACTCCAGTGTAATAAACTTTTTTTTGCTTGTTTTCGTGTCTAGTTTCAATCCTCAAGCGCTGTAATAGGAATTATGAAGCACCCTATATATATCTGTATATATATATATTAGCTGTGTGTATATATAAGTGTGTAACAAAGGATGGAGCATATACTCACCTAAAATTTTAGCATTATATCACTGGTTTTCAGTTATGTCCATAGGCGGCGCCAGGATTTTGGTAATGTGAGTACAGGCTGGGAAGAGACAACCCATCCTAACATTGTTGCCAGAACGCTCTGCACTAGTGAGCCTTAAGATCTCAAAAATAATCCCTAAGTTTTACTTTTAAAAAATTAGAAAAACACTGTATGATAGGAAGTAACTTATGAGAGACTTAAGAAGTCACTAAAATATATCCAAACCTAGGTAACAATAAATATACAAAATAGAAAAGATTATTGTAGGAAATCTGAAAATCGAAGTTAATGTGGGTGCACCTGCACCCACTGTGGCGCCGCCTACGGTTGTGTCTCGTTTTGCATATAAAAATGAAAGCGAACACTCTCTTCATTTTTCGAAAAGGAACATATCCGCACCAACTGAGCACAGTATTATATAAAAACGAAAATAACGTACTGGTAACGAAAATGAACTATGATTATGAATTTTTCAAGGAGTATCATACAAGAAGTATACGCACACACTTACATTTTAAAAAATCGATGTTAAAATATGCAATAGATTCTTTCTTTATACACAGCAAACAATTTAAAACCTGCTACAGCTTTATTTAAACAATCAAGCTCTCTTTTTATAGCAGAATGCTGAACATAGTTCCAGTACACGTAATATCAGGTTCAATCCAGTGTGGAACACACACCTCTGGAAAGCAGTGAGCAATGGTTCAGGTACTATTGTGATATTAGATCCTCTACTTTTATTTTCGGCGTTGATCGAACTAGTGATGATTTCAAGGCCCGGGAACGTGATTCCTATCCATCACGAAGCTATGAGATTTTCCTCGGTGAATATCTCCGACCGTGCTTAACGACTGTTATCAGTATTTTATCAGTACCATTTTCATCCCTCCCCGATGGAACATGGTGTTACAATCCCTGAGTTAGTACTATTGCTGACAGAAGGGTGCCTGTGTACTCGCGCAAGCGTAGTGCGCTCGTCGTATGTTGGGTAAGCTGGAAAGAGGATCTCAAGAACCATTCTTACCAGTACTGTAAGTCATCAATGTTGCACAACAGTAACATAGTATTATGAGAGCGTAAGGATAAACTATCAGTCGCGGTCTATTGGAACACATCAGTGTAATGTAGGCATCTATGCTTCAAAGAAACTTGCCAAAATCGTAGACCATACGGTTACCTATATATAGGTAGTGTGACCATGAGACGAGACCTTTGGGGTTGTCTCATCTCGTCGCAAAAAGTGTAGGCTGGTGTAGTCTCGTGTCTTGGTCTTGAAGCCTGTGCCTGGTGTCGGTTTTCGTGTTGTCTCGTAGAACATTACGAGACAAAACTTGTGATAAAATGAAGGAAAAACCGACTATATGCTAGTCGAGATCCAAACAAGCCTGAGTAACTACCGTCGCTGATTTCTTAAATTAGCCTTTGCTTTATACAACTGGGTAGTATTGCTACGAGACGAGACGGGATGTTGGGGCTGTCGCATCTCGTCTTTTTACAACACTGTCGCGTGTCTCGTCTCGTAAATAATAGACTGGTCTCGTCTCAAAATGTTTGCCCGTTGTCGAGACGAGACAAGACATAAAAAGGGCTCATCTCGTGGCAACACTATTGAAAGTAACTGCAAAGTGTCAGTCGTGGACGTAGGCGGTCGGTAACCCAAGGTAACCTCCGTTCACGGTCATTGGAAATGTTGAAACCGGATGGAATGTTTCCTGGTCGCAGGCGAGAAATATGTTTGTTAATGGAAACGGATACGTACTGTTTATTACCATCGCCCTCACTATCTTCAGCTACTATTGGTGGCGTTAAAGTAAACAATGAGGAGATTTTGCTGGCTTCGCTAATACAGATTCATATCTAGCGTGACTGAAATAGTAAATAACAGTAGCCACATGCGAACAACATCCAAGTGTGTGAAGTCCATTTACACAATTACACGGTCCTTCTATCGCTTAAACCCGGTTTTATGGCACCGTACTTAATGAAAACTGTGTATGTTTTGTTTGATCGGAAACGAGAATGTATCTTGACACGAAAGAGACCACGTTGAAATTGGAAGCCATTTATACGGACGACACCATTTTGGATGTGTGTAGCTAAATAGCAGATAGCCTGAGCGAGGTACCGGTAGTAAATATTTGAAGGCCTTCGATTGAGAAAACCGGAAAGTCTGTGTCACGTAAAATCCTGTAACTAGATCGTGCTGTCAATAGATTGTTCTCTTTAAGGTATTCAAATAATGGGTTTTCCTCAACCATGACCGACTTCATTGTCTCAACTATTGCGGTTGATTTCCCTTGATCAGAAAGTATGCGTGTTTCAAGCATGCTATGAATGACAGCAGTATGTCGAAAGTAATTTCTTACTCTATGTACGCCTTTGTTGTCGTACGATGTCTGCAATATCTTGAAATTTATTTTGAGCACCCCGTGAATGACTTCCACTGTCCATCGTAGCTTTGTGACAATTCCGATGAATTCGCATCTTTACAAGACAGCTGACTGTTCTTAAAGGCTGGCATTAAAACTCGAATACCGCGAGTTTGAAGAGTCTCCTTCACATTTCGAAATCCTCTGTCCAGAACTAAACTGTCGTTGCATGTCAACATATCGTTGTTGATCTCATCATCTGAGGACAAAATATTTCTCAAAATATCTGCAGCACTTTGCTTCGCTGTGAAAGGATCATTCATATCAACAATATAGTCGGTAGTTGTCGTTAAATTAAAGGGTTTGCAAAGATGTGCGTGCTTATGCAGTGCAAACCAATCTTTTAAATAACTGTAATTCTAACTCTTTTGGTGATAAGCAGTTCCATCTGCATTTAAAATTATCTCATCAGTTGTTTCTAATAATTGCTTCGCCACGTCAGATGTTATTTCATTGCAAATCTTCGCACGATCCAAAACTGCACATCCAAGATAATTAGGGGCAATGTCTGAATTCAATGCCTTTTGAACTAAGGTGAAAATACGGGAAAGGTGAACTGACGTAGGAAGACCAAGGACATGCACCAATTGACGGTAACTAAGATCTGTTCTCATTTTACAGAGGTAACTGAATAGTGCTGCTTCTCGTAATATGTTTCTCAGCTTCAACGAGTTCAGTTTCCCTAGAAGTTCATGAAAGTTTTGTTTCGATACACCTGTGAGATGGTAGTACTCGCTATCACGTAACAGATTCTAAGCCACCTTTGCCATAATTGACAACTCCACACATTTACTTGCTGTGGTGTACTGTTAAGCAATGTATAATCAGAGACTGGAATTGTGACTGTGGTCGATATAATATTCGATGTCAAGCTGTCGATGTGAATTCGATTGTTCAGATAATGAGTTGAACAGCAGCGGTTATTCTTTGGAATATAAATTCGAAGTTCTTAAAATGCATGTTGCCGTGCAGCAAACGTCACGCGATTTCGTTGTGTCTTCGACTTGCAAATAAAGCAATATCGTTCCGTAGACATAACACATTAATTACATCAAAAGTAACCAAAGGCTCTATCTTTGAGGGCGATGAAGATGGAATGTGAAACTCTTCAACGTTATTGGCTACTGACTCCGAACCTGTACTGCCTCTGTCATTGCTCAGCTCAGACGTCGCGTTCTGAACAGCAGTGGAAGATTGTGCTTTGCTGACTTCAAAGTCGAAGCATCCGTCACTAACTCGTGGATTCCGCGGTAATTCTTATAACACATCTCGCAGCCATAAAATGCATCTGCATTGAATATTTTCAGTCTCTCACGTACTCTTTCAGTCACTTTAAACTGTTTCACAGTTTGTTTTTTTATATCGTCATGTTCCGAAATAGTTTGTTACACATAGCACAAACGTCACAAATATTGTGAAGGTTTGTCCTGTCAAGGTCACAGACGACATCTGAATCCACCACTTCCTCAAAGCTCCGCTAGAAATGATTGAAACGAACTCGTTCAGTTGCAAACGATAACTGAAGTAAACGTCTACTTGCATCATTGCACATAACTCGATAGTGTGACCGCGCAAGCACACCTCAAGTCGCGTTGTGTACTCACTAAATCTTTCATTTCTGATATTGATGTTGACTATCTCCGTTATAAACAGATGTGCAGTCACATTAAGCAGTGTTGTTACGAGACGAGCACCTTTTGTCTCGAAAACGAGCAAAACCGTCACGACGAGACCGGTGTATTATTTACGAAATGAAACACGCGACAGTGTTGTAAGGAGACGAGATGCGACAGCCCCAATATCCCGTCTCGTGTCGTAGCAATACTACCCAGTTGTATAAAGCAAAGGTACTTTCTAAGGCTTGTTCGGGTCTCGACTCGCATTTAGCAGCTTTTCCCTTCATTGTATCCCGAGTGTTGTCTCGTAATGTTCTACGAGACGACACGAAAACCGACAGTTCATGTAGTTCAAACTAAGAGGAAAATATATCGCAGTCTTCATGTTTTCGAGATATGCGTATGCGCACAATTATTTGCGCATTACGCTCAGTTCTAAGCAGGTGCAGACAATTCCTTTTAAAGCTATCATGTATCTACTATGGCTTGCAAAGTTTGCTTGTTCTCGGTGGAGCTGTTCCCAAGGTATCACGACAAATGTCAATAAATCGACTGTCGGTTGTTGTTGTCCCAGCCACTTGATGGATTGTTCACAGGCCCTTTGAAATTTTTAACTTGTTCACGTTTTGCCAATTAAAGGGATAATATACGCGTTGTATTTGATTTAAAATAAATGAGTTTTGTATTTTGTTTTTACAAAATCTGTAATGTAGATAATTTAGTGAATACAATGATATAATGTCCTCCCCATCCTCAATTACATATTCCTATATTTTACCAATCAATTTGACTATAAGCAAGCTACTGTTTTGAGCGAACAGAAAAGGTTCTTTATTTAGGCGAGCCAGAGTAAGTAACGCTTTAGGTGAATGCTTAGCGTTATGGTTTACCAATTTCCCGGCCCGAATTCGATTCTTCCCCTCGACCTTTACACTTTTTAAAATGTTTCATTTACAAGGTTGAGCTCCAGTTGGATGCTGATAAACGAAGATAATCTCCCGTGGAGAAATTCAGTGATGATGTAATCCTGAAATTAAAGGAAGGAAAATGGAGAAAACGAGTTACAGAGTTAATTCTGTTAATGGTACTATATTTGATATTATCCGCTAATTTCGTGCATTTTAAAATTGTTTCTGACACTATATTCTCCCCTTTTCTCCTTATGTCTCAATGTGTAAATGTTCACAAATATTATACAAATCAGGAACTCTTGAGTTATATTTGCAACCTAAGGTGAAATACGCTTAGTACGGATAAATTCTCCAATTCGTTTGTGTTTTATCGAATTTTGCATTTTTAATATTTACAAATAAATTACTGCGTACCAATATTTAGCATTTTCAGTCACTTAACGAATAATGAAATCGGACAAGTTCTTCTTTCTAAATATTATTACGTATCAATCAGTGGCGCCGGAACTAAGGAGCTCAGGCCCAGATAGACCCCCAAATTTTCATTGGAGGCTGGGTTCTTTCCCCGAATGACCGATCCATAGTTCAATTGATTTGCAGGTAGGACTACTGTTAATATTTTCAAAACTCAGCGCAAGGCTTTGTGTTTACTTAAAAAAAAATAACCTACTATATATACCCCATAATCTATCCGTATATTATTTGATACGCATCAAGTCATTTGAAGTAAGTTAACTTGTTTATAATCCTTCATTTGAAAATGAAATCTTTGAGTTTTACGTCCCACGATTATGCCGGTTAGGCTAAGGGAGACGGTGAAGATGAGAAATGAATGAAATAGTGGAATGAAGAAAGTGGGAGGAAACGGGAGAACCCCGAGAAAACCCACGCACACGGAATCCCTCATCTGAGTTAATTATAAAATTATTTAAGTCCCCTGACTGTTATCTTCCCATCGGCGCCTCTGGTGTCCGTATATTTGTTTCTGGTATTGTGCTGTTTACTGTGAGTACAAGTATCCAAAAACTCCCTTTTGTCATTCCGTCAATCAGCGTTTTGCTCCACTTCTGCACAAAAACACGCTTTTCGATTTGTGCTTTTACCAGTTGGAGGCAACTTCACGCTGCTGTGCTAGTTACTACCACACGTAATTAATATTAGAGCAGGCGTTAGTTGGGTTGCCTATCTCAGATTTTATACCTTAAGAATTTTATGTGACCCACTGTGCACGGTGTTTGTCCCCAACAAAGTTCATTTGGCGCGAGCTGGGATCGAACCAAGGTCCCATGCACTATAGATAAAGCTCTACCACACAGCGGCCCCCTTTTGGATACCTATTTATATTCTCAAATTGCTCTTTTTGTAATCCTTTATCACTATTTTGAGACAATCTGTCCAAGTCACAGAAACACCCTCTATAAGAGTGGCTAGGGGAAGACTTTGGTATGCGCCACTTCCGGTGAAATAGAATTATTACGTGGAATGAGTTTGAATTAAACCACAGAACATCATGTAGGTCGTTAAATTTCGGAAATGTACCTGCAGATGACAGAGAAAACTTGATTAATACATGCCATTAAACTGCATGAGAATGTTGAATTTTCTTCTCCAGTTTACTCGAAAGTTAGAAAATGTGGTATCATTATCTTCCCTCGAGACGCTCAAATTTGGTACGATGGATGCATTGCACAAGAGATACAGGGTTCTCTTATATACACTAAGCGGCAAACTGTTGATATTTTTACCAGACTGACTTTTTTCTGGATACCGTGGGTAGCCACTGTCCATACGTCAATACGGTGGAGGACTGTATTTGAGACATTGCTGGCTTATGCATAAAATTTGCAATAACGCGCTAGAACACAACATATGGTGAACATAAAGTACTATTGCAACTGAGATGCTACTAGGGAAAGTGTGATAAGTTTTCAGCTTTACTTCTTCGGTATGTTTAACAAATTTAATTAATGTTGTTATTATTAGGATATTTCAGTAGCGTATATGACAAATTTCAAGCTCTTTTTTTTTTTCCTTAGGTCTAAATTGAAGGTGGAAGCCAACATGGATTTCAAGCAAAAATACTAGAAGACACTGGTCATCATATGCGATGGTAAAGAGACGGGTGTCTTAATCTCAGACAAAACATCTAAACAAGAATACGGAATGTCTAGGCAGGCCTGTGGGTGACACTTTTTGAGAATGTGGGCACTGTGCATAATATAATATACTTGAAAACAGGGTATCAATTAACAGCATGGCAGAGAGACTGAAAATGTCACGAGAACGGGTAGGCTACATATCCATATCTTATTGGAGATGAAAATGGTTTTGGCCAAATTGGTTCCTAAATGCCTCAATGCAGACCAGAAACATGAATGTATAATTGTTTCCACGGCCATTCTGAATATGATATAAAAGTTCTTTTGAAAGACCATTCACAAAGGCTGACCTGATTTTTTTTATATATAAAGAATTCGATACGAAAAAGCAGTAGGGGGAATGGGAACATTCCGATTCTCCGCCACCGAAGAAATCCTGATGGCATAAGTGATGGCATAAGAAATCCTGATGGCATGGCATCATACAAAGTGAAGCAGGAGTCTGTCCAAAAAACAGTTGCCGAAGGGAGTGTCGTTTCAAGACAACGCAGCTAGACATGAAACCGCCACCACAATGCTAGAACTGAGTGATCTGAATTTTATAATTATGCAATATTCACCTTATACACCGGATAACACCAATGACTTCCACCTATTTCCAAGTCTTAAAGAACACTTGAAGGAAACAATTTCAGGGCAGTGGTTTCAGGCGTAATTAAGATTTTCCTGGAATGCCTAAATATGTTCCCACGAACGGTGTCACAAATACATTTAACTTCGAGGGAAATATGTTGAATGGCTACTAACCTCATTCAGGTCACATTACACTATAAAAAATAAATAAATAAATAATTTGTTGAGATCGAAACAAACTGTTTCTAAGATAATTTCTCCCTGAATCCAGATCTAATTCCCATCGGTCTCAGCTGTCATGTGAAAATAGTTTTTGTCTACGGGTATTACAGCTCATATAAATACATATATGTATTTATTATTGGACATGGTCTCATAACAGTAGTTCCTGAAGTAAAATATATAAAAATCGGTATTAGTACACAAAGGGGAAGTGGTAACGTCCTTGGTTAGTACGCTCACTTCTGGTGTTGGAACTCGCAGATATGATCCTCGTTCGGAATATGTGAATTTATTGAATACTGCTAAACCGCATAATTCGGAACCCAGGTTTAGAAGTTTTATCTCGTATAGCCTAGGTGCTGGACAGGAGGTTAAACTGCAAAATTAAAGCAATGAGCAACGTAGAAGTAAATAAAACTTTAAAAAAACATAACGTTTTCTTCCCGATATCCTGCGGAAGTTTGCCTCAGAAACATCTGGTCGTAATCATGCTACAGTCCACTTGCCTTGAAAACGCTTCTTCATTTTAATATCCTGATGAAAGCGTTCACCACGCTAGTCACTAATTGCACCAAATGTCCAAATGATCGTTCAGAAAACGCAGTTTAAGTAACATGTTACATCCCATACGATGGTAGGACCTCAAGAGTTCATATAAAATATCGTGGTAATTCTCTGCTTTATACTTGCCTAAAAAGTTCTTGCAGAGGACCTCCATGCCGTTTTTTTCAGCATCACCCAACAAGTCAACGAAATTTTCATCATTCATTAATTACTTAACTTGAGGTCATTATTCATTAATTACTTATTTTAGCATCACTAATTTTTGGACACTTCTGTCGCAAATACATGAACATGTGATGTTTAATCTATGCTTTAAGTTTTTGATAAGACCCAATTTGGTGTGCAATGGAGATATACATTTTTAGTGTCAACAAAAGGAATGTTCATCCCATTTTTATATCCAAGCAACAGTTCATTGCGAGCAGACTTTTTTTTTAGTTTTTTTTTCTGCCACTGCTGCCCAATTCGCATAGAAAGCAGCAGTACTTTGTATATCTCAACTGCATTCCAAGCAGAGTTGCAATTGCCTTTAGATCTCCACATAAATTTAATTTCTATTTTTCATAGTAGATAAGTTCTAGAAGTTTAAAGGTCTCCTAAGTTTCCCTAACGTTACCTGCGTGAGCAATCGGAACAGCAGGAAATTTGTTCCCATTATGGGGAAGTACGGCTTTGAGATTAACTTTACTGGAATCTATGAATATACGCCACCCATTTACTCAGTACATATGCGCAAGTCTCCAAAACGGATTCGATATTGTAACGAAAAAAACTGTCACATTCCTTCAAGAAATATTCAGAACAGCAGTTGGCGGTCACGAAAAAACATTCACCTGGAAAAAGCATTTCCATCCTTTCAATCGCGAACAAGATCACTGAGATCCTTTTGTGTCAAAATGTGTGAAATCTTTGGTTCAGAGGACACTTCAAATGTTGGGCCGGAATGAGTAGCTCCTCCACATTCTGCATTATTTTCATTCACGGTCACATTTTCTGGACGCTCTGGCACCGACAATTTCTCACTGCGGTATAGAGATCTCATAGTAAATGATACATTAGAATATTACAAATTATTCTTTGTTTTCGATGTGATTCCAGGTATTTTTGTTTAAAAAAAAAAGAAAAAAATAAGTCGATCTTGTGATTCATCGGTTCCCTCCAAATCATGGGAAAAGCGAACGATGCGTGTTCTCAACCTTTTATTCAGTTCGTCAGAAGTCTAACACAACGTCAAACAGCATATGAGAGAGGAGGACGAGGGGGCAATTTTTGTCTTGGACGCCATCTTTACACCCGACAAAGTTCGTAGCATTTCTCAACAAGAGTCAATTGTTTTCGAGATTTCGAAGTTACCTTACCACAGATATAATAAGAATTAGGACTAATTTAGACATGTACGAGACGTTTCTTCTGAATGAACACAACACACAAACGAACCTAGAACAACATGCAATCAGTTTCCACGCTACCAGAATTCACAATGCTGCGATGCAATCACAATGCGATTCTTCATATTCGGGCATGACTCAACAGCAATGTTGCCAAACGTCACACATTTCCTTGAAAGTGTTTGTAGCCTCAGGGGCATGTATCTGAATTCCTTGCACACACATCGACTTACTTCCTTTTGTTTCGACTGCAAATTACTTAAACTGAGACGCAGCAGAATAACCTACATGCAGCGTTTTCGAAGAATTTAGATTTCAATAGGGAGGTGGTAGCATTTTACAAGAAAGCCTAGCCCGATAGGCAAAACCTGATTTTATTTTTGAATTTAACACACACTACTCAGCTTAGAACACTATTCCCATTCCTTGAGACAAAAATGCTGTTGACTAATGTTATTTTTCATAGTAAATTTATACTTTTCTTTCAGTTGATTGGCAACGCCATCCTCACTGACGCCTAGCGTCCAGTACGCTTCCACTTCTCACTTGGACAAAGTTTTGGTGCATATTTGCGGATTACTGATATAGACACCTTATCATTGGCCGTACACAAAATATTTATATTTTTTATCATTACATTATAAAAAAGGAAAACAAAGTGTTTTTGGTTTTCGAATGTGCATCAAAGATCAAGTTTAGGATTTGAAATAATAATGATAACAGTAATAATAATACAAAACGCTTTATTACACGTTCCAAGAAAACACCAGTACCAATACAAAATAGCCACACACAAATAATTACTGGCACAAAGGATTCTTACTCTGTATATAGAAATATCTCATTTCAATATTGAATTACAAATTGCAGTAAGGATTCTTACTCTGTATACAGAAATATCTCATTTCAATATTGAATTACAAATTGCAGTACACAATGTCGTTTTTCATCCTAATTTTTTAAGATCAATAAAAAAATTAACGGAAGAACAACTAAGGTTTTTCTGTTTCTGTTGCTTCTTCAAACTTGTAAAAGAACTATTAATTATGTCCTTGGAAATTTCCACTGACTGATTATTTTTTGTATCAAGGCTACGTAAAAAATATTTTTAACCACGAGGCAAAACCTTACTTTTTTTATAGCAATTCAAGATATGATTATGCTCTTTTCTATTACTTTTATTATTTCTTATTTTTAAGGTATTAAAAAAGGTTCAATTAACAATTATTACACATTTTACACACGTACACACTTAAAAACAGAAAAGAATCAACATTTATGTAAGAACTTCACTTTTCCTTTAATGCTTGTTCAATTTCAGGCATGATATCCTTCAACTTGTGGAACTGCTGAGCTGATAAGCTTATTCCTAAAACAGAAGAAAGTAATTTGTTGTATGTAAGAGAATACAAAGATTATTATTTTCTACAGAAAAAGCACTTAATTTCCCCTCCACACACATACCAAGGGGGTGGGAGGGAGAATACAAATCTTTGTTTGAAAATGCATAAAATTTTCCTGAATTAGGTACTAATTTGTGATTTGGAGAAGGCTATGTACGCAAAGCAGAAGGAAAGAACGTATTTACTCATATTTAGTCTTCAAATAAGTTTCTACACTTAAAAATGAACGGATTCATATTCAACGAAGAGCGCAAGCATACTTGTAAGGATGTTCTTAAAACAACGTTATATATATATATATATATATATATATATATATATATATATATATATATATACATATATACAGGGTTTTCATAAAGTATGGACGGATTTAATTCGCTTATAATTTACATAAAAATGCTCATATTGAAATCAAATAAAGTGCAAACGGTAGCGGAAGGATTAAATTTTTACCTGTAATCTGCACCAACTCAGTTCATTCACCGCCACACCTCCAACTGGGCGCCATTTACGTCCACACATTCGCGTAGGCGGCGCTGGAATCCACTCACAGCGTTCCGCCGTGTTTGATCCGAAATGCCAGCCACAGACGCCCTGATTTTGTCCTTTAAGTTCTCCAAACCACTTGGCTTCTTTGCATAAACTTCCGTTTTCACATGACCCCAAAGCCAGAAGTCGCAGGGGGTAAGGTCGGGTGATCTTGGCGGCCAAGCGGTCGGGCCACCGCGGCCAATCAATCGGTTAGGGAATTTCTCGTCAAGGAACTGTCTCACCTTGATTGCATAGTGAAGGGGTGCCCCGTCCTGTTGGAACACGATGTCGTTCTGGATTCCACGTGCCTCCAGTTCCGGAATGAGGTATTTCTGCAACATATCCAGGTACGAATCTCCATTCACGGTCTCCTCTTCAAAAAAGAAACTGACCCTTGCCCTCCCTCTCCCTCTCTCAACGTGTTCAGAGTTGCCGCTTATCTAACAGTGTTGCCAACTAAAAATTTAACCCATTCCGCTACGGTTTGCACTTTATTTGATTTCATTATGAGCATTTTTATGAAAATTATAAGCAAATTAAATCCGTCCAGACTTATGAAAACCCTGTATATATATAAACTGGGTCGAAAAAAGTTAATTTTCGAATATCGAATTCTAATAGTGCGGATATGTTGCATATTTGCAATCTAATAAAGGGAAAAATATTCCTGTTTTTTTATCCTGAGTTCGTGGAAAGGGCCTAAAGTTTAATTAAAATGTTTAAAAAAATCAATTATTTCAAGTTAGTAAGTTTCTTGGCTTGTAATAGCATGAAATCATTTTATTTTCGCTGCTTATTAATGGTAAAAATATTTTCTTTAAATTACAGTGATATATTTAGATTTTCACCATATGGCCTAAAATTAGTGAAAAATTAATTTTTAACCGCATTATAAGTGGACGCATTTTTCTATTATGAATATTCACAAGGCTATTTTTTATATATTTATTTTTACTCCTTTGTCCCTATGATATGAAAACATTAGTTTGCATCAATTTCGCAAAATCGATTTTTGCTAAATCACCCACTTCTTACTACGTGGATATGGCTGCAATTTGAGTTCCACTCATGATTTACCTAACCATTCGGAGCATGTTACATTATGCTGTTTCACCGTTATCAGTCAAGAGTATCATCTTGAAATCGGGTTTCCGGTCTAATTTAGACATGAAAGATTGCAATGTTGCTCTAATATAGCCATTTCTGTTGTCCTGTTCGTACACTTTTCCAGTGGATTCTGTCACAATTTTAACACATTTTTCACTATCTGAGTATGAGAGAAGAAGCACAGTAAACA
The DNA here is from genome assembly GCF_964235325.1 of Thermobia domestica. Lineage (NCBI taxonomy): Eukaryota > Metazoa > Arthropoda > Insecta > Zygentoma > Lepismatidae > Thermobia > Thermobia domestica. The sequence goes on along the minus strand of NC_137455.1, from coordinate 248,580,044 downwards.
GTCCAAATTTCACGAACCTTGCGATGAGTTAAAGATAACAGCTTCCTGGAGTTTTGGAAACGAATAACAGTGTTTTCACCAGCAACTTTCTATCTGCCATACCTAAATCGTCTCTTTCTACACTCTCTGCTCCAACTAATTAAACCGGAAAAATTTGGACATTTTATATGTAAAATTCTGCTTACTAGAGGTGACACCGAAAAATTTGAGACGCTGAAAGACGTTGAATTTCTCCAAGATTTCGGAAAATTTAACAGATGGAAAACTGCTAAAAATATGCAATATTGATAAAATATGTGAAATTTGACTACTTCACATCATACGTAAGAAATTACTCAGAACCTTAGTTAGCATACGTAACATCTACATAAATTGATGACTACAACAATTATTACAATGTCATTTACATAGTGTAAATTTTTACTACGAGAAATGTTTTCCGCCTTTTACTTCTTTCTCAAACAAACTATAAAATATAAATTTATATATTACCAAAAATAATATAAAAAAATTTAAGTATCGCCAAAATATGTCTATATTATAGTCGATAGAGAAATTAAAGTATATAAAGCCTGTGACAAACATCTTGGCATTTCAGCTAAACGAATGAAACGCAAGCTCTGGCACGACGTTGCCAAGTCGTAAAGGGGTGTGGCTATGCAAAGCAGACAAACTACAGCGCGATCAAGTGGCAGGGGACAGACGTGGATGTGTAGAAAATAAACGTGGCAATACCGCTGGCCTCTCATTTGCTAGCAGCATTTAAAGGGAATTTGGAGCGCTCCCTTCAAATGCCAAGATGTTTGTCACGCCGTTTAGTATCATACTATGCACGCTAATTGATCGCCCTATATATATATATATATATATATATATATATATATATATATATATGAAATGGAGGATATAATTAATTAAGCAATTAAGCGATATTAAGCAACAAAGGAATGTAATTTTATAACTCTGCTTGTCAGTATGAATAAAAGTTGGTTTACCTTTTTTCCCAGGTTTTAAATCTCCATCTGCTTCATAATATTCTCGGATATCAACATAAATTTTTCCTTTAAACTCTCTAACTTTTACAAAGCGTTTTTTCTCCAACTGCCATGTGGGCTCATCATCCTCCTTTGAACGGGAACTTGATGATGGTTTGGATTTTTTAGATGGTGGAGGTTTCCTCTGCAACATATAATATCAAATTAGAAACACAAATTGATTATTGATTGAAGTGTTTAATGGAGACGTCAAAGGCGAGGCTATTTGTCCCCGACAAGAGAAAACGAATGGCTCATATTCCTGTTAAAAATATTGCCAAAATAAAAATGTAGATGAAAATAAGACTCTTAACAACTGTCAAGCAAATATAAATTCACAATACGGATGTTGACCGAACAGTGCTCAGGTGTAATATCTATTAATATGGCATTCTTGACTACTTTATTAACACCTCATTTTCCCAAACGTTGATAATGTTCCGGCCCACATCTTGCACGAGGACATGTTCACTAAAGGTTTAGGCAAAGGGTAGAGGATAAGGCTAAAGCAACACAGAAGAAAGAAATGGACAGTAAACAATTTACAAGAAAACTGGAAAAACTTCAGAAAACGAAATGAAATCTTTCAGTTTAACACCTCACGAATATGCTCTTTAAGCTAAAGGAGACTGATCATTAAGGCAAGTGACTGACGATGGAGGAATCAGTGGAATAATACTGTGGGAGGAAACGTGAGTACCTCGAGAAAATCAACGGTAAACACAAACAGGAATATAGAAAATAACTATATGATGGAATATATAAGTTAGCGAACAAGTACTATAGAAGGAAAAACACGGCACAAATTACCTGACAACAAGAAAAGATAATCACCAATAAATCCCAATATTGATTTTTTGGACACCAAACTAACGTAGTACATACGGTGAAGTAGTCACCGGTATACGTTGGTAATATTAAGGACACCAACAGCAAGGGAACTTAAGAAGTTTCACAGAATACTAATGTGTTTGAGAAGAACAAAGATTGCCCACTAAAATTTACCAAATTTCGACCATTTGTGAAGGAAATGTGCAAATTCGCTAGACTCTTCATTTTCAGTACCAAGACAGTAGACCGAGTCTTTAAAGTATAGTCTGAGTCACGTGTGTTTCTATCCAATAATCAACGAGAAAACTTCAAAATATGCAGGCAATTCTGCAACTATAGTGGGGACCGGATTTACTGAATCTACGTGAGTGTTGTCCGCACTAAACTTACCCTTCATAATTTGATAGTTTACTACATAGATGTTCATTTTACTTCGACCTCACTCACCCTCGCCCTCGCAGTAGCAGTTGGCCCTCGCCCTCGTTCGCCCTCGCCCTCGCGAATGGAATTGTCCATCGCCCTCGCGCGCCCTCACCCTCGCTGTCAAAACTTGTCCTCGTCCTCGCGCACCTTCACCCTCGCCATCGAAGCTTGTCCTCGCCCTCGCGCACCCTCACCCTCGCCATTGAAGCTTGTCCTCGCCCTCGCGCACCCTCGCCCTCGCCGTCGAAGCTTTTCCTCGCCCTCTTGCACCCTCACCCTCGCCATCGAAGCTTGTCCTCGTCCTCGCGCACCCTCGCCCTCATATGATTGAGGGCGAGGGTAATTGAGGGTGAGGAGGCCTCGAGAGGGCCTCCTTCGTGAGGATCAGAGCATCAATTATTCAACCTATTTGTTGAATTATTTCCTTATCGTCAGTGGCGGATCCAGGGGGGCGATCGGGGCGATCGCTTCCCCCCAGAAGATGAAACTTCTTTATTTTATATATACAAATAAAACGCATCCCAGAGTTTGGAGCTCTTAAAAGTAGCTCTAAGTAGCAGTATTACAACCCACCACCCCCACCAGAAGTCCGTCCTGGATCCGCCCTTGCTTAACATACGTCCTAAAGAAAGGAAACTAAACATATCATTGTATAACTTACTGTGGAACACCTAAAATGGAACAATTGTTACAATGGAGATCTCGGTCGATAGTGACGTTTACATCATTTATCAACAGTATATAATGCCTTTACTTCAAAATGTTCCTTGAACTACGATGCAAGCATAAGTATTCAGCCACACAAGGGCAGCTCTTATGAGGGTGAGGGTGAAATCAAGGTTTGATGAGTGGCGGTAGAGTGACTGCCGCGGACAATCTGTCAGAATTTGACAGTATGTAGCGTAACTGAGGAATTTGAACAAATTCAAAGGGAAAGATCTAAAGAGCTTAATTTTGAAACTCCGTCAGGAAACAAATATAATACTTCAGAATACTATTGTTGAATTATCACTCGGAAATATATACCCACTCTAACCTATAACATGAATGACTTCATTGATTTGAATGTGAATCTAAGTTAATTGGTACTTTAAAATATAAACTGGAATGTGTCAATGTGCTTGTAAGGTTAATTTCGATGGTCAAATATTGTTAATATTTACCACTAATCGAGATACATTTGTCCTACCTTAAGAATGTTAAAAATTTTAATTTTTTTCAATAATTGCCATAAATATGAAACTTTGTCTTAAGAAACTACCCTAGGGGCCAATTTGTGCACTTTATCACTTTGGTCTTGGTTCATTTTTGGCAGCTATCATTGTTGGAAATTTTATTTTCAGTAATTCCCACAATTATGAAATGATATCTTTCAAACGTTGTTTCAAGGATTCCTTACACTACAAATACGTACAGGCAAATGAAAAATGAAATCTTTAGTTTAAGATCCCACGATTATGCAAGCTAAATGCTAAAGGAAACAGAAGTGAATGATGAAAAAAAAAGTTGAATGAGAATGTGGTAGGAAACTGGAGAATCCCCAGAAAACCCACGAACACGAGGTCCTCCACCACGAACTTACTTGGACGGGAATCGAACATGCGACCCTTCGAACAAAGGTAATTTCTCTATCGCTGAGCCACCGTTTCTCCCTAAATGGCACGCTCAGAGCTTAGCGCCTCCAGGGGCCTGGGAAAGATTATCGAGCCTAAAATGATTTAGCACTGACTTTTATAAATCCACCAATTCAACAATTAATAATGTCGTGCAAACTTTAATACGTGCAAACTTTAAGATTGTAGTAATGAAAGAAAAGATGAAATCTTTAGTTTAGCGCCTCAGAGTTATGTAACTGCTAAAGGAGATGGATGAAATTGCAAGTGAATGATGAAAGAAATGGTGGAACGGGAAAGTACTCGTAAGAGAATAAACCTTTGTTTTCTTTAGCACAAATAATTAAATGTGTAGATTAATTAATTTCCAGAAATTTTATTATAATTAGCAATTAAAAACTGAAAGGGCGATCACAAACTTTTTTTGCCCAGGACCTCGCAACAATTTGTTACACGCTGAAATACATCATGAAAACAGGAGTAGAGTGACTGAATTATTTTGCTCTGTGGTTGAAAAGTAATAATGCAAAACAGACAATTATTGACTTGAAGATATTGGATAGTTTAAAAATTCTGACTTAGGAAAGCTTTTCCTCGCCCTCGCGCACCCTCACTCCCGCCATCGAAGCTTGTCCTCGCCCTCTCGTATCCTCACCGTCGCTGCCGAAACTTGTCCTCGCCCTCGCGCACCCTCACCCTCGCCATCGAAGCTTGTCCTCGCCCTCGCGCACCATCGCCCTCGCTGCCGAAACTTGTCCTCGCCCTCGCGCACCCTCGCCCTCTTCGTCGAAGCTTTTCCTCGCCCTCGCGCACCCTCACTCTCGCCATCGAAGCTTGTCCTCGCCCTCGCGGCCAAAACTTGTCCTCGCCCTCGCGCACCCTCATCCTCGCCATCGAAGCTTGTTCTCGCCCTCGCGCACCCTCACCCTCGCCATCGAAGCTTGTCCTCGCCCTCGAGCACCCTCGCCCTCGCGTCACTGTGGGCGAGGGAACTTGAGGGTGAGGATGCCCTCGAGAGGGCCACCCTCGCGAGGGTGAACATCTCTGGTTTACTATGCTCTACTTACTAGTGTTTCGTAAAGTCCATTCTAAACAAGAAGCAAATTGACAGCTCAAAAACACGTGCAAGTTTGTTTTGAAGAAAGGAGTCTACGTCACACAGTTATTGCGGTCACTCAGCGAGGGTCGAATCATAAACGCCCTTTTACCAACAGTGGGTGGAGGGTTTCCTTGGCAACAGACCTTAAACATTCCAATGTTGCCGCTAGTAAACACGTGTTTTCAGAAAGAAAGAAGATATTTTTAGTGTTTCGTTTCCTTGTGTGTGGGAGTGATTTCTAGATTATTCTTGTGCATTCGAGTTTTATCTTTGTGTACAATTCTGTAAATATATTTGTATATGTGAGATATTTTGTTGTATATATCGTGTGGTGGTGTGTGTTTGTGTATATATATTTATATTTGTGTATATAACGAATATATAGGCTATTTTAAATAATGTCCAGTGAAATGGAGGACATTCTCCCTGCAAAACGGCAGAGAACACATTCTTCTGAAAGAAAGAACGTTTTAGGGAAAGGTATTCCTATTAAAGGACAATCAAGGGAAATTATTTGCTCGGTTCGAGACTATTTCGAACAGGAAAGGGACAATGGAGGACCGATTATCCCTGTAAATAAGGTGCTTGACAGGACTGCCGCTGTTGTAAAAGTAAATAAATGTACCATCGTGAAAATTGGCAAGAAATTCGAAAATGAAGAAAATCAATCCGGGTCTTCAAAATTAGAAACTCCAGGCAAGAAGAGAAAAGTAAGTAAACGTGTGACGAATTTGGATACTCATTGCAGAAATACTTGTTTCTTACGTTTAGTCAGTATAGTACCGTAGAACGGGGTGAAACAGATCACTAGCACACATCTACATTGAAAGAGTGCTGTCACCTATCGTTTCAAATTGAGTGTAGGAAATATATCATGAAAAGAAGGGTGATTAGACACGAGATCTGTGAGCATAGAAAGTTAGAGTATGATGCATGCAGATTGTGTGTATAGTGCAAATTTGCTTAATGGTAAAAACGTAATTATTGTAGAACCCTGTTTCCGTTATATTGGTGTGACTACAGTACGCAGTTATAGCTTTTAGCATCTGCTAGAGAAACAACATAGAAAACTAAAAAACTAAAGATCATTTATTTGTAAATATTTGTTGACAAATTTCTAACAAATGCATATTTCTACCAGCCCCAAATTTCAGATGAATCCGGACATTCAGAAGTGTTTTGTAAGTTGTTTTTATCCTCATGATTTGTTTATATTTTTCATTTATTTTTTCCTCATAAGCATTTAAAAAATGTTCTACTGTTAAAAAAAAAAATTAAAAAGAATACTTTCTTTACAATCACAAGCAAGATTTAATTTCTCTCTCTCTCTCTGTCACATAAACACACACACACACACACAGCCCTCCCCCTTCCCAACATGCAGAAACTGGGACGACAAACATATCTTTTCATCCATCCAAACAAATCAATATTTAGAGATTTCCTTTTTCGTTGACTCACAAGACAGTTCTAGCCCGAGAACTAACCGGGATGCGCACGAAGTGGCAAGAACGTACCACGTGCTTCTCCAAACGTCAATTTGCTTCTAGTTTAGAATGGACTATAATTATTTTAATTATAAGTGTAACACGTTACTTCGAATGTTTGCTTTCAAAGGAACATTTCAGCGGTAAATCAATTTAAAATGAAGTTCAAGCATATTTATTCGTTCCCTAAATGCTTTCAAAAAAGAAAAAACGCTACGTAAACACAACAGGCGTTATTAAATTCAGAAATTCTAAGTTCACTAAGAAAGTGCTTTTATTTTTATTTCTCATAATAATTTGAATATGAGCAGGTAAACAAATAATGATTCGAAACTACTGAGGATATATCAATATCATTCTTTTATATATGTATGGGTGAGAAGCGTAAGAAATTCGTTCCATGTCGCTCACGTTGAGTACATCAGCAGAGCAGCAGAACTCAGGATCTGTCTGTCTTTCCCTCTTCTTCTGCGATCCTGTTTGCCGACCAAAACGGATTTTTTGTTTCGTCAGGAATTAAAATGTGTGGTTACATTGTACGATTCGGCAGGCGTTTAAAGAGCTGATCTATAAGACAAGCAAGTGCTAGAAAGACCCAAGCTTGAACACGTGAAGAGAGAGTAACATAAGGCATCGGGACTTACACTATTTGGCCAAATCACTCATAGACATCGAACAGACTTAGAAAATACATATTTTTTTCAATCGTTCCTCATTCTTATCCAGGAACAAATGTTCACATTGTTTTACGTCTTTTTTTTCTAACTCACACTTGTTCAATCGAGAGATCAAATATTTCAACGTTAATTTAACTCATTCTCCTACGCCATATAATGCTGAAATTTAGCACAGAGACAGAAGTCGGATGACAATACAATATTCCATTGTTACATTCATGTATTTATATATAAACGTATATTTATATATTTTTTAAACTAAGAATAATGTTTAGTTGCACCATAAGGAGATGGAACATATTCTATTATATAGAAATTAGTGATCTTGTTTGTGATCAAACCATGGGTGATCAAACCAATCAAATCAAATACATATACCGTATGTATGTATTTGTGTATCATCATCATAGGTATTCTGCCGTTATTTTCAGGTCACTTGCTGCAACTGAGAAGCTTCCATGCTCCAAGATCTTTTGTTAACCGTTTCAAGTTAGACCAACCACCAAAACTAAAACGATCGGAACATCTCAAAATAGTGGGCTATTTATGGGCTTATTAGTAGCTCTAATCCCAATTTTTGGGCTCCTGTTGTTTAGCGGAAAATCGGAATCAAAATGGGCGAGTCTAGCTTGACATCAAGCTAGAACCCCCCCACACGGTTACAATGGTCCGATCGAAAAAAATCAAACGCCAGAATTATGGGCTACTTATGGACTAATAGAAGTACATTTTTTGAAACTGATTACGTAAATCTGTACTTATATTGTGGTAATGAGGAGCTAGGATAAAATTCGAATAACCTTTGATTCTCGTATATCCTCTTCATTGGTTTGATAAAAGAGATATACAAAAATAATTATAAGTCATCCATTTAACATACATTATAAAAATTACCAACGTTATATAGAAAATTTATAAACTATTTATAAACGTGGGCTGTTTTAAAGCTTGCATTTTGCCTTTATTTACAACTTGTTTTTACAATTTTTTTTACATGTATTGTATAATTTTTGTACATACAAAAAAGCTTTGATTGTGTATATTTCATTATTTGAAAGTATGAACTGTAAACTTAGTATCTATTGTATTAAGAAGTAATTTGCATAGAAATACATAGAAGTATATCAGTAAATAAGTGCAATATAATACACAACGAGATACTTTATTCTTACAAAAATTAAAACTGGTCGCAATAAATCACCAACGATTAAGTATTGTTGAATCGTATAACTTTTATGCAGTAAATGAATTTCTGAGTGGAAAGAACATTTTCAACAATATATTAGTGATTTGCAAGAACATTGTTATTATATACTTAAAGAACTTTAATTCAGGAGGTCGTATCGGACTACGATTTCGATAGGCTAACTACAGACTCATGGTGGACCAATAGTGGGAGGGAACGGGATGAAACGGGAGAAGCCCGATAAAACCCAAACACACGGTATTTGTCAACCACAAAGACCACTTAGCGCGAGCTGGGATCGAACCAGGGATCACATACACAAGAAGTAAACACTCTACCACTGTGCTACTGCCTCCCCCAGCAACGGTGAAGAGGCATTTCCTTTAAACAAAAAAATTTATTTAAATAATAATATGATATTTCACTATATAAATTCTATATATACACTACTTACTTCCAAACATAACGAACATAAACATGTGAAAATTGAATTCATGGATTTGGTAATAGACATATATATATATATATATATATATATATATATATATGTGTGTGTGTGTGTGTGTGTGTTTACATTTGCGGAGAATGCCAATAAATCAATTTTCAGTTAATAAACTCCGATGTTTTCTCACTGCAACTTTGAAATTATCATTCCACGTTATCTAAAATCAATACCAATTTTGCATGAGATTTCTTGTTAACGATAGAAGAACAAAAATCGACATTAGAGCAACTAATTAAGACACAAATAACCCATAATTCCGACATTTGAGTTCTTTCGATCGGACCATTGTAACAGTACGGGGGTTCTAGGTTGATGTCAAGCTAGACTCGCCCACTTTGATTCCGATTTCCCGCTAAACAGTAGGAGCCCAAAAATTGGGTTTAAAGCAACTAATTAGCCCAAAAATAGCCCATTATTTTGAGATGTTCCGGTCGTTTTAGCGTCGCTCCATTTTTCTCCACATCCACATTTCAAAAGCTTTCAGTTGTTTCTCATCATTTTCGTTTAATGTTTATGTTTCTGACCCATACAGTACAGCGCTCGACACGAAGCATTTTATTTGTCTTTTTCTCAGCTCTTTATTCAAGGTCCCACAAAATAATACTTTCTTCCTCCTAAAGGCTTTTTTCGTCATTCCTATCCTTGCTTTTATTTCACGTTCACATTACGTATCACTACTAATAATACTACCCAGATATCGAAAACTAGTCACCTGTTCTATTTTCTCCCCTCCTACTTCGTCCCTTCTCCCCTCCTACTTCGACATCTATCCCTTCGTTCCAATCATCATGGCTTTTGTCTTTCTAACATTCTATTGATTTTCTTTTCAGATTCTGCAATAAGCGCCATATCATCTGCAAACCGTATACACCTAATCATTCTAACTCCTACTGAAATTCCGTCTTTATTTTTTAGAGTCTTTTTAACTATCTCTTCTAGATATATATTAAATAATGTAGGTGGAGACAGCATCCCTGTCGAACTCCCCTTCCAGTTGCACTCTCCTCTGTCATTACCTCCTCTATTCTAACACTTACTAGTTGGTTCATATATAAGGTTTTTATGAGTCTTCGATCTTTCCATTCCAACCCAACTTTCTTTAGAACTTCCAGAAGTTCTATAAATTAAGAGATTAAAGAACTTTAATAATGAGAACAAAGGTCTTGAAAGGGTATATAATACGAAAATAACTCTAAAAGGAATAACACATAAAAGGAAAACCTTAAGAGAACGTTACCTATTCAATCTTACGAATAAAAGTGAGAATACGGTCACTAATAACAACACTATCACCCAAAACCTAATTAAGATTTTAGACGGTCCTAAATGTTTTCTGAGGTCTGACTATTCTGGAGATTCTACTACAATGTGCCGAATACTCAGTGGGACGATAGTCTCCACAATACGGACGGTTAGGGGAACGCACTAAGCAAAAATGTGTGAACGTTCGATTCGCAAACGTCAGGATTACTTTATCTCGGCGGCTAGCACGCGCGACGCCAATTGCCTAGAAAAGGTTCTACTGAGTGGAGCCTATTTTCGTTGGTTAGGTTCCATTCCACTTGCCAGTGAGAGCGCATCCGTTGGAAGAAATTGCCGCTGAGATCGGAGAATGGGAGAGTGCTCCACTGCAACGTTTGCCAAAGCGGCGTTATTGGCTGCTGTCGGCACGCTCGTATCCTCGAATACCGACATGTCCCGGCACACCAGCAGAAAACGATGGAACAGCCCTGTTGCTGTAGTTGATCAGGTCTCACTAGAATGCCTTACACAAGAATGTACTTGCTAAAGACATTTTGCACGCTTTAAATAACGCTTCGTGAGTCGTGACACGAGTAGCGAAAGCGGAACCGTATGATCGAGGGTAAGCTTAACTGCTGTTAGTTCAGCAGTAAATACTAAAGACAACGCGATGCAGACTAAATTCCGAGCTGTCCTCACCCGTGACGAAGGCACAGTTAACGGAATTATCTTCTTTGGATCCGTCCGTATACATATTAAAATCAGGGACTATTCTAGTAACGCTCTGTACTCTTGCTGAAACTTCTGGGTATTTCTGTGCTGTTATTCGTAGCTATGTGAAGACATCCGAAGGTCGAGTCTTAGCAGTCAACAACTGCAAAGAGCACAAATATGCAGTCACAAATTCGTCTCTGGTGGGACACTCGTAAGCATAAACGTATCATGGGCGTCGGGGCTGAGGAGTGCTGTATACCGCTAGTAAATCTGCCACCTTGCACAACAAAGCTACACGGGTGGTCGGAAATGCAACGCACAGGGTATGTATAGTTTAGGAGAATCTCGTAACGATAGGATAAGATGGTCAGTTTCCTTCTACATAAAGGCTAGTAACAGGGTTAGTCCGGAAAGTACCAATAGCTAGCCTAAATCCCAGGTGGTATACAGTGTTAAGTGCTTTCAGCAAGAAGGGGCGTAGATTACGAATTTGAGGTCCATGTTAATCGACTATCGAAAGTAAAACCAAGAAACCAGACTGGGTCAACGAATGAAACGTGAGGAAACTAAGATACAAGTCTGGATCAACAAAGCAAGAAGGCTTCGCAGTGCACTCAGTATTTAAGCAAGAAAACCGGAAGCCTGTTTCAAAGTTCAACAGTCCCTAGATCAAGCAAACTGCACACTCACACAACGTTAGAGAACCTAAGTCGGTACCTGTGAACAACAAGATTACATTGTCGAGTGATACAGTGAAGGTTTCTTGAACCGAAGCAAATAAGATCTCAAGATAGAACAGACCTGAGATAGGAACCAGGATCCGCAACAAAACAGTGAGACACTGAGAAATCTGCCTTTTGGGCCACAGTTTATCAGCAGATATCAGCTGACTTGAACCCATACACACCTTAAAATAATGTTCATCCAGGAAGTTGTTTATGCCATGTGGCCACAAATACACCAAGTTGTATCGTAAGTCCTTTCTAAATCGAAAAATATTGCAACAAGATGCTGACCATGGAAGGCTTCTTGAATCTGACTTTTGAGATTATCAAGCCTGTCGGTAGTGGATCGGAAAGAGCGAAAGTCACACCGAAATTTACTCAAGAGAAAGGCTGACTTTAAATATCAGATCAGTCACTTGTTCACCATACGCACAAACAGCTTACAGACACAACTCATGAGCGCAGTAGGCTGAAGGAATCAGAGCCCCAGGCCAATAGGAAGAAATCTCTTCCTTCCAGATGCGATTGAACAGCTACAATAATGTGAACTATCATGTGAGACTCTGCACATCATATCATAATATATATGATAAATCCTGGAGCAGTATTGGATGACTAACGTAAGGCAAAAGACAAACTCAAAATCTGTGAATGGAACATTATCATCGTCTGAATTAGCGCTACAGAAATTTAAAGTATTCCTTTCTGTATAATTACGAAAGCGATTAAACTCGACCGAATAGTGCGGCGCAGAGTCAGAGATAGAAGAAAATGTCGGTCCAAATTGTTAGCTATCTCTGTGGGGTTAGTCCCCAGGACCCCATTTGCTGATAAAGTACGTACACTAGAAGTAGAATAGTGGCCGTTAATGGAGAGAATTTGACTTAAAAAAATATTCACAGGAGTTCGACTACTGAAAGACGTAACGTAAATCTTTCCAACGTCGGTGCTTCGAAGATCTTATCTGGTGTCTAGTACAGGCACGAAGGATGCGAAACTATTTTACGATTCTCAGTAGTCGGACTCCGATCAAAAGCGGCAACAGCAAGGCAACGAGCCAAGAAAGCTACACAGATTTTCACAAACTACCGTAAAACACGTCGTCGTCGACGGTCAACTCCGCATTCTGGGATGAAACCATGGGCAGTGTCGATAAGTCTACTCATATAGGTCCACACACACACAGGAAAATCAAACCGAAGAAATTCAGAGCTCCAGAAATGTTGGCCAATAACCACGTTTCAGGTTGAAGCATGGAATATGAGACGTTTTTGTAAGAAGCTCATTATCACTGCCAGAGATCTGAAAGCACTCTCCACGTAAAGGAATCCGCAAGAGTAGCACCACACAGGGAGAGGTTATTTGACGAGTATTTACCTGATCCAGTAGAAAGGTGAGTAGGACTCAGTCAAGGGATTTCGTTATTTGACGGCCACGATCCTCAATTACAATAGTTTTCCAATGCTAATGGAAAAATATATAGGAAATCACAACGAAAAAATATAGGAGGTTTTGTGAAGCTGTGAAAAAGGAACATTTCAATTATTCAATAGGTAGAAATAAAAAAAAAAAAAAATCACATGAAAATTATACCAATTGTTATATGAACATACATTCCACTCTAAATATAACTAAATGGGTAATTATCTCGTTGCGAAATTTTATACGAGTTTCTTAGTGTTTTCTTACGTACTTCACCCGTACTAAGCAACGACTATAAGGAAAGTATAAAAAGGATCTGCATCAAAAAATAAGTGTAAGTATACGTCTCCAAGATGTGAATAAGTTCATCACTGGCAAAATTTTATCATTTCTATCTTTTTTTTTTTTCCAAACAATATACGTAAGTTGTAAAAATCAATACACAATTCATTTTAAAAAATCGCAAAACATATGATACAAAGTGTTGGTTTGTTAAGTATCTAAATACACAATTGCACACAGAACTTAGTGCATCTATGGAAATATATCCATCAGCAAAAGTATCAGTTACACTTTCATTTTCTTCAGTGCCTGAATATGCTTATTTGCCATTTTCCGATTCTCTTTGTTCTGCTCGTCTTGAATTTTCTGTGCTTCTTCATCTTCAAGGATGCAGTCTGGATCATTCTCTGGGCAATACTAACGTCAGCCATGTCCTTTTTCGACAGCGCAGAAGATAATCTTGTCTAAGCATCAATCATCAGTCTAGTAGTTACTTCCATTTCCTTCTGTACTGTTTCGTCCATTTCATTTAATTTCTTCAGAGATGATTCATTCTGAAACTACCTTTGATATAGCTTCTTGCTTCGCATTTCTTAACGCACTTTCTTCTCTGGAAATCTTTGTCACTGCGGCCTCTTTGCATCTGTACTCTTCTCAGTAATCTTTATACTTTCTCCAGGTGATCTGCATAGCATCCATTCACTGCTTTGTATTCTAATACTGTCCTTTACAGTCCTCAGAGTCTTTATATAAGATGGGATCGATCACTTCCTAAAATATGTCTGTTCTCTGGGAGACCACGTTCCACATCAGCACTATCATGAAATACTGACAGGTAAGCTTTGACCACTTGAGACATTACTAGATATTTAATTGTTCCACATGAATTTCTTCTATCACATACTCTTGCCCAATATTGATCCACGGACAAGTATCAGACATCACCACACTTAGGATTTTTGCATAAACCAAGAATCTTAGATAAGTAGCTCCACAAAATAGAGTTTCCACTCGTCCATGAAGACATTGATGTTCTTATAATTTGCAAATACATGCTTCATTTCTTTTGCCAAATTCCGTGCAAGTAATCTTTCTGAATAGTGGATGTAGAGGGACACTACAGGTACTTCAACAATGGTTTTGATGTAAGATTTGAAGCTTTCCTGGCGGCGTATATGATAAAGTTCTTCTCGGGCAATCAGCCAGGTGAAAACTGGTGGATAGGCCAACGTTTCGAGAGCTGTCATCGTTCTCATCATCAGGGCAATTATGTAGAGATCAGCGGATATAAGTAATATATACTCTGGGCTGGCGAAATGCTGGTTCCGGTTCCTGATTGGCTGAAAATGCTGGTTCCTGATTGGCTGATTCAATCTGAAAACTGGAGCAGCCTGATTGGCTGAGGGTTATCTGGATGTTTCTGTGTCGTTTTCTTTGCTGTGGTACTGATGACCGGGTTCCACAGGGGGCTGAGTTGAAATCCAGTGTCTCTATTAACGTTGTTCGGTTCATGAACTATGGCAAGAGATTCGGCTACTATCCTGGTCCAGTAATTGATGCTCTTGGTAATGATGGATGTGTCCTTAAATAAAACTTTATGGCCTTCTGTTAAACTGTGTTCAGCTAAACCTGATTTTTCTGGATGGAATAATCTAATGTAATTTTCATGTTCTCTGCAACGTTGTTCAATGGTGCGTCCTGTTTGTCCTATATAAGCCTTTCCGCATTCACAGGGTATACGATACACGCCTGGTGTCTTTAAGCCCAAGTCATCTTTGATCGGGCGAAGTAAGTTTCTGATTTTTGGTGGCGGCTTGTGCATGGTCTTAATGTTGTGTTTTTTCAGAATCCGGGAGATCTTTCCAGAAAGTTGTCCAGTGTATGGTAAAACTGCTATACTCAATGGTTCTTCAGTTTCTTCTTTGGATTTCCTCTGTTCAGAAAAGGTCCTTTTCAGGGCCAAACTGATATCATGCTTCTTGTAATTATTCTGAGTAGCGTCTTCTTGAGATGATCCAATTCCCGAAGGAGGGATTCTTCGTCTGAGATATCTTTCGCTCTATGTGCTAGTGTGCTGATGACGGTGTTTCGCTGTGACTTATGATGAAAACTGTTGCCATTGAGATAGAGGTCAGTGTGAGTAGGTTTCCTGTAGACGCTATGGCCGAGACTACCATCGGGCTTCCGGCCGATGAGAATGTCCAGGAATGGCAAGCATCCGTCCTTTTCAATCTCCATTGTGAACTTGATGTTACTATGTTGTTTATTAAGAAATTCTAGGAAATCCAAAGAAGAAACTGAAGAACCATTGAGTATAGCAGTTTTACCATACACTGGACAACTTTCTGGAAAGATCTCCCGGATTCTGAAAAAACACAACATTAAGACCATACACAAGCCGCCACCAAAAATCAGAAACTTACTTCGCCCGATCAAACATGACTTGGGCTTAAAGACACCAGGCGTGTATCGTATACCCTGTGAATGCGGAAAGGCTTATATAGGACAAACAGGACGCACCATTGAACAACGTTGCAGAGAACATGAAAATTACATTAGATTATTCCATCCAGAAAAATCAGGTTTAGCTGAACACAGTTTAACAGAAGGCCATAAAGTTTTATTTAAGGACACATCCATCATTACCAAGAGCATCAATTACTGGACCAGGATAGTAGCCGAATCTCTTGCCATAGTTCATGAACCGAACAACGTTAATAGAGACACTGGATTTCAACTCAGCCCCCTGTGGAACCCGGTCATCAGTACCACAGCAAAGAAAACGACACAGAAACATCCAGATAACCCTCAGCCAATCAGGCTGCTCCAGTTTTCAGATTGAATCAGCCAATCAGGAACCAGCATTTTCAGCCAATCAGGAACCGGAACCAGCATTTCGCCAGCCCAGAGTATATATTACTTATATCCGCTGATCTCTACATAATTGCCCTGATGATGAGAACGATGACAGCTCTCGAAACGTTGGCCTATCCACCAGTTTTCACCTGGCTGATTGCCCGAGAAGAACTTTATCAATTGTTTCGATATTGGTCATTTCTCAAGCAGTTTCGAAACCACACAAATGTAGAATCGCCTCACATCCTCCCTAAATTCCCTCTTTTGTAGCTCTGAGCAGTTAGCTATACAGTTTGCGCTTTCACTCCAATTTCAGGTTGCCGCGCAGATAAATCAGTACCCTCCTTCTCCCCCAACACACCTGGCTTCACAAACCTCAATAGCAGGAGCAGCTAGCTCTGAGCCGTAAATGAATTAGCGGGACTTTGCGTTGAAAGAAACACAAAAATTTATCAAAACATAACTGATGTATGATGAAATGCAGTTTTTGGCTTCAAACAATTTGTCTTTCAGAAATTGTTTAATCCTTCTGTAACGATTATATTCATGACATGCTTTATCTTGTGCTGGCAGATTCTCCAGAAAGTACTTATGCAGTCCTGGAAGTTGTTTCGCGATGTGTTTGCACACAGAAGACAAAGTTAACATCGGCTTCGAACATGACGCAGAAAGAAAAGGGTTTCTAAATCCAATACTGACTGGGCAAGACTCGCTAACTGTATATTGTTTGGTGTAATCATCTTTAGACAACAAGCACGAAAGAACGAAATAAAAAAAAGAGTCTCCATTCAGCCACTCTACTGTGGAGATAAAAGGTCCTCTAACCACCCACACCTTATTTCCTTGTTACTTTTACAAGTAGAAGTAGCAACGCCACAAAAATATAGGTGGTTTCGTTAAAATATAGGAAATATATGCGTTTATAGGAAGAGACGCAAATATATAGGAAAAATAGAAAATATAGGAGCATTGGAAAGCCTGCAATAGAGCTCCATGAGCGTTGGTACGTATTCAGATCCGCGAAAATCAACACAAGTGGTTCAAGTTGATTGTAAAGGTGTAAAGCTGAATCATATCGGCTGTTGAAAAGGCTTCAACACGAGAAACACATATGAATAGATGGTGATTTGGAGAGGGAAGAAAGCGCACACCGCAACTGTTTCAACCTTGAGTACGTTAATATAACGGGAACAAATGAAAATCACGGAGTACAGCGATGGCTACGCCGATAGCAGCGCGATCAGTGTGTTTATCGCATCTATATATCGTAACGAATTAAAGAAATGACTGTGTAGGCCGAAAATGAGTTTCTTGAAACATACAACTGCAGGTAATGATCAGAAATAAGTTACTTTAATTCCTTAACGTGGCTGCCAAAGTTGTTACCACTCCATTCAAGAATATCCCTTTCTGGCAAGATTAACGTTTGAGAGAACATTGCCTCCCGATGCAAATAGCGCCCACTCACTACCCATCGGTTTCTCTTCGATCATACCAGATTTCAAAGAAGGTGTCTTTCGAACTGATAGAGATTTCGGTTTCCTTAAAAAAAGGGGTCGTTTAGGTGACGACGCATGCGCGGCCTTAACATGATACCTGCAATGAATGGTGAGTGACGAGGTGGCGTTTTAGAGCACTACTAGGAATAACGCACGGAGATTGATTGTGAGCAACAATATGAGGCAGCGACTGAATTTTTGGTTCTACTATTACATTTAGTAAACAATGTTTGGGTGGAAATGTCAAAGCCTGAGTTGAAATAGACCTCCTGAAAGCTTGAACACGATGCAAACGCAATAGATAGCTGGGTTGGAACACTTTCCCAAATGCTACGTTTTCCATCAATAGTAGAAATCTTTTCAACTACCGTGAGTTACCGGATTCATATGTGTTTTTGGAAAGTTCAGGTCCCTAGATCAAGCAAGGTGATGACCCACACAATTAACGCAACAGGGCCTAAGTCGGTACACTCGGCTCCACACATAGCTTTCCTGGACACAATTAGCACAAATAGCGGCAGTTGCATTACACGAAGTACTGATGTGTCCAAACTGCTGACATTTAAAGCAGTGCTGAGGAATCAGAATATAGAGATGCACTTTTAAGCGATCATATCCAGCTTACACCAATTTCAAAATAGTAGGAAAGCTGAAAGAAAAAAAAAAAAAAACACTCAGCAGCAACCAATTCACTTGACTTCTTAACTTTAATGCAAGCTAAGGTGTACATATTGGTGAGCTAACTCGGATTTTCTTTTCTTTTCAGTTTAGGAGATCCCCATATGAAATCAATCCCCGACTGACATTCAGTAGACGGTGAGGTTCTACTGATACGGAAAACGGTCCAGTGTTACCAAATTTTAAGATGATTTGTAATTTGTTTCTCAACTAGCATTTCAACTAATAGGGTGTCATTTCGCAGCTTTCGGCGGTTTTTAATTTGTCCAGCTGCGGAGATAACAACTTTGTTCATAACAAAAGTGGAGAGGATGTAAATATTACTCGGACTGCTAATTCAGCACTCGTACAATAAGGACTCGCATTCTTTTCTTTAATGACAAGATATCGGACTCCAAGAGTCGCAATATTTGTCCCTTCCTCATTCGCAACACAGGGTTGAGTTTCAGTCTCGCTGACATCAGACTTGAGCTGTTTACAAGAGAGTGAATTTTACCCCTGGAACGGTTTTATTTTTAAATTTTATAAATGAAAATTGAGTGTAGTCGCCACAATAGCGCAGTGGGATATCCATGAGGAGAATTAATATATAGAGTGAATTAAGACATCTCTCTCTCTCTTTATATATATACCAGGGTGCAAAAATCTATTTTTTTTAAAATAATTTTTGTTGATTTTCTTTATTTAAATCGTTTCTTTCTTAGTTTAAATCAAATCTTTCTCCTCGTATATTACAAGTCGCGAACTGAAAAAAACGCATTATGAATTAGTATTAAATGCTAATTAGCGGTTTAAGTGAAAGTATTGGGGTTGAATTTTCAATTAATCCCCAATCGTTAACCTATACGAGGGTCACTACGAAAGTTTTGAGATGTGAAATAACTTACATACTTAAAATCAATTTAACACTTACATTTTCTCAAAGTATTCACCATTACACTGTACACACTTTTGCATCCTCGAAAACCACTTTTGGAAGCAGTGTTGCCAGTCTTTTTCTTCAAGTGTTGAAAATTCATTCTCGTAAGCCACTACAGCTTCTTCAGGGCTGCAAAATCTCTTCCTACGCATACGATATTTGATATTGGGGAACAGAAAAAATCACACGGGGCCAAGTCAGGGCTATACGGGAGATGAGTCATAAGTTTGACCTCCGTAGATTCTAAAAACTGAATTGTGATGTTGGCCGTGTGTGCGGACGCGTTGTCATGAAGCAGGATCCCATGCAATCCAGTTCTTGGACGCCGTTCCCGAAGCTTCTGGAACACTTTTGTTAGACAAACAGTGGTGTACCACTGAGCAGAACAATCCTTTGTTCTTGAAGTGGAACAGTTGCAACATGGCCAGATTTGGAGAAGAAAGTTGCGACCATCTTCTTCTCCACACTTCGCGGTCGCTTCACTTTCGTGAGTGGATTTTCGTTTGGAAAGATCCAAACTGTAGACTGGCGTTTATTTTCAGGGTCAAATTGATAGATCCAAGTCTCATCAGCAGTAACAATGTCAGAGACACGTCGAGAATTGCCTCCATCAAACCTTGCAAGCATTTCTTCACACCATTCCACACGCGTGCGCTTCTGCTGTTCAGTCAAAGTGTGAGGCACCCAACGAGATGAAACCTTCCTGAGCCGAAGATGATCATGAAGAATTTTTGTTACTGCTGGCGATCCAATGTTCACTGCAGATTCAATGTCCTTGAAAGTTGTTTGAGGATTTTCTCGAATCATTTGTTCTACAGCGGCAATGCTTTCATCTGACACAGCTGTTGCCGGACGTCCAGCTCTCTCTTCATCTTTAAGCGATGTCCGGCCTCTTCTGAATTCACCAAACCACCGAAAAATTGTAGCACGGGAAGGAGCAAGGTCCAGAAATGTCCCCTGCAAACGTTCAAGAGTTTGTGTCTCGTTCAAACCACTTTTGAAATCGTAAAGGACCATTGCCCGAAAATGTCCCCTTTCGAGCTCCATTCTAGACAGCCGAATACTGCTCACATCAACAAACAAGTGAAGGCGATACGGCCATGCCGATAAGCGAGGCGAGTTGAAACTTGCTTCGCTTCTTCGCTCTGGATACCACTACCGAACGCAATTGTTGGAATTCAAATACTGTGCCATAGCAATGCGTATCTCAAAACTTTCGTAGTGATACTCGTATCAATTTCAAACAATGTTTCTTAATCCTTTTAAATTATGCCTTTTTTTCTCTTGGGGGGCGGGGATAAATTATAGACTTTCAGTCAAGCAGCTACAGCATCATCCCTATTTATCTTAGGATCATGGTTCATACCTCATTCTCTTCAGAATAGAACAGCCTTTGAAATGGTAATATTCACATTTTTCTATCATGTCCCTGAAGCGGGAAATTTTGAGAGAAATCGGGATTTTTCTGATTCTTTTTTTAAATGATCCCCTCTGGACTTCCCTGTGTTAACGCACAATCTCAAAATCAACTGGGAAATACTAAGGGATGTACTAAATGTGTGTACAAAACTTCAAGCTTCTTTCTTGAATAGTTAGAGGGGGGAAGATACTTAATGAGCTGAGAACATCCCCACAATGCCTCAGATGACCCGAATGTAATATAAAACTTTCCTCAGGCATCCCTGTTTATCCTAGGATCATGATTTGTACATTATTCTCTTCAGAATAAACAGATTTTCAAAAGGTATCATCCAAATGCCTTCATCGTGTATTTGGAGGCGGGAAAATCACACAAAAAAGGATTTTCTGTTAAAAAATACTTTTATTGTTATTATTTTTATTTTATTTATTTATTTATTTATTTTTTTTTTTTACTTTTCACCCCTCTGGACCTCTCTATTTTAAAGCAGAGATCTGAAACAAATCTTAAAATACTAAGGGGTGCACTGAATAAATGTGCAAAATTTCAATCTTTTAGGTGCAAAAATTAGCCCGCTCAAATACCCCAGATTCCCGTATAAAACAGGATCTCAGGTAACAATTTCCTGAGACATCCCTCTTTATTCTAGATCATAGTACGTACATCATTCTCTTCAAAATAGAACAGCCTTTCAAACGGTATCATTTGTATGTTTCCATCTGGGGCGGGCAATTTTATGTTAAAAATAATATTTTATTTTTAACTTTTTTGCCCCTCTGGATTCCCCTGTTTTCACGCAGAAATCTGAAAAATACTAAGGGCAACGAATGTTCAAAATTTCAGTCTTCTGAATGCAAAATATAAGCCTGCCAAATAATAATAATAATAGTAATAATAATAATAATAATAATAATAATAATAATAATAATAGGCACAACAAAAGATATTTTTAAATTTATTACATCATCATACACTATGTCTCGATGCAGAAAGACGTGAAAGCATATGTAACGTGTTCTACAATGCCTCCAGTCTTGAAAAGAGAAACTAAGTAAAAAGCTTTATTGGTACTTTTTTAATCCAATAATGATTCTACCCTATCACCTAAAATTAGATGATATAATTTAAAAGGTTAAGCATTAAGGAAAAAGTACAGCAGCGTTTATCAAAATGACATTTTTTTTTTTTTTTTGACAAAAGTTACTGATATTTGGTAGGGCCTATATTTAAAAAATCGAAACTAACTTGCGGCATCAAATACATCAATTTCGCCTATTTTAAAATCTTAAAAAATTTTCGGAAAGGAATAGGACCCCTCTAAATACGCCCTATTATCTGGGAACAGACACGCTCACAAAAGAATTTTTGTCTTAAATGTCGATGATCATTTCCCCGTTGGAATAATTAACTATTTAAAAACCCAAACCCAATGTTACAACGAGAAGAAAGCAGGATTGCTCCGTTACAAGTTCAAAACGAGATTTTTCCCTCATCATCCTCTGCATGACACTTGTTTTCATACTATGCTACACATTTGAGTCTCATTGTATTATGATTATTAACCTCCATAATCGAAATAACAGAACAGAAATTAGATTTTACTTATTTTCTCCTTAATTTATTTCGGTCTTTGATTTAAATCAACGATTTTTATTTTAAAAAATCAAGTGATTTAAATCTTGATTTAAATCAATCCACC
The DNA here is from genome assembly GCF_964235325.1 of Thermobia domestica. NCBI lineage: Eukaryota > Metazoa > Arthropoda > Insecta > Zygentoma > Lepismatidae > Thermobia > Thermobia domestica. The sequence continues at coordinate 248,557,733 of NC_137455.1, read as the reverse complement.
CTGATATATACAGGATGGTAAGAAACTTCGGGAGCTGATTCCTGACACCGAAACAAGCAAAAAAGTTCTCTGGAACTTTGGTTACTGAGGGATAGTTTCAGCGATATAAGGTGCCGAAAGCGTGGGAAAAATGAACTTCAGAGGGCTGTAATTCAGAAACAACGCAACGTAGAGAGTGCGGTTTGGAACATGATACTCGAAGTCATACCTGCTCAATTGAAAACTGTATGCTTCAAACCTCCGCAAGATATGTGTGAGAGATTCTCCAAAGGAACGTAGAGATTACTTTCGGCACCTTATATCAATGAAACTATCCCTCACTGAGCAAAGCTCCACCGGACTTTTTTGCTTGTTTCGGTGTCAGGGATCAGCTCCTGAAGTTTGTTCAAATAGTTTCTTACCACCCTGTTGTAAAATTTGAAAAATGAAAAGAGAAAGATCCCGGTGGTGATCGCTGGTAGCGCCAGGTTTTGTAGTGATAAAAATAAAAAAAATAGACAGCGGGTTTTGGGTTCACATTCCGTCTGTCCCTATTTATTCCCTTGCACCACCGTTAAAGTCTTCGTTCCCCGAACTAAAATGGTTTGTGACTCGATAAGGATTGATCTCACGGTTAGGAAATCCTATCTCCCCGCGGTGTCCCAGGGCTTTAGGGAAACAAGATCCCTCTAAAACCGTGTAAGCAAATGAAACTTGATTTTATTCGCATACGTATCCTGAATTCACATGCTGCAACGCTGAAAGAGAATTTTGCTCTAATGTTTGGTTTGTGTGAACGAACTAGACTGACTCTCACTTTCCAAGTAGACTGAACAATAATAGTAGTAATAAGAATAAAACCAGAAAATAAACGAATATCTAGAATTTAGAATTTAGTTGAAAATTCTGAAAATCAGTCTAATCCCCACTAGAATCGAGAAATGCTTATATTGCCTAATTTGCCTAACAGATCCTTTGGAAACCAATGTTATGCTTAAGGTTAGGGATACAACTTGTTTATGAAAGAAAAAGCTTACGAATTTGATTAACAATGTAATAAAAGTTTTAATGAGCAAATGAAAACAATAACAAAAAAATGTTTTCTAAAAAAAAATTAAGCAAGCTGAAGGTTAATATTGAATTTTGGGTTTTCTGACAACAAATGTTCAGAATAAGGCCTTAACACAAAAAAAAAAATCAATTTAAGTAAATTACATTGAACTATGTAGTGAATGAATTGTTATCATTAACCTGATAATAATAAACAATCTGTGGAATTGATGTTTATAACCAGTGCTAGATGCAATCTTACCTTGTTTACATTTTATATATATATAGCTTTCCTGATTTACATAGATATCATACCAAACTGGTTAAATTACAATTTTGCATTTGAAAAATACCTAATTATTTGACATCGCATGCTAAGTATATAGTTTACGTTGATTAGCTGATTTGTTTTGACTATAACCTTTTTAATATTTACGAGATTAAGATATTACATAGCTAGACGGAATTTTGAATATAATAACCTATATTTTATTCGGGTGAAAACTAAGTATTGAAATGATTTAAAATGAGTTAAACTAGTTGAAGTAAGTGAAAATGAGTTGAAGTAACTTGAACTAAAATAAAATAAATTGAGAAACAAGTCATGACTTTGATTTGAGATTTGTGGGAAGTATGAAAGAAACATAGAATGATCCAAAGGAGTTAAATAAACCTACTGCCTGACTGCTAACCATTTCTAATTATTTAAATTAATAACTGAGAATGAGAATAAGTGCACTAAATATGCACTTTGAGATTTACCTAACAAGCATACACTATCAAATACATAAAATCAATGAGCGTAGCATTACCATTTCGTTATGCATAAAGGCTACATATATATACTCATATTAACACAAGTAGAAAATTAATAGACACAAACATATATAGATATATATATATATATAAAATCATAAGTAAATACATGCATACATACATAAAAATCAAGTAACATATGAATATTAATAATAAATGTCAAGACGTCTCTCGAGATTTTTAATCTGAATATATTGAGTTTTTCGTGATTTTTCTCTTTATCATTAATAGGATTGGTATACGGCCGGACATTTTCATGTATTCCTCTAGTTTGTTCGTCTAGTTTATGCGCATAAACGTCTGATCGCTCGATTGTTAGAGGATCAGACTGACGTAATAATTGCGGCTTTACTTAGCCTACTTCGTATTTTTCATCCGTATTCTACCTGACTGTACTAATGTCGGTTCCGCTTTATTTATGGATTACGTATCTCCAACCAAGAAAATGATTAATTGCGAGACTAGTCGCATATACATCATAGTTACTAATTAATCCTTTAGTTCTCTTACGTAACATATATTTGATGACTCATTACAATATTATTTATTAGAGTTTTACTAGTATATAGATCGAAATAGACTCATTTAGTACGTTCACTTCTATGCAAAATTACTTTACAAACACTATAATCTTTGGACAATTAAAGCAATGTCTTGAATATATTTTCTAGGAATATCTATTATGTCTTGTTCAAAATTATCTTAAAGTTCTCATATTACATGTACATAGCGCAGATGATGCATTTTTACTTCATACAAATTTCCATATGTTAAAGTAAATACTTCTTTCATCGTTAAAGGTCTACAACCTGCCATTCGATCTACTTTTAAATTAACTTTCTTTATATGTTATCAAAAAAATCTAAGTGACAAATAGAGTGATGGCCTAAACTACTATCTCCTTAATAAAAACAACGACATATTCACTAAAGTCACAGAATATATATATATATATATAAGTATCATTGTAAAAAGTATCTCTATTTTTAATAAGCCTTGCTCAAAAAAAAAATCTAATTGTTTAGCAATTACAGTTCGAGTTGGAAAATCTTTTCTAAACGCGGTGTAAACACATTAACAGTTTTCAAATAGTTCCGACTTTATATCGCGAACGTCTTGCATTTTATTCAATGACGAAAATTTCCCTTTTGGAATCAACAAAAAATAATTTGGATGGGTCCTACCTTTCGTCGTACACACTGCTCTCACCACCAAGCTCACAACACACATACAGATGTCCCTGCGTTTACTGGCTTCCTTCTTTCGTGAGAAGTGTCCTGGATTCGGAGTTCCTCTCTTCGATTCCCGCTGCGTCCTCCTCTCAAACTGGAAGGGGCGTCGCTCTTGGGCGTCTCCTGATCCATCAAGGTGGGGCTTCTGTTGGTCCATTTCTGATAGGATGCACTCTCACTAAAAGCACTTTCAGACGTCTCACTGCACCAACATCACTCTCGGTGTTAAAAGTGTAGTGTTACACGGATAAACAGTGTTTATTGTTTTTAAGCATTGTGTATAATACTTCAAAACTGATTATGTATGATTAAAACTAGTTCAAGTGCTTTCGGTGCGTATGTAGGTTATTCTAATTGTCTGTAATAGCTCGTGATTACGTTTATAAGTACGAAACTCTGTCACTCAAAAAAAACAATGTTTGTAGGCGTTTCGCGATCTATATATATATATATATATATATATATTAGCAGCGTTACAAAGTTTATATATATATGTTTATATATATACATATATTTTGAAGAAGATAAATGTGTAGGTTACTATGCTAAGGAAAGATTGTAATTTCGTACACTCGGCTTCGGTGAGTTTAGCCGCACATTGTTATTGTGAACTTAACTTTTGATTATGACTGTAGTGTGTGTGTAAGTTCCGGGTATGTTTTTGTGTTGCGGTGGTACGCTGTTTCCCGGTGAAGAATTATTTTACGACTGACTTGGAGTTTTGAATTTTTAGCCTGCCGAACTTTTTGGATACGCCTCTAACGGTGTCTTCGATTTCGTCTCTGCTCTCTTATTCGTTAAGTTATTTTGGTGTCCTAAATTTTGATTCTCTTGGTCTCCGCCTAGTTACGGTGTTCGGGCGTCGTTTCTCTAACGTACGTGCTTCCTTCAAATTTCACATGTTATATCGAAAATTTTTATGAGAGTTGATTTGGCACCTAGTCGTCTCGTGCGTGGTTTTGGACCATTTCACAGTTCTATGTTAAAATTTTATCTTGGTTCTGAGTGGCGACATATGGTCTATGCTGTGATTTTGACAAATTCGCAGAGATTATATTTCTACTTGGATTCTATTCAACGTGTTAGGACTTTATTATTTTTCTCAATTTCACAAAAAGATGCTAAAAGCTGTTTTGTTCTTCTTTCTTGCGTTCACGCCGGGAACTCTGCTGTGTGTGGTCTACGTATGTGGCTTAGGCAGTGGTATTGAGAGACAATGGAAGGGTCTTTCAACTGTCCTCGCCGCACGGACAGGTATACAGAAAAAAAAAACATCTTACTTCTCGGATAGTAAGGGAAAATAAAGAGAATGTTCTTTTCCTCTTTAAACAAACAAAAATAAAAATAAAAATTATATTCACTAATGTCCATAATTATACGCAAAATTGAATTTAAAAGATTTATTTAAACATTAAATAAAAATGGTAATGATGCAACTGTCACAGTTATCCCCCTCCTAAGATGGAGCAGATGATGCAACTTAGTTGAAGCAGATCTCCATCCTAAGAGAAACTTTGTGATTGACATTGCATCATGAATTCTAGGTGCAAATTGAACATTACATAAAAATCCGAACCCTAATCAGAAATTTCAAAGTTCACAAAAATATTCTGAAGAACATGAAAATTCTATCCCTAATTTTGAAGTTCATAGAAAAGTTGAAGTACATAAAAATCCGAACCCGAATGGTTTTTACCTCGTGTGCTCTGATCTGCTAGTGGATGATAGGTCTCAGGTGTCGAGTTTGTGGTCAGTTCAAGCTGCTGGACACAAGCTTATGAGGCATGCTTTAAATAACATATGACATCATTCTTGTCTCTTGGAGTTCTTCTTTATTTTATCTGCGCGGGATACGATTTCTTATTCTTCTTCCAAAGTTCTGGCTGCCCTAGGTAACAAAACAACAAAACAACAGTATTATATAATCTTCAGCGTCTTATATCATCGGGAAAGAGAGCATTGGTTACAGAGGGTGGCATGGAGCTTCAATTCCTCCATGTGCGAGGGCAAAGCCACTGCTCGCACTTCTGCTTTTATTCTTCGGCCATGATTCTTCTTCAGTAACACAACTTTAAAATATAAGGAGAGTAAAATGATTAAGGCAAAGTTCCATGTCGCAACCATTCAATTGTGGGAACTTGCAAACATCTTGGTGGAATTGTCATCTGCTCGCAGCTCGTAGCTCACTATTCTTTGGCTCGGCGCGTTTTCGCAGGTATCATCACCAAGGGGAAGGGGTGCGTTGAGTCTCTGCTCTAAACGCAAAACTCCACTTCAGAGAGCTCAAATCGGGAATCCTTCTCTACCGATTGCTCTGTATATAGGCACTTCCTCGTGCATAACAAAAATTATATCTCCTGGGCCGGTTTTAATGCTGGGTTGCGCACATTGGCGAATATCTTTTTCCAATCTTCCTCTGTAATTTGGTTTGTCTCACATCCGGTATCTGAAATAAAGTTAAAGTAAATACGCTGGTAAACAATTTCACTTCTGGGCATTATGCGTCCATATAATTCATCTTCTTATTCTTTATGTTTATGTTCTAGGGTTAGCCACTTGGATAAGAGATGCAGTTACATTCAAATGCGCTGTGCCATATACAAAATTCACTTATATTTCTTTAATCAGTTTTCTGCTAAGTTTTCTTCTCCGCGCTGATATTTCAGTTTTCAATTCTTCTTTTCTTGCATGATCTTCTTGCAATTCTTCTTCTTTACTTCTTGCATGCAATCATTCTATTTCTGGGCTTCCATTTGTTTTCATGCCATTGTGTATTTGAGGTTGTTTTCTAGCAAGCTGTCACGTGACCTTGACTCGAACCTGGACCGTTGCAAGTCAATTTTTAGTAAACAAATGTCATAGCCGGGCGAACGGTAACAATGCAGATACCATTCTTGTCATTTTCGGGGTTTTCCTCTTTATCTCCTGGGTACCTCCAATTGTCATTACTCACTTCTTGAGTTCTCACCACTTTGATAGGGACAATCATTGTATCGTCTCGGCCATCTTTACATCGTGCGTCTAACTTGTGTTCTCCTCTCCTGGTACCTTCATCCTGAGCGGTAATACATGGCGGATTTGCTTCGTTCTCCCAGTTATCATCGCTCATCTCTTGTGTTTCATTTGGTCTGACTTGACTGTGAATCTCTTGTCGGTCACATGGACTTCTCTGGCCGTTGTAATTTATCCATGAATCTTGGTCTTCGACTTCAAGTATTCCTTTTCCTTCTACATTTCTGGAGTCTTCTGCCCATTTTCTCCATGGCTTCTGGTGATTATTCCTCCTGCAAAAGGTATGGCGGCGTTGCCATCCTGGACGTTTGTCGTGGAAACATTTCATTCTTGCATCCTTGTGCCGTATTGGCTGTATCCTTGTCTTCCCAGGGACCATTCTTCCACGCAGTTTGCGTTTAATCTTGGATTTCGGAGCGTTCACAGCGTTGGAAACACTTGTACTTATCTCTGCAGGTGGGTCAGTCTGTTTGGCCTCCTGGTGTGTATCTTGCACAATTTCTTCTGATGGGGGTTCCTCCAGTACCACTTCTTCCGGTTCGCTCCTTTCTACTATTTGACTGTGCTGTTCTCGTTCTGGAATAACCTCAGCGTCTTGCATATTTTCCTCGTGAAGTGGTTCTTCTCGAATCTCATCTGTCTCCTGCTTCCCTCTGCGCTCTTCTCGTTCTCTTCTCATTTCTTGGATGTTTTCGTCAAGCTTCTTGTTTACTTCTTTTATTTCTTCTCGTAGTTTTCTTGATTCTTCCTTTTGGTCTTCTTTTTGTCCGTCTAACTTCTTGTTAACTTCTTTTATTTCTTCTTTGTGCTCATCTAACTTCTTGTTAAGTTCTTCTTTTAGTTCTTTTTGTTCTTCGAACTTTTCCATTAGTGTCCGGAACATGGCTAACACATCGTTGTTTGCGGGAGTTCTGGTAGACTCGTCTGGCTGCACTTTCCTTGGCGTTTCTTCTGATGACTGAGATCGCCTTTCCTCAGTAGACGCCACTGTTGTGTTTAGGACGCCGCATGTAACACATTCCAGATGGGAAGATGATGGGGTTATTTCTTGCTCCCAGACATCTCTGCCGCAATCTGGACAAATCTGTTGCTCTCCCGTCAGCATCTTGGTCCTTATTTCTTCTGTCTGTGCCCGCAGTCTTGGCATCTGAAACTAAAAATACACAGCTTTTGCGCCGAATTATTTTTGCACACACATTAACGAATAAAAAGTATTTGTTAATTACTAAATTAATTTTTAAAAACAGTATTCTTGCAATATACTAATGAAATGTTAAGTTTCGTCGTTTATAATTATACACACACAACAAGTTGATTTTATTTATTTATTATTCATAAAATAAGCCTGAGTGTACGATCTTTTGCAATAATTCCAAAGCATAGTAATTCACACCTTAAATCATCTTATCTTAAAATTTACTAAATGCTATATTTAACCTACATTGGTGTTGATACATTTCTAACTTAATCCTATACATACTGAAAATTCAAATGATAAACTAATATATGCACACCTTAAATATGAACTAATAAAAGAAAAGTTATTTCTATGTAAATATATGAATGGATATCTTACAAATACATGAATGGTAGCAGGTTCGAGTTGATTTTAGCAACTTGTAGTTATTATCCTATTTCTATTTTCCTCACCTGGTTACCTTATTTTTCTTCTTTTTCTTCTTTTCCTTGTTCAATCACCCATTTTCAATACAAATAAATTCTGCAAACTGAATATCCTCTATTGCTAGCTCAACGTAAACGTAACTTACATTCTTCTGGCTGAAAAAGAAATGAAATTGGAGGGGAAAAGAACGTTGATCGTTCCTAGAAGTACTGTTCAACTTGCGTTGAATTTAGTTCGATTCCAAGGCTCATTATGTAGCTGATGATAATCTTAGCAAGTAGTTACTTTTTTTTTTTTTTTTTGAGGTTAACAATGTAATCGAGTTCTTAAAATAATGGAGTTCTTTGAAGCGTATTCGTCGAGACTGTAAAGTAATTATCGAGTAATTATCGTGTCTGACGATTAATTATCGCATCTAAAAATAAATTATCGAATCTGAAAGTTAATTATCGGGTTTAAAAATTAATTATCGGGTCTGACCGTAAATTATCGAGTTCGAAAATTTATTATCGTGTTCCTGTTCGGATGCGCCATATTTGTAAAATTTGAAAAATGAAAAGAGAAAGATCCCGGTGGTGATCGCTGGTAGCGCCAGGTTTTGTAGTGATAAAAATAAAAAAAAATAGACAGCGGGTTTTGGGTTCACATTCCGTCTGTCCCTATTTATTCCCTTGCACCACCGTTAAAGTCTTCGTTCCCCGAACTAAAATGGTTTGTGACTCGATAAGGATTGATCTCACGGTTAGGAAATCCTATCTCCCCGCGGTGTCCCAGGGCTTTAGGGAAACAAGATCCCTCTAAAACCGTGTAAGCAAATGAAACTTGATTTTATTCGCATACGTATCCTGAATTCACATGCTGCAACGCTGAAAGAGAATTTTGCTCTAATGTTTGGTTTGTGTGAACGAACTAGACTGACTCTCACTTTCCAAGTGGACTGAACAATAATAGTAGTAATAAGAATAAAACCAGAAAATAAACGAATATCTAGAATTTAGAATTTAGTTGAAAATTCTGAAAATCAGTCTAATCCCCACTAGAATCGAGAAATGCTTATATTGCCTAATTTGCCTAACAGATCCTTTGGAAACCAATGTTATGCTTAAGGTTAGGGATACAACTTGTTTATGAAAGAAAAAGCTTACGAATTTGATTAACAATGTAATAAAAGTTTTAATGAGCAAATGAAAACAATAACAAAAAAATGTTTTCTAAAAAAAAATTAAGCAAGCTGAAGGTTAATATTGAATTTTGGGTTTTCTGACAACAAATGTTCAGAATAAGGCCTTAACACAAAAAAAAAAAATCAATTTAAGTAAATTACATTGAACTATGTAGTGAATGAATTGTTATCATTAACCTGATAATAATAAACAATCTGTGGAATTGATGTTTATAACCAGTGCTAGATGCAATCTTACCTTGTTTACATTTTATATATATATAGCTTTCCTGATTTACATAGATATCATACCAAACTGGTTAAATTACAATTTTGCATTTGAAAAATACCTAATTATTTGACATCGCATGCTAAGTATATAGTTTACGTTGATTAGCTGATTTGTTTTGACTATAACCTTTTTAATATTTACGAGATTAAGATATTACATAGCTAGACGGAATTTTGAATATAATAACCTATATTTTATTCGGGTGAAAACTAAGTATTGAAATGATTTAAAATGAGTTAAACTAGTTGAAGTAAGTGAAAATGAGTTGAAGTAACTTGAACTAAAATAAAATAAATTGAGAAACAAGTCATGACTTTGATTTGAGATTTGTGGGAAGTATGAAAGAAACATAGAATGATCCAAAGGAGTTAAATAAACCTACTGCCTGACTGCTAACCATTTCTAATTATTTAAATTAATAACTGAGAATGAGAATAAGTGCACTAAATATGCACTTTGAGATTTACCTAACAAGCATACACTATCAAATACATAAAATCAATGAGCGTAGCATTACCATTTCGTTATGCATAAAGGCTACATATATATACTCATATTAACACAAGTAGAAAATTAATAGACACAAACATATATAGATATATATATATATATATATAAAATCATAAGTAAATACATGCATACATACATAAAAATCAAGTAACATATGAATATTAATAATAAATGTCAAGACGTCTCTCGAGATTTTTAATCTGAATATATTGAGTTTTTCGTGATTTTTCTCTTTATCATTAATAGGATTGGTATACGGCCGGACATTTTCATGTATTCCTCTAGTTTGTTCGTCTAGTTTATGCGCATAAACGTCTGATCGCTCGATTGTTAGAGGATCAGACTGACGTAATAATTGCGGCTTTACTTAGCCTACTTCGTATTTTTCATCCGTATTCTACCTGACTGTACTAATGTCGGTTCCGCTTTATTTATGGATTACGTATCTCCAACCAAGAAAATGATTAATTGCGAGACTAGTCGCATATACATCATAGTTACTAATTAATCCTTTAGTTCTCTTACGTAACATATATTTGATGACTCATTACAATATTATTTATTAGAGTTTTACTAGTATATAGATCGAAATAGACTCATTTAGTACGTTCACTTCTATGCAAAATTACTTTACAAACACTATAATCTTTGGACAATTAAAGCAATGTCTTGAATATATTTTCTAGGAATATCTATTATGTCTTGTTCAAAATTATCTTAAAGTTCTCATATTACATGTACATAGCGCAGATGATGCATTTTTACTTCATACAAATTTCCATATGTTAAAGTAAATACTTCTTTCATCGTTAAAGGTCTACAACCTGCCATTCGATCTACTTTTAAATTAACTTTCTTTATATGTTATCAAAAAAATCTAAGTGACAAATAGAGTGATGGCCTAAACTACTATCTCCTTAATAAAAACAACGACATATTCACTAAAGTCACAGAATATATATATATATATATAAGTATCATTGTAAAAAGTATCTCTATTTTTAATAAGCCTTGCTCAAAAAAAAAAAAAATCTAATTGTTTAGCAATTACAGTTCGAGTTGGAAAATCTTTTCTAAACGCGGTGTAAACACATTAACAGTTTTCAAATAGTTCCGACTTTATATCGCGAACGTCTTGCATTTTATTCAATGACGAAAATTTCCCTTTTGGAATCAACAAAAAATAATTTGGATGGGTCCTACCTTTCGTCGTACACACTGCTCTCACCACCAAGCTCACAACACACATACAGATGTCCCTGCGTTTACTGGCTTCCTTCTTTCGTGAGAAGTGTCCTGGATTCGGAGTTCCTCTCTTCGATTCCCGCTGCGTCCTCCTCTCAAACTGGAAGGGGCGTCGCTCTTGGGCGTCTCCTGATCCATCAAGGTGGGGCTTCTGTTGGTCCATTTCTGATAGGATGCACTCTCACTAAAAGCACTTTCAGACGTCTCACTGCACCAACATCACTCTCGGTGTTAAAAGTGTAGTGTTACACGGATAAACAGTGTTTATTGTTTTTAAGCATTGTGTATAATACTTCAAAACTGATTATGTATGATTAAAACTAGTTCAAGTGCTTTCGGTGCGTATGTAGGTTATTCTAATTGTCTGTAATAGCTCGTGATTACGTTTATAAGTACGAAACTCTGTCACTCAAAAAAAACAATGTTTGTAGGCGTTTCGCGATCTATATATATATATATATATATATATATATTAGCAGCGTTACAAAGTTTATATATATATATGTTTATATATATACATATATTTTGAAGAAGATAAATGTGTAGGTTACTATGCTAAGGAAAGATTGTAATTTCGTACACTCGGCTTCGGTGAGTTTAGCCGCACATTGTTATTGTGAACTTAACTTTTGATTATGACTGTAGTGTGTGTGTAAGTTCCGGGTATGTTTTTGTGTTGCGGTGGTACGCTGTTTCCCGGTGAAGAATTATTTTACGACTGACTTGGAGTTTTGAATTTTTAGCCTGCCGAACTTTTTGGATACGCCTCTAACGGTGTCTTCGATTTCGTCTCTGCTCTCTTATTCGTTAAGTTATTTTGGTGTCCTAAATTTTGATTCTCTTGGTCTCCGCCTAGTTACGGTGTTCGGGCGTCGTTTCTCTAACGTACGTGCTTCCTTCAAATTTCACATGTTATATCGAAAATTTTTATGAGAGTTGATTTGGCACCTAGTCGTCTCGTGCGTGGTTTTGGACCATTTCACAGTTCTATGTTAAAATTTTATCTTGGTTCTGAGTGGCGACATATGGTCTATGCTGTGATTTTGACAAATTCGCAGAGATTATATTTCTACTTGGATTCTATTCAACGTGTTAGGACTTTATTATTTTTCTCAATTTCACAAAAAGATGCTAAAAGCTGTTTTGTTCTTCTTTCTTGCGTTCACGCCGGGAACTCTGCTGTGTGTGGTCTACGTATGTGGCTTAGGCAGTGGTATTGAGAGACAATGGAAGGGTCTTTCAACTGTCCTCGCCGCACGGACAGGTATACAGAAAAAAAATAAAACATCTTACTTCTCGGATAGTAAGGGAAAATAAAGAGAATGTTCTTTTCCTCTTTAAACAAACAAAAATAAAAATAAAAATTATATTCACTAATGTCCATAATTATACGCAAAATTGAATTTAAAAGATTTATTTAAACATTAAATAAAAATGGTAATGATGCAACTGTCACACTGTATATATATTACCACTCGAAAGTTTTCGAACACCCCAGATTTTTGTAAGCATCTATTGTGATTCTATTACTTTGGCACAAGAACTTTACCGCCCTGCATGAGAGGTACTCCTACCTATAGCATGAAATTTGACGACAGTTGAATCGAGGTCTGAGAGATACTGCAGATGATATGTCAAACCATAATTCTTAAAATTGAAACCAAAAAAGACAATTTGATATAGATATTGCATAGTATAAACAAAAGTGTGGAAGTAAGGCAAGATATTAGTTTTGTTTGGAAAGTGTAGACACAGAGGGTCAGAGTAGCGACAAAAATTTGAAAGAGAAAGTAGTTTTCCAAATTTTGCAGCTCTTTATAGCTTGTTGATATGCTAACGTTTAAAACACCACAAATACCATACTCTGAGAAGTGCTTACGATGGTTTCGTATGCTCCACTGTTGCTCGTTGAAATAGTAACGACGAGCATTACATAAACACTTCTACTGAGCGACAATTGAGCAGAGAAGGATGTATATTGACCATCGTAAACATCTGTCAAAGAATGGCGTTTTTAGCTCTTTTAAGGCCAGCATATCTATAAGGCATAGATAACTGCAAAATTTGGAAAACTACTTTCTCTTTCAAATTTTTGTCACTGCATTGACCCCCTATGTCTACGCTTTTCAAATAATCTTGCCTCACCTTCCACATTGTTGTTTATACTATGCAATACGTACATACATACATACATACATCAAACTCTCTCTTTTGGTTTCAATTTTAAGAATTATAAATTGACATATCATCTGCAGTACCTCTCATACCTCAATTCAAACTGTCGTCAAATCCTATGCTTTAGCAGAAGCACATCTGATGCAAGGTGGTCAAGTTTTCATGACAAAATAATAGGATTACATTTAAATGCTTAAAAAATTCCCGGGTGTTCGAAAAATTTTGAGCGGTAGTGTGTATATATATATATATATATATATATATATATATATATACATGACGAAGTGCAATCGTGTATTTAATATCTGAAGAACAGAATAGTTATTTTTAGTTAAGTTCTTTCACATCAGAGCGTCGTAAAGAATCCACTTCCCCTCGCCTATCAGCATTCTTGTCTTGTCTAGAAACAGGCCTTTACTTTGAAAAAAAATAGGCATTTGCTGGGAGTAGTAAGTTCGACGTGGTAGATTTCGTAAACCAATAAACTTAGCGATAGCGGTCTAGAAAGTCTAGAGGTGGCGCTCATGTTCAATACGTCGGTACTTGGTTCACATACACACACAGGTGGTTACAGTACAGGCGTGTGGTGATGGTGCTGCGAGCGTTGAACAGGCCTAGTTGAAGTACTCGGCTAAAATATGGGTAGTTATTCAAACCGCGAACAAGCCGACATGCTATTCATGTACGGTTCTACAGATGGCAATAGGCGTGAAGCAGAACGACTCTATCAGGAGCGTTTTCCTGACAGATGCCAAATATCATAAGGATGTCTGCAGCAATATTGGCGCGTATATGGAACAGGCGCCGTAGTGCTTGCCCATGTGGACGATGGTGGACCCCATCATGTACGAACACCTATTATGGACGAACGTGTGTTAAAAGCTGTGGATAATTAGCCATGGCCATCATGCTGTTTCAGGCATCGTACTGTTCACTGACGAGCCCACGTTTGGAAGGGATGGTATCATCAACATGCGCTAACAGTTTTTAACACACACACACGTGGGCAGATGAATATTCCCATGGCTCAGCTGTCACTCATCAACACTAAAACATGGTGTGATATTGTCCACAATCAACTGATCGACCCATACATGCTACGCTACCCCGAAGAGTGAATGGAGCACAGTATTTGACCTTCCTGCAGGATACACTGCCAGAATTACTGGAAAATGTTTCCCTATCGTTTGCTGCAATATACAGTGCATGCATGATAGGGCTCCTGCTCACTTTCGTGAGAATATCCGCCAGTGGGTTGGACATGGGGGCCCCAATGTATTGGCATGCCCAGTCTCCGGATCTGAATCCACTGGATTTTTATGTAGAGATACATGAAAAGTGTGGTGTATGCTCCTTTTGTCAATGTTCTCAACGACTTGGAACAGCGTATCCATAACGCCTGTGCAACTGTTCGCCATGACCCAGGTATCTTAGAACAGGTTCGCTAATCCATGATCTGGCGTTGTCATGCATGCATTGCTGTTCATGGTGAACGAACGTACGTTGGTATCTCTGCACGTCAATATCTATCACTTCGAACTTACTGTAACCACTCTTTCGGCCCTCGCTAACTGTCAATATGTCCAATATGCTATATTTCATAGGATGTTTCTTGCTTATCTCGGTTTCAGGAATCACCTCCCGACGTTTGTTACTTTAAGTTATATTATATATATACAACTCGAAAGGTGTCGAGAGCAGCTATCACGTGAAAATCCTGGTATGAGAGAGACTGTGTAGAGTGATAATGCAGCAACATGTAAAACACGAGGCTCTTAGCCTAGCAAAACATTTACTTCTCTTCGAATCTTATTGTAAATATGAAACTACACAAATTATATTCTTCAGAATTTAATATTGATCACAGTACCAAAAAGTTTCTGCGTTGCAGTAGTAGTAAAATTGGTTTTCAGTTTTTTCCATCCATTACATACATTTTGTAAGTAGTTATTTTTTTATTTTGGTGATTAGCCAGTAACTATATTCTTTCCCCCTAGTCACCTTTGTAAACAACCTCACATTCGTTACATGTAACTGTCATCACGATTTAAAATTAATAGGTGAACACATACTGTTGCTCCATTCTTGTGAAGACTGAATCAAGGTTGAAAAAATTTCTGTGAGATATCACTTGTTACTATTTTTTGAGATATCACTTGTTACTATTTTTATTTAGAAATTTGAAATGACCCCATAGCCTCATTCTAAAATAATAGAGAACTTGAGCATATTATTTAGAAAAATCCTCATGATCATTACAATAAATATCGAAATATTTGTAAACATTCGATCAATTAATTCACAAGTTTAAAAATGAAATGAAATTTTTGAGTTTTACGTCCCACGGTTATGCCGGTTAGGCTAAAGGAGACGGTGATTATGAGAAATGAATGAAATGGTGGAATGAAGGAAATGGGAGGAAACGGGAGAACCCCGAGGAAACCCACGCACACGGTGTTTGTCCACCTCAAAGTTCACTTGGCGGGAGCAGGGTTTGAACCCGGGACCCCGTGCACCAGAGGTGAACGCTCTACCACTGAGCCACTGCGGCCCAAGTTCAAGTTTAAATACTGAATTTTGGGATATGCTACGTCACAGGTTTATTTGAAACACAATAGATAAAAAAATCATAAGTTTAGTTATACACAAGTACAGCGTAATAAAGTATTTACACAATTTTTTAGGCTATCACGTACAAGAAAAATGCAATCAGTTGTGCAGATTTTTCAATTTTAGCCATTGTACAACGTTCTAAAATGATAGAAAAAAGAAATGACAACTAAACTTACTTTACTGTACTGAGTTTGAGAAATAATTTTACATTTAAACTTACATCTTCTGGCCCGGAATCAGATGTATATTCAGAATCAGAGCTAGCTTTCTTTCCTCTGTTTTTTGGCATCTTAACGAAAGTATCTGAAATAAGAATGAGATAGTTGCAGAACACACCAAGGCACTTCACGTTGCACACCACCTTTTATATATATAGCTTTCATAATATAAGAAACCTTTTAATTCTAATCCAACGCCTCAACGTACACATTTTACTGAAGCGAAGGTGATACTACAAGCTTATAATATAATAAAGTTTTGACGGATAAACAGGGTTCACATTGAAATTCTGATATTGATTTCACTGCATTTCCACGACTAATCTTAAGTAAATTTTCCCTTAATCGTGACACTGCGAACACTGAACACTATCATTTATGGCTATGTTTAGATGTTTTTTTTAATCCTCTTCCGCCATTTCCATAGCTGTCCAACATTCTTCTTTATATACATTTTTAATATAAGTTTAATTCCTTACAATAAACACTTATTATGAGTCGAACTTCCTATATTTAGAATAGATAAAAAAATTAGTACCAAAAAATAATTACAGTTGACTCCCGAGTATCCGGCCTAGGTTTCTTTTATCGTAACTAACTGAGGAAGGCAACGCGTTGCATTGGCAACATTGCCAAGGCATTGGAAGCGGGCGTCTGTTACGTATCGTCTGCAAAATACAAGTTGTGACAGGAAAAAAGCTGCGTTCTGTTCCTTGTTTCGTCAGTGTGTAACGGACCTCAATACACTACGCTTGCAGCTGTTCCTGATTATAACTGTACAGTACTGTATTCGTAAATTGTTCTTGGGTATGCTTAATGTTCATAAAGAAATGAGTTCATAGAATCCCGCCGTATTCGCCTTTTCTTTTATCCGGCTTGCTCTTTCGCCACATTAGGCCAAATACTCGTGAGTCTACTGTATACACTAACGCAATATCTCTGCAGTCTCAATACACTCAAACATAGACACAACACACACACACACACACACACACACATATATATATATATATATATATAGTGACCCAAAAGTAGGTATACACCTCTGCATTGATCAAGTATAACATTCTAGCTTATGGGTTTGTTTCCTTATTTTTTTATGGGATCTCCGGCATACTGTGCCGATGCGTTAACTACTACGCGCCTGAAGCTTTGACACCTTTTAGTGTTCCTCCAGCTTTTTTATTTCTAAAAATGATAATATTCCTATAATCTTTTTATCAACTTCTTTCAGAATCTACATTGATTCTTTGAGGTTTCTTCGTATCTTCTGTGAGCAGCTGTAATGCTTGTAACATCACTTCAATAATACAAATACGAATTCTCTGAATACGTTCGTGAAATCTGATTGTGTTTTCCCTGACTCTTCTGTGAAATATAGCTATTTCCCATGACTAGGAATATATGATAAGCATTTCCCTGATTTTCAAGGTCAGTGTGAATCCTGCCCTGATGTCTTTCTTTCGCGACTGTTTTAGAAGCACTGACTTCTGAAAGAGTCTTAGCTTGAATTGGTCAGGTGTCTTCCTTTCTCATAACCTAATTCTGCAGTGAGGTATTTCAGCATCTACTAGTGAAGATGATAATAATAATAATAATAATAAACGCTCCAGCCAGAGAGAATATGTCTAATTCAAAAGTTTAATACATTTATCTCTCTTTCTCTATTTCTAAGTGCATTTTTATAATGTATTTGTACTTATAATCCCACAAAAACATAAAAGTAAAAAACAGAGCCATGTTCTCGCAAATTTATCACCTCGTAACCCCAGAAAAAGAAGAGTGGTCTAAAACGATGCAAAGTTCTCTTGAAATCTCAACATCGGAAAACGAAATTTGCAACTTTCGAGCTGAGACTAATGTGGCAAGTAAAAGCCTTACGAGGTGGTACTGTGTAGGAATTGTTCACAGCTGTTCTATCAAGTATCGTCACGTGAGGCTATTACTTGCCCAATTGTTCTCTGCACTAAGTCGCAAACTTCACTTTTTGATTTTCGGATTTCAATAGAACTTAGTGTTGCCGAATAAAGTGACAAATGTACAATAACTTGGTCCTATTTCTTATATTATTTTGGGAGGGATATCAAACCTTTCTGAAAAGCCTTTACGATGATTACCTACTATCTAAACCGCCAAATGCACCATCAGTTTGTGAGTGTATTATCATTTTCTTAAGTAATATGTTAATATGTAGTTTTACCGTTGCCCCCTAATACAGTGAAACCTCTGAATAACCAAGGGGAAGGGAATTTTTGTCCGTTACTGCGAGATGTCCGTTACAGAGAGGTTACAAAAATTTAATTTCTCTCAACGGTAATTGTATGCAGTAATATAGAGTAAATACATTATGTATGAACGTAAATACGTAAAATTCAATATGAAAATACTCTATTTAGTACGTATTTGAATTACTGGGACGGATGAAGGAGAAATGCATTTCTGTTAATTATTATTATTGTTGGGGAATGTGTTAATATGTTCGTATACTGCAAATGATAATGCGTGTATGGTAGTTTTCTTAAGAACATGTCATCACCCTGTAAAAATCCATTAATTCACATACCGCCTATACTAAAAGTAAAAAATAGCTTTAAAAAGTATGCATTATTATTATTAAACAGGGTTGGCAAAAACCATGGTTTTTATTGAAAAAAAAAAAAACAAAAAAAAAGTTTTTTTTTTTGGTTTAAACTTTTTTTTTAAACCAGGTCTTTTTGGTTTAAATAATTTGCTCTATGTATTTATATCACATATGGACAAAAGTAAGCTTGTTTCGCCTTACTGTTAGTATGCAACAACGGGTTTATGTTGAAAGGGGTCACATAAGCTTAAGCGGAATCCAAACCGCTTCTCGGCTTACATCCAAGAAAAATTGTCCTCCATTTGAACTCGAAACCGGGACTAATTGGCCAATGCGATACGTCTGCCGATTCACTCACGAAGGACTCCTGGTAGAAATACGTTGACTGATCTGTACATATTTGTTAATATAATCGTCAAGAGTCATTAGTACAGAAGGACAAAAAGACAAACAATTGCATAAGTGGATCCATTATACAGAATTACATATGGACAATTTCTACTATGGAAAATTTCTACATATGGACAAGTACTACAGAGTACAGAAGAACTAATTTAGTCCAAGTCAGTTCACTACGACTTTTATTAGTCCAAGTTAAAGAAGTATAACGACTTTGCATATCAGTAAGAAAAGTGAATAAAGATACAAATTACTTGAGTCCACTTTGGCTCTGACCCATTTACACATAAATAGTTACAAAAAGATTCTTGTTATTTCAATAATTGCCTCTCGTGGGGTTTGTATGACCCCCTCCCCAAAAAAGTACGGCATTTCGATGTATTTTATCAATAGTAAACATTATTAAAACGAAACAATGTTTATAATTTTCCTTTGGTTGCATAACAATATTAACACTAGAAGGACCAACATTTTTACCTCCCTAGAAGTACCGAGCCGTCATTTTGACGGCTATTTAATTGTAAGAGATATATATCATTTTTCTCTATATTTCTCTTATTTTAGCTTTAATTTAATAAGTTTAATCGACTATCTTATGTTTTATGTAAGTTTTTCTTGTGATATAATACAGGGTGATCCACTAAATCCCGTCACTACATTAAATATAATATTAATATCAGAAGTTTGTTCAGAGGACAGTGACATGAAAAATTAAAATAGAGGAATAATACCTACGTTCCTACGTATGAAATCCTTTTCTACTGATCACGTGATCACACTACCTGCCCTGTAGACATTGGCTGGGCTATTTTTCTTTAGCAGAGACCCAGTGTATAATACACCAAAATCATTATATTTATTTCAAACTTTTTATTACATGAAGGTTAATTTACATTTTCAATACATTTTTATTTCAACTTGTATGCACTTAACTCAAAAGAGAAACACTTTTCTCGCGTTTACACTTGTGTACTGTGAGTGGATTTTCTGATTGATATCCATAAACGTTTGTAGTGAACATATTATTTTATTTCTGATTCAAGCACATTTTGGGAAGTTCTCTTCTGCTTGGACGGATACTACCAATCAAGGTCAACTGTTTCTTTTTCAAAGATTCGACTAATTTTTAACTTCTAAGAAAAGTTATCGCATGTAACATTTAGTCCTCTGTTGAGAAAAGAATCCATCATCTTCAGAACAATATATTCGCCTAACTGTAAGTCCCGACGTCGTTCTTAGTCGTTCCCAGGTAGGGAATGCCTTTTAGTTGATACCGTGACTTTACAACTGCAAGCAGCCACATTTAAATCCAAATTTATCAGGCTTGTTTGTCATATTATTTGGTCTAGGAATTAATTCGTGCGGTTGGTACGCACACATTGAAGCTGTAGTACAAACACAAAATACATAAATACCTTAAGAAAAATATTGTCCATCGCTAGCCACCACTTTCGCCCATCTGTCAGGCAATGTACGGATTCCGTGGCGAAAGAAGTCCTCATCCTTGGAAGCGATCCAGTCAGAGACCCATGTTTCGATATCTTCTGAAGAAGTAAACCGCTGTCCAATCAAATCGTCGTTCATGCAATCGAACAAGTAGTAGTCCGAAGGAGCAACGTCTGGTGAATACGGCGGGTGGGGTAAAACTTCCCATCCGACATTTTCTAAATAGGTTTTGACCGGTTTTGCGACATGTGGGCGAGCGTTATCATGTTGAACAATAAGTTTATCATGTCTGTTCTCCCATTCTGGTCGTGTTCTGGCCAGAGCTTGCTTCAAACGCATTAATTGTCGTCGATAACGTTCTCCATTCATAGTTTCACCCGGTTGCAGCAGCTCATAGTACACCACACCTTTCATATCCCACCATATGCACAGCATAACCTTTGCACAGTGAATATCTCGTTTTGGTTGTGATGGACCTGGTTCACCTGGTTTCACCCAGGCCTTTTTTCGTTTAGGGTTCTCGTAGTGGGTCCACTTCTCATCACCCATAATAATTCGATGCAGAAACCCCTTTCTGCTCTGTCGTTGAAGCAGCAATTCCCAAATGGTTTTTCGTCTTTCAACGTCTCTGTCTTTCAATTCATGTGGAATCTAATGTGACATCTTTTGAATCATTCCCATGGCTTTCAAGCGTTTGGAGACTGTTGTTTGATCAACGCCTAATGCTGCTGCAAGTTGTTCCTGCGTTTGACACGAATCCTGCTCGAGCAATGCTGTCAATTCTTCGTCTTGAAATTTTTTTGGCTGTCCAGCTCGCTCTTGGTCTGCCAAGCCGAAATCACCACTTCTAAACCGTGCAAACCACTTCTGACACGTTCGCTCAGCTAGAGCATGGTCACCATACACTTCCACCAAAATACGATGACTTTCAGTCGCACTTTTCTGCATGTTAAAGTAATGCAGCAGGACACCCCGCAAAAACACTTTATCAGGCACAAATTGCGCCATGTTCACTTAACTACAAACTGGTGTTGTTGACGCTTTAATCCACTGCCCTATACTACGAACGATACGCGACGACAGGGGTTTGCAACACGTGTGGATACACGGAACTGTGGGACGCTCCGTTCGTTGCGCCATCTCTTGTCCACCCGCACGAATTAATTCCTAGACCAAATATATGTATTTGCATGCCATCTTACTAGAGAATAACTGTTCATCCATACAAACACTGTCGTGGGTTTTATAGTGTCTGATACAATTCTCAATGAATAAGTTCTACACAGACGATACCAAAGCAAGCTTGTTTGCTTTCAGCCTTGAAGAGCTAGGGCACTTTTCATCAAATCGAAGATACTTCATTATTTCAAGAAATATCTTTCTTTCCATATTCTTTCTGTAAAACACTGGTCCACAGCTTACGTTCTATAGTTCCTTTACAGGTATATCTGAAGCTGCACGAAATATCAATATTGCTAAAAAGGAAAGTGTTCTGCAATTGACAGTGGCCAAAGAGAATCTTGACGCTGTCTGAGCTTCAATAACGGTTCATTTCAAAATGTTTCTGAACATTGTCTTGTCTATGAACAAGCGAAAAGCACTACCAAAATCACCATCTTCAATATGATTTAACGCATAATACAACAAACAGGTTTCTCGCGAAGGACATCGTGTGAGGCAGTACACCCAGCATCGTTCTGTCTGTCCATTTTACTCCAACGTGTCCCATGACCTGCTATAAAGACATTTGATTGAACAATTCTGGAAACTTCTGTATCTGTTTCCATCCTCTTATCCGAAAAAGTAGTTTCCGACACTGCATTTTAGCTACTACTGCTGACTTCATCGAAGCGATCTCCCTGTTGTTCTTCCAAGCGAAATTCATTTTCACTCAAGGAAAAATAATGTAAAATATTTCAAAATTTATTGTTTCTAACAGAAATATTACATTTATTATTACCATATAGCGTACAACCTATAAAACAGTCCACATCAACAACAAAATATAGATTTTTAAATGAGGCAGTCAAATTGACGGTTTGGTCCTTCTAGGGGTATACAACAAAAATATATATTTATTTAAAATAGACATACAATGTTTATGTGCTATATGAAACCTTTCCTTAAAATAATAAAAGTCCTAAAGTATGGTGGCATAACTCAAAGAAATATATGAGATATAGAAAATTGTTTTACGTGGTGCCGTCAAAATGACGGCTTGGTCCTTCTAGTGTTAACAAACTATAAAAAAATCACAAAAGAAATATCCATAAAGCTACATAAAAAAGTTGCTTTAGTAATATAATCTCTTTCAGTAAAGAATGGGGAATTTAGGTCTGAATATAGTACGAATAATATATGGGACGAAACGTGATCACCCAGAAATGTGTGTTCATCAAGATTTTACGAATAGTTACACTTTTACGGACACTTTTCGTTTTTTTTTTTTTTTTTTTTTTTTTTTGTTGTTGTTGTTTTGTTTTGTTTTGTTTAAACCATGGTTTAAACCAGCCAATCCTGTTATTAAATACTGAAAGTGTGGAGAAGAAACTCACCAAATTTCTTGGGAAAAAGTCTGCAGTAATTGTCTGCCGTGTACATCCTACGGACACTAGTTTCTGTTCGAAATTTGCTTGCAACTGTTGGATCAATTGGAGAACTTCTGTTTCACCGCGATTAATGGCAAATTTCTTTAATTGTTCAACTGTTTGGCACACCAATTTGTACAAAAGAAAAAATTTGCTTTTCCAAAAAGTAAGAGAAAACATTGCTCGTTGAAAAATGTAATTGCAAAATAATGAAGGTTTCTTTTGTTATCTGTGAAACTGTCTAGAAAGATGCAAGGCCCAGAGGAAAAAGGACTAAATTCATTAGGGAAGAGAAAATCCCCATAGAATTCTTGACCATACGACTAACACTGCATGAGTGTTAGTGCTTATTGAAGATTTTCTAGGATTTCCATCAGAAAGCAGTTTATTGCGGGCAGAAAAAAAGAAGCATTTCAAGTTTAGCTTGAGGTTGTTCTGTTTGATGATAGATACACTTGTGGGGAAAAGACTTTTCTGTCTACTGTCATATATCGCAGAACCGAGAATAATTCCTGTTCGTTATGAAGAGGTTATTGAAACGTTTGGGGGTAAAAAAAGGACTGTCCGCGTCCGTAAGAGAACATATATTTTTGCCGGGTCAAAAAAATCTGTCCGTATTATAGAGGTGTCCGTTATTGAGAGGGGTCCGTTAACGGAGGTTTCACTGTATTCATCCCCTTGAGTGGGAAGTTTCGAGTTTTTTTGTATTTTTCGTTTTAGAATATCAAGTTTTTATAACGATCTGCCAACTATTTAAACCAACAGACAGGCCATTAATTTGCTCGTTTATTATAGTTTTCAAAAGTTATGCCCTAGCCTTCTAATATCCCTCTCCCCGCTTGTAGTAGGAAATATCGGCTTCTTTCGGATTTTATCTTTTACTTGTACAGCCCTGGTCATAGAAACCTGACGGCCCGCCCTAGGTCCTCACGAATTCCCTTTATGTCTGACTCATTTTCACTGGATTTCTGTCGCAGACAGGGGTGGAAATTCTTAAACGACATTATTACTGAACGCATAATGCAATTTTGTTTTCCTGCACGTGTCGATCAAAAATATCTATCATATGTTAAGTCGCAAATATACGATTTAATTTTTAATCTAGAACTATTCAAAAGACCGACATAGAAGTAGAGGCAACATCAGAGCTACAAGTAGACTACAATGATTAACCATCTATTTCAAGTGATTTGTTTCTCGTTTCACTGCCAATTCGAGCTTCCCGAAAGTATGAGCTTGCCCAGTTAGCCTCACTGAAGCCAAAATAAACAGCAATTTATGAAAAATTTATCGAAATCAGCAGGATAAAAGCAAGAATATTCGAAGTTTCTGCTCTTTCCTGGTAACATCATCCATGTGATTCATCCTATCCAGGGACGTACACAGGAATTAATTTCAGAGGTAAGGGATCAAAATCTTCTCCAGGGGAGACCAAATTCAATATAAGGACAAATTGTATTAAACTTTGTAAAATCGCCCTAGGCAAAATTTGCAGAAAATTCGAGATTTCAGGGAGTTTAGACTCGAGGACCCACCCCTAGGTATGTTCCTGGTAGAGTACTTCTTTTCAATAAGAGAACCGCTGCGGGACCTACAGCAAAATTTCTGTAAAGGCCGGATATATCCTATGGGACCTACATGCCTATCATTTTTTTTTTTTTCAGTCGATCGATTAGTGAGTTCTTTCCAATAAAATAAACCGACAAGATCCCGATAAAGTTTTTCTCAAAACAGTCTAGTAAATTTATTTTTATTTTTTGTTCGTTTTTATTTGCGGCTCATACAGAAAGTACGTCTACGATAGAGAAAAATTAAGAGCACTGACTACAACGTTTTCGTTTCGTTTCATTTGACCGAGATCTCGCTTCTATGTTGAATGCCAAATACCCAGGCCCAAATTTATATGTTGTTCGCCCCTGTGCTTTCAATAACCCCCCCCCCAAAAAAAAAAAAACCCGACCAATATTAGAATTGAATTCACAGTTTTTAGAGTCGCTGAGATTAATAAGTGACAGTTTTAATCCAATTCAACTTCAAGGTCATACTCCACTCCCCAGGGAGGGGGGGGGGGCGAGATTTTAAAAGTAATCCAAAACGACAGATATTAGTGTTGAATTCATAGTTTTCGAGATCGCTGAGTTTAACGATATCAGTGTTCATGTTCTCCCTTGGGGTTGGGGGGGGGGGGAGAAGGGGATGATTTTTTAAAAAATGAACAGATAAGTTAGCTAATTAGTAACTACCGTAATTAAACACATTACTATATTTCTCGCGCTTGTGCGGTTTGCTAGTCTTAAATATTACTTTATTGCGAATCTTTTTTAAAAAATCCAAAATTTTGCCGCCCCCTAAATTCTGCCATCCCTTGCTCGAACACAGAATAGCACTTATCTAAATACGGGTCTCCAAATACCCAAACTCTTCCTGTTTTCCTTTTTCACATCAGACAAATGCTGAGACCGGCACTTACAAAAGCTCCAGTCACTTTCTTCCTCATTTTGTCATAAAATGTAAGCCGGTAGTTGGACTTGAGATAAAAGTATACTTGCAAGATGCCAACGAAGGGAACAATGTGAACTCTAGTCTAGTGGTATTTTGATGTTATGACATGTCCAACAATCGCAAGTTTTCTCACCTTCCTACATATGACTTTATACATAAGAATAATAATAATGTCCTCAGCTAAATCTATTATCCATAAAAGCATTATGACACAATTGAAACAGATATATGCAAAACATTCTCTTAAGAACCTACAAAATAAGTATGTCTTGGTTCCAGTCGTGTGGCAAGAATGTTCTTTAGAGAACTCTTCCATTGCACTTATTAGACATAGCTGTCCGTCAGATCGTTGCACGAGTTTTGCTCTACGTTAAGTTCCTCTTAGATGGCCTATCCCAGGCCCGTATCCAAGGGGGCCAAGAGAGCCGGCACTCCTAAATTTTTACTGCCCCCTAAAACTTTCACGATAGGCTTGCAAATGAACTATGATATGGTTGGATCGGGCCCCCCTAACTTTTACCGGGGAGCCCCTACTGGTCTGGCCTTTCCCTTTAGTTATGAATTAGTCTAGAGTTGAGGAACTCTGGTTTTGTGTGAGCCGCAAACTGAAACAACATAACTCCAAAAAGTTTTCTAATTACTTTTCGTTAATCATTTTTAATTGCTAATTACTTTTCGTAAGTAATGCCCTTTCTCATTGAGATATTATCAAATAATGAAGGTGGTTTTGGGGAAAAGTCATATCGGAAGTAATCTTTCAATTGTCCAGTTCCTTTTACGACATAGATAAATCTATGGAAATTGATAACTAGATTATTGTCTTAGATTTTTATTTCTGCATTCATTGAAGCCAAAGGGGTAACTTTGTTCTTCCGTTTCAGTTTAAGAGTACTGAAATCATTTCAATGTACAATTTGAGTAAGTACGCAAACTATTGTGATCGAATTCTGCCAGAGAAACCATACTATTTGCACAAAATAACAGTTCCCATCACTTAAAACTTCACATTTCCTGAACGAATAAAGATAGACGAATAAAGTGTGTTATACACCAAAATGTGTGTTTTTCCATTCTCTACATATCATCACTCTTTATAATTTACGCTATCTCTGCTCATTATGGAGTTATCAGCGAAAAACTGAAAATAGGTGGCCATTTTTCAATATGGCGGCCGAAGGTCAATCTTAGGGAACTTTCAGTATGTTGATAAGGAGGTCAAGTATTACAACTGTGCGAAGTTCCTTGCTTGTATGATTTTTTCGCATAATTCCTGCACTATATATAAAATAAATGAAGAAAACATGGAACCCGATTTTGACAAATAGCAAGATTTACTCACAGTATATCTACTTGAACTATCACAGAACGATGTTATTCACCGAAGAAAGAAGAAGAAAAAAAAACGCTTCATGCCAAAGGAATCGTCTACCTCAAAGACTACCAAATTACTTAGCACAAGGGTTGGCAAAAACCATGGTTTTTAGTAAAAAAAAAACGGTTTATTTGGTTTAAACCAGGTTTTTTGGTTTAAATAATTTGCTCTATGTATTAATATCATATATGGACAGAAAAAAGTTTGTTTCGCCTTGATGTTATTATGCAACAACCGGGTTATGCTGGAAGGGGTCACATAAGCTTAAAGTGGAATAAAAACCGCTTCTCGAGTTACATCCGAGAAAAATTGTCCTCCATTTGAAATCGGAACCAGGACTAATTGGCCACAAATGCGATACGTTTGCCGACTCACTCACGAAGGAATCCTGATAAAAATACGTTGTACTGATTTTTACATATTTGTTAATATAATCGTCAAGTCATTTCAGGACAAAAAGATAAACAGTTGCACAAGTGAAACCATTATACAGAATTACATATGGACAATTTCAAAATACCGCAGAGTACAGAATAACTAATTTAGTTCAAGTTAGTTAACAACGACTTTTATTAGTCCAAATTAAAGAAATACAACGACTTAATTTGCATATCAGTAAGAAAAGTGAATAAAGATACGAATTAAGTCCACTTTGGCTCAGACTCATTTATACATAAATAGATATCAAAGATACTTCTCATTTCACTAAATGCCTTTCGTGGGGTCTGTATGACCTCCCCCCCCACACACACACAAAGTACGGCATTTCTATGTATTTTATCATTAAACATTATTGAAACGAAAGAATATTTAGAATTTTTCTTTGATTCTAATTACATAAAAATAATAATAAACTACAAGAAATCACAAAACAAACATTCATAAACTTATAAAAAAAAAAGTTGCTTTTGTAGTATAATATTTCTGAGTAATGAATAAGGAATTTAGGTCTGAATATAATACGAATAATATACAGAAGTGAAATGTGATAACGTGTAAAATCTTGTTAACCCACAAATGTGTGTTCATCAAGATTTTACAAACGATTACTTTTACGAACATTTTTCGTTTTCTGGTTTATTATTTATTATTATTATTATTATTATTATTATTATTATTATTATTATTATTATTATTATTGTGAAAAAAACCAGCTGGTTTAAACCAGCCAACCCCGCTTAGCACTTTCTCTCGATGTCACTGTTGAGACAACTAAAACCATACACCAAATGAAAAATAGCCGATTTTGTTGCTAACGAACGAAAAAACGTGCTATATTAGTGTTTCCACAACTACGGAATTTTTTTAAAAAAAAGAATGGTTTTACATTCCAATTTAAAACTTTCCAAGTCTATTATCACAAAAAAAGTTACTTTTTTTTCTATCCTTTGATCCGAAAGTGTACTATGAAACTTATGAGTGAGAACTGTAATTAAATAAAAGCATGTTTTTCTAGAAATATAATAATGGAAAAAAAATTAAGCAAATGACATATACTTTAAACATTTTAAATTATGAAATGCAAAAATGAAATGAAATGAAATTTTTCAGTTTTACGTCTCTCGGTTATGCCGGCTAGGCTAAAGGAGATTGTGATGATGAGGAATCAATGAAATGGCGGAATGAAGAAAGTGGGAGGAAACGGGAGAACCCAAGGAAACCCACGCACACAGTGTTTGTCCACTACAAAGTTCACTTGGTGAACGCAGTGTTTGAACCCGGGACCCCATGCACCAGAGGTGAACGCTCTACGACTGAGCCACCGCGGCCCCAATTATGAAATACAGTACATATACATATTGATTTGGATTTTATCTTAAACGCGAAGGAATACAAAATACGTTTAAATGTTATGTAGAAGGCTCACTCTTTCTTGGGATATAATCGTGAGACGTTACTAAATAATAATAATAATAATAATGTAATCTCAGTCACGCCTTCCCACTGGCATAGTAGCTAGGGTATCCATCTTTGTTGTACGAAGTTCTGGGTTTAATTCTTGGCATGATAGCCTTGAAATCTGTACCCATTACGGGGTTTGGGTTCTACCTAAACTGTAGGTCTTCATCTAATACAGACTTCGTGCTGAAAAGGTATACTCAACTCCAATCATCGAAACAAAATATGCGAAGTCGAATACACACATCGAGTCACAACAGTAGATAAGTCGTTATTTTAAACTACGCCTCGGAGAATTGAATGTAAGTGAACTGTTAAATCTCGCTTCAATAACGACAGATATTATGTTCGCCAGAGGCCAGCTATTCCAATTTCTATTTTATCACCTTCTGCCTCCGCATATCTGTAATATTTAGAGCTTGACCATATTTCTGACCGAAATGTGCTTTCCATTTTACGTTCGTAAGGCTTTTGGACGATTATACCTCAATAAAATAATAATAATAATAATAATAATAATAATAATAATAATAATAATAATAATAATAATAATAATAATACACGATCACGGAAATTGTTTCAAACTAGGAATGGCCAAAAATTTTCAGATCCGGAAATACCAGATCCAACGAGAGCCGGATCTCGAATTGCGGACCTAGATCAGGATCTCGGATCTGGATCCGAAATCCAGATCGCAGACCTTGATTCGTATCCAAGCCTACACCTGAAATTGTGATAAATCTGAATATCTAAAATTCGTCAAAAACTTTATCCGGATTCACTGATATAGTAAGATGCTGTGCTTTTAAATGTTTCCATAATACACTTGTGCTACTTTTGTTCTTTATTTTAATCTTGCGATATTTACATATTTCACCTTTTGTGGAAGTCTAGTAAAATGCTTCCAAGTTTAACTTCTTGCTATTTCACAGTATAACAAACGTACCCGTCTGAAAGAACTGATGTAAATGATAAATTCTTCTATTCAGCTTCCTTTCAAAACTTAATGTTAGCTTCACATTGTAAATATTTTATTCTTAGAAAATAAACTTCATTATTTTCTCATATATAAATCGAAGATTTTTAGATAAGGCCCTTCCAATCATAGGAATACTAGACAATCAAACTCTATTTATTATAGTTTCTGACTCACTGGAGTTCAACCATCAACAAATTTAATAATGAATGTTTTTTAATGCAAAGCTACAGCAAAATATACAGACTGGTTGGCGCGACATCAGAGTAGATTTTTATACACACGAGAATTTCATGAGAGCGATTGGTTTTGTAGTGTATGCATATTTCTCCAATATATAATTGGACGTCTGAATTTTTCTAATCAGGGTTTGGCAAAAACCATGGTTTTTATTGAAAAAAAATTTTTTTTTTTTTGGTTTAAACCTTTTTTTTTTTTTTGGTTTAAATAATTTGCTCTATGTGTTTATATCACATATGGACAGAAATAAGTTTGTTTCGCCTTGGTGTTATTATACAACAACCGGGTTATGCTGGAAGGGGTTACATAAGCTTAAAGCGAAATCCAAACCGCTTCTTGGCTTACATCCAAGAGAAATTGTCCTCCATCTGAACTCGAAACCGGGATTAACCGGCGATACGTCTGCCGAGTCACTCACGAAGGACTCCTGGTAAAAATACGTTGTACTAATTTTTACATACTTGTTAATATAATCGTCAAGTCATTTCAGAAGGACAAAAAGATAAACAGTTGCACAAGTGAAACCATTATACAGAATTACATGTGGACAATTTCAAAATACCGCAGAGTACAGAATAACTAATTTAGTCCAAGTTAGTTTACTACGACTCTTATTAGTCCAAATTAAAGAAATGCAACTACTTAATTTGAATATCAGTAAGAAAAGTGAATAAAAATACGAATTATTTAAGTCCATTTTGGTTCTGACCCATTTATACATAAATAGATTATAAAGATACTTCTGATTAAATGCTTGTCGTGGTGCCCCCCCCCCCCCAAAAGTACGGCACTTCGATGTATTTTACCAACAAACATTATCAAAACGAAACAATATTTAGAATTTTTCTTTGACTGCAATTGCATAACAATAATAACTATAAAAAAACACAAAAGAAACATTCATAAACTTATAAAAAGAACAAAAGTTGCTCTTGTATCAATCTCTTTGAGTACTGAATGGGGAATTTAGATCTGAATATAATACGAATAATATACGGGAGTGAAACGTGATAACCCACAAATTTGTGTTCATCAAGATTTTACGAACCCTTACACTTTTACGAACATTTTTTGTTTTTGGTTTAAACCATTTGGTTTTTATGAAAAAACCAGATGGTTTAAACCAAGGTATAAAAAATGATTTAAACCACCTTGGTTTAAACCAACCAACCCTGTTTCTAAATCTCTTAAAATTATGGGTTTGGCAACAGCACGCTCGAGGTTGTAGAAGGGAAGTCATAAGAAAGAATGAGTAGTGAAGCCTTCCGAACACATCTTCTTGTTTGCTGTTTGAAATATCTAGATCCTTTCTCATTACTTAATGTCATTTAGTTTCAGAGCAAAATAGTACCTTGGCAAATGCAGAAAACTTTGTTTAAAGAAAACACCCACGCTTTTTAACCTAAAGAAAATCGTGA
This sequence comes from Thermobia domestica, assembly GCF_964235325.1. Lineage (NCBI taxonomy): Eukaryota > Metazoa > Arthropoda > Insecta > Zygentoma > Lepismatidae > Thermobia > Thermobia domestica. Next base: position 248,526,384 of record NC_137455.1, on the reverse strand, counting down.
AAAACCAAAGAGCATTTTATGGAGTTCCATCCCTATCAATACAACTGAAAGGTAGTTCTACAATGTGTTTCAATAGTCGTACATGTTTAATTCCTCCTTTCTATTGGAATTCAAATCTTTTGAACCGGGTTTGAGTTCCACTAGGTGCTTTTATTTATTGTTTTAATTAACTTTTCTGCTCTTCTTAGTTTACTCTTTCTTACTTTCGGATTAATTTCCTTCCTTCTTTCTTCAACAGAAGTCATACTTTAGTAAGCCACTAACGGGATCACCATTTGTATCCGAGGATTTCACAAACAAGGAAATACTGTAGATAATCTAACTAACTTTTCATTTTTTAAAGTTACAAAGGTGCTACTAACATATTACTAAAATGGGTTAAAGCATTTATTCTTCCCAGTGTGCGTATTGACGGGGGAATACTAGGGACTTCACCTTGACAAAAATGTGTGCTCTAAGATGATGAATTTCATCCCTTGCACGGTTAACTCACCTCCCTCCCCCCGTCTAGAATTTTATGAATCTTCAGGAGGATAGGAACAGGGAACAAATTTATTTTGTACGCGAAAGTATTACAATTAGGAACAAATTTTGTTAAGGAGATTGGTTTATCAAAACTCCGTTATATATTTACACAGTCCGCATGTCCGTCCGTCCGCAAGACGAAAACATCTTAAGGATTACTTGATAGATCACCACTTAGTTTGTTCAATAAGTAGTGAGTCAAAAGTTAGGAATCGCTTTCGATTACCTAAGTAATAACATGAACAATTACCGGTTTTTAGGTTGATCACTATAAACCAAAATCGGTAACATATGCATATGGAGAAGAGGTTTTCTGCTATCGATTAAGCATTTAAAGAGTATACAAAACCGGAAGCAGTGAAGTCCATTACAACTTTCGTTTTCAGTATTGATCTACAAAGACCAAAAATGATAAGAAATTTATTTATTTATTTACTATCAAAAAGAGTTTTATTTAAAAATCGATTTAGAATCCAAAGAATAGGAACTGACTGTCTTACGCCTATTGAAACCACAAGTTTCAGATATAAACCACTTTCGGATTTAACGTTGTTCGCTATAGAATTAAAACCCGTAATAGAGAGCAAAAAGCGATTTCCTGTGGCAGAAAATTGTCAACTTCCGGTTTAACAGTCATCGCTATAAAGTAAAAGCGATCACAGATAGTAAGAAGCTATTTTCTGAATCAATGAGGTGTCCCAAGAACATATTCTGTCTTCAATCTAATCTCACTAATACAACCGAAGTGGTAGAAATCTACTACCACTTCCAGTTTTAATATTAACTGAGAAAATATCACGATACACAAACCATTTCTTCACGTGCTGTGCACATGTCACTACAGCTCTTTTCCGACGAGAAGCAGCATGAGCAGTATTCAAATACGCGCGATATTTAGCGCAAAATTCCCAGATTGCAGATTCCCCTTTTCCTTCTCGCTGTTTCTCCACCTAGTGTTCCAGCAAATAAATTGACAGCATGACTCATAATGACAAAAATGTTATTTCAATAAAATTTAGAATATTCACTGTCAGTGCTCGAAATATAAACATGAACTAAATTAATTGTCTTTTAATTTATTTCATTAAATTGTTAAAAGCTCATCGTCTATTTCATTATGTTATCACAGGGTGTCTACTAAAATTCCAAAATGAAATTTCGTGACCTTTTCTTTACCAAATCATAAAATTTTCTAACATTTTGAAGAGCGAATTTGGGTGCGAATTAGGTCGAATTTTCATCCATGCGATAGAAACGTACTTTGGTTGCGATTTGGTAGCGTCTAAACCCAATCATAGACATTTTTGGTGGTGAATTTTGACGTTTTATAGAACAAAATTTTCCAATCTGTACTTACATTTGTACAGTTTAAAAAATCGTGACCCAAAAGCTAAATTTCGTGACTTTTTCGTGACTTCCATGACCGTTTTCTTATTTCGTGACTTTTTCGTGACTTTCGTAACCGATAGACACCTTGTATCACCATTGTCTATGATAATTTGTCTTCTGTCGCTGTGTTAGCCTGGGTCTTAAATTTATTAAAACGCGTTACAAATTATGTTAATCACTATTTTATGAATTTTCTCTTGTTTTTCTATATATTATGAAAAGGATAATGCCGAGTTTGTTCTGTTACAAGGTTAATCTCCTCGTCAGTTTAGAAAAGACTTTCGTTTAGAAAAGATCATTTCCATTGCTTCGATTATTGTTTTGATTCCGGTGTATAATGGTCTACCCATGTCTCGCCCATAGTCACAAATCTGCCAATAAAATCCTTCAGATCACTTTCAAACAGTTTCAAACAATCACAGGAAAGAGTCAGTCGATGGCGTTTGTGTTCAACTGAATGCAACTTGGGTACTCATGTCATTGATACCTTAGAAAATCCTAATTCGTTTACGATAATGTCTAGTACTTGCTCATAGAAAATACCTAGTCTCGGCTATTTTTCGGACTTTGATTCTGTGATAATTCAAAAATCACGTCACAAATTTTATTGACATTTTCTGTAGTGTCGACGCAGAAGGTCTGTTACTGTGGGGGTTATCTTCGATGCTGTTTCTGCCACACTTAAATTCAGCTACCCACTTATTCAGCATGAAATACGAGGGCGTGAAGTCTCCTAGTATCTCTACCATGTTCATATGAATTTCCTGCGGTGTTAAGCCCTTTTTATGCAGGTATGTAATGACGGCTCGATTTTCTCCATGCCAAAAATTTCCGTCACTTCCACCCTAAAACTCCTCACCTGATACCAAGAAATGGAATTTTACGCAATGACTACCAACGGATATAGCAACGCAGCTAATGTATACAAACACAAAATAATTGTTTCCTTCCCAGTCAGGCCATGAACTTCCCAATTCCCCATCGTAAAGGCAGTAATAGTGGTAACAGAAATATTCATTAAATTTTTTTAGAAATCCGTTATGCACGTAAAATTAAATATTTTCAAGTTCCATTAGTACTATTAACTCAGAACTTCTGTTTTTTTTTAACTGGGTTTTTCCCAACCCTGTTAGTACTATAGTTTGAAACATGTTTTTTCTCGATTTTATAATCCGGGCAATACAGTCTTTTTGAAAACAAACCTAGCTACTTCGTTCAGAATGTTTTTCTAAATGCGACGAAATCATTTTTCATGTAGTTCACCATAACTCTCGATTCAAAAATTGCAATTGGTGAATTTCTTTTCGAATGGAAGGAGTATATTACATTACAGCAGCAATGAGTTGACAGTCTTGCTTTGGACAAGGCATAAGGAAATGGGGTAACTGAAAACCAGACGTAAATAATCACTCGAGGATGTAACCTGGTTGCATGCACCTGATAAAACAACTCGTTGTAGCAATTTCAACGGCGAAGTCTTGTATCTATTTCTGGCGGGATCTGTACGAAAAGAAGATTGGGAAAAGTTCGTTATTTGGTATGTCACTAAAACAAATAAAATTTCAGAGGGTTATCCGAATAGTAAAAGAGTGATGATTTAGTTATATTTCTGAAAGTAGAATGGAAAGATATCTATAAAAAAGAAACAAACTAATTCCAAACAGGCGGAATGCATAGCAATGATGTAATTTTTCCTACTGTTCTTCCAAAAATACAATTAAAATACCACTATTTCGATATCCCAATAACTAATTCCAACTCATGTATAAGCAAAATAACAAGAACTTAAAAATGACTCACAAAATTATAACACCGACCTTAAATAAATAAACAAACAAACAAACAAAAAAAAAAAGAAAGAAAAAAATAAAGTGCCACCGTACCCAGCGACCGGGTAACGCGCACAGAAAACATGGACACATCTGATAATACATCACCAACCAACCAACTAGAATGCTTTAAAACTATGAATCATCACAGAAGAGTATTGTTAACTCACTGTCAATTAAGAGAAAACAAAATCTCGAAATACGAGTAAACTTGTAATAAAAATATTCAGGAGTAAGGAAACCAATACAAATTAATGAATAACTGCAAAACTAACCTTTATATTGAATTTCTTTTATCATGAACAATATTTGAAGAATCTAGTAGATTAGATTAGGATGGTTCTGGCTCACATTTACAGGAACAACACTCAGTGAAGTTTCTATGCAATGAACATAGGTATGGAACTTTATTGTAAATTTGCACCGAATTTCTATTTATGGCATCGATAGTAGACGCAACTATAGGAACATTTTTCCGTTCACTGTGGTTCTTTTCCATGACAGTTCAAATATTTATATCATCCATAATCGGAACACTGACTTGTTCGTAGGGTGATTAAGGAAAAAAACGAAGCTGAATGCTGGACTATATGAATTTACGTATTGAAGCATTTATTAGGCAATAGAGCGTAATATGGCAGTGTTTCAAACCCACTGTCTTATTAATAGAATTGTAAAGTGATTATAATAGACCTATATCGGGATCTTAAACTCTACATGTATAATAAAGTAGAAATACTAGAGATGTATCGATACCACTTTTTCACCGATACCGATACTTTTAGACACATTTCTTATACCTAGGTATATTATTAGAAATTTTCAGAATAATGAAATGATCTACATTGTAATAGAGTATATTAGATGTAAGGCCAAAATTTGGCATACAAAGACATAAAAAAAGAAAGATTTTCATATTAGGTTCTACACAAAATATATATTTCCTCTAAATTTAATCCAGCTCACATAAAATGAATGATAATTTATTTTGATAGTTATATTGTACTTACTGGTCTCTATTACTGACATCCAGTGCAAATGGATACTACCGTTACAAATTTTTATTGTTTACAAATTTATGCATTCTGAACCAGGTGTGTTGCTCCGTATACCATAAAAAAAAAAAAATAATAATAAAATAAAAAAAATAAGAAGGTCATTTAAGCGAAGTCGAAAACGATAAAACTATTTAGGGACTGTTAACTTTAAAACTAACTGTTTTTAACCAGTAAGTAGGAGAGAATAATGACAAAGTGAGCGTCTTGTGGGTGTCTACCACAGCATTTTCTTCTCAATCGAAATCTCTTTCTCGTTTGGGATTAAAATTACGGGTCTGCTATCCTGACCATGGGCGCCCAAAGGAAGAGGGCAGGATGGGACCCCTCCTGACTCACGAAAATGTATACGTAATATAGCAAACCATGTATATTAAATACCAGACGTAATATAGTAACCATGGAATGGGCCTCCCTAGAAAATTTTATTCGGGCGCCCATGATCATGACTGAGGACCTTTGGCATTTCTTCACTATTTTGGCATCGAGCGACTAAAAATATCAGTTGATTACGGGTAGTGCAAATCAAAGGCGTACACATGCATAAAGAAATCGATTGTACAATTCATAATAAGTTAGATCAATTTTAAGTCTAAAAGAAACCGATGAAATATAAGTGTCACTGTTAATACTAAACAAATTGAAAATAGTTCGGAAAATGTATCAGTAAAAATCCGTGTCCATTCGCCAATACAGATATCGATGTATCAGTACATGTCTAAGAAATACAATATGAAAAATGTGTTCTTAACCGTGTAGTACTGCATAAGACAAGAGGAAATGAAGTGCTATGTACAGAGGTTGTTCAGCCTACGTTTGGCCGATTTCGTTCCTTCCCCCTCCCGGGCAGAATGGACTCACCCGACCTGGCTCGTGGCGTTCTGCAGTGTTGTGCAGTGGCTTTCTGGGAACGGAGTTGTTTTTCCGCGCGGACGACAATAACGCACAAAACAGGACCATTGTTGAGTATTGTCTTAAATTTGTTTCCAAGTGTGTGGGTTTCCTCTCTGTGACCAAAATGCCGCCCAAACTAAGCCGGTTTTGGAAAGGCTATGTTGCGGCTCTTTATGACGCCCACTTTAATGTTTCTGTCAGAAAACAGTGCAAGAAGAATGGTTGCAACATTAGTTTAAGTGGAATAAAAAATGTTATTAAAAAGTACAAGGGCTACGAAGCTCCACCATTTGGATCACCAACGAAGTTGCCTAGGAAGCGGGAATGCACCAAGGCCACCTCCACTATGCAGAGGAAACTTCGCAAAATGGCAATGCAAACAGAAAGATGTATGGCTAATCGTCTTGACGTGTCTTTGGGGACTGTGAGCCGGACGTTACACCACCAACTCAAGCTGGAAAAAGTCATGAAAGCTCGCGGCCATCTTCTCACAGATGCCCACCCAAAGGAACGAAAGTGTAACGCCCGGAAGCTGTACGAACGGCATCTGACAAAACAAAGGTGGATGTACGTCGTAACGCTCCATGAAGCATGGATTTACCTTTTCGACTGCGGCAAACCGAGAGCCATCATGTACCGAGAGAAAGGCGCTAAGAACTTCAGAAGGTGGGTCCGTGTCTGTAAAGAATCCTTCCCAAAAGCGTTTATGATCGTTACTGGCTACTGTTACCGAGGTAAACTGAAGATTCGTAGGGTGGCGAAGAACTGTAAAATAAATTCGCAGCATTTTCAGGAGCAGATCATGCGGTCGATCTACGAGCATGAGATTCCAACGATATACGAAAATGACACCAATCAGGTGCGCATTCACATGGACAAGGCCTCATCACATACCTCACGATCGTCCCTCGCATTCTACAGGGACATGGAGGAGGCAAGTGGTATACAAGTGATACCTTTCAATGAGGTACCTGTTAAATCTCCAGATGTAAGTCCTATTTGGATTGCTGAAGCGGGCTTTGGGAAAACTGCGTATGACAACTGTGGAAGGACTTTGGAAACCTGTGCAAAGGGAGTGGGACAAGATTCCCCTCCCAGTTCTTCAGAGAAGCCTATTACAGTGGAAATTACGCTGTCGGGCTATTGTTAGGAACCGAGGGAAACACATCGAGCACTTACGGACCTGGCGCCATGGATTCTTCTAAATTTTTAGGTAAGTCGAAATTGGCCAAATGTACACTGAACAACCTCTATACAGACAGTGTACAAAGTATTCATAGAAGTGACAGAAAGCTGCGCCATACGCAAGTCATATGATTTGTTATACGTATCAAGTGTTTTTCCACTTTCCTTGTTTATGCATATACACAACGGCGCTGACGCGTCTGCTTCCTACAGACACACCCTCTTGCTACCACTCAGGCCCCCTTGCTGCAATCCTGCCTTAAGTTGGTTAATAACATACGTACTTTCCAATAATCAGCTAACACAAGTTGGTTATGTTTTAAGTTAATACGTGGTTTATGCACTGGTATTTATGCCATGTGTGAACATGCTGTAGTTGTACTCAGTTTCCCTAAGGCCAATCTGCAACCAATAATGTAAGAAGAAATAGTTTCTTAAGCAGTAAGACTACATTTCCTGCTAAGAGAAGTTCATATTTCATGAACATAAAAATCCCCTTGTGTGGCAACCTAGTATAGAAAAGAAGTATTTTCACACGTTTTGTAATTTTTAATGTTTTGGAACATGTGTTTGATATAGGACTACGTCCCCAATCCCTTCCTAATACTTTATTCACGTAATACTATAGTAGGGTGTTAATAGTGCTAGTTGGAAAGGCAAAAGTGCAATTTGAGCATAATGTTCACAGGAACCGATTCACAATAAATAGCAATAAGAGAAATTACAATCTTATTTTTTAATAACATGGGTCAAAACTTCCCTAACTCTACTCTACTTATCCCTACCTTACCTTATGAAAACAATGCCGTATCCTATGACAAAATCAGTTGTGCTCAAAGTGCACTCTTAACGTTCGAAACGTAAGGTAAGAATTCATTGTTTTCGTTATTTCTGAATAGTGAGTAGTTTGCAAGATTTGAAAGTGCGAAGGTACTAATTTTCGGTAAGGTTCTAGAACATATGTCCCCCTTTCCATTGAGCTTTAATAAAGACAGAAAATAACGTGACATGCAGGGCTCTAGCCCGCCTTTACTCGCTAACGCTCGCTCAGCAATACTTAGCAGAGTTGGCTTGTTTAAACAAAGGTGGTTTAAACAAGGTGTCTTTTTCAAAAATACCAACTAGTTTAAGTCAATCCAAAAAAAAAAAAATAAATAAATAAATAAAATAAAATAAAAATAAAAAAAAAATCGTAAAAGTGTAAGTGTTCGTAAAATCTTGATGAACACATTTGTGGGCTATCACGTTTCACTCCCATATATTATTCGTATTATATTCGGACTTAAATTCCCCATTCATTACTCACAGATTATACTACAAAAGCAACTTTTATATAAGTTTATGAATGTTTCTTGTGTGATTTTTTTGTAGTTTGTTAATATGGTTATGCAAGTGCAATCAAAGAAAAATTCTAAATATTATTTAGTTCTATTGATGTTTACTATTGATAAAATACACCGAAATGCCGTACGTTTTTTTTTTGGGGGGGGGGGGGGACCCGCGAAAGGCATTTATTGAAATCAGAAGTATCTTTGGTATATATTTATGTATAAATGGGTCAGAGCGAAAGTGGACTCAAATAATTCGTATCTTTATTTACTTTTCCTAGTGATCCGCAAATTAAGTCGTCGTATTCCTTTAACTTCGACTAAATTAGTTCTGTACTCTGCAATATTTTGAAACTGTCCATATGTAACTCTGTATGGACTGTCCATATGTAATTGTTTCACTTGTGCAGCTGTTTATCTTTTTGTCGTTCTGAAATGATTCCTGACAATTATATTAACATGTAAAGATCAGTGCAACGTATTTTTATCAGGAGTACTTCGTGAGTGAATCGGTAGACGTATCGCATTTGTGGCCAATTAATCCCGGTTTCGAGTTCAAATGGAGGACAATTCCTCTCGGATGTAAGCCGAGAAGCGGTTTGGATTCCGCTTCAAGCTTATGTGACCCTTTCCAGCATAACCCGGTTGTGGCATAATAACATCAAGGCGAAAGAAACTTATTTCTGTTCATATGTGATATAAATACAGAGAGCAAATTATTTAAACAAAAACTGGTTTAAACAAAAACAAAAAAAAAAAAAAGGTTTAAAACAAAAAGTTTTTTTTTTTAAAAATAAAAACCATGGTTTTTGCCAACCCTTTTGATTAAAACCGGTGACCGGACAAAATTCTTACCAGCCCCTTTACGACCGTTCTTTTTTCAAATTTGTATGTAGTTCGAAGCAATTTCATCTAGTTCGAAGTATAGATTTACGAAGTAGCTTTCATTCTGTAAATCCAAACTGTCATCTTTCACTATCATACTGTTTAGGTAATTTTAAAAAGATGACAGGGACTGTATCAGGGAAAATTTGAAATTTATTTATAAGGAATTTTACACATTTATTGAGAGTGAAAAAGGACTTCTTAAAGCAATTTCCTGTACCGGTAGTTGAAGTACAAGTTTAAAGAATAAATTTAATTTTCCAAATCCAAAATTTTTACGTAATGATTAATATACTTTTCTTCGTCTATTCCGATAATTTTAGCCCTAGAACGCAGAACATGGGTCGAAAATGACCCAGCAGTAATTTATGTATACTTTTTGCCTGTAATATTTGTTGCACAGTAGTTTCTCTCCGTGACATCTTCTATTGGTTTGTTTACTACATAAAAAATGTATTTGAGTTTTTTGGTTTGCATGTATATTTTACATTTTATTATATATAGTTATATACGTAGTATACATATCATGGGTCATTTCTGACCCGTGGTATATTTTAGTTTAGATTAGTATTATATATTAGTATTAGTATATAATACTGACACTAATCCTTACATTAGTATTAGAGTAGTCCTTTACTATAACAAATTAGTGTTTTACTAAAATGTAATAATATTAGTAGTAGTATTACTAGTCTTCTACTTTGAATTGGATTTCTTTATGGAAATATATATTCTGAACAGACTAATCTTTTTGATGGCTTAGTTACAATTGCTTCTTGTGAGTTTTCTAAACTGTCTACAAAAACTTAGTGTACTAAAATACAATGATTTGTTTGCATTTTAAATGTTTTCCTACCCTTTGTTCTTTGAAAAATAAACTTTCAGCTATTTTCTCCAATAATTACAATCTGCAATACATTCTCAATAAGTTCTATGAAGTATTTTCTTTTTGTACTTTTTCCTTAGCAACTATAAGCATCTCTCAACATGAACTAATTTAGGCTGATATATTGTGCAATTCGTTTGCCGGCAACTGATAGATAAATCTGAAACTTGTGTCGTGGTGGTGAAAATAACATGTGTGATGTTATACTGCTTTAGGATTGAATCAAATTGAAGTGTAAGACAATGGCTTATTTGGGGGAGAAAGAGATTCAAGCTGTTCCTTATAAAAGTGACTGTGCTTTAGATAGTGATGAAGAAAGCTGTTTCAGATGATCCAGAAGATATTGAATACCATAGTGGCAAAAGTGTTGGAATATGCGTAGTAGCGTGACGTCTGAAGAAACATCAGAAGATGAAGATTCTGGTATTGTTCACAACCGTAAAGACTGGACAGACAAAACAGGAACTACATCCAGTAATGTGCACCAATTTTGAATCCTAACAAAGATCGGGAAGTGCGATAATCTCTTTTCGCATTCTTCAATATCATTACACTCCCAAGCTACGTACCTAAGATGATCAAGTGCGTGATTGTACTAAGTACAATGCATCACCATTCTCAGATCGATTCTTTCAATGCTATTCGGAAACCCGAAATAATTCTCTACTAATTATAATATCACAAAATCAGGGGTCGATAATATAGACAAAATGGTCAATACCTACACTGTCAAACGACAAACTCGTAGATGGCCTATGGTTATTCGGTTCAATATGTTAGATGTTGGACCTCTGAACGCCTATATTTTATTTGCTGCACTACCCTACAAGAACGTGACGTATCAGAGATAATTTCTCACAGACTTGTGTGATGAACTTGCCAAACCATACATTATAATCGGAAAGAATACACCTCCAATTCAGAAACATGGTTTGGATGCAATGGAAAAGACTGCAGTCATATGCAATGTCAAAAAAGGACCTCAACCAACAACGGTAAATAAGAAGAGGAAGGGCTGACATTGCATGCAGTGTGAAAAGTATGTGTTTTTTGAGCATTCAGTTACATTTGTTGTTTGTGAAGACTGCAACGGCAAGTAAGAAGGGGAAGAGGTGCGAGAAATGTCACACAAAGACAGAAAATCTTCAAAAACAGAAAGCATGAAGTGTGAAAAGTGTGTGTGTGTAGTGAATATTCAGTTTTATTTGTTGCTTGTGTAGAATGGAACGGTCAGTAAGAAAAGGAAGAGGTGCTAGAAATGTTCCACAAACAAAAACAGGAAGTCTTCCAAAATTTGCATAAAGTTGAAACATGTGGATGTAGTGAACATTCATTTGCTTTAGTTGTTTGTGAAGACTGCAAATATTGAAAAGAAGGGCTTTCAATATAAATACTTTGAAACTGATTTCAGAAAAAAAAAATTGTGAATTGTAAGATGCTGGATGTAAAAAACTTCGCGCTGATAACTACATTAGTCAACAATATTTATTTTTTCTCTGTAACTTGATACAATACTTGTTAGTGTATAGTCAAACAAACGCATTTTCATGTTGTAATATATAATAATACGCCTTGAAATAAAAAAATAAAATGTATTATAAATAAAGAACTCTATTAAAAAGCATTGAATTAATGAGAAAATATGAATAAAATGTTTTAAACATAATAAATAAACCTATACAATTGAAATTGTGTATGGGTCAAAAAAGACCCATGATATGGAAATTATAGTACAATTCATGTCATGCATCCAAGGGTTAAAGAAGTGGTAGTTACTGGTAAATACAATAAAATGACCAATGCCGATTTCAGTTTAGTGAATGTATTAACGATATGCAGAATACAGGTGGTAATGCACTTTTGTTCACGATAGTACATTTCCGAACAAAGAGACTTCGCCCTTAGACCAGTATCATTGGGAACTTAGAAGGGGTACTTTTTTTTTAATTGGCCACCCTAGCAATACTATGTGAACTAAATATTCAACTTTGGCGCAGAAAGGAACTAACGTAGCTGCTAATCTATATAGGAGGGCCTGTGTTCTAGAAACTTCCCCTGATTTTCCGAATACAATACAGACGAATACGTATCTCGCAAAGAGCAAAGAAAGCATGAAAGTAAGAAGTATTTGCGATTTTCAGTTATGAATGGACGACGGAAATGAAAGAGGAATGATTCTACGTAAGGTATATTAAAATAAGGGTTAAATTCCAAAGTTGGGCGTCCGTTTCCAGCGAAATTTTTAAAATTTACAGGAAATATATGGATAATTTGATCGTTTGTGTGCTTGATAATATATAAGTCTCTCGAAAAATCTGTCAATTTGTTATATATAAGCGGTTATAAACATGGGACTATATGGCGAGCGGAGGGAACTACTTGGCGCAAGGTAACCGAACAGTTGCATTGTGGGAAAGAAACGAGCATTTATGTTACCAACATAGCGAATGTACAAGGGCAATGAACTAGCAGTTTTAACATTTGTGAAGGAATACATTGATAACGAGCAAAATCTTTTAAAAGTTTGTGAAGAGCACGGATTAAAGAACCTAATAACAAATTGCAGAAAGTGTGGAAAGGAGATAACAGTGAAAAAACTTGACGAAAGCGGACGCCCAACTTCGGAAAATTCCAAAGTTGGGCGTCCGTTTCCAGCGAAATTTTTAAAATTTACAGGAAATATATGGATAATTTGATCGTTTGTGTGCTTGATACGAAAGCGGACGCCCAACTTCGGAATATATGCCTAAAATAATAAATAAACAGCAATACAACACTGAAAACAGGTTCATGTGGGTCCAGTTTAGGGGCGCCATCTGCAGATTAGCCAAATTCGGCGTCTTTTCGGCACCTAGGCTGTGTACGGAGTCAAAACTAGAGCCACGTGCACATAAAGGCACGCACAAGCCGAAAATGGAATTAAGTTTTTCATAAACCGTAATTGTTTACTGTTAAAAATAAGCCAACAAAGTTAACCATTAAGCTGCATCTAAGAATTACCAAGTTAATGTGAAATCATTGTAATCGCGTGTTCTGTGAGATACAATGCGAGTTTAACCATTATTCTTCCAGACAAAAACCTTGAGAATTGATTTAAATACATCCATCTTGTACTGTTAGTGTATCAAGTCAGTTGTAATTTTCTCGTTTATAAGCAACAGAAACGAATCTCAGAGCCCATACCGGCTAAATTAAATGAAAAAACAAAAAAATAAACTGTCCACATATAACTCCTTAAAAGAAAGAAAAAGGAACTAATTTCTGCACAATGCATTTCTGTAAGAAAATAATTCGGTAAGCATAAATAAATATGAAAACCAGTTAATGATTTCTTATTTTATACTCACACTATTAATTTCCTGTACAAATCGTCTGTCAATTTAAACCACTGAATACCGGTAATACAAGATTATGCCTATCAAGCAGGATTGCCAGATACCCAAACTCTACAACACATACAGGATTTTACACCAGGATTTTACCACAGCTGTCAATTCTTAAGAAACTGGGCCACTATCTGCAGCAGCCTTCAAAAAAATTCGCGGAAAAGAGCAGAGCAAAAGTTGGAACAATGAATTGTGACAACATGGATTACACTAGTTAACAAAGGTTTTGTTACATAAAAGGAAATACCTGTTCTTAAAGGAACTTTTTGCGCTGAATTCGAATATGCACTCGGTTTTTCTCCATCACGTACGATTTTCCCGTAACAGAGGGATTTTCGGGAAAATCCCTCAAAAATTTCCCTTTTCGTTTATTTTATACCCCAAGATCTTGTCCCCTTGCATATACTAACATAGAAATTATACCTAAGTATACTTTGATTCATATTTAACAAACCCTCCAAGTTTCGTAATTATCGCTTTATTCTTTCTAGAGAAATAAATATGTTTGTATGTATACTGTGTGTACTGTTTATTGCACCTTACAGTAATGCTTTTAGATCTCTTTTGAGATAAAACATTTTGCTTTATTACCACAAACACATATATAAAATATAATACAATATAATTTACAAGTGTGACAATTTACAATAAACAATAATACAAATGTACCAAAAGGTCATGAAAAGACAATCAAAACTATCACAATATATGAAACTTCCATTGGGTTACAAAAACGTACACTACTTCCTTCTTTTGTAAGAAATGTTGCATTCTCTAACAAGACCCCAACAATAGTCCCCCATCATTGAAGGATCCCATCGTCCCTGGTACCTTTTCTCCATTGCCATTATATCTTGGTGGAATCTTTCCCCCTGTTCGTCGCTGAGAGCACCTAGGTTAGCAGGAAAGAAGCTTAGGTGGGAGTGCAAAAAGTGGATTTTTAAAGACATCCTACAACCCAACTCTTTGTATTTCTGTATCATGTCCTGTACGATTTCTGTGTAACTCTCAGCTTTGTTATTGCCCAGAAAGTTGCGCACAACACACTTAAATGCTGTCCAGGTAGCTAGCTCAGCACTGTTTAACTTGCTGTCAAAGCTATCATCAAGCATTAATTTCCTAATTTGGGGACCAATAAACACTCCCGCTGAAATCTTAGCATCACTCAGGTTAGGGAACTTATCTCGCAAATACTTGAAACCTTCACCAGATGTGTCCATGGATTTGACAAAGTTTTTCATAAGTCCTAACTTGATATGAAGTGGCGGTAGTAATATCTTATTAGGATCTACCAAAGGAGCGTATTTGACGTTGCATTCTCCAGGTACGTAATTCACTCTAGGTTCCCATTCCTTCACTTCATAATGTTTGTCATCAGCTCGGCTATCCCATAAACATAAAAAACATTGGTACTTCGTGTAACCGCACTGCAGTCCTAATAAAATACCAACTACCTTGAGATCACAACATATTTGCCAACAATGGTCCTTGTAATTTATAAGATTTAGCAAAGTTGACATGGTGTCATAGGATTTCTTAATCTTCACTGAGTGCGCAAGTGGTATAGAAGGTTTTTTATTTCCATTATATAAAAGGACAGCTTTAAGGCTGACCTTTGACGCGTCGATAAATAACCTCCATTCTTCTGGAACGTAAGGAATTCCTAGCTCCGCCATCAACCCATTTATATCCGTACATACGCACACATTATCTTGCATTGAGAAATAGCTTGAAAATTGAACATGCCTTTTCCTGTACACTGATATGTTCGTTTCTGCATCCAATAAGTTCCACTGCTGGAGCCTTGATCCCAGAAGTTCCGCCTCTTGTTTTGTCAGGTGCAAATCACGGACTAGGTCATTAAGTTCACATTGCCGGATGAAATGTAGCTCGCGAACACAGTCAGGGATGAACGTTGGATCCTTGGATGTACATGTTGATGTCGATGGTTCATCAAGGTCATGATCATCATCAGAGTCTTTTGGCCATATCTCTTCCGAGTTGGTAGGGGGCTCGGGAGGTGGAAGTTCATCCCCGTGCGGAATAGGTCTAATTGCGGATTTAACGTTGGGATAACTTATTGTGTATTTGCTTTTTTTTTAGAATGTCCCTTAACTACTGTGAGACAAAAATAACAATCATCCAGATGGTTGGTGGGTTCTCTCCACACCATTGGTACAGCAAATTTCATGAACCTCCGTTTCCCTTTGGCCCATGCAAGTAAAGTGACGTAGCACGACGCACAAATTATGTTGGGTGCCCAAGTTTTGTCCTGATCTCCCACATGACATCCGAAATATATATAATATGCTAGTTTCACCGATGGCGTAATGGATCTACACTGTCCTTTAACTACAAACTGGCCACACACATAACAAAAACTATTTGGTGAGTTAACACACGAACGCCGTCCTCTTGACGCCATTGTACTGATCACAAACTAAACTTTTGGTCTTAGTTGGGTATAATGCCGTTAAGATCAAACATAAAAGCACTCTTAGCAGCAAAGACAACTTTGAAAGTGAAGTAGTGTTAAACCACACGTCAATATAAAAATGTACAAAACTCCCTCACGAGGTGTCAAGAACACAAGAAAGAAAGAAATGCGCGGGGGGATGGGGGAAACGATGCCGTAGTGGAAAATTCAGACTGCATTAGTTCATTGTTGTCAACAATGAATCTGTATTCCATTCTTTCTTTCTTTTGCATTCTGTTACATTTGATAACAAATATTGATAACCATTTCATGAACAAAACGAAAAAACTTGGAGAATTGTATATATATATATATTAAGATATACATATACTGTACGTTTAAAAAAATATACGTTGGAAGTACATTCTATTTTTATACACGTTTCTAATTTACAGAGAGCAATACAAGTGTGTTGTTGACTATTGTAAATATTCATTTTTATGTCTGTGTTTGTAGTAATAAAGCAAATCGTTTTTACCCCAACTCAGGAGATCTGAAAGCATTACTATCAGGTGCAATAAATAGTGCACACAGTATACATACAAATATATTTATTTCTCTAGAAAGAACAAAGCGATTTTTACGACACTTTTAGGGTTTAATAAATATAAATCAAGGTATACTTAGGTATAGTTTCTATGTTACTATATGTAAGGGGACAGGAGATAGGAGAATAAAATATCTGAAAAAGGGAAATTTTTGAGGGAATTTCCCGAAAATCTCTGTTACGGGAAAACTGTACGTGATGGAGAGAAACCGAGTGCATATTTGAAAAGTTCCTTTAAGATCAGGTGATTTTTCTCAAGTAACAAACAAAAAGTTTAAATTTGTTAACTAGTGTAGTTATTATTATTTCTTGTTTGCATACAATACATTCAATGTTATAAAAATTTTAGTTATTACAAAAATATTTTTAATCAAATTGTTTTTTCTGCACTTTTACAATACAATGTTACATGTTATTTACAAAGTTGATATATAAGGTAACGTATGTGTGATACAGTATAACCACATTTATCATTCCAAGTTAATCCATGTAAGTTTAATGTTAACCATTCAATTTGTTTTTCACAACCTAACGGAAGTACATTGTATTCTATTGGTGATTTTATTAAACAATGCAAATTTACTGTATCATCACACGCAGTTAAACAAAATTCACGTGTAATAAATTCATGATTTAAAATCTTAAAACCTTCTATGTCAATAATGTATTCATTAACACATGGTAAAATTTTGTTTACCTTCTAACAAAAAAAAACGGAGCAACAAATTCAGTGTCCACACGCTTTGCGTATAAAGTTTATACTTCAAATTTCACTATAATGTTCTTCAAACACTTCAAATAAATCAATAACACTTATGTTGTTGTATAAATGTTCTACAGCAAAAGTTCCAATATCATGATCAAAATAAACATTCATGTTCAAGATGCACCAAACATTCTTCACAAGAAATATTATTAAAACGTAAGTATGCACTTATAGTTTTTAAAACACAAACTTCACTAATATGTTCTTCACTACATGATACACAAAAATTATTTTCGAAATACGTAATATGCATACATACATAGTCAAAAGTTTCAAGTATAAATTGTTGTTTCACTTTTTGTGTGTCTTTACACTATTTACACAAACACAAACACAAAGTTCACTTTACATCTGTAAATCAGTTCACACATGTTTTCTGTCTTTCATTCTAAAAATATCAATCACTTCAGTTAAAAATGTCTTATCCCTTTCTTCAATCAAATCATAATACAATTCGTAAAACATCTCCTGGGTACATATGCCTATTATATGCGATTTGGCATATGTATAAAAGAATTCTTCAATTTCTATTTCTATTAAAGTTGATATGGCTCGTTCCATCAGTTCTTCTTCAGTCATAAATAAAGATTCGTCGGCCATTTGATTGTCAACACTTTCAAAACATCCACTACAAATTAAAATTTTATTTGTTTCCCAGTTTTTATAGCATTTAAAATGCACTTCCTGTCCACTTTAAAATTTCCACACGTACAATGTGATCTACAAAATCGTACTGTTCGTGATAATAATGATGGTGATCCTGGCACAAATTCTTCATCTTCTTCAATATCAATATCATCATCTGAAGATGATAAATAAATAGTTTTTACACTGTCTGGAGAGTCTGCTCTGCCGTTTACCGATAAATCGCTATTCTCGGTCTTCGGGTTATTCTCCACACACGGCGGAGAAAACAACGTCTCTTCATCCGCGTACACAAAATCTTCTTTCTGTATAGCAGCCATAGCTAAAATACATACAACATTTTCCAAAACTCCCGTATTTAAGCAGTTCAAACAAACAAGATGGCGTCCACCAATACCATCAAGTTCATACAAGTCACCTATTCCTTTTCAAACAATATTTAAACATGTCAATAACAAAATACAAAAACATAAAAACTTTTCTTTACACTAACAAAAAAATCCCAAAATTATTTCATATATACGTTCAAGGTAAATACTATTGCCTTCTTTTAAAATTCTATATCATCCTCTCTTTTACTTCATTTTCAAGTTTATTACCATCCGCCCCCACATTTCTTTTACCGTTCGCGCCCAGAAATTCGCGGCCAGCCCCTTCCCGCGCCACGTTCGCGTTTCCGGCATCGGCCACCGGTTAAAAGTCTTCTCATAAACATTTCATCTATTGTACAATACAGCTTCCCATGACATCTACATAAACTATTATTCTTTTCTTTTCTTTATAACAATGTAGTATTCTTTAACAAGTTTCCAAAGGTTTCTCTCTTATTATTTTAAAGTATACAGGTGCAAGGTTTCTCTTTTATTATTCTCTTTCTTTTATTTAAAATTTTTCCTACAATGTATTGTATACTTCTATTATTCTTTATAACAAACGATCCTTGTTCAGTGATTTTTCCAAGGTTTCTCTTTTATTATTATTCTTTAAAGCATACAGCTGCAAGGTTTCTCTTTTATTATTCTCTTTCTTTTATTTAAAATTTTTCCTACAATGTACTGTATACTTCTATTATTCTTTATAACAAACGACCCATGTTCAGTGATTTTCCCATGTTTGTTTCTTTAAACAGCGCCGTCTGTGCACACAACATTAACATTAGTGTGTATAACACTGTGCGTTTGTGTACATGTACCATAGCAAGTTACCGAGTGTTGTTTCTTTTTATAACCGGCAATACCCCGCGCAGTTTCCGGGCGGCAATATTTTACGCGTCCCGCGTCGCAAGAACCTTTTTCCGGACGCAAATACCACGTGGTGCGCACCTATAGCGGTAAAAAGGCGCAAAAATGGTGTTTATTTTAGTAATATCAATTATTTTATCTATTGATCTAAAAATATATCCTTTAATAAGCATATTTCCAAAGTTTCAAAAAATCAACGCCATATTGTTTATGGAATTTCATTAAATTTTTATTTTAAAGTTACATTGTTCTAACTGATATCGTAGTGTTCCTTAGGTCCTAAGCTTCAAGAAAATATCTTTCTTTACTTTCTACGACCAATAGTTTGCCGTAAAAAGCCGAAAATAAAAAATACTTTTTGAACACCTTGTAATAATTCGAAAAAAATAAAAATTGTCCAAGTTTATCATGTAGGGTGTCTTTCAATATAGATTTTGACCTGATAAATCCATTTCTGTAGTCCATTTTGTCCTACGATCACTAGTTTACGATTTATGATCATTTAAATTTATTTTAAAGTTACAACGTTCTAACTGATATCGTAGTGTTCCTTAGGTCCTAGGCTTCAAGAAAATATCTTTCTTTTGTTTTTTTACGACCAATAGTTTGCCGTAAAAAGCCAAAAATAAAAAAAATACTTTTTGAACACCCCTTGTATTAATTCGAAAAAAATAAAAATTTTCAAGTTTATCATGTAGGGTGTCTTTCTATATAGATTTTGACCTGATAAATCGATTTCTGTTGTCCATTTTGTCATACGATCAATAGTTTACGAAATATGATCATTTAAAATTATTTTAAAGTTACAATGTTCTAACTGATATCGTAGTGATCCTCAGGTCCTAAGCTTCAAGAAAATATCTTTCTTTACTTTCTACGACCAATAGTTTGCCGTAAAAAGCCAAAAATAAAAAAAATACTTTTTGATGATCCCTTGTAATAATTCGAAAAAAATAAAAATTGTTCAAGTTTATCATGTAGGGTGACTTTCTATATAGTTTTTGACCTGACAAATCGATTTCTCTAGTCCATTTTGTCCTACGGTCAATAGTTTACGATTTATGAGCATTCAAAGTTATTATACGCAAAAATCTTAGTCTTTTTCCATCAGCGCCATCTATATAGCAACAAATGTCAGTATTATACAGGCATTTCTCCGCTTAACATCAAAACTTATCGCCCTAGTGTTATTTGTACAAACGGCAATGCCTCATACGTTTACCGACAAAAATATTTTGTCGCTTGCCGTGTTTTCTTCCCGCCATATTTTAGTTATTTCTATACAGTTTCCATATGTGCTTCAAACATCAAAGAAGACATCTTGTCTTAGGTAAGTATCAACGTTTTAAAATTTCTATAATTTGCATGTGTTTTCCAGTAGTCACCATAACAGTATAATGTAGCTTTACATAGGCGTATATCATACTCAAACCTAATTTTTTCCCCTTTCAAATGGCACACATATCTTTAAAGTAACGCTAAATAGTTTAAAAAAACTAATCACTCAAAAGCATTTACATATTCACTTACAATCTCAATTTATTCTCAATAAGCCACCCGCATAATCATCATATTCTGCGTACGCCACTGTTTTCAACAAACAAATTATTCCTTTTCGTTAATTTAACTCAATCATTTGCTATTCGTTTTAAAATGTCTTCTACAAGGTAAACAAGCATCTTAGAAGTAAGTAAAGGTACCAATAAATGTCATTACAATACTGTAGTGAAAATATGTCTATAAGTAAATGGCTTATACCCTAGTAATATCCTTTGTGCTTCAAATACCACTAGGACATGTCTAACAAGCATCTACGTACGTAAAAATCACAATATATACATCCTAACATGCTATTCAAGGTAATCTAAAACACTTATATACATAAGGAGTCACAATATAAGCCTACAATATAATCCAATATTAATATAATACAATCAGTTCAGGCGTTTCCATTCACCTAGCATATCACCTTAACAAGATATACAACTCTACATTACGATAAAATAAGGCTACAATCCAATATTAATACAATACAACCAAGAGGTACAAGCTATCCATACTGTCATAGCCCCTAAAGCCACGCAACCAACAACACATGCTTAAAACACTTACATGAAAACAAAAGATAATATGTCTACAATATGATACATATATTCCTGTCCCGATATCAGAACCAATATACATACATACATGTACCCACTTACAAACTAATCATATATTCATATATACATGTAATTTGTCATTCGTCTAAGCTTCGTACACCATTAGACCCATACAGTATCCAAAAGATGATATTCTATGTTAAAATCCCATATCAGCTACACATACATGTACCCACTTACAAACTAATCTCATATTCATATATACATGTAATTTGTCATTCGTCTAAGCTTCGTACACCATTAGACCCATACAACATCCAAAAGATGATATTCTATGCTAAAATCCCATATCAGCTACACATACATGTACCCACTTACAAACTAATCATATATTCATATATACATGTAATTTGTCATTCGTCTAAGCTTCGTACACCATTAGACCCATACAGTATCCAAAAGATGATATTCTATGCTAAAATCCCATATTAGCTACTAAAAATACCACATCAATACATAAAATACGTTTCTTAGAGTTGCGCCCATTTCCTCCCCAATTTCTGATACATTTATGTACAATATGTACTGCTCTATATTACATATATCCCAATATACCTCTAAAATATACGCAAAACACAAAAAATCATTCTTTCTAACCCTTTCTTTACCACCTCATTAATATTCATTACCATCTCATTAATATTCATAAATAATTAATTCAATAATCTAGTTTTTAAAAGGATAAAATCATTTATGCATAAAATACCTTAAAGAAATCTTGTTTGAAGACTTCTTCCAAAAGCAAAAAGGGAAAGTTGCATTACGTACACAATTCATTCAGTCTTTTTCCCCTTTGAAACTCAGGTAAAAAGGGTCACTCTTTCTCTCCTTCTATGTGGCAAGGTCCTTAATAAAATGCGTAACAAGTCGCACGCCAATTAAAAAAGTGGTCCTTTACTCAAAAGGAGAGCACAATTCCCCTGCAATCCTATGTCAATAGTCCAACAGTATGTGGCAATACAATAATTTTTACAAAGTGACATGTAACATTTAACTATCTGTTTCTTAAAATCTCTGTCCTTCAGAATAATGAGTTCTATTTCTTTTTTTTTCACATATTTTCAGTCTTCATAGGGTAGAAGTCTCAGCCCAAATTAAACAAGGTCTTTTACTCCAAAGGAGAGCACACTTCACCCCTCCAACAACCTGAAACACACACATACAAGCAGGTGCCTCTCTCTCCTTTCTTTACTCCCCCATCAAAGGGTTCTCTCCCTCTTTTGACTCTTAGCTAACATTTAGCTGTGCTTTTAACAATTGTTCTTTATCGACATTTCCCATGTTTCTAAAAGTTATTTGACATGTCTGTCTGACTTCCTGCTGTTAGACTATTCTCATACACCTATCTATCAGTTTCAAGTGACAGTATCTTCTTTCTTTTAATGACAAAATGATGAAATTACGTGACAGTTACAAGGAGCCTATGTTACGAATTCTAACCTTTCCTATTGTCTCTTCCTCCCCCTTTTTGGTCACATAATCCACCAAGGCTACTACTGTTTTTTCATAAAAACTGTAGACCTTATATTTAGAAGCAAAATAATGTTGACCGTGTTTAGAAACAAATTTGGTACCGTATATTTTACTGTAATTTACCGTAATATTTAGGGGTCGTTTTTTTTAAAAAAAGCACAGGTGTGTTATTACCGTACAAGATTTACGGTAATTAGCACACCGATTCCCTATTTAGAGGTCCTTGCCGGTCAGCATGCCGTCTTGCTAGATCCAGTAATAATTCGTGCTGGGCAATATATATTGACCCAATTTTCATCGAATCGCTGGAAACTGTATCAGTACACACACTGGCTAGCAATAATTTTTCCTGGATGGATGCAAAGTAGAGTGCACAATTTAGATTACGTAACTAAAGAAAACACAAAAGTGAACGAAAAAAGCATTGCACCTACGACGTGCATAAAATCCACAAGAATAAAAGTTGAAATTAATTCTTAGTTTGTAATATCGAACCCTTGTTCTGATATCATCTTGAACATACATTGCTTCTTCTGTTCAAAATTACCAATTTTGTCATGTATTGAACAAAACACCAGAAGAGGATTCGATATTACATACAAGAAAAACCACTTCTTGAATTTTATAGCTGAGTTTTCGCACGCTTTGAAGAAGTAGTTGGAACAAACATCCATGTCATTTTAAGATATTCATAAATCGATATTCGGTTGCAGTGTTAAGACTAGCTTTATGGCATGTATTTTCGCTATGAGTACCAGTAGACTAATAGACCTCAAATATTCTAATCAGCGATTCATTCGAAAAGTCGCATTATTACAGTTTCAGATAACCAAGCAGGCACCCGACAACATAGCTTAGAATGAACAGAAGTACGACTAAACAAGTGTAAAACCATATGACTTCTCACAACACTGCCTACAGTATCCACTGTCCGCTATCCCAAATTAATAAATACGTGTTTGCATAATTATGTAACAATCGCATCAATGCTAAAAAAAAAGTCACCAAACTTCCAGAGTATTGAGCTTTTGCATATTTATTAAACGCTTATATGTATTAACAAGACACTAGAACAGATTATAGGTACTCAGAACAAAATTAAAGATAAAAACATTTACAGAAATATTTTCAAATCTAACGATTCATTTATCCAGAAAAAATAATAACAGCATGGGCGCCCGATGAAAATTTTCTAGGGGACTCATCTCCCTGGTTACCATATACCCTATTACATTTGATATTTTTTATTTGTATTAGGAAATTTAATACGTTTTCATTGTCTAAGGAACAACCCCCTGCCCCTCCTTCGGGCACACGTGAGTGACAGTATACTTTTATTTCTGCAACAAAAAATTCCAGTTGATGCAACACAATTTATGTAATGCTGTACTAAGTACGGTAAATTACGAAGCACTTTTCCTAAAAGTTTTTTTTAAAGTATTCCAACATTGTGATTCTAATTCTAGCTTCACCACTACTCGTACTTGGCTACATTATCATAAGACTTTAGTTTATACATACAGCAGCTTCTTGGTTTCGAATCGTTGCACTTTGGAGCGATCTGCTTGCCACGATAGGCAACTAAAGTTTTGTTTGTTACCGAACAAAATTCAAATATTAACATGGTGCTTTCCCATACATTACTTTGCTTAATGTTGAATTTCCAGGATATCTTCAACAGTAGTAGGCCTACTGTATATATCACACCAGAAAACTATACACTAAACAAACAAACAAACAAAAGAAAGAAACAAAACGAAGCACAACACATCCGAACCTTCGCGCCATCAATCCTCGCTTCGAACATGTGCTTTTTCTCTCCAATGCGCATGCCCGACACAAGCATCTGACGGGAAAACGGTCTCCTACCAGTATTTTAGAAAAACGGTAAACCGTATATTTTTCATGGTAGGAGGCACTTATTTCCACGGTTATTGGTTACAGTGTGGTTCATTGTGGGTGGTAGGGAGGAGTGGGTCATGGTGGGTGGTGGGTCGGAGAGGACCAAGTTGGGTAGTGAATCATGAGTCAGAGTGGGTCGCGGTGGGTGGTGGGTCAAGTTTTCATTGACCCACGCCATCTCTGATCAAATCTGTAAAATCAAACCAAACAAAGAGTAATACTACTACACAAAACGCTCAACTTCTTAGCTATTCATGATAAACTATTGCGTGATCCGAATAACTAATATATCCAGAAACCATCATTTGTCATATTTTACCGAAATACGTCATGACTTTTCTGACAACCTGATATTTGAAATGTTCATACGCAAAGTTCATTGTTCTCATCACTTATTCACTTATTCTCTTATGATCATCACAATCTTTAGGGTACTTCCCGTAGATATAGAAACGTGAAATGTAGTATCCAGGCTTGGTGTAGTGTGCAAGTAAACCAATGAAAAGGAACAGGATAATATTTACCTCCTCCAAACCCCCTGAAGTGGAATGTGTTGATTATTCAACAAAAAGACTTGAAATCCAATCAGAAAATTCATAAGATATAAAATATATAGCCAAGTCTCGACTTTGGAATAATAATAATAATAATAATAATAATAATAATAATAATAATAATAATAATAATAATAATAATAATAATAAAGAAACAACAGAATTACAAACTCAATTACGTAAAAAAATACCTCCCAATTAAGAAAAAATTATTGCCACGACGACGGGCCGTAACTTGGCCCCCCTGCCCCCACCCCCAGGGAAGCTCCCCGCCGTTCAAGGGGTTCCCATTTGAAGACAAAATTGTCTTACTCCATATACGATACGAAAATGAAATTATAAGTGAAGCATCAAACAGGTTCACTACATTACATAAACAGGACAGCACACTAAAAGTAAATCAAACAATAATGAGTCGTGGGCCCATTTCCGTAAAAAAAAAAGTCTACTATTAGGGGCATTAGAAATAATATATATTCGTATATTATTGTCAGATTTGTCAATATTGTCCCCTTAATGAATTTGTCGTGTATGGAACGGGCCCAGAGGCCTAACTAACGACCACGCAGACCTGGGTGTGCGGGAGATTCCAAGAATTTAAGATATCCTCTGATTATATTGGCCGATACAAATAGGACATCAAGAGTCATGACCTACATATAGCGGAAAGGCAAACTACTGTCGGCCTTCGTGGCCGAGTGTTCTAGGGCAACATTCTAGTAATGAAAATATTTTTTGGCATGGGTTCAAACCTTGCCCAAGGATTAATTAAATTTTCATAACACTTTCTCCATTAAAATAAGCTTGCTGATTTACCATACGGATCAATAGTAAAAGTAATAACAACAATAATAATAATAATAATAATAATAATAATAATAATAATAATAATAATAATAATAATAATAATAATAATAATAATAATAATAATAATAATAGTGGTAGTAGTAGTAGCATCATTGATAATAATTATATTGTTTGTGTAGGATTCTTGAAGAAAGTACTTGAAACTACACACAGCATCTGGCTCGTCTTTCTTCGTTTTGACTCGACTCGAATCGAAACTCGAGTCAGGTTGGAGGAAATTTTTGGTGTTAAGTTCTCGAGTCAAGCTCAAAGATGTCTTTTTTGAGTCGATTCGAGTTTGAGTGAAAACTCGCTCGAACTCGCTCGTGCCCATCCCTACAATTCTTCTTTACCTTCTAGTTTCCGAAGAAGAAAAGACGATAGAAAGTATTTTCACATTCTTTGAATTATATCAACACGTCTAGAAATAGTGTGTGCTATGATTATCTAACATAACTACCAGTTTATTTTCAAGTCTTTGTCAGAGGAAATGATGGCAAAGTGTGAGAGCAGAGAACTGCCATTACAGTCACCCGGGTTTGAATCCCGGTGTGACATTTATTATTTTTTCTTGATTGGAAGGTTTTGTTTACGTAATCGATATAGTAATTCTGTTATTCCTATTATTATTATTATTATTATTATTATTATTATTATTATTATTATTATTATTATTATTATTATTATTATTATTATTATTATTATTATTATTATTGCAAAGTTGAGACTTGGCTATATATTTTATATTTTATGAATTTTCTGATTGGATTTCACGTCTTTTTGTTGAATAAACAACAAACTACATTAAAGGGGACTTGGCGGATGGAAATATCATCCTGTTGCCTTTTATTTGTTTACTTGCATGCTACACGAAGTTTGGATACTACGTTTTACCCTTCTATATCTACGGGAAGTACCCTAAAGGTTTTGATGATCATAAGAGAGTAAGGTTCGTTAAATTAATTAACTTAAAAAAATAAGCCCGTGCCCTGAAACACCAGATTCCATTCAATATAAGTATCTGTCCAATGCCGTGCCATGAAAAATCAGGGCCCGAGGCGAGAGCATATGACAGAGCCTCTGTACAAATGAGTTGTCAATTTAAAGTTGACTTCTCTGGACTATTCTTTCTGCATAACACTTTACTATTTTATCATATCGGAAATCAGAAAGTTTCAGCATTCTTACACTGGAATCGTAAAAGTGTGTAATTATTGAGTTCACTGCAGCTCCATTTTTTCCTTCGCCCAGAACAGTGATGTCTTAGAGTAGTGGTTTCAGCGTTAATTTCATAATGTTGGGGACGCGAGTTCGATTCCGTGTGTGACTGTTCAGTAAATTTTTACTATCTACAAAACTGATACTTCTGACGTATACTAACATGAAAAATATTCAATTTATCTGGGTCTAAGAGTTGAGACGACCTTCATAGGTGAAATGCCAACAACACAAAATTACGTCATCCGTATCAACTTCGTTCGTAACCGTTTGGACAAGAATTGATGAATACATAAGGGCTGAACACATTTCTACTGCTGTAGTATGGGTCAAAAATGAGTTCCAAGGAATTGTTTGTAGCTCTGCAAAAACTGCAAATTGTGATCGGACTTACAACGCTAGTCACGGGAATGATCCTATATAAGAAGTCAACTCACCTTTCTATTTAGCAGAAGGGAGAAACAAAATGCATTATTGTTATCAGCTAACAAATCTTTATAATTCCATTTCTTGCTGTCATAAAATGATAATTCTATTTGTAAATCCATAAACGTAATAATATTATCGCGTTCATATGTAAACCCATGGTAGAAATAAGATAAGGTAACGGCAGCCTGCCCGTTCGCGTGACGTCACCTTCGACACCAAATCACTGACCCTCCGAACAAGATGATACTATTATCGCGCCCTCTCAGTTGACAGGTTGCTAGTTGTATTTCTATTGAAGATTTTCTACGTTTTCTTTGATTTTAACATTTGGTTAATTTGTTATACGCTGTTGTGTATGACATTTTTTATGTGTAAATAATTTATTTTGTACTGTGCAAGTCATCTCTATTTGTTACATTGACTCTGAAAGCTTTAACAATGCGCTGTGTATGGCTGTAAAATGAACATAATAAGAAAGTTGGTGAAGAAAATGCCAAGTCCCATTTATTTCCAAAACAGAAGGATTTAAGCAATTATAAGAATTTTACCAAATGAATGAATATACTGTAGCTATACAGTAACACAACATATGTGTTCTTTCCCACTACCATTTTAAATACTGCTTTTGGCATTAATTTGCTTATTATGTATATCTCTATATAAAAGAACAAGTCCTGACTGACTGATTGATCAACGCCTAATAGGGCATATATATATTAATCCAAAGGGGAAGAAGAGAAAGAGGAGTAAAAATTATTATCTTAAAATGTACATATCTTGGAATCTTTGAATGTTAAAGACACGAAGTTTGGTATATGAACTTCTCATTTAAAACAATTATACAATCTTTTAGCGTTTTGTGATATTTGGCTTAGACGAGAAGAAAAAGAAAAGTGAGAATGAGAAAGGGATGGGAATTACAATTAATATAAGATGTCCATATCTCGGAATCTCTTAAGCTTAGAGACATGAAATTCGGTATTCGGACTTCTCATTTTAAATAATTAGATATGTATGTAAGCGTTTTTTTAAATATATATATATATATATATATATATATATATATATATATATATATATATATATATATATATGCTCTAGAAGGAAAGAAACCAGGGCGGTTATAATTGAACAGCCATATCATGAAATCCCTTAACATTATTCACATGAAAATTGGTGTTTAGATTTTTAATTTAAAATAATTAAATTTAAAACAAAGACATGTTTCTGCGTTTTTTTAATGTTTCCTTAGAAAATAGAAGAAGGGATTGGGGTTGTAATTGGTAAAATAAAGTGACCATTTCCCGAAATCCCTTAAGAGTATAAATATCTTAATTAATTATGTCTTTTAGCGATTTTGATATTACCGTTAAAAGGAAAAAAGAAGGGAAGAAAATAGTTTAGAGTTGCAATTGAAGCGGTTAGAGGATAAAGATGGTATGTAACAAATTGTACATTTCGGAAATTGTACACTATATTCGTTAATATACATCCCTCAACGTTTTCAAATCTCTTCACTGGGACGAGGACTCACTAAATGATGCGTTATGTAACATGACTTTCCACGTGCATGAAGCGCCAAAATTTAACGTTTCGAAAAATGTAACATAACACTTTCATCCTAAGCGCTTCAATTGTTATAATACGATACTATATCTAAAAAAAAATCCTGAAGATTAGAGTTCTTAGAGATATGAGAGGCCGTAGGAAAAGCAAATGCAATTTCTGGGGGAGAAGTCCCCGGCTAACCGAAGGCAGTTATTCAATAAAATAAATCTGCATGAGCTAGACTTTATATGCCGGTTTCTGGGTATTTGTTTTTGAAACTCCAAGTTAATCACGTAACTTTAATCCATATGCGCTTATTTTCTAATATTCAGCAGTGGTTTATAAGAGTTTTTTGGAATGAAAATTTATATTTAAATTCACATGTTTTTTTCATCATTTACAGTATGTTAACTTTATTTTCTTTATCAGGATAATAGAAGATAATTTATTCGAATATTTTCATAGCTTTTGTTATGCAATAATTGCAATCTTAAGCAACTCCCTTTAACATGTTACATGTTTCATCTTTTCTAATAATCCTATTATTTCTAAAATTATTTGTTTAGATCAAGCAGGGCTTTTGACAAGGAAATTAAGTCAAGATAGTTTAGATTTTTTTTCTTATATCAGAGGAATGGGTTCAAGCAGCGACCATCCGGATTATCTAGGATTTAAGTACAGACTAAGAGGATATATACTAGAAAAGCATTCTACTGCTTTATTTACTCATGTCAAAGCTATCGAAGAATCTTCTACTCATGTAAAAATGTCAAAGCTATCGAAGAATCTTCTACGCAGCAGGAAACAGTAAGATCCACATTAATTGAAGATATATACTTGAAAAACTCCGTACTGTATGATGAATTATGTACAACAGTGCAACTGTTAATGTATATTTTACCAGAAAATGAAAATGAAAATGAAGATCAAGTATGTTCATTAAATATGCATGATCTTGAAGAACAGTCTTGAATTTATAGCTGGGCGGATAGGTTTCAAATTTAAAATCAAATATTCACAGCTCTCTGTCGAAGAACCTGCTGCAATACAACTGGACAAAATTAATCTCAAAAGGAGGACTGACATTTTTATCAAAGAAACGTCTGGGTACAATCAAAGTAGCTAACAAATATTTTCTTGCATATCTCAAAAGAGAACGAGAATTTTATCTGGAAAGAAATGGGGTATCATTAAAAAATTAACAAGTATCATGAAAAATTAATTTGATAATAAGTGTGAACCGAAAGTTTTAAATATTTTATCTGACTTAGAACATGCATAAGAATAAATGAACTAAACAAGCAACTGAAATACTCTTACCGCAAAAGAATATTTTACAAGAAAATGAAAAAAGTGGTTAAGTCAGAGAATTGAGTTCAATAAAAAAATCTGATTGGTAAATGCAAGTAGATTAGGCCTACAGGTGATATCATTTGGAAAAAAAAAACGACGGACAATACTTCTAAGGTTGTGGGAAACTTGTCTATACCGTACATATAGATGAAAGTTTGATTGTTTTGGATGTAATAAGAGTATATTGAAATACTTGATTTACCCTATTTTTATTTTTATGTGCATTTTTGTATTCCTATGCCGGAATAAAATTCCAGTAATATAATAGGCATCTAAATCAGAAATAGCAAATAGATATCTTGAAGTCAGAAGAAAACAGTAATTTCACATTGAGGTTCCAAAGAGAATATACGGGAGCAAGCAGACGACAGCGCGACTACTTTCACGAGCGTGTGTCGAAGATGACGTCATTGCGCGAATAGGACCCAAACACGTTCGCTGATGGACTTACCTTGTCTTATTTCTACTATGTGTAAACCTAAGAAACATCTGACATACTCTATATTTTTTCTGTTCCTATGAATACCTTCGACTATGTTACTTTTCATTTCTTTCTGTGGCAATAATAATAATAATAATAATAATAATAATAATAATAATAATAATAATAATAATAATAATAATGAGGTGGCATAATTACAACAGCAATTACATAAACATTAACATTATCTTTCCATTCAGTAAAATTAATAATTACCACGACAGGATGTGAACCCAGGTAGCTGCAATGAGAGTTTCCTGCTTTCACAATTCTTTTAAACAAATCGCCCCAACCGGAGTATTGTTCGCCACTGGCAATTCATCCCCTTTCGACGTATTCCAAACACTACAGGAACACGAACACTGAAATACTGAGGACAATTAAAATTCCGACCTTGCTCTTCAGAGGAATTCGAATCCCTAATGGATTGCGCCTGATGATCAGCAGCCTCATGATCATGTGGCCTCAATTTGCCACAAATTCCTCATATGAACACAAGAAAATGAACAAGTAGTTATGGAACATAAACATAGAACTGTCTATTTCTACACGTGTTGATACAATTTAAAGAATGTGAAAATAATTTTGTCGTCGTTTCTTCTTTGGAAATTAGAAGTTATATTAAAGACGAAATGTAATGTAAGTCGGGACCATCCCTGCAACTGATGACCAGCGCCGTAACTTAGGTTTTTTCTGGGGGCGCAAGCATTAATAAGCTTATTTGGGCCCCCTAGGAAAAGTTGTTCTTCTAATTCTTGCGCCCCCTCTTTCCAATTTTCTCTTAATCTTTATGGCGACCCCAGAGCCTCTGGGCACTCCCGCACGGGAAGGTCTGCGGTTCCGTTAGTTACTACCTGGGCCCATTCCGTACGTGACAAAATTATTAAGGAGACAATATTGATAAATCTCAAAGCCATACGAATAAATATTATTTCTAAAGCCCCTAATACTAGGCATTATTTACTGAAAAGGGTCCACGACTATTTTTTCTTCTACTTTTTGTGTGCTGTTTTGTTTATGTAATGTGGCGACCCTATTTGATGCTTCATTTCTAATTTCATTTTCCTATCGTATATGGAGTAAGAAAATTTTGTCTAAAAATGGGGCTTTTCGAACGGCGGGGAGCTTTTCTGGGGAGGACAGGTGCCCCCTGCCCCCCATAAGTTATGGCTCTGCCGATGGTGTAGCTTCAACTTGAAGAACGTTTCGTGATATTTTTCCTCATTGAGAAACGTCTATATAACTTGGTTTTGAATTTTCTTGTTTATATTTTTATTTATATTTGGTTTATATTTGTTTGTTTCTGTTATATTTGAGTATCTTGTTTATATTTTACCATTAAACGACTTTAACTAGGTATTAGTTTGGGTGGAAGTTTAAATGGCGCGGTGGTTGAGTGGTTAGCGCATTGAAGTTCTATTTGGTGGACCCATGTTAAAATCCCGGCCAGGCTGAAACTTTTTCAAGTGTTTCTGTTTCAATTTCAAATTCAATGCATACTCAGTGTGACATGCAAGATCTTCTCTCCTCCAGAAAGGAAAAAAAAATGTTGGAATGAGGAGAATTGGAGGTCTCTCAATGGAGGCAATCATTTACAAAGTTGTTTCCCGTAGTTCTTCTAGATTTGATATTTTTAGCTACTTTCAAGCATTTTCTGATTCATATGTGATCAGTGTTTTTATATCTTTGAATATACAGCATATTATGAAAAATACACTACATACACAACAATATTGAAATTAACATATGATGTTCATTGGACAACACGCTCTGAACCAGAGAGATTGATCTCAGAATTGAGAAATGTTTCGTGTGTCATCTACTCACAATTTTACTTCCATACAGACTTGACTCAGTGCCGAGAAAAGTTACGTGTAAGTTGGGTTGCATCTGTCTAGGCGTTCTCACAACTGCAAATAACCTGGACCCCAAGTAATGGAATTAGAGCGCGTAGGAGAGAATTATTTTTGTGGCTGGGTGTACAATGTAAACTATAGGCATATTTATAAAGATTATAGAGAAAATTGACGTACGCATAAGATGTAATTTACTTAAAAGAAGACTCAATCTCCAACTTTGCCTATGATTTTATCGTATGAGGTTAGGCTATCTGGTATGACACTGTTGTAGTGCCGGAATGCTTACCATCAAGGATCTGAATTGCACTTTAATGGGTAATACCCAAAGTAATTTAATTTTGCGATTAACAGAATACTTTTGTGTGTATGTGTCTTACATGTTACGGAATGAAATAATTGCATGATAGCATTACTGGAGGAGATTACACAAATTTAAAATATTTGTTTCAAACTTACGTTGTACAGATACAGATTAAACTAAGTTAATTTGATTTAATCCTCAAACCAATTACGGAGCGAGATTATTTATTATTTTGTCTACACTATCGCGTTTGTATATAAAAATATGCAGAAGTTTTAACATTTTGATGATGAGCTTTAGAGACAATTCTATTGATAGGAAAATATAAAATAATTTCAACACCATATCTACTATTCTCTTAGCTGCATACAGAGGAAGTCCGGATCCCTTGTTCAACTGTAGGTTCCATCCTTCGGACGTCATCATCTCATGGCAGGCAATGGCAAACCATCGTGGGTTCACCTTGCCCAGGGACCTTCAGATCATAACCCTGCCTTCGGGAAGAACACCACATCATCTTGATCTGCATTTCTGAGGCGCTGATGGTACGTAATACAATTCCCAGCCATCAAATACTCTCCCATACCAGATGGTGCCCAATTTCAACACCCTGTATCAGCCAAAGGAAACATAACACCACTTTCGTTTCTACCTATTATTTGTCCCGTACTCTGATGCACATCATATGTGCAAATCATTGATCTGAGTTGGACGGTACCTACACAAATCCGAATATAACCTGTAATTTTAGTCCAGGCAATTTACAGTTGGACCTGGGCAAAATTGCAATAGAAGCTTTTTAAACAGTTTTTGATTCAGGAATCATTACTGAATAACATATTCAAAATCCGACAAAATCGGACCACGGGAACACCCCCAAAAACGGTTTTCAAAATGACGGACCATGGTTAAAGAATCTTGCGCCTATCTTGCAATTTTCTTCTGTATCTCGGGTTCATCTCACCCGATTTTCACGGTTTTGTTGATGATGACGTCTGAAGATGGTTCCTACAGTTTAACGTGGGATCTGAACCACATGACCCCACCGGGAATCGAACCCGGGACCGACAAGGTGACGAGCGTAACCACTCATCCATCGGAGACATTGTATAACTACATAAGGTTTCCTAAATCATAAGGGGAAAAATTATAATCCTCCCAAAAATAGTATAAATTTATTCCAAATGTTCTAATATACAGGGTGGCCCAAAAGTAGGTATACAGTTCCGTACTTATCTTCTCCTGTATTTCATACCATTTCTTATTGTTATCACCTAGCTTCTTTATTATTTGTTCTTAATGTATTTTTACTTATACCTTAAGCCCGGAACAGCCGAAGCAAATAAACCCATAAGCTAGAATGTTACACTTGATCAATGCAGGGGTGTATACCTCCGTTTGGGCCACCTTGTATTTCTAAATAATGTTTAATTTGTGTGTTAGTTGCCTGTTTTCTTAATTTGTTTTTATTATTAATTTTTGTTTTTACGGTTTTAATATTTTAAAAAGCAACTATTTATAATTTGCTTTTTTTCTGTTTTGTTTTCAGATTAAATTACACATTTAAAAATGGAGATGTCTGAATATTGTGTGATATGTAAGGAAAAATTGGACAGTAAGCAAGAGATAGTTAAAATTAAACAGAAAGGGGCAGATGGTGTTAGGTCCTTGGTTCGTTAAATTAATCTTCAAAAATAATTCTCAACGTGTTTTATACTTTCTTATCTGGCTTTTAATAGTTGACCAAGCGAAGCGTACATAATCAACTTTTCTACACATACAATAAAATATTTTATACCTTCATACACACACTTCTTTACTCATCAATATGTCTACGTATAAGTACAATTATTTATGTCGTTGCTATAGAAACAGCAACACTTATTTTTGTTACTGATTACACCAATAATCTCGAAATCTCTATATATCTTTCTTTCTCATTTATACATTATAATGTTCACATAATTTTCCTCTGATCCCTTTCTGAAAATAGGCACAGATTGTTAATGAAACATACAACGTTGTAATGGCATAAATGAAGCAAGCCACAGGCGCAGAAGTGATGTTGTTGCTGTTCCTGGTATTAGTGTCCATGTTTCATGTCGGAAACGATTTACAGATTCAAAGGATATTGGTGTCAAGAAACGGCAGACTAGTGATGAAACAAAACCAAGAAAAAGTGCACGTTTAAATGAAGACCAAATTCGTAGTGCCACTCATTGCTTGTTTTGCGATACATTTGTGGACTTTTCTTCGAAGCATAAACCGTCATCAGAGCAATAAAAGTACGTACGTCAGAATTTGTTGAAAGTGTTAAAAAAAATTGCTGTGAAAATCGTTGTGATGAATGGTCATTTAAGGTACGAGGACATTTAGAGTACTATCTTGGTGACCTTCATGCAGCGGACTGCGTCTACCATAACACTTGTAGTGTCAATTTTCGAACTGGTAGGAACATTCCCCGTGAATACTCTTCCTCCAATAAGTACATAAAGAAAGGTCGGCCAAGTAATGAAAAACAGTACCTTGCATTCCTTCAGACTTGTTAGTACTTGGAAAATAATGATGAAGAACAACTGCTGATAGGAGATCTAATTTCAAAAATGGAAGAATATCTTGAAGGGAGTCGAAGCTGTGCCTATCATCGGAGACATATGAAGAGGAAACTTTTGGAATATTATGGAGAGAAAATTATTATTTCTGGTGGAAGTGGAAAGGCAGATGTAATCACTTTACTTCATACAGCCACTGAAATTCTTCAAAATTATCACCAAAAGTCAAAAGAATGTGATATTGAACTACAGAAGATATACTTAATAGAAGCAGCAGCCAAAATAATCAGAAGTGAGGTGAAATCCCTCAAAGTTTTTAATGTGGATGTATACCCATCTCCAAGTGACCTTACTGAAGAAAGTATACTTTACAATACGTACCTAAGAGTTTGAAATTACTGGTATCAAAGCTATTTGTGGGAAAGGATCCCTCTATAAAAATTGGTTCAATTGGTCAGAGCATTATGCAAGGTATACGTCCTAGAATATTAGTATGTCCATTGCAGATTGGTTTAGCTATCCAGCTGCATAACAACTTTAGATCAAGGTACCTTGTTGATTTGCTTCACAGTCTTGGTTATTGTTCATCATATTCCGAAGTAATTAGATTTGAAAGAAATGCTGCAGTATCAGGTAGCCATATCTCGTTAAATACTGCCAACAACACTGCAGTTCTTCTAGCAGCTGATAAAGTTGACCACAATGTTTGTACTTTGGATGGAGAGAACACCTTTCATGGGATGGGTATGATTGCAGCTACAACCCCAAAGAACAAGATCCATCCAATTATTCAACGCTGTAAGATTGTTGAAAGTGACATTAAGAATGTTGCAGCAGTTGATATTGTGGAATACAGACATTCAAGAAGCGTGCTCAGGGAGATTTCATTCAGCAAACTTCCAATATTGCCCATTGCCTCTATAAGTAGGTTAAATCTTCTGTGGCAAATATGTGCAGCCAAAAGATCAGGTCCAAGTTGGTCAGGAGCTATGCAAACAATTCATTCTGGAACAAATGTTTCACATCCTGGTGTGGCATTAATCACATTTCTTCCTATAATTGATATGGCAGCTAGTGACATGACATGTATACTCTCAACATTGCAACAACAAGTTAGCACATGATCAACGTAACCCTTGTATCATTACTTTTAATCAGCCTTTATTTTGGAAGGCTTCCCAAATTATCCACGAGCAACAAGATCTCCAAGATATTGTTTTAATGATGGGAACATTTCATACTCTGATCAACCTTTTGTGTTCAATTGGCACTTTGATGATTGGTTCAGGATTATCTGAAGTACTTCAAGAAATCTATGGATCAAATGCTGTGCTGCATATGATGTCTGGAAAAGCTGTTTCTCGAGCAATGCGAGGGCATATGATAGTAGATGTAGCTCTTTGTACCTTATTGGTTTCAGATGTTTTCCCTCGCAATGAAGATGGATCCCCTCATCATCTAGTTAAAGAAGTTTGTATCTTAGTTGATAACGTCATAAATGGCAAACAACATGTTGAGGACGTGGAGCTGTCTAGGGCATTATCTCAAATCAGTACTGCTTTGGAGGAGAAAAAAAAACTCACCTTCAATCTTTCTCAAGAACAAGTAAACTTTGGCTAAAGTATATGCAAATGATCAACGTTGCACGTAACTTAATAACAGCAGATAGGACTGGCTCATGGGATTTACATTTGCAATCTGTGATGGAGATTCTCCCAATAGTTGCAGCAGCTGGACATCACAATTACCTCAAGTCATTATATTTATATTAGCAGAAAATGTTCAGTTTGGAATTGTTCACAAAATGTTCCAGGAAGGCAAGTTTGTGATAAGAAGAAGTGATAGGGTATGGACCGGATTAGGTTCAGATCTAGTGATAGAGCAAGTATTAATGCGTTCTCTGAAAAGTAGAGGAGGTCTGACACGAGGAAGTGGATTTACAGAGATTCAAAGAGCAACATGGCTACTTTATATGCCTGTGTCTTCTACTTATAACTTAGAAATGCAGGGATACACTAAAAGTTTGTTGGAAAGCAGTGAACAACACAAAGAAATGAGGGAAAGTAGACAAACTAGGGACAGTAATGATATTAAAAAAGTTGTTGACCGACTAGAATCAATATCCCCATTCAATTCTGGCCCAGATCTTTCTAACATTGTCACAGGTGTAATAGCTGATCCTGGAGTAAATGTTGATGAACGGAATTCCATTGGTACAAACATCGTTCAAAAAATGATGGGCAATGATGTATTCAACTATTCTGGGAAAAGATCCGACAAAGCAAAAACTCTAGGATCTGATACTGCTGTTGTGAGTCGAATTAATGATGATATACAAATAGATGCAGCACTTCTCTTTCAGAGAATGATGACTGTTGCTGCTAGTGGGGATATGAATCTTGAAGATGTGATGTGTTATGAACTTTGTTCTTATCCTCCTGCGTTATTTGAATCTCAGAGTGTGATGAGGAAAGCTGACAAGTCTCAGTTAGCTCATGTGATACTAAAATACACAAAAAAAGTACACATGGAAGAACCTGAAGACATTCAGTTTACAAACCAGTATGTATTGGACGGTGGATCTCTCCTACATCGGCTTTCATGGCCTAGCAATGAAACATATGACAACATTGCAGCTTCTTATGCAGATTTCACCCTGAAGACATATGGGAAAGCTATAATTGTTTTCGATCTCCAACTATCAAGGATATGACTCACAGAAGACGCTGCACCAAGACCAGTAAGGATATTAATTTCAATCCTCACATGAAGTTTGTTGGCAAGAAAGAACTATTCTTAGGTAATGCAAAGAACAAGCAGGCAATAATTTACCTAATAACTGAAAAGTTACAGGATCGCGGATGTACTTTGTACAATGCGATTGGAGATGCTGATGTGGGTATAGTTCGTGCTGCAGTCTCATCATCTGAAAAAGCAAATACAACAGTCATCGGGGAAGATACTGACTTGCTTATTCTACTTCTGTATCATGCAAATAATACAGATTTCAAGTTATACTATCGCAGTGACATAAGACGGGGACAATCTCCCAATCCTGTGTATGATATTCTCCTCATTAAATCATTATTGGGTTATGATATATGCGAGTTCCTGGTATTTGTGCATGCTTTCACAGGCTGTGACACAACGTCCCGAATTTTTTCAATTGGAAAGTCCTTAGCATTTAACAAGCTGCTCAAGAATAGTGACCTCCGTTCAGTTGCAAATGTATTGTGTTCTGACTCTTGTCAACAGTCTGAAATTGAGGCTGCTGGAAGAAAAGCAATGCTTCTGTTATATGACTGCAATTCATTGGAATACACAAATGTACTACGCCATCGAATATTACTTGAGAAGGTAGTTGCAGCTACATCATTTGTTACACCTGAACGTTTACCACCTACTGATTCGTCTACAAAGTATCATAGCTTTCGTACATACTTTCAAATAAGAATCTGGAAATCTACAGAAGGGGAAATGAAGGCTGAAGAGTGGGGTTGGTATATAAAGGATAATTCCTACCATCCCATACTTTGTGATATGCCACCAGCTCCAGAGCATCTGCTTAACATGATACGATGTTCTTGTACGAGTAGATGCGCAACTTTTCGATGTGGATGCAGGCGAAAAGGATTGCCATGTTCAGCTGCTTGTGGAGACTGCCAAGTCACTGGTTGTGATAATATTCAAACTCTTGCTGATAATGAATATTTCAGTGATGAGGATGATTCACATTAAAGTGTTTGTATTTTGCGAACTTCAATTTTTTAACGCAAACATACAAAATTTGAAGTAATTTTATTTAATTTAAAAGTTGATATGTGAATTCTGTTAATCATTGTTACCTGAAACAGTTGCTGTAGAATAGTGTTTTGATATATGTAGTTTTATTTAAAATACTACGAAAGCTGGATTAAGTTTAAAAGTTTTACTTTATGCATACAAAAGGATAAGCACAAACGAGTTATACTATTTTTAAATGAATTACATTGTTAGCATTCTCACACATATGAAACAGTGAAGTGGCAATAATAATTCTAATTGTAATAAATAAATCTATTATATAAAAGAGAACGTACAAATCCTTTGTCCGCTCATCACGCTAATACGGCTGAACCAATTTCTTTTATTTTTGGGGGGTTATTAGGATTTGGACCCTAGATGGTTTTTATCATATCACTTTAATTTTCAATTACCAGTGTCTTGAGATAATTGACCATTCAGGTGTCCATTACGTACAAATCCTTTGTTAGTTCATCATAGGTATAAAAATAAACGTATGTATATGCAACCCGCATGACCGTGTCACTCGGCGGGTTAACATAAATGACAGGCGTTATAATGGTTTTTATCATATCACTTGAAAGCGAAAAAGTAAAAATTATCTAAGTAACAAAGTTTATTGCGTTCGGGGGTGACCGCAGCGAAGCGGGGCGGGTTAACATAAATGACAGGCGATATAATGTTAACATTTACTGCAATCTTCTATGGTTTTTATCATATCACTTGAAAGCGAAAAAGTAAAAATTATCTAAGTAACAAAGTTTATTGCGTTCCGGGGTGACCGCAGCGAAGCGGGGTGAACGCTGCTAGTTTTAATTTATTGAGCTTTATCAAATGATTAAATAAATAAATAAAAAATACGTTGATTGTAAATTAATAGTTTTTTTAGACGAAACGGTGTAAGATAGGAGAAAAAGTGTCGTTATTAAA
Organism: Thermobia domestica; assembly: GCF_964235325.1. Taxonomy (NCBI): domain Eukaryota; kingdom Metazoa; phylum Arthropoda; class Insecta; order Zygentoma; family Lepismatidae; genus Thermobia; species Thermobia domestica. The sequence continues at coordinate 248,485,956 of NC_137455.1, read as the reverse complement.
AACTTTAGCATTTATATGTAGCTCTTATTTAAAAAATGTTTCATGTAAATCCGATTGCAGATACCCGAGGTACAGACAATTATTTAAGGTGTAAATGTAAGAATTTATGATTTTTAAAATTAAATGTCGTTTTTCACAAGAAACTGTACGAGATACGACATCAGTGCTCCTAATAAAAAATATATCACGTAAAATGACCTTTGATTTAAAAAAACAATCGTCAAAATCGGATTACAGGAAACCGAGATACAGAAAAATATTGCAAGATAGACGCAAGGTTTTTAAATCATGGTCCGCCATTTTGAAAACTGTTTATGGGAGTGTTCCCGTGGTCCGATTTTGTCGGATTTTGAATATGTTATTCAGTGATGATTCCTGAATAAAAAACTGTTTTAAAAGCTTCTATTGCAATTTTGCCCAGGTTAAGGGTATAATTGCTCTAGATTTCCTGGACTATTTCCCATATACTCCATTATAAACATTTGTGGTATTTTGGCCCTACTTTCTTGAAATCGTTATCAGTGTCGTTGAAATATTCTTTTCCTGAGAAGTTGCCTTTATATCTATAGGAATACGGAAAAAAAGCGGGGCAAATAGAACTTTTATTTTTGACGAGAACTTACACAGGGTCCTTTCTGCCAAGTCTTTGCACGTTTCCGCTTTGCACTTTGCATTTTTCACTTTTCAGAAATATATATATATTGTCAAACATAAATCTTGCTGCAAAGCATGAAGTGAAAAGTTTAATGCTGGAATCAACCCTTGGACGATACCTCCTTCAATATATAGATCCCCATTTTACTGACTGGTTTGCTCATATGACATCTACCTGGAGGCATCCATACTTTGCGAGATTGAGTGAGTGAGAGAGATTTTCGCAAGGATGTTATAAATAGAGGATCTCCACTAGTGATGTATCACTCGCGAGTGAGCCGACTCCTCTGACTAACTCTTTTGGATGAGTGAGTGAGTCGTTGTTCACTAGAAATGAGCAACGATTCTTCGAGAGTCCTTACTCTTCGAGAGTCGTTGTTCTTCGGGAGTCGTTATTCTTTGGGAGTCGTGGTTCTTCGGGAATCATGATTCTTCGGGAGTCGTGGTTCGTCATTGTACTTCGGGAGTTGTGGTTCTTCAGGAGTCATGGTTCTTTTTGAACCACTTTTCTCTAGAAGGGACGATTCTCTAGGAGTGACAATGTTTGGAGAACGTGAATCTTGTACGTCGCTCACTCGCGAACCGCCCTCTTGCTTTTTAATCTTGTTGGTTGATTCAGTCAGTTGCTGTTTTGGAGGGGTAGTTTCGCTGGTTCTCACTGAGGCGAGCGCCTTTTCAGTCGAGTTCGGCAAATGTGCGTTGCCGTAGTGTATTTGTACCTCTGGCATGAATAAATTAAAAAGAGTACCAACAATGTAAATGTTTAGCACTTTGATGTGGCAGTTAGACTCACATTGATATTTTACATATAAAGCATATACTTTAAACTATCAATTAAAATCGAAACTACAGAATGGGGGAGTAAATCAAGTACGTAAAAGCCCAAAAGAGCCGGTTCTTTCCTGTTCCCTAGATCTGCTCTTGCAATCGCACATAGACCAGTGGCGGCGTAAGGCAAACTGGGGCCCGGGGCCAGTGAAGTAGGTTGGGGCCCTTTTTCAAACAATCGTGATCCATACACTTCTATTTTTGACATTAATTTACATAATCATTCTTTCTGTTTGCTCCTCCCCCTTTCCCGTTGGTGTGTATGTTTAGATCATTATATTCTGGGTTATATTAAACAAATAGGGCTGACATTCAACATCCATGTCTATTTTTTAAATGCTTCAGTCTGGTATCTACAAATAAAACTGGACCACGATTACCATTGCATATTTTTTCTTTTTTATTAATTTTTAAACAAAGGACACGATAGAAAAAGGATTAGGGGTACAAGTGTAACGGAAACTACAACCCACAACAGAAATAACAATCTTAAGAACAAACAAAACATAACAATCAAGAATCCAGAATTTTTCCTACACCTATACTATCGTAGTATCAACGCGTACTGTAATTAGATGGAATAGTAGAAGTAATTCTCCTAATAATACAGTTAGAAACAAATTTACGTACAAAACGTAATAATGAGCTAATATTGCAAAAATTGCAAATAATAATATAACCGATGCGATTTTTAAATGTAAGCTCTATGTTTTCTAGAATATTTTTGTTCGGTTCTCGCCTTTGGTGTTTCTCCTGCGCAATTTCTCATATGATTAAGTTTATTCATAGTTTCTTACCTGTCTGAATTTACGTTAGATGGGTTTTATTTGATTGGATTTTTCTTCCTACATTAGCCCCATTCACTTTAACATTCGATTTATCTACAGTGATAATGTACGATCTACTTAGTCCCGCTGCATTTCCCGAAATATCAATGAATAGTTAAGTACTAGAATATTTCTCTCCTGCTTGTCTTTTTTACTATTGTTTCCAGATTTCGCACTTGTTTTATGATTATATTATTTTGTAGTTAATAATTCAGTCATGTTTATATTCTGTCATTTATGACTATTTCCATTACCATTTATTAACATACTTAGTATTAGAGTATATTATAACAAAAAATCCTGAATATATTGAAAATTGGGGATATTATAGATTAAATATGTGAGCACAGAATTCTACTACGGGTTATGCCATCCTACTTTCCATTACCATCTATCACCAGTCAATTGACAAATCTTGACAGTTTTTTTTATTACTCTTTTGGTACTTTTGGGGGCGCAGTAGTTCAGTGGTAGAGCGTTCACCTCCGGTTCTTGGGGTCCCTGGTTCGATCCAAGCTCGCGCCGTGTGGACTTTGTGCTGGACAAACACCGTGCTCGTGGGTTTTCTCGGGGTTCTGCCGTTTCCTCTCACTTTCTTCATTCCACTTTTTCATTCATTTCTCATCATCACCGTCCCCTTTAGCCTAACCGGCATAATCATGGGACGTAAAACAAAGATTTCATTTTCTTTTGGTATTTTTATTGCCTTTACTTGAAACTGAAACTACTTTCGACAGTAGTTCCACTACCATATTAGCCTATGTTCCACCAACATTCAGAATGATACCGTCCTTGCTTTGGTAGCAGCGAAAGTCTCAACTATATTATCAGAATCCAGTGGATGCTATTTCATTTTCGATAGAAAGAATGGCCAGATTCGTGAATCTTTCCTGACACTGTAGAACGCAAGTATGATTTTATCAATTTGGTGAAAAACCTTTCACATGATGCGACAGATACGGACAGTGTTATCAAAATCTGAAGAGCGGTTGCCAAACTTTAGTAAATTTCAAGCCCCATTAAAGATACATACCTAGTCTAGACATAAATACTGTCACAAACTTTTGGCTTTGACTGTAGAACCTATTGTGCAGGTGGCAAGGTACAATTTAGCTCAAGGTCAGCCCTGGCCAATGTGTGTCGAACAGGGAAAGAGAACGGCTGGTTCTGCTTCGCTTAAGCATGGAGTGGGGTGAGTACGAAAATAGAGTTGCAGTGATTGCCTAGCATAAGGGTAGAAATACACCAAGTGAGATTTTCAAACTGCTGAAACATCTGAAAATCAGCAAAAGGTTTGTTTACCGGACAATCCAGCGGTTTACTGAGACCGGCAGTGTACGTGACCGGCCAAGGAATGGTCGTCCTCGCAGTGTGAGAACAGTGGCAGCTGTTAAAGCAGTGGCGGCTCGTGTGCGGCGAAATCAACTCCGGAAGCAGAAGATCATGGCACGGGAGCTCAACATGGCCCTCTAAGATCAATGTCCAGTTTACTTTCTGAAGACCAGAAGCTCAGAGTTTATCGGCGGAGCACGGGGCATTTCTTGACACCACAGCTAAAGCATCAGAAGAAACGGAAAGCAAGACAGCTCCTACAGCGGTACGCCAACGATGGACATCGGCAAATCCTCTTTACCGACGAGAAAATCTTTACCATTGAAGAGAGCTTTAACAGCCAAAATGATAGGATATATGCGACAAGCTCTCGAGAAGCTCGTGGGAGAGTTCCTAAGGTTCAGAGAGGTCAGCACCCCTCCTCAGTCATGGTTTGGTGGGGGGTGAGCTATGCAGGCCACACTAGACTTCACTTTTGTGAGCAAGGTGTAAAAACAAGTGCCAGGGTATATGTGGAAACTGTTCTGGAGCCTATTGTGAAGGACTTGAGTGACACCATGTTTAACAGTGATCACTGGACCTTCCAGCAGAATTCTGCGCCAGCTCATAAGTCAAGGAAGACACAACAGTGGTTGGAGGTCAATGTACCAGATTTCATCTCCAGCGCTGAGTGGCCTTTTGGTAGCCCCGATTTAAGCCCTCTGGACTACAAACTGTGGGCAGTGTTAGAAGACATGATCTGCAAGAAAAGACACCCTTCACTTGAAAGTTTGAAGCGTTCCTTGGTGGCAGCAGTGGTGGATTTTCCGATTGATACTCTCCGTGCTGCAATAGATGACTGGCCCAAGAGACTCAAAGCCTGTGGACGTGCCAATGGTGGACATTTTCAAGTTTGATAGGTGCCAATTGTAAAGAATGTATGTGGTTATAACATATTAAAAGAAAATTGAAAAATCTCAAACCGTATTTCATATATTCGCAAACAAGTGTGTAACATAACTAGGTATTTCAGGATGCCTTGTGGTGAAAAGTCAAGTTGTTATTTAGCTTTCTGAGCACACCTTAGTGAACGGATTTAATCCTTACAATCCTGAAATAATAATAAGCCATCCAGGTCATTCGGGTAGAACAAAGCCAAATCAGAATAACATGCTTTTAGCCTTTCCTCGCTCTCATCATCTAGCTGCTGCACAAAGTTGGCCATAAAACAGAGGAATCCAAATTTGTCGTTCAGGTCATGTATCTGAGTAAAATGATCATACATCTGTTGTCTCATATGTAAAATTTCATTGATAGAGCACTTCACTTCGCCCTGTATAGTCAGGTTTCATTCTTTGCTTCTCCAGGCATGCATCTCCTACTGTGTGTACCCACAGTCATGTTCCATGCCTTGCAACTTCTTTCAGCTGTGGATATGATTTCCTTGCCCAGCTCAAGTCTCCAGATATTAATGGTATTAACCAGGCTTTGTAACTGAATAAGAGTTTGATTGAAACTCATATCCTGAGATTGAAGGCATTTTTGGATCCGATTAATATATGAGAGATTTGCAGACCAGAAATACAGTAAAGCGATGAATTTAAATGACTGGATGCTTGCAAGAAGAAGACCAGTATCTCTTCTAGTATCAAGCGTTTCAATCGAAGTGTCACGCAGATCTTCCAACAGATCAATTATTCTACTTCATCCAATTGACTAGAAAGTGCCTTTAAAGCTTCTGCTTTTGAACTTCATCTAGTGTCATTTTCACGTTTCAGACCAATCTTTACGTGATTTTGCAGCACATTCCATCGGTGAGTAGATCTAGAGAAGAACATCAACAAACGTTCCATTGCTCCCAACAAAGTCACCGCCAGAGCGTTAACGTGCGCAGCATGTAAGCCACAAGGTTCAATGAATTATTGTTACAAGGAACGAAAATGGCCAAAAGACTTATATTCCGTATCAAAGTTTGAACTCCAGAATATTGTCCGGTCATTGTAGACTGATTTTATCACAAGATTGGCCTCTGCAATCTTAATATCAAGCCTATCACATTGAAGGTTCTTCAGTATTTCAGCAGAAATACTCTCAGCAGTCTTTCCTTCGACAGAGATGAAATCAATAAATGCTTCCCGAACTTGAACAGAGTCACGGTGTATGTCAACAAATCGAATGATTTGTGACAAGTGTTCCATATGAGAACAATCAGAGTTGAATTAAATATAATGCTGAAGTATTTTGATTATTTGAATACTTGTTTTCTTATTGAACATTTTCTTCACTCTAAATTTGTGGGCTGAAATGTAAATTCATACGCCAAATAACAAAAGCAGAAATGGGGAAACCAGCTAAGCAAAAGGGTTTCGCTCGCTGAAAATTCGACTTGTAAAGGACAAAAGAAAAAGACAGAAGGAAAACAAGTGAATCAGCAACTATAGCGTCTGCACCAAAGAGCTTTTAATTAGGAACAGAATGCTAGTACCTCAATAAAGCATTATATATGTTGATCCCTTCTTTCTATCTTCTCTTGAACTGATATATGAATAAATAAATAAATAAACAGTGATAGTTTAGGAAGCAGGCTAGCAGACGGGCCCCATTACTTGCATCATAAGACCTTAGAATGTAAATAACGCAATATACTTTGACTTTCATGATATTTTAATCTACACTCAGCGTTTCCTTCAAATTTCTCTGAGGTTATTGAACAGAGTGAAACTTATTTTATTCATATTTTAATCCCCATACATTTTTTCCTTTAAATTTCTTTGGGGCCCAAGAGGATAAAACTTTTATTTTATTTATTTTTCACCTACATTCAACTTTAAAAAAAAAAAAATTTCTTGGGAACCCCAAGAAAGTGAAACGTCTGTTTTATTTTTTCGCCTGCATTCAGGCTTTTCCTTTAAAATTCTTTGGGGGCCCACAAGAGTATGAAACATTTACTTTATTTTTCACCTATATTCAGAGCTTTTTCCTCTAAATTTCTTTGGGAGCCTCCAAGATAATGAAACTTTTATTTTAAATCCGCATTCAGTTTTTTCTTTAAATTTCTTTCGGGTCCTCAAGAGAGTGAGACCCGAAGCTTATAGTTTGTTTAGCTTATACGGAAATCCAGCACTGATTAGCTTTATTAGACAAATATTTCTGTTGTTTCATCCGTTATTTGGTGTAATATTGATTGACAATTAACTGCGTTTACATTTAGGGAAAGTGTGGATTATAAACCTTGACGGCCCTAGTACCGCTCATGCTAACAAGGTTCCTTAGTAATTATTTTTTACCTACCGTCGGGGCCCCCCCATAAAGCGGGGCCCGGGGCGGGGGCACCGCTCGCCCCGCCCTTACGCCGCCACTGACATAGACAATTGAAAAATTAATGAAAACGAGCGCGCACCAGTAATAAGAGATTAGTCACTATGCGTTTGTTCGTACATCAATATTGTGAAACTGTTAGTTTTAAATTCGTAATAATTACAGTAAATTTTAAATATATTTTATAATAGGAGAGAATTGATCCTGATTGTCTTAGTTCATTATTTTAGTTGAAAAAGGAAATTTCAGCTTAAATAACGAAGGTCTACTTAAGGGTATTTTAAGATATTTTTATAATATATACCTATATGGAAATTCTTAAGACTGTGATGTACAAAATTCAAAACGTATTACCCGTAAGTTGTACCTACAACATAACTGAATTTTATGGAAGCACACACGATTGGGATGGGTGGAACCAATGCCCCTGTTAAGGTTTTCTGTACTTAAAACAGTTCTTAAACCGCAATGTTATGTTATTGACAAAATACGTCTATTGTATAAAAATGAGAAGAATCTTGTAATCACGCCAAGAGAAAACAGTTGAATCGTTTAAAATTATTTTTTTTTGATATAGTTATTAACACCTACTTCGAATTCAGTTTTATCATGTTATTATGATTTGATTCAGGTCCGTATCCACGGGGGCCGGGTCACTTCTAAATTTTTACTGTCTCCTCTAAAATTTTCACGGTAGGCTTGCAAATGTCGTATCATATGGTTGGATCGCCCTCCCTAACTTCCACCGAGCCCCCCTATATTTTCGGCTGGCTATGGCCTGATTTGATTTGGTTTTGAGTTTAGCGTCCTTTTCAGTAGCGAGGCACTGTAGCTCAGTGGTAAAGCGCTTACCTCTGGTGCGTGGGGCCCCTGGTTCGCTCCCCGGCCAAGTAAGTTCGTGGTGGACTTCATGTCCGTAGATTTTCTCAAGTACTCCATTACCTCCCACTTTCTCACTCCTCCAATTCTTTCATCATCATTCAGTTGCTTTTATCATCGTCTTCCTTAGCCTACAGGGCTTAATCGTTTGCCATTAAACTAAAATATTTCATTTTATTTCAGCAGAGAGGCTATGTGAAACGTGGACCTACTGAAAACGTGGAACCCGAACCACATGAGCTCCCACCTGGAATCGAACGCCGGATCTTCGACGCCAAAGGCGCGTATGCTAACCGTTTAGCCACGGGGAACTCGTTACTTTGATTAAAATGTGTATTCTAAGAGGGATGTGGTCGCCAACATTTTTAGGAAAAATTTAGTTTCTCACGATGTTGTAATAAAATTATAATATTTTTTGGCATTGAATTTAAAAGTTGTAACACTTTTGCATTAATTCTAAAATTGTATTACTATAGCATTGAGTCTAAAGTTGTAATATTTTGCATTCCGTATTTTGATTCGTTTAGGCAGTGATTTGCATATAGCTTTTTTGCATTTGTGATGTATTTTCACACTTATTAATAGTAATTTTATTTAGTCTAATTTGTATGTGTATTTTGTATCTGAATTGCATTTTTGTGTGATACATCTGTTAATTGTAATTTGCATTAGTTTAAAAGTGTAACTTCCTGTGATATTTTAAAAGTTAAGTTTGTTAATAGCAGTATGCTTGTAATCTAAAATTGTAGTTATACCTTTTAAATTCATTTTATGTAATGCATTTAGTCTGATAGTATAATTTCAGTTTTTAACTTCCCCCTCTACCCATTGTAATAATATAAGTGAGTCACTGAGTCGTTCAAATGAATCGATTCATTTTAGTGAACGAACTAAAGAGCGGCGATCTCAGAAGTGAATCGGTTTGCCCATCACTAATCTGCCCATATGTATTATCCAAGGATCTTATAAAATAGATGATCTGCCCATATGTATATTCATCCTATAAAATAAATGAAGCCAAAAAACAACCGAGCATCGGCACGTCTGATTCGCTACTCTCGTTTCCGCCATTGTCTGATTGGCTACTTTCGTTTCCACCATAATTGTTGGCTCAAAACATTGCGATCCTATTGGGCAGAGTGGGCAGAGTAGGGGTGGCGAAACTGTGACGTATGGCTTCAAGATTTTGTTGTAAGGGCAGATCCTCTATTTTATAACATCCTTGGTATTATCATCCCAGTAAATCGATGAAGCCAAAAAACAACCGAGCGTCGACACATCTGATTGGCTAGTCTCATTTCTGCTATTGTCTGATTGGATACTTTCGTTTCCGCCATGATTGTTGGCTCAAAACATTGCGATCCTATTGGGCCTAGTATGCAGAGTGGGGGTGACGAAACTGTGACGTATGGCTTTAAGATTTTGTTGTAAGGGCAGATCCTCTATTTTATAAAATCCTTGGATTTTTGCTTCGGTAATAAATTACCAAAGAAGAAGAAAAAGTTAAGCTAACAAATAAAACACAGTTCTGACCAGAGCAGAATGAAATATATTAAAAACTATACTTACAATGTATTATGTCTGATGAAGAGGACGTTAGATCCTTGAAACTATAATACATTGTAAGTATAGTTTTTAATATATTTCATTCTGCTCTGGTCAGAACTGTGTTTTTTTGTTACTCTACTTATCCAGAGCCATGGAGTTTGTTCATTAAGCTAAGATGTTCTCGGAAATCACTTCGACAGTGACCGCTGTAGTATTCACTTCGTGTGTTGCTATAGTGTTGTGAATAGGAAAGGGTTTAGTGGGACTCTTTTTACATTTACACTACACTTACATTCTCCTTCTACATTTACTCGTGCATATACGGTTGCCCCGACCATCTGGAGAGTTTAATGTATTGAAATTTTTAATTTTCCATTTTTTCTCTCAATATCAATTTGGTTTCTACTGTCATTATGTTCGGGCTGGTTGGTTTTTGTCGAGCTCCAGTTTTGTGCGAAGTGTTCGTTTTCTTCAAGTGCTGTTTTTTGATTTTTACATTTAATACAAATGTTTTGTGCATGGTCATTCCGGACGTCACATTTTTCTACAATTCTATTACTTTCTTATAATTTTGCCTAACGTTAGGCGATTTCTGTTTCCTGATCCGCACCATTTTTGTCCTCTTAGGGCAAAACCACGTTTTGATTTCAGTGTAAACCATTTTCTGATTAATATAATTTTCATTTTGTGCAACATTTGTTAATGTAGTAAAGGACATGGATACTCCGGCCGTCTCGTTCTTTATCTGTATTCATACCGGTTCTAATATTTAAATTTGAGGCACAGAAACCGAAGAAGAAGAAGAAGAAGAAAGATGTGCTGGGAAATTTAAGGAAAGAGGAGACTGAAGTTTTGTTTTGGTTTGGAAGAATTTTGACTTTCCTTTAACTGCTAGATTATTTGTCTCAAAGGTAAAGTACTAATTATAATGGGCTCTAAATTTACTTGCGTACTGAAATATCCAACTTATAAGTAATAATTGTTAAGTGTGTAAAATAGTTACGGATTCCATTTAAGCCAGCCTGATTTTTTACAGAGGCAGCAATTTATAGTTAGAGAGTAACACAGACATAAAGGAACATGACAAAACTGTTTATCGTGTAGTTTTATTATACGGATCCATAGTATAAGTAGTAGTAAAAGCAGGTTAGAAGCTCCGCATGGGTTTGTTGGATTCTGTTCTCGACATGAAATGGGCACACTAAAGCCTTGCCCAAATTTTTCTGTACATTTTACTATCTATGGATCCGTATAGTATATCTGCACCCTGTTTATTTATTTGGCATTACTCGAACAGACAGCTCTACCAAATTTTCACACATTTACTGCATTTTCCGGTTTCTTCTTGCAGAGCATGCACTAAATGAGGAACTAATGCATAAACCACAAACCAACTTGTTAGGTGACTACTAAAAGCACGAATGCTATCTGACCAAGTCAGGCAGGAGCGCAGCAGGGGGGCCGGATTGGAGCGGGGGGTGCGTGCGTAAGGAGCAGGTGCGTCAGCGTCCGGGGGCACACGCATAAACAAGGATAGTGGAAAAATACATAAAATATCCGCAATAATTTTCACCTTCAAAAGCACTTCAATCGTAACAGTTCTTACTTTCAGAATGACTTTACTGGTTTCCCGGGTACAAATGGTCCGCTGCGAGGAGAAATTCGTATGTTTTGAATTTTTACTTTCCACACTTTGCATAGTTGATTTTACGTTTTAACATACCATAACGCTGCAAAAACTTTATAATATGACGCTCTTTATCACACAATTCTTTGTAATAAAATCGTATGTTTGCATTATATCCATCGCAAATGTCTATTGCTAACACGAACAGAACATTCCCGCCGTTTATTTCCACCTTTTTCGCATTCTTGTATTTTTCCGCCTTCCGCTTTAGCAAATAGTTGCACTTAGAATACGTTCACTCCCATTCAAAATGTATTTCAATCTGATATCTAATGGTAGAAATTACTTATATTCACACTATAATTTTTTTATGAAAAGTATTTGACATCGTATGTTACCTGTAAATTTTGATTTTGGTAGAGCCGTCTCCTCGAGTGAACCCATTTATTTATGTAATCTGTGATAGAACTGCTGATCCTTTTAATCTTATAGGTTGGGTATGGACTTTCGGGTTTCGGGTAAAACGATGAATTTGGAGAAAGTAGGCTTTTTCTTGAATTTAACAACAACTCAAAATCTATTAGTGCGCAAAAGTAGGTGGGTGCCCCAATGGAGTTCGAGGATACAATGGAATGTCTCATTTCTGCATTTTAAAATATTTTGGGGTAAACTTTACAATATACGCTCCACCTGCGCATCGACAAATAGGGCTGCCTTAAAAGGGTAGAGTACAGTAGAGTAAGATAGGAATAAGTAAAGTAGGGGTAGGAACAGGTTAGCTTAAGGTTAGGGAAGTTTTGGTCCATTTTCATAAAATTAATATAGAGTGTAATTTGTCGTTTCTCACTGAGTATACCAGCTGGAGCAGGCATTGTAAAGTTAACCCATATTTTGAAATATGTCTAAAATTTTGTACAGAACGTTAGTGATTTTTGTTATTGTTTACCAGAAACTATAACTCAGTACGCCGTATGGTTACCGAAATATGGGAATGAAAGACTGACACAATAGATGTGTGAGATTTGCATATAGTACGTTCGCTATCCTCATACACAGTTGCTGCCCGATGCTGAAACCGCGGGTGGTAGAGGATGGCACCAAAATCAGCGTGGGCGCTTATTTATGTCTGGTCGAAGGAAAGTCGGTGAGGATGACAGGTTTCTTGTTGCCAGATTTTCCTTTTTGTGTTATTTCTATAGATCTTTCTAAAATACTTTAAAACATAATACATAAGAATTTTGTATAGGAGGAAATACTGCTAATGTACAGTGGGTCAAATAAGTTTTTGTACACCAGAAATTAGTAATTTTAAAATGTTGTAATATCCCAAAATAAATAAATAATAAAACGCAATTCCATTAGCTGAATTTGTTTCTGTCTACTTGTAAAGTGTACACATTATAATGATGGTACTGAATATACAAATAATATAACGGACGATTTAAGTTAAGTTGCTGAAAACTGAGGTCAAAAAAGTTTCCGTATACGGCACAAACATACAAAAGAAGGAAGCAAAACACACACCAAATAGCGTTTGCAGTGTTTACAGTTGAGTACTCTACTAGTGATAAGGTTCTACTGCAGTTACATTTGGGCAAGGAGATCTACAAAGGCAGTAAAACAATACGTCAAAATGGAAGTGCCAATTCTAGTACGCGAACTGTAAAATTAAGAAAAGAAGGTAAGTCTCTTAGAAATATAGCAGAGACAGTAAAGAAATCACATTCTACAATACAATATATTCTAAATATGTATATTGCAACAAATAGTTTCAAAGATCGACCGTGCAGTGGCCGTCCAACAGCTGAAGGATCATCATAAACGTGTTATTTTAAGAACTATCCGAAATGAATCCAAAACAAGTGCTCCAAACCTAGCTAGTGTGCTTGAAACTGACTATGGTGTACAAGTGGTTCCTGAAACAGGTCGTACTGTCATCAGGAAAGTAAACTACAACAGTCGCGTAGTCAGAAAGGAACCATATGTTAGTAACGCAAACGCCAAGAAACGTACAGAGTTTGTAAAAGCTCATGTGGGCAAGCCAATTAGCTTCTGGAACTGTTTTATTTATTGGTGAGAGCAAATTCAGCATTCATGGATCCGACGGAAGAGTTATTGTGTGGAGGGAACCAAAAACTGAACATTCTGAAAGAAAATCTCCACGACAGTGTACAGAAACTGAATATGGGAGCCTCTTTTATATTGCATCAAGATAACGATCCTAAACATACTACTCGAAAAGTGAACGAGTGGTTGTTGTGTATTGTACCGAAACAACTTCATACTCCTCTACAGTCTCCTGACTGTAATCCAATTGAACATCTGTAGGATGAATTAGGGAGGCGCATTAGGAAACACAATATTAGAAACAAGGACCAGTTGAAAAATGCATTACGTGAAAATGGAAGAACATTCCCCCTGAACCTACATCAAAGTTGGTCACTGCAATGCAGAAACGAATGAGACAAGTACTTAAGATCAAAGGAGAAAAAAATGATTACTAACTGCGATCGAAACGCAACATGGTGTCCCTATTTACGTGCATTTATTTATGTGTACCGAAACTTTGTTGATTTGAAATATGGTCAATATTTTGTGTGTATTTGATTTTCTTCTGAATTATACATTCCAAGTCTTCTGTTTTCTTATGTATATACTTATTATGAAGTTCTTTATGGAAAACTCATAGAAATTGTCATTTCGTTTCTGTACTTTGTAAGATATATTACAATAAATAACCTGAAAACTTCTGTACAGAAACTTTTTTGACCAACTGTATATAAAAGTGGTTGGCGAGGGATAGTAATAATAATAGTTATCATTATTTAAGTATTTCGTTTGTCCTACAGATTGCCCAAATAGGTTTTAAATGAGTACATATATTTTTTAATTAACTACTGAATCAGTAATGACTGAAAAAAAGCAATTGGAATTGTGTAAACTAGGAAATAAACCTTCATAAGTGTGACGAAAAAAACACAATAACACAAATTCACACAGATGTTCATTCCTAATTTATATTTCAGCCAAGTGCTACTGGAACGCGTGTCAAGTTAGACCAACCACCAACAGTAAAACAACCGGAACATATCTCAGAATAATGGGCTAATTAGCTGCTCTAATCCCAATTTTTGGGCTACTATTGTTTATGGGGAAAACGGAATCAAAATGGGCGAGTCTTTCTCGACATCAAGCTAGAATTCTGCATACAGTAACAATGGTCCGATCGGAAAAGTTCAAACGCCAGAATTATGGGCTATTTATGGGGTAATTAGTCGCTGTAATCCCATTTTTGGGGCTCCTAATGTTTAGTGGCAAATCGGAATCAAAATGGGCGAGTCTAGCTTGACATCAAGCTTGAACACCCATATGGTTACAATGGTCCAATCGGAAAAATTCAAACGCCAGTATTATGGGCTAATTAGTAGTTGTAATCCTAATTTTTGGACTCCTAACGTTTAGCAGCAAATCGGAATCAAAACGGGCGAGTCTAGCTTGATATCAAGCTAGAATCCCTCATACGGTTACGGTTACAATGGTCCGATTAGAAGAATTCAGACGCCAGAATTATGGGTTGTTTATGCTCTTATTAGTTGCTCTAATCCCTATTTTTGGGCTCCTACTGTTTAGCGGGAAATCGGAATCAAAATTGGCGAGTCTAGCATGATGGCAGGCTACAGAAGGCTGTTTCAGCCTTGTGGTAGTGAAGTACAGACCCGTGCCCTAGGGCGTAAAACCCCGTTTCCACCGGCGATCATGTTCGATGTGAGAGCCCCGTTGGTGAATGATTACACGACACCGTAGTTTCCACTGAAGGAGGCCTCTATTGAGCACTGCCTGTTCCAATATCGCCCACTCCTCCTTGCACACTTTCCAAAGACCACCAAGTGTGGTCGGACGACGCTTATTGATGTTCCGTTTGAGGAGGTCGAAAGCACAGAAGTCCATAGGAGATGCATCTGGTGACTTGACGGGGATGTCTCGAAATCGGATAGCCTTTACATCTGTCTCCTGATCATACGTGTCATGTAGGCCACCGTTCGTTTGGCAGTATGGCTGCTGGCCTTGCCCTGGTGGATGAACACTCTGTCAGTGTCATTGCAGTACAAAGTCGGGGCATGTTGGCGATAGATGGGTTCCAGTACATGCTCGATATAATACGCTACATTCACCTTGACATTTGATGACACCCGGTGTATCGGAAGCTTTCCTTTTGCACAGAAACCCGTCACTACCATAAATCCCTTTGGAAAACTCTCCTTGCAGGAGCGAACCCCCTTTGCATGATCGGTTCCATCACTGCGGCGGTAGTAAATTGCATGCATGTGCTGGGATCCTGTCAAATAGACCCATGCTTCATATAAGGTGATCACATAACGCCATTTGTCACCTGCCAGATAACCTTCATACAGCCTTTTGCATGCCACCCTCCGTTGTATGCACTTCCGAGTCCCAAATTGTCGCGTTGGATGGTGGATTCTTCTGGGTCACAACCCGGCGGACCTTGGAAATGACGTCTTGACTGCGTTGTGGAGCCGGTTGCTTCTTTTGCCCCTTTTGAGGACACATGACAATGGTTTGATTTGGGTTTGCATTGCGATGGATGGCTGCGTTAATTCCCTAATCAGACACTGTGAAACCTTTCTTCTTGCACTGTTCTTATTCGACTATATCTGTAGCCTATATCAAAAAGTGCTACAATGTAGCCCTCCCAAAAAGGGTCGATTTTCGGCGGCATTCTGCTCATACACGTCTCTCCTCTGCACGGCTTATACACAAGTGTCTGGCTACTCCGTACTGCGTGTGCTGACGCGAAACTTGCGCCTCTGGTGGCGACTGCAAATTGCTGCCATAAGGATGAAACAGCCTTCTGTAGAATCCCCCATATGGTTACAATGGTCCGATCGAAATAATCAAACGCCAGAATTATGGGCTAAGTAGTTGCTCTAATACCAGTTTTTGGGCTACTACTGTTTATCAGGGAAACGGAATCAATATGGGCGAGTCTAGCTTGACATCAACCTAGAGCCGTACATACAGTAACAATTGTCCGATCGGAAAAAATCAAACGCCAGAATTATGGGCTAATTAGTCGCTGTAATCCCAATTTTTGGGCTCCTAACGTTTAGCGACAAATCGGAATCAGAATGGGCGAGTCTAGCTTCACATCAAGCTAGAACCCTCCATACGGTTACGGTTACAATGGTCCGATTGGAAAATTTCAAACGCCAGAATTATGGGCTATTTACGGACTAATTATTTGCTCTAGTTCCAATTTTTGGGCTCCTACTATTTAGTGGGAAATCGGATACAAGAATGGCAAGTGTATCTTGACATCAAGCTAGAAACCCCCATGCGGTAACAATGCTCCCATCGAAAAAGTTCAAACGCCAGAATTATGGGCTAATTGGTGCTCTGATTCCGAGTTTGGGTCTGCTACCGTTTAGCAGGAATTTTTCATCAAATTGTGGGATTTGGCTTAACTTCTAGCTATAAACCTAGTACTATAATACTCCGATCAAATAATTAATATGTCTTAATTATGGGTTATTTGTGTGCTAATTAGTTGCTCTAATGTCGATTTTGGTTCTTCTATTGTTAACAGGAAATCTCATAGAAGACTGGAATTGATTTCTAGATAACGTGGGGTGATAATTTCAAAGTTGCAGTGAGAAAACGTCGATGTGTATTAACTGAAAATTGATTTATTTCCATTCTCCGCGAATACAATATATATATATCTACTAATAAATCCATGAATTCTCTTCTCACGTGTTTATGTTCATTATGTTTGGAAGTAAGTAGTGTATATGTAGAATTTATATAGTGAAATATATTATTTTTTAAAAATATTTTTTTGTTTAAAGGAAATTCGCCGTTGCTGGGGGTCGCAGTGGCACAGCGGTAGAATGTTTACCTCTTGCGCGTGTGATCCCTGGTTCGATCCCAGATCGCGCCAAGAGGTCTTTGTGGTTGACAGACACAGTGTGCTGGGGTTCTCCCATTTCCTCTCACTTTATTCATTCCACCGTTTCATATACACACTACTTACTTCCAAACATAATGAACATAAATGCGTGAAAAGAGAATTCATGGATTTACTAGTAGAGATATATATTTACATTTGGGGAGAGTGAAAATAAATCAATTTTCAGTTAATAAATATCGATATTTTCTCACTGCAACTTTGAAATTATCATCCCACCTTATCTAGAAATCAATACCAATCTTGCATGAGATTTCTTGCGAACGATAGAAGAACAAAACTCGACATTAGAGCAACTAAATAGCCCATTATTCTGAGATATGTTCCTGTCGTTTTAGTGTTGGTGGTTGGTCTAACTTGACACGCGTGCTACTGGAACTTATTTATTCTTATATTATTTTCACTAAACCCTAGAGTTTGTGCTAGTGTTGCTTTAATTCTACGTCTTTTCCACATGGCTAATTAAGTGTGATTTATTAGACTAGTTTTGCCCCCGAAATGAGAAGTATCTTTTTAAATTCGAGACGAGACTAGACATTTCACAAGTCTGGCGGGCAACTCTAGTTTATCCCAGTCTCTGTTCTCAGATTTTGTTCGTTACATAAATCAGCAAAAAAATAAAAATAAAATAAAAAAAATAAATAAATAAAAAATAAAAAAGGATAAAATTATTGTACAAACACAATGAAGAACATTTATCAGTTTTTAAAAGATACCCAAGCCATTAAACCACATACTCCAATGATAAATGTGGTTTGAATGTTACATCATTCCTTTCATGAACCTCTCGATATGCTGAAGGATTCTGATAACTTCTAGATGAAATTAAGACAAGTAAAATTTGTCTCACATTCTGATACTACAGAAGACCTCCAAGCCATCCGAATATAATACTCAAACTTTGAAGTAGTCGGCTACATCTACAACTACTGGTTGTGACACAGGAATAATATGAAAGAAAGAACCTATTCCTGAGTCCAAACACACACACACATATATATATATATATATATATATATATATATATAAAGTAATAAACATTGCTCGCTATTCCTTATTGTTTTTGTTCTATGGCAATATATGTTGAAACTAAAAATCGTTAATTTGTACCACTTCCGGTTTGAATAGAGGGTATAGAACCTATTTTTGGAACGCCGAATCGATTGCAAGAAAGGTGCTTCTCAGTATCTTTTACAGTGTGGAAATCAGTATTGAAGCCAGAAGTACTGTAAATTCAACCACCTTTTGTTAGGGATGTACCGATATCGATACTTTTAGACACGTTTCTTATATATTATCAGGATTTTTCAGAATAATGAAATGAACAACATTGTAATAGGGTATATTAGATATAAGGCCAAAATTTGACATGCAAAGACAAAAAGCAGAATTTCATATTAGGTTCCATACAAAAGATATATTTCCTCTAAATTTAATCTAGCTCACATAAAATGAACTAAAAAGCAGCGAATACTTAGATAGTGTAAACTTAATTCTAAGAGTCCGTGATTGATATTTAGAGTTATAATATACTTTGATAGTTACATTTTTTTTACTGGTCTCTATTATATACATATAATGCAAACGGATACTTCTGTTACAAATTTTTACAAATTTGTTTACAAAATTATGCGTGATGAACCAGGTGTTGCTGTGTATATCATAACAAAAAGAGGGTTATTTAAGCGATGTCGAAAACGATAAAACTATTTATTAACTTTAGAACAAGTTGTTTTTAACCAGTGAAACTTTTCTACAGTTATATGCATTGTTATGAACTAATTCTTAACCTCCCGTTCGCTTTCCGGAATTCATAGTTTTTACAAAAGGATTGTCCACCATATCAAGGAAATTTGTAATACGTCCGTTTCGCATAAAAACTGTATCATTAAAAAAATGACATACGAGAAACTGCATTCCAATTCTGAAATTAATGTTATTGAAAAATTATATTTTTTTTGTAAATGCAAAGTATTACAAGTCACTTTGATTGTAATTGTAAGACTGAGAAAGTAACATAGAAGAATAACAGGAAGTAAATTCTATGTTCTATTCAAATCTTATAAATATTTAGTAAAAATATAAACTAAAAAAGTCTATTTCAAAAGTTTCATTCATTTGTAGTAGTTTCGAAAAATTTGAACACAATTTAGTAATTTGCAACATCACGTGTTACACTAACTATTTTCTAGTAGTTGAAATTGAGTAAACGCAAATTACAATGAAGAAACGTAAGTGCTTCAGCTGTTTCAGGTTTTATCCTACTTCTTAAATTATCATATATATATGTCCACCAATACTAAAAAGACGTTCACTTTCAACTGATGATGGGGAGCACTGAAATATTTCTTCACAAGTTGTACAAGTAAACGAAAACTATTTACATGCTGTTTCCACCACGATAGAGGATCATCACTTCTTGGAATGCACTGCATTGCAGGATAAGTGTCGAGTTCCGTTAGGAGAGCTTTGGAGCCTTTTTTTACTTGAGTATCTTCTGAAACTTGCTCCAAATTTCAAATATCACACTTTGTCTTTTTAGCAGAAGGGGGATCATCCGGATCTGAATCAGAAGGTTCTTGCGAAGTAAAAATTGGTTCATTGTGTACCACTCTCGAACTTTGAGATGTCTGCAACGCTTCCATTTCGTTACAAATCCATAACTTTATTTCATCCTTTTGAATTTCACTTGATACATATTTAAACTTATAACGCGGATCGAGAACCATAGCCATGAGAATATTCTTGTTGCACTTATATTGAGCTAGCCTACTTTGTATTGAACTCAATAATTCGGCACTAGTTGTTTTAATCCCAGAGTGACGTTCCTCTTGTTGTAAATACTTCTCTAACACGAAAATTGATGGAAAAACTTGGGAAATGCACGCATGTTGGGTACTCATTTCCCTCGTTATTTGCTCCAAAGGTCGAAGCAGGTCCACCAGCTTTTCGGCAAGTGTCCATTGATGGGGTAAGTGAGCACGAAATATTATTGTCTGCACAAGACATTACAAGTGCTTCTTTTTCTTCTGTTATTCTCTCGAACATGTAGAACGTCGAATTCCACCGACTGGAAGCATCCTGTATTAGTTCATGTACTGGTAGTCCTAACTGTTCTTCTAATGTTCGCAAATTCCTCTTTGGCTTTGGCGGAAAGATGAAAGTGGCCGACTAGATATCTGCACACTCCGGTCATATCAATTATAGCCCTCTGCGATGAAATAGAATCATTAATACATAACTGTAAAGTATGTATAAAACACGGAATATATTTGCTTTGCAATTTACTTGAACGTATGCCAGAAACCATGTTGGATGCATTGTCACGCACTATCACAAACGTGTTATCAGCTTCAATATTCCAGTTTTCTAGTGCTTCGTCAATCTTTTGCGAAATATTATCACCTGTGTGACTACCGGGAAAGAACGTCAGTATTGCAGTGACTGCGGTAAGTATTGCAGTCTCTCTTTCAAACGACTTATTCACGTAATGTGCAGTGAGACTCAGAAACGGGTAACCCGTGTGATTATCTGTCCATGTCCGTCGTAAAGCTGATGAAATTCGAATCCTTAATCCTATATTTTATCTTGGAACGCACTCTGTTGTCAATGTCTCCCAATTATTGTTTCAGAAAAGTACTTACGACTTGGCATGGTGTAGCATGGTAGCAGTTCTTGAATCAAATTTCGAAACCCAGTGTCACTTACGATAGAAAATGGTTGCAAATCAATGCAGATCATTTTCCCCAATTTTGTACGATATTCGACGAGCAAGGGAGTCATTGATATCCCATACTTTTCTTTTTTCGAACAGTTTTTTCTTTCACTGTTTGTTGGGAAAAAGATGGCTGGTGTTTGGAAGTCGATGGAGTCGGAACAGATTTCGCTGCTGCTTTGGATTCTTCTAGAAATTGCTGGTATAAATCTGGATGCTTCACCTGCAAGTGTTTTTTTCATAATGGTGGTATTAAAAGTCTTGATGTCCTTGCACTGATGAGACACTAGTATGCTACAGGTTTTGCACTTTGCCTTAGACTTGTCTTGAGAGAATTCATCGAAATATTTCCACAAAAGACTAGTTCGTGTACTTGACATCTTTACACCTAAAATGAAATGTAGATAACATAAAATAATTTGACTTCTCTGCTGGTTGGAAGAAAATTACACTAAAAGGGCTTAAAACAGTCTTTACATAATAAAACGGTAAGTTTATATTTTGGAAAAGATTTCAAAAGACCCACATTATTAAACGTCTTTCTTTTACATTCCTTATGTCTTTCATTTTCGCCAAAGTTTATTTAAGCCCTCGCTCTGGTAGTTCTTATTCCTATTGACAATATTGACATTTTCTTCCAGTGAAAATTATAGCACTTAATTTGTTTCTTCCTATGTTAAACCGCCTGTCCCCAAAAGTTACGTAACCCGCTTGTCCCGCTGTCTCGTAGTCCTATAAACTAAAATATATAGGGACACAGCTATTGTACCGTAACAAAGCCCTATATTCTGCTAAGATACTAACCAACGAAATGTTATTCAGAAAACTGCAAGGCGGTAAACCTAACGCTTATCGAAATGTAGGGTAATAAAGAGTGACATTATAAGTATGTGGAGTTTGCGTACTAGACGGTTCACATATTTAGGTAAGTGCAATGTACTACGATTGATAATGAAATGTTCGAAAGATCTCCACAGGATTTCTGAATTACAGATTACACCAGAAAAACATTTCTGCTAGGTCAGTTACACCTTACTTCACTGATAAATTGGCTAGTTGCCACATTGGCAACTCCGGTGTCTCTCCCGACATGGTCACACGAAAATCATTGTAGACTCCAGGCCCATTCTTGCCCCAAGTTGACATTTGGCACACCTATGCCGGACATATGGGGCTACCTTGGTACCCAATTTCAAGAAAATCAAATGGCCACTTTCTGAGATATCACTGATCCAGAATTTCCCCGGAAAATATTTGATTTTCAAAAAACCGTTCCTGACATATCTTGTAGCCT
Organism: Thermobia domestica; assembly: GCF_964235325.1. Taxonomy (NCBI): domain Eukaryota; kingdom Metazoa; phylum Arthropoda; class Insecta; order Zygentoma; family Lepismatidae; genus Thermobia; species Thermobia domestica. The sequence continues at coordinate 248,463,969 of NC_137455.1, read as the reverse complement.
ATTTTGTCCTCTTTAAAGCGGTATATTGTTTTTATCTCTAGCTCAATATTTACGGGAGATATGGCCAGACCCGTATCCACGGGGATCTAGGGGGCCGCCCCCCTAATTTTTTTTACTGGAGCCGCGGTGGCTCAGTGGTAGAGCGTTCACCTCTGGTGCATGGGGTCCCGGGTTCAAGTGAACTTTGTGGTGGAGAAACACCGTGTGCGTGGGTTTCCTAGGGGTTCTCCCGTTTCCACCCACTTTCTTCATTCCACCATTTCATTCATTTCTCATCTTCACCGTCTCCTTTAGCTTTGCCGGCATAATCATGGGACGTAAAACTCAAAATTTCATTTCATTTCCTAATTTTTTACTGCCCCTGTAACTTCTACCCCCCTCCCATATTTTTGGGCTGGCTACCGGCCTGGATATGACCAATTAAAGCTAACAAGGTTCCACAAAAAACATCAATTTTTTCCATTTTTTACCATCCTGTACTCTGAAACCACAGGGGTTACAGGGCTAAAACTTGGTACATGATCATATCTCATAGGGACCTACACGTACACCAAGCTCCATCCAATTCTGAGACGACGAGGGTTTTTTTCCTGAAAATTTGGTTGACCACAATGAATTGCTCCGTAATGAATACCGGTAGTGAAAAGATGCATTACATTTTTCCGGTGACTGTTTGACAGTTTGAATTAAACAGTAATAATCTAACAGTGTTTTATTAATCGTTGTCTTCTAAGTATTCTATCCAAGGACAGGTTATAATTGTACGTTAGATCACTTTACTGACATTCATGTTCCTGTAGTAGCCAAGTAAATATTATGTGCTAAATATTTCTAATATTCTTCATCAGTAGTACCAGACTTTTATTCAAACTTCTAAAGGGAATTGATTATATTTTAAGTTGCTTTTACTTCCAGTGAAAATATGTAACAAAATATGTATTTAAAATGTAACTTCTGCTGCGTATGCTATGATGTTATTATAACGAAAAATGAGGGTAGCATATCAACACAACAAATTTAAGAGGTTAGTAAGGCATACAGCTCAGTAAAATGGAATATAATATAATTAAATATTTGTTACGTTTATAAACAATTATACGTTTTAACTTACTTATTTAACATAAGTATACAGAGCCACAGATCTAATAGAGCAAGATAATGTAACTTCCCCTGTAACGGGTATGTAGGAAACAGGAAATGAAGATGTTAGAAATGACTGGGAGTTATGGACAATATATATGCACAAGAGCTCAGTAATTTTGACCTCATTACACAGATATACGTACACTTATACGTGACCATAGTTATTTCTTCGATTTAGGAAATTTTGAGTGTGGCCTCCCGTAGCGTAGTTGCTAACGCTCTCATTCGGTGTGAGCGGTTCCGGGTTTGATTCCCGGTGGGGGCACTCGGTCGAAAAAGTGTAAAAAGGTTTTTCAGGCCAGCCGTCCTGAATGAGGGTTTCCTGGGTTTTCCTTAATCACACCAGGCAAATGCCGGGATCGATTTAGGAAATTTTGAGTGTGGCCTCCCGTAGCGTAGTTGCTAACGCTCTCTCATTCGGTGTGAGCGGTTCCGGGTTTGATTCCCGGTGGGGGCACTCGGTCGAAAAAGTGTAAAAAGGTTTTTCAGGCCAGCCGTCCTGAATGAGGGTTTCCTGGGTTTTCCTTAATCACACCAGGCAAATGCCGGGATGGTATCTAACTTCCAGGCCGTTCCCTCCTTTCCCTTTTCCCGGATAGTGTGCTCGTCGAGGGACGTCATCCCTCATACGTGACGGGCTAACATGGTCATATATGCCGAAAGCCCAGAAATCTGAATCCTAAATCCCGAAACTTTGAGCCACCAGTTAAAAAAACTGGCTTCTTGTTATTATAAGCCAAAGTCCCATAAGTCGTTGGAATATTAATAATGTGGGCAAGTGAATAATTGTGTAATAAGGCTATAGTTACTCAGTTCTTGTGTGGGTGGAATTCTTCATTCTGTCCCTTCCTTAATTCTCTCCAGTTTCCTGACTTTCTGTTTTCTATATAGTCTTTTGAACATCAGAGAAAGTAACATAGGATCCTATTTGTGCTCTTTTGCCTTAGTAGCACCACCTGGTCACGCTAAGTAAATAGATTATAATTAAAATCGTCAGAGAGTTGAAAGAAGTGAGGGCTTTACACAAGTTGTATGAGCCGTAACGGTTACTAAATGGCAATTGGTACATTAATATTCTTTCCCCCCCAGTTCTTAAGTTTTATTTGGCGATAATTTTAATAATACAGAGAAAAAAATAGTTTGTGTATAATGTCAATCAGTGTAAAGTAGTTATGTTATTCATTCTTTAATGTTGTACTCCTTGGTGCCTTCCATATCAATTCAGGCACCATCAGATATTGTTGAAACTTCTTTTTATAGCAAGTAGACATGTTTTTAAGAGACCCATATTTTTTTGTTTTGTAGAAATAAATTTTCCCGTCAAGTAATGGGCCATCAAAGACGGGGAGTACAATTTATGGAGTGTAGAAGACATGGAAAATGGTCAACTTCGGAGCCCCACCATTCAGCTATGGAGACAGGTAAAGTCATAATTCTTGTTGTGGTATGTACATAGGGATATAAATAAATTATATTTTATTATAGTTTGGTTTGCGCATGCGTACCTTTTTGTACATAAATTAACAAATGAACGTCAGTTTATCTGAAAAGTCGAAGTTTGCGAATTGTTTTCGGGCACTTCTGGTTCGAATTTTAAAATTCTGTTTTTACGATTGGTAAGACTTAGTTAACCGCTTTACGAAAAAAAAATTTTGTATCGCTTCTGTGTGCAACCGTTTTGTCGCAAAAAATTCGAGAAATTGTAAAATTTTCAAAAATCGCCATTTTTGGGCGCCATTTTCTCGAAAACACTATCTTTTAAAATTCTGAAATTTTGTCAGGTGGTTCAACTTTACATGAACAATAAACACACCAAATACCATCATGAATTAACTACAGCCTTTTGAAGTTAGCAACGTTTCGTTAACTTTGATGTCCCAGTTAGCAACACTGAAAACAATAAAAGTGCAATGATATGATGATGGTTGTGGTTCACATTAATTAAATGAAGAGTAAAAGGTTTTTCTGGCAGGCTTTTTTATTATTTTGATCAAAAAAGCTCTCTGGAATAGTAAAATGGGCCTTTCCCCCTACTTCTTTGTTTTCTTAAACCGAAGTAATCTGAGATGGAAATTACGATTACGAAACACACAAATTTTAAGTTTACTTAAAATGGCAATCCAATAAATTCTGATGATCTATAAAAAGCCTGAACTATTACTTCAGTGATGATTCGGAATGCTCCAGACAAAGTCTCAATTAAGTGCGATGTCATTACAGTGATCGAAAAAGAACAAAAAGTTTAAAAAAAAATTGAAACATTTTCTTACGCGTTCCATCAAAGAAATTTACGGACTTTTTAAATAGAACAATCCCAACATAAGAATGAGTCACTCGGAATTTTATAGTATTCGACTAAAGTGGGTCAGTCCGCAACCTGCGAGGGAAGTGTGTGTGTGTATTGTGCAAATTTTAAGTTAGCTGCTAATGCATTGCAACAAATCAAAGGTGCAGCCTGTATTAAAGCTGTCATGACTGACCTATTTCCTTTAGTAGTATGATCCGTAGAAAATGACAGCTGACTTCTTCAAGAACGTGGTGAATGTCCTGGAGTGGAAGGAATGAGTATCGAGTCTTCAATTATTGATCCTGATGAAAATGAAAGTGTTAATATGCCATATGGGAAAACAATGATCTCGTTAAAAAAAAACTGCCACTTTCAGTTTTCGTATCGTACATTGCTAGTTTAACTGTAAGAATTGTAATTCATGACTACATTAAGAAAATCCAAACAGAATTAATTGCTACCGAAAAGCAACGTATAAAATTTCAAGATACAAATTCTATTTTACTTAATGTGGATTTCGTTGAAAACTGGACTGTTATTCTGCAAAGTGAAATTCAGAGTTATCACCGGAATATGGAACAACAGACAGTTTTGTTGTAATAAACGACGACAAAACACACGATTCGGCTTATGTACTCATAGCCATAGACAAAATTCTAAAAATACCCGAAGAAAAGCGAAAATATAGGTTATAGAAAAAGGTTCGAATACGTGAAAATAAGTGTCTACAATTTTCCAAACCGTGTCAGTGATTTCTGATGGTGCTGCATCCCATTAAAAATCGCTTTCATATGATCGAGATGCAAACAGGTCCGATAAAGCAGTGGTTTTGCAGTTAAACCGGCCATGCTAGGGTCTCTGCGACGGTATTGCGGGGAAGGGGAGGTTGTAAAGAATGTGGCAACGCGGCATAACCTTAGGCAAAAACAGATACACAGTATTAAAACCGCAGAATAATTCGTGAGTATAGTGCAAGTACAAACTCCGGGTATTATTCTCGTTTTGTTGCCTGGAACTGAATTCGACAACTTTCGGAAGAAAGAAAGAAAGAAAGAAGGAAAAAAAAAAAAAAAAAGAATGGGAAAGTATGCGACCGGTAACTGGTATTCAACGAAGTCCCCTTTGGCTTTCGGAAAATGGCGAAGTTTTTATGGAAGTTTTTAACGGGTCACCATGAATTAACTTCATGCTTCCCCCAAAATCGAGCTTCTGCAATTCAAAGTGTAGATTTAAAAAGTCTGCAAAAAGGAACTTTTGTTACATACATATCCGCAAAGGCACTGATTTCTCTGTAAATTGGGGGAGGGGGGGCATTCAGATGCAGAAGGTATATATATATATATATATATGAGGATTTTAAAACAAATTGCATTCAAATTATGTCAAATATTGTATATTCATAAATACAATAGTGGGCCCACATCAGCTTTGGGAAGCTCGCCCCCCCCCCTCCAGGATCGGTGCCCCTGCATATACGTAGGATAACCAGTCGTGCATAGCAGAATTATCAATAAATCATGAATTACGTAAGGTTGAAGTGCTGTTTATGCTTCCACATGAACCTTCAGCAGGGTACAGGTTTCCAGAAGAGCATAAAGAAGTGAAAATAAGTGTTTTGTGATTATCGACAATGTGCTACGCAGGGGCGGATTCAGGACGGACTTCTTGGGGGAGGTGTAATACTGCTACTTAGAGTTACTTTTAAGAGCTCCAAACTCTGGGATGGGTTTTATTTATATATAAAATAAAAGTTTCTTCTTCTGAGAGAGCGATCGCCTACCTGGATCCACCTCTGGACGAGTTGTGAATGTACCAACACCTATTAGAGCATCTGCACGGTTACATGCTATTAGCGAAGAGGACACCAAGCAAGCAAATGATTGGTCCATGTGAAAAAAAATCAGTGAAATTTTGTTTCCGAAGACTATTTTAAGTAAGTGAACTTAAAATTTGTGTGTTTCGTAATCGTAATTTCTACCTTAGATTACTTTGTTTTTAAAAAAAACGGAGGAGAAGAGGGAAAGGCTCATTTCACTATTTCAGAGAGCCTTTTTGATCAAAATAATAGAAAACCAGTCAGGAAAACCTTTTATTCTTCATTTAATTAATGTGAACCACAAACATCATCAAATCATTGCATTTTTATTGTTTCCAGTGTTGCTAACTGGGACATCAAAGTTAATGAATCTAACTTGTAGTTAATTCATAGGCTGTAGTTTAATTCAAAAGGCTGTAGTTAATTCATAAAGTATTAGTCGAGAATGGTATTTGGTGTGTTTATTATTCATGTAAAGTTGAACCACCTGACAAAATTTCAGAATTTTAAAAGATGGTATTTTCAAGAAAATGGCGCCCAAAAATGGCGATTTTTGAAAATTTTACAATTTCTCGAATTTTTTGCGACAAAACGGTTGCACACAGAAGCGATACAATTTTTTTTTTCGTAAAGCGGGTAACTAGGTCTTACCAACCATGAAAACAGAATTTTAAAATTCGAACCGGAAGTGCTCGAAAAAATTCGAAAACTTCGATTTTTCAGATAAACTGACGTTCATTTGTTAATTTATGTACAAAAAGATACGCATGCGCAAACCAAACTATAATAAAATATAGTTTATTTATATCCCTATGTACATACCACAACAAGAATTATGACTTTACCTGTCTCCATAGCTGAATGGTGCGGCTCCGAAGTTGACCATTTTCCATGTCTTCTACACTTCATAAATTGTACTCCCCGTCTTTGATGGCCCATTACTTGGCGGGATTTTTTTTTCGACAAAACAAAAAAATATGGGTCTCCTAAAAACATGTCTAGTTGCTATAAAAAAAAGTTTCAACAATATCTGAGATGGTAATGGTACAATTTTCCTTTTTTTTTTTTTTTCTTTCTTTCTTGAGTTGAAATGGAAGGCACCCCTTGCATTACGCATTTGCACATATATTTTATTTTGCTTGTTGTGTCTTATTTCAGGTTCTACTCGAATGTGTAAAAAGATGTTGAAAAGTAGAGTCAGAGTGAGGAAAACCTACCTTAGAATTCGAAATGGAGAATGTGATAAACTGCAATAAGTATTAATTTGTTGGATTTAATAGTCAAAATGAACTATCAAGCTGTTTCTTGGCTTGGACAATAAATATAAAATATTGACGAAGATTTCAAGATACTGTGTGGTGATCTAGTTTGTACAAAAGGATATAATTAAAATACAATATTAAAAAGATTGTAGTAATGGCAGGAAGTGAGACTGTAAATCAGTTGAAAGAGTTAGGTCCGGATGAGGATCTGCCGAACAATGTTAACCAAGTAAAATGTAAGGAGACAACAGAGGAACCAATGTTACCATCTGGAGATACCAGTTCGATTTCTAAAATGGAAAGGTATTTAAAGTATTCTGTAGCATTTTGTTTTGGCTCACTTTTGTTCACAAAAACCTAGACTGCCTTTCAGAGACTAAATCCGAAAAAGATACCCTAGATCCTTGCAAATTCCTTTTAAATCTGGGTCATTTTCTCTGCATTTTTGCCATGGTCAAGAGTGAAAATTGCACTATAATATTGCAGTATGCACATGAAAATTTCGTTGTAGATTAGCAAAACAGCTACAGTACAGAAATTAGGGTAATTTTAAGTCGTAAATTTGATGCATTATTTATATTTTAAATTCAGAATGATTTTAAAAACGATAGAAATAAGGAACTATCATAATACAAACAGATTACGATAATTAACTATCTGCTTCACGCAATTCGCTAATTGTTTCACTACGAATGTAAGTGTCCCGAAAACACCTTTCTACGCTTATTTTCGTTGGAGCCAAAACTAAGGAGTAATTCATAGAAAACCATCGATATCAGCAGGGTAAAACCAAGAATATTTGAAAACATTCTAGTATAACATGTGAGTTATCAGTCCTGTCTTTTACGTAGCAAGTTGATAGGAAACTGGTGTTTGTTTCTTAAAAGGTTTTAAAAAAAAGTAATATCACATTTATTTGTAATGTCACTATTACAACCTAACTGAAAAAAATTAGCTACGCTTAAGGGGAGTTCCTTTTTTTCTTTTTTTTTTAAGCTTCACTCGTAAAACTTCTTTTTTTAAAGCTTGAATATATATTTAGTAATCCTTTGAAAATAGCTTAAGGAAAAGGCGAATTGGACACTTAACACACAGCCTTTCTCCATGAACTATCAAGAAAAGAATAACGCTCAGTGAACGAATGGTAAACTGCGTGGAAAATACGAAAATGATAAAACCTAAGAACAGTGGTTCGAATCCCCTCAACGACGTGCTAATTTTTTTTCCTTTTCTTTTTTCAGAAAAACTAAAGCAAAGGAAGGGGATATTAAGAGTTGATAGTATGTCAGAAAAAACATTTCATAATGACGTAAGCTACAGTAGGAAACACCTGTTTCATACGAAAAGAATCGTTTACATCAGAAACCCAACAAATTTGACTACTTTCTAGGTTTAATTGCTTTAAGTTGTAACAATCTAAGCCATAACAAGATACTGTAGATTGAATTGCTATTAACTGTCGGATGAAAAAAAAAAAAAAAAAAAAAAAAAAAAAAAAAAAACGCTAAATCAGTCACAACAGATATATTTTAAAAAAGGAGACCTTCCTTTCTAATGTTAAACATGGTAGATATATGTGCTTAATGAAGGTAGTTGTTTTAAATATTTTATTTATCTGAAAATGTATTATAAGGAACTTATTAGAGAGAAATGTATTTAAATCAGGGTGGAAAGAAATCATGATTTTTAAAAAAAAAAACAAAATCATTTTTGATGATTTTTTTGATTTAAATCAAAAATCTTTCTCCTCGTAGAATACAAGTCGCGAACTGAAGAAAAAGCATTACGAATTAGTATTAAATGCCAATTATGCCATATAAGTAAAAGTATTGGGGTTGAATTTTGAATTAATCCCCAATCGTTAACCTATATCAATCCCAAACAATGTTTCTTAACAATTTTAAATTATGGCTTTTTTTAGGGGGGGGGGGTAAATTATAGACTTTCAGTCAAGTATCATTCCTATTTATCCTAGATCATGGTTCATACCTCATTCTTTTCAGAATAGAACAGCCTTTAGAACGGTAACATTCACATTTTCCCTATCATGTCCCTGAAGCAGAAAATTTTGAGAGAAGTCGGATTTTTTTTTTTTTTTTTTTCAAATTTTGATCCCCTCTGGACCTGTGTTAACACACAGATCTCAAACTGGGAAATACTAAGGGTGTTCTAAATTTGTGTACAAAATTTCAAACTTCTATCAAATTGTAAGGGCGGGAAAAATATTTAATAGTGAGGTAAGACCACCCCACAATACTCCAGATGACCCGGATGTAATATAAAAATTTCCTCAGACATTTCTATTTATCCTAGAATCATGATTTGTACATTATTCTCTTCAGAATAAAACAGAGTTTCAAACGGTACCATTCAAATGTCTCCATCGTGTAGGCTATCTGGGGCTGGAAAATCACGAAAAAAGGGACTTTCTGTTAAGAAATATCTCGTTTTTACTTTTTATCCCTCTGTACGGCCTCTGTTTAAAGGCAAAGATCTGAAACAAATCTGAAAAATACTAAGGGGTGCAGTGAATGAGTGTCCAAAATTTCAAACTTCTAGATGCAAAAGTAAGCCCGCGAAAAATAATATCCCCAAATACTCCAGATTCCAATATAAAACAGGATCTCAGGTAACAGTTTCCTGAGTCATCCATATTTATCCTAAGATCATGGTTCGTACATCATTCTCTTCAGAATAGAACAGCCTTTCAAATGGTACCATTCGTATGTCTCCATCTTAGGCGGGAAAATCGCGAAGAAAGTTATTTTTTGTTAAAAATATCTTCTTTTTTTTTTTTTTTTTTTTCATTTTTGCCCCTCTGGACCGCCCTGTTTTCACGCAGAGATCTGGAATCATCTGAAAAATACTAAGGGTGCACTGAACGAGTGTGCAGAATTTCAGTCTTCTGAATGCAAAATGTAGGCCCTCCAAAAAATAATAAACATAGGCACAACAAAAAATAACTTTTTTAAATTTATGTCGTCATCACATCCTATGTTTCGACGCAGAGAGGCGTGAAAGCATATGTAACGTGCTCTACAATGCCTTCAGTCCTGAAAAAACGAAGTAAAAAGCTTCGAATAATGAAGATTTTATCCTATCACATAAAAATAGGTGATATAATTTAAAAGATTAAACGTTAAGAAAAAAGTACAGCAACGCTTATCAAAGTGACACTTTTTTTCCGCAAACGTTACTGATATTTGGCAGGGGCATATTTTAAGGAAATTGTAACTAGCTGGCGGCACGAAATACATAAATTTTGCCATAAGTTATAAAATCTAAAAAAAATTCGGAGAGGGGATAGGACACTTCTAAATACGCACTATTATCTGGGAACAAATATATAGACGCGCACACAAAAGAATCTTCGTCTCAAATGTCGATGGTGATTTCCCCGTTGGAATAGTTAACGATTTACAATATAAACCCTATGTTACGAAGAGAAGAAAACAGGATTGCCCTGTTACCCGTTCAAATGGGATTTTCCTTAATCATCCTTCATGACACTTATTTTCATACTATGCTGTACATACTGTACATTTGAGTCTCATTGTATTATGATTATCATCTTCCATAATCGAAATAACATAACAGAAACGGGACTTTGCTTATTTTCACTTTAAATTATTTCGGAATTTGATTTAAATCATCGATTTTTATTTAAAAAATCAAATAATTTAAATCATGATTTAAATCAGACTGATTTAAATCAATCTACCCGGATTTAAATAAAATAATGTTTTTCTGTAAGAGTAAGAAGGGAAAAGAAGAGACTTCTAAATTATTATAATTTAATATTTTCAGTTATTACATACATATATACATTCATAATTTTTTGACTTATATACAAAAAGATAAATAACATACAAGTATTAAGTAGCAGACACACTTATGTTCCTAAAGATTTATAAGGAAACTAGCTGAAATACTCGTTCTTAGCACGGGGATAATAAGTTTATGGAAAATATTTGAACTGCTTCCCCCTCCCCGCTTTAGGATACACATTTTAATGAAAGTGTAATCATAAAAAACAATAAGATACTGTATTTTTGGCATATTTTTGGAACTCCCCTACCACCTTGGGATACGGTCCATAATCAATGTGATATGATTAAAACTTTGAAGTAGGAGTTATGATCCAAGATTCATTTCAAACGGGTAAACCATTTTCCGTAATACGATTACAAACTGTACGTCTATTATATTGTTGCGGGAAATATAGAAATTACAACTTCCGCCCCCCTTAAAACTAAAATTTTGGAATATGTTGGGTCATGTGACTGCTTATTTATATTGCACTTTCGACAAGAGTTGAAATACAGATTTTCATCCTCCTAACCTGAGGGTTCATGAGATACTTTATTTATCGCATTAATTTTTAATTCCTTTAATCAAAATAGTGATTGAAACCTACCTCTAAGTATGTTCCAAAATTAACTTCCAAGTGCTTAGTCATTTTTTCGTGATGCAGTCACAACATCAGACAATATTGCTGTCAATGGGGCGAAAAATGAAAGAAAATGCCTCTCTTTTTAAAACGGAAATTTTCAAAACCGATAGGACACGTGTTCGCTTATTTATAACAAGGAGTTTATATGCCGAGTTTCTTCTCCTTAAAATTATGTAGGCGCATGGGAGGATGTTTCAAATTAACAAAAAATTGGTTACTTATCAGTAAATCCTCCCATGGGGAAACTAAATACTCTCCGAACGTTTCGGAATAACAAGCTGGTTCTGTCTTCAGTGGTAAGGTAAAAATGGATGAGAGAAAAATTATATGAGAGAATACATACCACCTATTAAATGTAACGTAAGAGATGGATGATTAAAAATCACGAGCAGAGCACAGTGCGAAAGAATGAACTGAGATGAAGGAAGTGCGATGTCTATGTTACGTCACTATTACCAGATCTAAAAAATACTGTACTTCAAAGGCAGGTAATCAGATTCTACGAATGTTGCCAAAATCCAGATTTAAAGCCGGTTTATATTTGTGAATAAAGAATGAGTCTTTAATCTCCTGTTGTTTGTTTTTACTGAACCTATCACATTAACCTGTTCTATATTGTATGCGTGTTTTAAGTGAAGCGACAATTCCGACATACCCTCTTCTTGTAACCTTTTTGAGTGTCCAATGTATTCTTTAATTTGGGCGTTTCGTTTGACTTATATATGAGGAGTCACATTCACATTGAGAAGATAAATACCTGACCTATTTAGTGGATCAACAAAATAACTTTTAAAACCGGTAACATGTTTTTCTAAATGGTTTGAGGGGATACTGGAAGCTGATATGTTATGCTTTGCCAGAATCTGTTGAACTTTTGTCGATAATTGTGAAAAGTAATGAGTTCCTATCCAAGTTTTGCTTCTTTAGGGATAAATGTTTTAGGGCCCTGCATCGATCTGCGCTTTTAATTAAACCACTTCTGTAATGTACGCAACTTAGTTCCGTTTTTTTTTTTTTTTTTTTTGTCCTATTTGATATAAAAACTGTATTTCGTCATTGAGGTCGTTTGGACGATCACAAATTATAAAGGTAACCAAGAAAGTTCTGTCGCTTTTTGTGAAGGTCTGTGTTCCACTGGCCCTCACACCGTGAGTTGAATGCGAAGGTGAAGGTCAGTTGTTGGTGTGGGTATATCCAACACACTACTTGATTGTGGAAGTTCAGTTACACCGTGAACTTGTGTAAGGACAGAGTGAACATTGGACCTCCACAGAGTGTCATAAGAGCGTGAACCTGTACGCAGCGGGGCGGAAAACATGCCAGTCCTTTGGTGAGGGTGTCGTAACTACGCGGACAGTGCAGCGGTGGTTTAACAAATTTAAAGACGGTCACGAAACACTCAAAGGTGCACCGCGTGCCGAAAGACTAACACGTGTAGAAGATGAAGATCTTCAGGCAACAATTGAGGATAACAGTGGCCAGACATGTGAGGAACTGGGACTACAATTCAGTGTGAGTGGAGAAACCATTCGGCAGCACCTCCATCAACTTGGGAAACACTACAAGTTGAGTCAGTGGGTCCCACATGATTTGACTCCGGGTCGGAAGGCAACGCGAGCAAGAGTTACGTTTCTTTGTTGTCTCGTCTGGGGAAGGAGCCATTTCTGGACAGGGTGTTGACATGTGATGAGAAGTGGGTCCTGTACGAAGCTCTACAGTGCCGTCATGATTGGTTAGCATCTCATGAACCGGTTCCAAAACAGCCGAAACCAGCACTGCATTAGAAGAAGGTCCTCCTATGTGTTTGGTGTATTGCTCGCGGCATCGTGCATCGGGAATTGCTATCAGCTGGTCAAAGCATCAATCCAACTGTGTACTTCTACTGTCAGCAGTTGAGCCGTGTTCAAGAAAAACTCAAAACTCTGGAGCCAGCACTTCTGAATCGCAAAGGAGTCTTCCTGGTACACCATTCTGCGCTAAGCCACACGTGGCTAGGATGACCCGGACACCATTCTGCGCCTTGGATGGGAAACACTTGCATCTGCCATACTCCCCGGACATTGTACCGTCCGATTATCATCTGCTCCAATCCTTGGACAACCACCTTAGAGAACGCCAATTCAAATCCCTAGTACAATTGCAAAATGTACTTGATATCTTCTTAGCTTTACGGCCCACCACTTTCTACCGCGATGGAATCTATGATCTTCCAGAACGTTGGCAGAAGGTCGTCGATGCTGATGGGGACTATTTTTGATCTTTAATATACTTCTTAGGTGACATATCGATATTCGAAGGTGGTGGGTGAAAAAGCAACAGAACTTTTTTGGATATCTTTATAATACTGCCCTACGAAATAAATTATTCCATATATTGGCCTTGTACAGTGGTGGATGGGCTGACTGTTGATGTATGCCTGCAGTAGGTTTTCGATATATTTTCGGTATAAAGTTATTGTGCGATCTGGAAATCAGTAAATCTAAAAATGCAAGACATCAGATTCACGCTCGGGGGTGAACTTCAGCGTAGAATACTGATTATTGAACTGTTTAAATATTTGTAAAAGTGTATTTTCATCATGTAGAAGTTGTAAAATGTCATCGGCATAACGTTACAATCAAATATATTTAAATGTATCTTGCTGTAAAATAGAAGCTTTCATCTGATGTAAAACTATTGGACAATATCGGGAATAGTGTGTTGCCCATGGCTAGACCACCATTCAGGTGAAAGTAATGATTTTCAAATTGAAATACATTGGTTGTTAAGCAAACTACAAGCAGTTGTAATAAAAGTGTTGAGTTTCGTTGGCAGATTCACCATTTTGTAATTACCAAGATCGTGTACTATTGATAGTAAGTTTCAATGGTATGGACAGATACATATCAACATCTATGGATGCAAGTAAAATGGCAATACCATTTACAAGTGATGATAACTGTTGTTATCGTCAAGACTATTTTTAACAACATATTTGAAACCACTGTTATAATCATTAAGTTTTTTGTATAACCCATTTGGGTAATAAGTAAACTGGATGGTTGAAACCTGATATGATCGGACGAAGGAGAATGTTGCGCTTGTGCACTTCCGGAAGGCCATAAATAATGGGAAGGCTAGGTGCATTATTTTTCTTTTTCAGTCAGTCAGTAGTGAAGAATCAATTGTCAACTGTACCATTTTTATTTCCTATGGCAATGGATTGCGCGGATGTGAAACAAAGTTGTATTTCTCGGCAATTTTCAAAATATCGGAAGCGTGTCTCTGTTTTGACATAATTACGTATTGATTTCCCTTGTCAGCCTTTAAGCACTATATTTAAATATTAAATCGCAAATAAATTTATAACGAAAGTTTAAACACTGCGGTCACTACTTACATATATCAACAGTCAGCCCATCCAGCACTGTACAAGACCAATATTTGGAAGAATTTCTTTCGTATGGCATATAAATGCCATACGATCTCAATGACGAAATACAGTTTTTATGTTAAATAATAATAATAATAATAATAATAATAATAATAATAATAAAACGAGTATAAGTTGCGTACATTACAGAATTGGTTCAATCAAAAGCGCAGATTGGTGCAAGTTCCTAAAACATTTAACCCCAAAGAAGCAAAAACTTGGATAGGAATTCCTTACTTTCCACAATTAGCGACAAAAGTTCAACGCATTCTTGCAAAGCATAACATATCAGCTTCCAGTATCCCCTCTAAACGTTTAGAGAAACATGTTTACTGGCTTTAAAAGTTATTTTGTTGATCCACTAAATAGATCAGGTATTTATCTTGCTCAGTGTGAATGCTCAGTGACTCCTCATACGTAGGTCAAACGAAACGCAGTATTAATACCCGAATTAAAGAACATATTAATCAAAAAAGTCAAAAGAAGAGGGTAGGTCGGGATTGTTGGTTCACTTGAAACAACACGTATACAATATAAAACAGGTTAATGTGATAGGTTCAGCAAAAGCTAACAACGGGAGATTAAAGGATCATTCTTTATTCGTAAATATAAACTGGCTTTAAATCTGGATTTTGGCAACATTGATAGAATCTGATTACCTACCTTTGGTATATTTTTTAGATCTGGTAATAGTGACGTAACATAGACATAGCACTTCCTTTAACTCAGCTCATTCTTTTGCGCTGTGCTCTGCTCGTGGCTTTTTTTGAATCGACCTCTTACGTTACATTTATTTGGTAGTATGTATTCTCTCATACAATTTTTCTCTCATCCATTTTTATCTTTGTTACCTTTCCGATATGTTTAGAGTATTTAGTTTTCCCACGGGAGGATTTATTGGTAAGTAACCATTTTTTTGTTAATTCTTCTCCCAAGCTTCAGAATTTTATGTGGGTATCCTATTTTGGACAAACCATTTGTATCACCTTTTAAATTTTGCTTCCATTGGCATACGTATTTCAAAAAAGTATCTTTCTTATTCAGTGCTCTCGTCACAAAAGCAGTGTTATTTCTAAGTCTCACGTTCCTTCATATAGTATACTAGCATCAATTCCCCGCTGCGCTGGGTTAAATTAATTAAAAATAGTAATATGTTCCGTTAGTCAGTCACAGTTTTACTATTAGTAAAGCTCTCTTTGATATTGGTCATTTTCGATGATTTTTATATATCTCCCTCCCTTTCCCATGTTGCGAGGAACGGCATTGGAAATGTCATTGTTCATCTCAGCATCCCCGAAAACTATGTATTCGACACTGATATTGGTCATTTCGATCATTTTTATATATATCCCCCCTCCCCCAAGTTGCGAGGCTGAATTTGGATTTAAACGGCAGAAGTGCCACTGTTCATCTCAGCGACCCCGAAAACTATGGATTCGACACGAAGATCGGTCATTTCCGATCACTTTTAAAAGTCCCTCCCCTCCCCCACCTTTAAGTGACAACGTCAAAGTAAAGTAATATGACAAAAACCATCTTAGGTTTAAACTTCATCTAGGTTGTACATTTGATCTAGATCATCCAGTGGTTCAAGAGTTATTAAGTTTTCTTTATTTATATATATATATATATTTATCTCTAACTCCTAACCCCCGCCCCTAAGTTCTACTATCAAAGTGAAATAAAAAACACCCCAGGCCCAATCTCATCTATTTAAAAAAATTGATCGAGATTGATCGTTTGGTGCAAGTTATTAAGTTTTATTTATTTTTAACGCCTCCGTCCCCTTCCTCTAAGTTCTATCGTCAGAGTGAATAAATAAATAAATACTATCCCAGGCCCCAACCTCATCTGTGGTGAAAATTTGATCGAGATCGGTCGGGTGATTCAAGAGTGATGAAGTCACAAAGACAGTCACTTTCATTTTTATTTTTTACACACACACACACATATATATATATATATACCCCTTCCCCTCCTCTACGTTGCACCGTCAAAGTTAAATGACAAAAATTACCTCCGGTCCGAATGTCATCAATGTTGAAAATTTGATCGAGATAGGTTGACTGGTTCAAGAGTTAAGTTTTATTTATTTTTATATATAAATATCCCCTCCCCTCCCCCTCTTCTAGGTTCTACCGTAAAAATGACAATATATGTATAAAAAAATACTTTCCAGGCTCGAACCTCATCTGTGTTGAAACTGATAGAAATCGGTCGGGAGGTTTAAGAGTTATTAAGTTTTATTCATTTTCATATATTCCTCCTCCTCCCCTCCCCCACTCCTAAGATCTACCGTCAAAGTGATATGATAACAAACTACCCAGATTTGAACCTCATCTATGTTGAAACTTTGATTGAGATCGATCAGGTGGTTCAAGAGTTGTTAACTCACGAACATAGTTATTTTTACTTTTATATATATTGATTTTAGTATATATATCTCGCTCCTCTCCCTTCCCACACTAAAAGATACCCCAGGTACGAACCTCATCTACGTTGAAAATTTGATCAGGATTGGTCGTTTGGTTCAAGAGTTAAGTTTTATTAATTTTAATAATTCTTCCTCCTCCTCCTCCCCTAAATTCTACCGTCAAAGTGGATAGCTAAAAACACTCCCAGGCCAGAACCGTTTCTACATAAAAAAAAAAAATGATCGAGATCGGTTGGGTGATTCAAGAGATTAAGAGTTACAAACATAGTCAGTTTCAATTTTATAATATAGATTAACATGTCCTTAATTTTCGGTGAATCGCTTTCACTCTTCCACATAATCCTACATATCGTATATTCCCTGCACTTTCCACAATTGAATTTTAGAAAACACTGAAATACCTGTTTCCCTTCGTGGTTGCTGCGCGTCTCGAGATACAAAATTCTCTGACTTTTACAGGTTTTCCAGGACCAATGCGCAAAATTTCCACTTAGCACTATTAAGTAAGAAATGTAATTTATAATTCTCTAGCATTCTAATTATACAAAAGGGGCATAATTTTACACCAAATGCCTAAACTTACATTTTGAATGAACACTCTTAGATGTGAA
The DNA here is from genome assembly GCF_964235325.1 of Thermobia domestica. Lineage (NCBI taxonomy): Eukaryota > Metazoa > Arthropoda > Insecta > Zygentoma > Lepismatidae > Thermobia > Thermobia domestica. The sequence goes on along the minus strand of NC_137455.1, from coordinate 248,446,551 downwards.
AATGTAGTGAAAAAAGCAACTTACATTTTCCTTCTTCGAACTTTTTTTGTTCGTTCGTTTGTTTGTTTGTTTAGAAGTTTTGGTTTTATGATTATCACTTCTCTTGAGCACACACAAAACTGCGTAACACTAATAACACACGCACACACACATACAGAAACTGGATATTAACGTTTAAAATTTTTGTAATGGGCGCATCTGATCTTCAATTAATTGTGATTCATTTTCAGCTTCAGCAAGCACTTTCCCCTCCGTTTCTTCCAAATTCTTCATTAGTTCTTTTCTTTGTTTCTCCGCTACCCTAGTTTTCTCATGTTCCTGTCCCCCCTGTTTTTTCTGCTCAAGCCTTTTGCTGTATTTCACTGGGACATTTCTCACATAAGGGATCATATCCATTGTAATTTCTACCTTCTAAACACTACCCGCATTCTTTATTTACTGAGAAACTTTTCTCTATAGCAACATTATCATGTGAAAGTATGAAAATCTTGTTAAGGAATGCCATGAGTTTTGATTCAGAAAATGCAATAACACTTTTCCAGAATGTGTCATGTCAGATTACCCTTGAGTAATTATTCGCCTCTCCAAAAAAACACTGGATCTGAATATAGAATTTTAAATTCTCTTTCTACTCGATGAGCGCACATTCCAGAAATCCACTTGTTTTCGACAATTGTCTCAGGGCAAAAATAAAATCGTTTCATAGCAATTTCTGGGTTTCTACATATTACATTGAGATCACAAAACGACAGACTTCTGGTGAACTAAAATTTCAAAGCAATCTTTTCAGGTAAGTTTGTGCAAAATGTCTGCAAACATTTTCGACAACTCTGTTTGAAATGAAGTATATCTTTCGAGGAAACATTTTTTACTTGTTTAATAGTATCACGAAAACCTTATTTCAACTTAACATTTTTTGCACTAATCAAGTTCTCCGAATTTGTTACATTAATCTTAGCGATATTTGTAGTATTAAAACCAGTACATCGCGTCTAACGAATCTGTTAATTGGAGATGTCATTATGTTTGATAGTTCTGAAAACAAGAAAGGAATCATGGGTTGTTCGACTTAAAATGCCCTTTAAAATGATTCAACTTTAGAAACAAGCAATTTAAAAAAACGCTAATTTTGGACCACTCATTTTATCTTCTAAAATCTTTTTCATAGTTTTGTTGCTTGAAGATTTTAATTCTTTTTTTCTCTCTCTTAGCTATTTCAACATAATTAAGTTCTTAAGGATTTCTAATGCTCTATCAGGAACTTAAGTATTTTCAACCCAACGTATGGCACAAAATTTCTTGAGCCAATGAAGGACATATAATCTGTTCTTTTTGCTGTTACGTTTTTAAATACGTTACGGTATGTGTAGTAGAGGTGCAAGTGCTCGAAAAAAAAAAAAGGCTTTTTTTTTTTGGTGGAAAAAACGGTTTTTTCTGCTTCGCTTTTTTGCTTGGGGAATTTTGGGCTTTTTTGAAAATTTTGCTTTAAACTGATAAAGCAAACTTTGTTTCGCTTTCTACAACAAAAAATTCATTTAATTAGTGGTTGATGCAGATAACAATATGAAACCTCGAAAATAAACCATAAATTTCAAAATGATTTTTTTTAAAATTCTTAACATATTTACATTATGAATTCCAAATGATTAACCAATATATGTAATAATATTTTAACCTCTTATATACAATAAGTACTTAAAAAAATGATACACAAATAACTAGCAAAATTGTATCTAGTATTTCTACTTCAAAATATCACACACACCCTCTTTTTGAAGCCAAATAAAGAAAAACACGAGAGAAATCTGCACATCAAGAGCTTCGTTTCGGATGGTTCTGTATATTCTTGAAATGTTTCAGTTAATTTTTAACTCTCATATACATTGTATGAATATTTCGAACAAATTTTTCATTCATTGATCACATACGTAATAATCTGTTACCACCTATCAGGTGCTTCGGATCTACAAAATCGGTAAAGCTCCAAATTCTGTAATGTACTTACTGTTCCTTAAGCTTGATCAGAATCGGAAAAGTTGATGGATGATATACGTAATAGACGGTTCACCTGAGCGTATGGTTTCCTAGGCTGTAGAATATATAACCACCATCACGGTTTACCCAGTCCTGAAGGTTTCTGAAATTTTAACAAGAAAATTCAACATATCGTTACGAAACTTTTTTTTTACACACACACACACACAAAAAAAAAAAAAAACCTATGGAATACATTTAAAAAGAGTGGAAGAATCAATCACTGTTCTAATTCATAAGAAAGACGACAAAATTGATTGTAATAATTATCGAGGCATTTCTCTTAACATTTTATTAACAAGATTGATCTCATACGCAGATGAAATTATTGGAGATTATCAGTGTGGATTTAGTCGAAATCAAGCAGATATTTACTATTTAACAAATACTCGAAAAGAAATGGGAATATATGACCCAGTACATCAAATGTTTATTGATTTTAGAAAGGCTTACAACTCGGTTAGGAGGGAAACATTGTACAACATTCTTTCAGAATTTGGAATACCGAAAAAGCTAGATTTATTAAGTGTTTAAACGAATCCCAGAGTAAATTCCGAGTAGAAAAATGCGAGCTTCCACGTCGAGATTGGCCTGAAACAAGGATATGTGTTATCGCCGTTATTATTCAGCTTTGTTCCGGAGTACGCTATAAGGAAAATCAAAGATAGGAACCAGGGCCTAGAGTTGAATGGTATTCACCAGGTTATGGTGTATGCTGAAGATGTATATTTGATATGAAAACAATCGAAACAAATGCAGAAGCCTTATTAAACGCTTGCAGAAACATAAGTAAATGCAGAGAAATCTAAATACAAGGAAGTTCATAAGGATCGTAATACGGCAAATTATGAATGCGTTAAAATATCAATTAATACTTTCGACACAGTGGATACTTTCAAATATCTTGGATCAGTATTACCAGACCAAAATCATACCCACAAAGAAATTAAATGTCGACTGAAATCAGGAAATTCTTGTTATTCAGTTCAAAATATTTTGTCATCGCTAATTCTGTCAAGGAATTTAAAGCTTAAAATATATAAGATGATAATCATGCCTGTTATGCTTTATGGTTGTGAAACATGGTCGCTTACGCTCAGGGAAGAACGCAGACTGAAATTATTTGAGAATAAAATTCTGAGACGAATATTTGTACCCAAACGGAACGGAAATAGGGAATGGCGGAAACTTCATAAGGAGGAACTACATAATTTATACGGTTTACCAAACATCGTTAGAGTCAAGTCTAGGAGGCAGGTGGGCAGGTCACGTAGCCAGAATGGAAGAAAGTAGGAACGCTTTCAAAGTTTGAACTGGAAATGAAATCGGGAAACGTCCATTAGGAAAGCCTAGGCCCAGATGGGAGGACAATATTAAGATGGATCTAGCAGAAATAAGAAACAGAAACTGGATTGAATTGGATAAGGACAGAAGTCAATGGAGAGCTTTTGTGGCCATAGAGAAGAGAGAGAGAGAATACATGTAAGTTAAGCACAACTGCACAACAAACATGAGTGAGTGGTTAGCTTTCGCGCTTCTATCGTGAATTCCGGGATTCAACCCCGCATTTTGACAAAAGTTTTTCTTAATTCTATCTGTGCATGTAGAGATAGTGCGTGTACTGTGAGTTCTGGCCGACTTCCTTTCTAATCGTTTTTAAATCTTTGTTATTACTAATTACCAGCAGTGATGGATTTGTGAAGAGGATTAGGATGGAAATGTCTTTCGGTTTGAAGCCTCTACCCCGAAATTATGGAATTTCTAAAACAAACTAAATATTAGTTTTGCCTTTACTCATATACTTCAGGCTGTCCTCAAATAAAAAATTAGGAATTTTTAGAAAAACTAAGCATTAATAAGAAAAGCCCCTCCCAAAATACTTTTCTAAATCCGCCATTGATTATCAGTATAGAATGGTCTTCAAGGTTGTTTCTGGAAGATTATAGCTGAACATATAAACGAAACGAAATATTTGTTATGCCTGTACACATAAACTTAAGCTCCTCTTAAATAAAAGTTGGGAATTTTTAGAAAAAAAAAAAATATATTATTCAGAAAAAACCCTCACAAATATTTTTCTAAATCCGATACTGATTATTTCTATCAAATGATATTCAAGGTTGCGTCCGGAAAATTATTGTTAAATCATTGTACAGCTACAGTATAACGGAAATGTGGAAGTACGCTCTGACAAATATATTGAAAACGGTACCCTCTGATGGATATATTGAAAAACATTAGTTTAATTATGTGATAAAAGCTAGAGTACTAAGCTCAGAAGTGAAACATGGATGGCTAAAAAGAAATGATCTAAAGAAGAAAAAATGTCGATAATTCAGAAGTTAAAATAAAGTTAAATACCTTGTACTTTATGTTTACTTTAATTCATTAATCATGCGCTCCATCCATCATGATGGTGAATTCCAGAGCGAAATATGGCATTTAGGTCATGGAATCTTATTTAACTTTAGAGTATACTATAAGAAAGCTATTTGAACAGAAAAATCATGAAAATGAAAAAAGACAAAATTTCCAACATTCTCTTTTTATTCAAAAAAAGCAGGCTTTTTATGTGCAAAGAACCATCGATTCAAAAAAGCCGGCATTTTTGCATCTCTAATGTGTAGTTGGGGGCGCGGTGGCTCAGTGGTAGAGCGTTTACCTCTGGTGCTTGGGGTCCCGGGTTCGATCCCAGCCTCCGCCAAGTGAACTTTGTGGTGGACAAACACTGTGCTCGTGGGTTTTCTCGGGGTTCTCCCGTTTCCTCCCACTTTCTTCATTCCACCATTTCACTCATCTCTCATAATCACCGTCTCCTTTAGCCTAACCGGCATAACCGTGGGACGTAAAACTCAAAGATTTCATTTCATTTCTAATGTGTAGTTCTTTAAAAGTCTACGATATTCCAAACGGTAGATTTTATAGCCATTTTAAAGAATCATTCACGCTATATAGACAACACGCACCAAATTCTAAAATAACCGGACCATTATCTGTACAGATGGTGATCAGAAAAATGGAAACACCTGTAGTTGGCAACACGTCAGATGTATGGGTTGGTAGTGGTGTCGTGGCGCCCGCAGCGTCGGACCGCTGATGGTGGTGTGTTAGGTCGGTCTCCATACTACGTCAGGCGCAGTGGAACAGCAGTGTCCCGTGGCTGCAGCAGACGGAGGTAGTGTAAAATGGGAGACCTCTCAGATTTTCAAAGAGGGCAAATTGTTGGTGCGCGGTTATGTGGAGTGAGTGTGACGGCAGTGGTTACTGTATTAGGTGTATCGCGTGGGACAGTGTCGAAGGTGATGACGGCCTACACAACACACGGGAAAACCACATCGGGGAAGCGGAACAGTGGGCTGAAAAAATCATGAGTGACAGGTCACGCCAGGTATTAAAGCGCATTGCCACGCAGAACCGTCGTGCCACTGCGGAGCAAGTGACGGAGGAACTCAATCAGCACCTCCCCCACCCTGTTTCGACAATCACAGTCCGCCGCGAATTACATGACATGAACTTACGGGGTCGTGTTGCACGGGCCAAACCGCTCATCAGGGACCATAACGCTTTCGCACGCCGCAAACGGTGCCGCGACCATGCAACTTGGACCGTTGAGGACTGGAAACGTGTGATATGGTCGGATGAGTCATCCTTCAGTCTATTCCCAACCACGGGCCGTGTTTATGTGTGGAGAACGCCCAAAGAAGCTTATGATCTGCAGTGTCTCCGCCCAACTGTGAAACATGGCGGCGGCTCAGTGATGCTGTGGGCCGCCATATCATGGTTTTCATTGGGTCCTGTGGTCACACTTAGCGGACGAATCACTGCCAACGATTATGTCGCAATTTTAGGAGACCACTTGCATCCTATGGTCCGGATGTTGTTCCCGGACAATGACGCCATCTTCCAGGATGATAATGTACCCATTCACACAGCTGGCGTTGTTGCAGCGTGGTTTGAGGAACATCGGGATGAAGTTCAACACCTCCCTTGGCCCGCCCAATCCCCAGATCTCAACATAATTGAACATCTGTGGTCCGTCTTGGAAACACGACTCCGGCGACGATTTCCACCTCCATCCTCTCTCACAGAACTGGCTGATGCCCTGCACGAGGAGTGGTGTAAAATTCCACTTGCTACCATTCACGACCTTTATGCCTCCATCCCACGTCGCATCAAGGCTCTTCTGAAGGCGAAAGGTGGCCCCACACCATATTAATCTGGTAATTTGCAATTTCGTTCAGGTGTTTCCATTTTTCTGATCACCATCTGTATCTTTACGTTCCTGCAATTCTTCTTTAAGTTCCCACAAAACTTAAGATTAACATTTGGTCCATCCATGGAGACGTGCGAAAGACATGTCAAGCCAAAAGATTGAAGCTTTTTTTTTTAATGCGACTAATAAATCTGTTACTGTAGAATGACCTAAGAACGATGATCTAAAGTACTTACTAACAACTTACTCTTCCTTGTTACTCCAAAACCTGACCATAAATTCAATTTGTTCGGTTTGGCTTATTTTATGTAAGCTTTCATCAAATGAAATAGTAAAACAACCACTATTAGTTTCATATCTCATTATTTTTTTCAAGAAATAAAATGTAATACCATAAACAATACAATATGCTATTTTGGCCCTCCCAATTGCAATCACCTTGGCTGTGTGACTGTCAGAAAACATAATGCGGAAAATGTTCAATATTTGGCCAGCTGCAGAAAGTGACGAATGAGCATAAACTGACTGCAATCTCTATAATGTTTCTGCATTCGTTGTTTTCTCCTTTGTAAGATATTTTTGCATTCCAAGGCTTGTGGTCTCTGTAGTCGGTCCAGAAACTGGAGCTTTACACTTTGATTCCTGGGAATTGTCACTACACACTAATGCATATTCATTTTCTTGACACACTAGTTTCAGTTTCTCTATCTGAACCATGAACATCACAATACCGTATGATTTAGCAGAATCCACAGCTACCACATGCTTTCTGCCTTTTATGTGGCTAACTAGAACTTATTTTCCCATGTTAATAATAATAATAATAATAAACTAAGATAACTCACTGTTTTTAAGCCACTGAGAATTGAACGAAGATAACGTACACTTGGAGGATTCCATAATGTGAGGTGCATTAACCTGTGAAAATAGTATCGAAAATATATTAGAGACAAAACTGGACTGGTGAAAGGATTAAGAGGGGAAGCAGGGGATCACACTAAGCGAGCACACAAACGAAGACGAATTTCAATGATACGTATTTTTCTTTGAGAACTACTGGCAGGCATCTGCGAAACATATACTCTAATTTAACCTAACCTACATGCTAGGTTAGTGTCATTTACACTGTCTGGTGGGAGCTCATGTGGTTCGGATTCCACGTTAATCAGTAGGTCCACGTCTCATATAGCCTCGCAGCTGAACGGGACGTTAAGCCCAAAATCAACTCATTTACACTATCATGCAACCTTTTCGGTTAGGTTACGTTATTCATATTTTAGTGTCTGGTAAAGTATACTTGTACCAGAAAATGATCCCTATTCAGATATTGGATACAAAAATATTTACTACATCTATTTGAGAATCATGAATCACAACTTGCTTTACAGCTGGCTTGTACAGTCCACAGCAAAAAACCTGCAACATGAGCATGTAAGTTTATTGTGAAACTACACTCAACAGCGCAGGGAATCAAGGTAACGTCCAAGTGGCACGAATCACGCCAGAGAAACCTCGGCGTCCTCCCCTGCACACACTTATTTTGGTGCAAAAGTCTTCGTCGTTTCACAATAAACTTACACGCTTATGTTGCAAGTTTTTTGCTGCGGACTGTACATAACAGTTCTCGGAATACTCGTGTTGCATTTTTCATCAGATAAGCAAATAGTCAAATTGACGCAAACGGCCGTGAGTGTCAGTTGCACTTTGCGCTTCACTTGAAAATCTGTGGGCTTCATTCTCTGTTTGCCATGTCCAGATTTGCGAATCGCCACGCAACACCAAAATGTGAAAAGTAGTTATATTTGCTATGCCTGTTACCACAAACTGAAACGCAATATTTGCGTTGTGTCTACTCAACCGGTGGGGAGTAATATAATTAATTATGAATTTGCTTGTATTTTCAAATGATATGAAAATTTTTCTGCCAACTGATGAGGCAATATAATTTCAAAAATAAAATTGTCAATAATAATTAATAATTGACGCCCAGGCCAAACCGCTTAAGCTAAAAAATTGAAATTTGGAAAGCACATAGAATTTGTGACGTAGGGTACCACTAGGGAAGGATATTTGGAAATTTAACGTTGAAGGAAACGTGGTATTTGAACTGAAATCCGGTATGCATGCAGGTTTATATAGGTTCAGGGCCCTAGGTCATCTGTGTGGAGATAACCATTATTATAATAAAATGTTCATATCTGGGGATCGCGGAAGATACGAGACATGAAACTTGGTATTTGAACTGGAATTCGGTATGGTTGTAGGTATTTGAGGTGCGAAGCCGTAGGCCAAGTAAACACGGGGTCTGCGATCGAAGCCCCCAGCTAGCTGAGTGCTAATACAATATACAAAAGTAAACGTACGTAACCTTATATTCCTCCAGAAAATTTTAAGAATTCCCTGACTTTTCCAGGTTTTCCAGGTACGCAGCAACCATGCCCTTATTTCTATATAATGAATTTCATATCTCCAATTCTCACGTTAATATTATAGAAATTGCCCCCGTACACTCTTTAGAAGAGAAATTTTCGTAGATGCTGAAATACATATTTCGTTATTTTTATTTAAGAGTATAAACCGATGTTCACATTTTAAGCAAATCCTCACAATGGGTACTTCTCCAATAAAGAAAGGGAAGTCTGGATATTATAGTAATGACAAGTACCCCCTTCCCCCAAAGAAAGGAATTTTCGAGAAGACTGAAACACAAGACCCGCATTCGATTCCCGGCGAGAGCTCATGTGGTTCGGATTCCATTAAGAAGACCTAGGTGCAGATGGAAGGATAATATTAAGATGGATCTCGTAGAAATAGGAATACAAAGTAGAAACTGGATTCAGTTAGCTAAGGACAGAAGTCAATGGAGAGCTTTCGTGAAGACGGCATTGAACCTCCGGGTTCCATAGGCCATAGAGTTAGTTAGAGAGTAGCTATAATATTTGGACACCGTCAGAAGTACACTTACTCAATAATTCATTGGACAGAATTGCCAGTTCCTTTCCGCGAGAGCTAATAGAGGGAAGTGTAGAGTGGAAAAATATATGATGGTGAATCTAGATAATTAGGCAGTCAGTAATACGTTACTTACGTAAAATATATCAAATTCAAACTTAAATTACTAGAGAGGAAATTTCTGTTCAGTGGTTATTTAGTGCTCCTCTTGGAGATGAAACAAATGAACAAGAAGAAAATCCAAATATTGATCATAGAAACCTAAATAACCAGTAAAATACCCGGTTATTTACGCAAGAAAATAACCCGCTGAAATAAATACCCTCGTATTGTATATCACTGTGGTCCACTACAAAACCGACTGACTGTTACACAGTGCAAATTCTCATTGTGTAAAATTGAACCAGGACCCCATGCACTAAAACATTGTCTTGTGTAGTAACAAATTTCTTTTCCTATTTTTAATTTATTTAAAGTGATTGGCTTTACGTCACAAGCAGATTATGAGCAGTCAGATGTCTTGTAACCCCAGTGTACGGAAGTTTTTTCTCATCTTAACCCCTCGCACGGAAATGACGAATCTAGCTCGTCAAGGCCTCTCGGTGCCAAATCGCACAATGACGAGCTACATTCGTCATAAAATTTAAACTATTGTAACATCACGTAGGGTTACTATATTGATGTTTTGAAAGTTATATAATTATAAACCATCTATAATAATACACTTTTATAACTTCAAGAAATTTGATGCAACGGAAGGAGGGGCAGGAAATTCAGGACATAAATCGTTGTGGAAAGGGTTAATCTACCACAAGGTGTTTCAAAGAAATTTTCCAAAATTTATTATATCCGCTTATACCAAATGGTATTATGATCAAACAGTAAGTAGATTAGAATATATTTCAACATTTTTTATTAATGACTTCAACAGAACTTTTTTTTTTTTAAATGAAAGGTTATAATGGTGTCAGACTCTTGTTGTATAAATTAGTTAAGAATATGAAAATTTCTGTCTGTTGGTTATAGTAATAGTGAGAACGTTTTCTGTAATTTTGTTCAGGAAACATGTTCTGAGGAATAGCTAAGATCTTAATAATTAAATTAATATTTGTCAAAACAGAAACACAAAAAGGGCTATGTTGCATCTGAGATACCCCCTTTGCGTCCACTAGGTTTAAATGTGTGGTACATCAACTCCCATCGGCGATGTTTCTAGCTTTCTATATTCATATTGCAGACTAACGGGGTGAAAGAAGAAGAAAAAGAAAACATATGGGATGAAAAGAAACATACTTTCTCTGCTGTGATCATGAGGGTAATTTACATTGACAGTACTCGCCTTGTTTGTAGATCCTTGTATTGCTTCAAATACCACTTTAAGCAATACGTCTCATGTCATACAATACCGTCAGTACTAGGAGAGATCCCTAAACTCCTGAAAAAAAATAAATATCTCTATCAAAGTTACTGGTCAGCGCAGTAGCCAAAACTAAAATTCCATTTCTCAGGAAATTAATAAAGTCAAATAATACGTAGTCTGATCATGAAAATAATTGAAGAGTTTATTCAATTAAGATGTAGTAAACGCCGCTCTAAATATCATTAATATCAGTTTTAATGATAAACCTCACACCACCCTCGTAAGCATGAGTGCATAAAACCGGTTGGCACACAACAGTACACTACAAAATGGTGTGCCATATAAAAAGGCTTGCGCACACATTATAATTTAAATATTTAGCTTAAATTGTACGGCTACATTAAAAGCGAACTGAGCAATAATTTGCTAGGCGTATCTAAGATTAAATTTCTGTGCTTAAAAAGTACAGGTTAAATTTCTGTGCTATGCTAATACATCTCTGTTGCAGGTGGCCCATAGTTCGATCACATCGGTGTTGGATTTGATATATGTAGTTTATATCTCTAACCTTATAAGAAAAGAGATTTAATGACAAAAATGCATATATTTTAGACCATTAGCTTTCTAAACATTGTGGTTTATTACAATTCAACCGAAAGGGATGTTTCGTTACACACTATAATAATACAGTCATATATTAAGTTATTCAGTACAAAGTATAATAAAATAAAATAGTTTGAATTTTAAAAAAATACTAGAAGCAAAAGAAAAAGAAAAGAAAAGAAAAAGAAACAGACTTATACCCGAAAGACAGTCGGGCATTATATACTATGCTAATACAATCAAATATTAAACTATTCATTAGCAAAATAAAAATTATTTCAGCTTGGAAAAAAAAAGAAACCTAAAGCAAAAATGCAGGCTTGTTCCTGAAAGAAAACATAAAACAGGTTGCCATATGCTCTTTTTAATCTGTATGAGTTAAAAATCGACATCTTCGCAAAAGGAAAAGCAAGCTAAAATGTTATAAGGGTACATGCTGGTGGTCTCTCTTCCAAATTCATTGTCAGATCAGTAACTACTTTTGTTGTGTTATATTGACACTTATATTGATTTAATCGTCAGATTAATTTACTTATAGACAGGGTTGGCAAAAACCATGGTTTTTATTGAAAAAACCAAAAAACCCGGTTTTTTGGGTTTAAACCAGGATTATTTGGTTTAAATAGTTTGCTCTATGTATTTATATCACATATGGACAGAAATAAATTTGTTTCGCCTTGGTGTTTGCAACAAACGGGTTATGCTGGAAGGGGTCACATAAGCTTAAAGCGGAATCCAAATCCCTTCTCGGCTTACATCCGAGAGAAATTGTCCTCTATTTGAACTTGAAACCTGGACTAATTGGCCACAAATGCGAGACGCCTGCCGACTCACTCACGAAGGACTCCTGATAAAAATTCATTGTACTGATCTTTACATACTTGTTAATATAATTGACAAAAGTCACTTCAAAAGGACAAAAAGATAAACAGTTGCACAAGTGAAACGATTATACAGAATTACATACGGACAATTTCAAAATACTGCAGAGTACAGAAGAACTAATTTAGTCCAAGTTAGTTCACAACGACTTTTATTAGTCCAAGTTAAAGAAATACAAAACTTAATTTGCATATCAGTCAGAAAAGTAAATAAAAAGACACGAATTGTTTGAGTTCACTTTGACCCATTTATACATAAATAGATACCAAAGATACTTCTGATTTCAATAAATGCCTCTCGTGGGGTTTGTTTGACCCCCCCCCCTCAAAAAAGGGCGGCATTTCGATGTGTTTTATCAATAGTAAACCTTATTAAAATGAAACAATATTTAGAATTTTTCTTTGATTGCAATTGCATAACAATAATAACAAACTAAAAAGATCACAAAAGAAGCATTCATAAGAGTATATTAAAAAAATAGTTGCTTTTGCAGTATAATCTCTTTGAGCAATGAATGGGCAACTTAGGTTTGAATATAATACGAATCAAATACGAGAGTGAAACGTGATAACTCATAAATGTGTGTTCATCAAGATTTCACGAACCCTTACACTTTTACGAACATTTTTCTTTTTTTGGTTTAAACCACTTGGTTTTTTTTAAAAAAAACAGCTGGTTTAAATCAAGATTTAAACCACCTTGGTTTAAACCAGCCAATCTTGCTTATAGAGTTATAACATTTTTCTTGTCCATCGTCGTAAGAATATGAATAATACAACATCTTACCCTAAAGCCGATATTTGAACTGTCAAGTTTGTCTTCGCAACCAGAGCCGATTTTTCCGCATCTCTTCTAACATATGATACGTACTTTCTACACTGTGTACATGCTTTAATTACTTTAATTACCGGTGTATTATATTGCTTTATATTACATTTAGTTGGAGGCATATGTAATTCTGTGGAATTTTGAATGAAGCAATTATATGATTGATGGCGATGGATCGGTGATGAGCTATGGAATCGTGTGCTACTGGGTGTTTTGTCTCAAAGTGTGGCTGAATCGGTGTATGACGTCATACTTCTAAAATGACCGCTAACGCCAACATCGATGCCTTTTTCGCGCTATACAGGCTAAAGTTCTCAACCGATTTTCATGGGAGGTGACTCATTTTATTTCTTCTGGCTAATGCATGTGCCTTTTGCATAGATATTTTCCAAATAAATAGTTTCACTACTTCAAATATTAAGAAAACAATCAAAACTGAAGTAAAATTAAATCGCTTTTTCGAACTGCAACGAGCATACCGACTAAACTAGCGAATAATTGTCCCATTTTTCCCCATGGCTATTATTTACACATATTGCATAGATATTTGTCAAATAGATAATTTTATTTATGTACAAATTTAATATAAAGTCGGTAAAATTTAGTCTTTTTGAAAGATTTGTAGTCAAATATCAACAATGAAAATGGTGTGAGGTATAAAATATTAACAAACCATTATGCCGATAAATACATTAAATTAAATAAAAGTTTCCGATTATAGGGTAATTAAGTTTCGTATTGTAGCGGGCCACTTCCTTATTAGCATTAAAAAAAGATAAGCATTTCATTAAACAAAAATGGAAGTTAGTAAATATGTTGGGTTGTAAAAGCAAAAAAAACAGTAAAATATTTCAAATGCACAAACAAACCCTTTTTATTATTACACAATTGTTTAGAAAGGAAAATAATAATTAAAAATCGACTTATGAGTCATTATCTGAGTCCGATGGTTGCATTTGATCGTTATTTTACTGTTGTTGTTACAATGCTCTTCACCGACTCCATATTTGCACAGTTCTGTACATTTAAGTTATTGAGTAGACATTCGCAACTGACAGAATTGACGAGACATCGTCTTCTGATGTAACGGCAACGTATTAATTTTCAGATAGCTTGTGGAGCGCATGGTACATGACTCATTGTAGGAAAATACTCATTCCTTCTCTTTTCCCATCCAAACGTAGATGAGTCAGGGAGATCCTGTTGCGGAGGATTAGGGAACTCACTTGGTAGGGAGCTCTTAAGATATGTTGGTGTAAAGCTGGCTTTGTTGGCGGTAAATTTTAACTTTGAACTGTTTTTTGGTAAACAGCCACCACCGGAGCTTACCAATGTCTGAAAAGTCTTTACCTTGTAAATACAAGCAAGAAATTAACCTGTCCATCAGTTGTTCATTTTCAGATGTAAAACGTTCTGGCCAGCCTAATCTATCAAATGCTTCTAGAATATTTTCTTCAGAAGATTCAAAGACATTCCAGGAAGATTGTTTTCCTGTGTTCTTGAATCGACCTACTGTGTCACCAGACAGAGAATGAAGTCCTAATAATGCCTTAACCTGTTTCGGATTAGGCAAGAGTTTAAATACGATTAAGTTCTATTAATGTCCTTTTAGCTCAAGTTCCGGTCGCAAACACACTGTCTGATGGGAGGAATTGTAACCACCTCAATAATAGAATAAATACGTCTATATCTGTTGAATAGATGTGGCGGGTAGAAGCACGGGCTGATACATGTAAACAATGTAAAATATTTTTTGTATCAGTTTCCTCGTGTCTACTTGTAAGTTGTATAACATCATTTTCATCCGAAAACTTTGCCTCGTTCCTCCCACTAACAACTAAATTTTGCTTAATTTTCTGTGCATGCAATAATACTTTATGAACGATGTAAACTGTCAACTCATCCTTAGTCCTGTGATGAGATAGTAAAGATCTCAAGGTTTGTTTCCTTATATCTGTGGAGTCTGTGATTTTATATTGAACAGGTATTGTCTGCCTAACCCTTTTCTTTCTCCTTGAGATCTTCATTTAATGTTAGATGTACTTGTAATGCATTAAGTAATATTTCCTTACATACCGATCCATCTTCTTGATGAACTCAATTGAAAGATTTCAACACGTCTTTACACTTGAATCTTTTTGCATACATTGTACATCTGCCATACCACCAATGACTGCTATAGAGTGTCATATGGGAGTGGTTTATTTTGAGTGAGCGGCTGGTTCATTGTATATAGATGAAGATTGTTGATTTGTATTGTCAGAGATTGGCGATATAAAGCATTCAAGAATTTTCATCAAGTTACTCTTGTTGAAAGGAAAAATAATTGATCCGTTTAAATTAAACATTGATCGGGGAAAGCTGAAAACTTATAATCACTGAGACATTGCTACAGATCGATGTAGGGTTAACTCCTCGAAACAGTTAGTAACGTAGTGAACAGAGAAAAATCTGCCTTTAAATGCAATACAGTATCCGACAATTTCGTCAATACAACTTTGTGAGCTTTACTACATAATTGAAGATTGCTTTTATCATTGGTGCCCATAGACTACATTTATCTTGTTCAATCCTTTTTTGTTTGAAAACCTTGTACATCTAAAGTCCTTCAGGCATTCTTATGGTTTTGTTCTGGATAAATTCTTTTTTTTTTTTTTTTTAAAAAAAAAAGCTTTGTTGAGATATTAATTAGCTCCTTTTCTTTAAAAAGCACGGGATTTGTCATTCTCAAAAGAGAGTTATAAATCTTTTGAGCATCTTTCTGTCAACAGATACAATCATGTTTGTTCTGTTATTGTTGTGGTTACAGTTCCTCCCATCAGACAGCGTGTTTGCGACCGGAACTTGAGCTAATAGGAAATCAATAGAACAATCGTATTTACTCTTGCCTAATCCGAAACAAGTTAAGGCATTATTAGGACTTCATTTTCTGTCTGGATGTGACACAGTAGGTTGCTTCAAGAACACAGGAGAACAATGGAACGTTTTCTCCCTGGAACGTTTTTGAATCTTCTGAAGAAAATATTCTAGAAGCAATTGAT